>NC_064626.1:297727965-298352965 GCF_023864275.1 Schistocerca cancellata | reverse complement strand
CATATGTCGCGCGTAGTGGGGTGGGGCTTGGCGCTGGACCATAGCAACAAGCGTTAGCCTGGGAAATATACATGACGGGATGTACCGTCATCTTGGTGCCAAAGTCACCAATTTTGTTTATTTATATTTAATAATTAAAGTCATTTATGACAACATGAATACTAGGAGCAGCCTCTGGATGTTTAAAGCTATTTATCATAATTTTGCTTCATTAGAATTCACATCCTTTCATTAACAAATGCACATCTTAGTAAGTACGAACTTGATCGGAAATCCTCAAACTGTAACGAAACTAGTAAGAGTTATGGACTGCGCACCAAAGTCGGCAGTTAGCGTTAAGAGCTCGTCCTGTCTTGTTCGATGGTAGCCATGCTCACGGATACGAGTAGTTTGTGACATGAGTGTTTCATTATTGATCTAATAGGAATGAAACTGATATTACGGCATTCTGAATGTTAATTTTGAGTAAATAGATACCCCAAAGTTGATTGACAGCAGTTGCAGATAACTAGCGCCAGTGAAGAATCTGCACGAGATGGCATTTACGAGAGCTGCACCGCGCACAGGTAGGAGGAAATCCGATGACACGACTCACCAATGCGGATCAAGGAAGGTCCGACTTACACTCGCAAATTCCGGGTGGAAAAGCTGACCAGTCATACTGTACGTCACATATACCACCCTCTACGGACTCGCAGCTGAGGAATAACAATATCAGTTTAGAATCGAGGGGATCTTGCACCGTGTTTATGTTGTACTAAGAATTTGCACATTGGGGTGTTGGACCATCCCATCCAACAGCTCAGAAAGGGCTGTATGGGGAAAATGCAGAGAAAAGGCAGAGTACACTATTTAAGTACTTTTCTGGTGCAATTCATATCCATCTTGACTGAAGAAGATGCTGCAACTGTCATCGTGAAGGGCATGAAAACAGGAGGTGGGGGGAGCTAGTCACAGTATTTTCCATTGTGAAAGGCAGTGTTAATCTATAGTTTAGTAGCATCATGGACAATTAATGCTGGAAATTCAAGAGTATTCTGTAATGAATAAAAAATGTGTACGCAGAATCCATAAGGAGCAAGTCCCCTCCCCCCTCCCCCCCCCTTGTCTCCAATCCCCTCATCCCCCACCCCCACCATGCCCCTACCACCCTTACAGATACCTATATTTCCATTCAGTTCGGCATTTCTGACCGATGATGGTTGTTAAATAGTGGAATAAATAATTATACTACAAGCGTCTTAGTGACTAAATTTCTTAGATATCTGTCTACTCATTATTTCCTTCTTGATACATTCCAACAGTAAAAAAGTGTCTCGTAGTTTGATAATCCTTTAGAAACAATGTCCAAATTAAACTCATTGATTAATCAGCCCTCAGGGAACATATTGTTTATTGTTGTGTTGCCATTTATCTGTATTGCCATTTCTAGTATCACTTATTGACAGTAAATTGAATGAATAAAGGTGGTGCTCTTCTTCCTTATTTGCAGAAAAACTCATAAAGTTACCATTGAAGTCACCATATAAGTCTTATACTATATGCCGCTCACTGAAAGCAGCTCTCTGACAGCTTGGTACATTGTTGCCAGCTTTAAACCACCAAGAGCGAAAGGCTGCCGCAGTCATGGCTGAAGGCCCTAGTTGCCTAGAGCTGCAGCAACACTGAGACGTAGCCATAGAAACATTAACAAAATTATGTTACATGTTGGTTTGTGGCCGATGTGAGATGCATGTGTGCCAAGCCTGCTTCAATTTTGCAAACTCTCTTGCTGTATGCACTGTAGTGATTTTTGTAACCTCATATTTATGTAATCTGTTAATGCTTTACAGTGATGGTTTGTGACATCAACACATTACCATTAGATATTGAAAAATATTGTTGTTGTTGTTGTGGTCTTCAGTCCTGAGACTGGTTTGATGCAGCTCTCCATGCTACTCTATCCTGTGCAAGCTTCTTCATCTCCCAGTACCTACTGCAACCTACATCCTTCTGAATCTGCTTAGTGTATTGATCTCTTGGTCTCCCTCTACGATTTTTACCCTCCACGCTGCCCTCCAATGCTAAATTTGTGATCCCTCGATGCCTCAGAACATGTCCTACCAACCGATCCCTTCTTCTAGTCAAGTTGTGCCACAAACTTCTCTTCTCCCCAATCCTATTCAATACCTCCTCATTAGTTACGTGATCTACCCACCTTATCTTCAGCATTCTTCTGTAGCACCACATTTCGAAAGCTTCTATTCTCTTCTTGTCCAAACTAGTTATCGTCCATGTCTCACTTCCATACATGGCTACACTCCATACAAATACTTTCAGAAACGACTTCCTGACACCTAAATCTATATTCGATGTTAACAAATTTCTCTTCTTCAGAAACGCTTTCCTTGCCATTGCCAGTCTACATTTTATATCCTCTCTACTTCGACCATCATCGGTTATTTTACTCCCTAAATAGCAAAACTCCTTTACTACTTTAAGTGTCTCACGTCCTAATCTAATTCCCTCAGCATCACCCGACTTAATTTGACTACATTCCATTATCCTCGTTTTGCTTTTGTTGATGTTCATCTTATATCCTCCTTTCAAGACACTGTCCATTCCGTTCAACTGCTCTTCCAAGTCCTTTGCTGTCTCTGACAGAATTACAATGTCATCGGCGAACCTCAAAGTTTTTACTTCTTCTCCATGAATTTTAATACCTACTCCGAATTTTTCTTTTGTTTCCTTTACTGCTTGCTCAATATACAGATTGAATAACATCGGGGAGAGGCTACAACCCTGTCTCACTCCTTTCCCAACCACTGCTTCCTTTTCATGCCCCTCGACTCTTATAACTGCCATCTGGTTTCTGTACAAATTGTAAATAGCCTTTCGCTCCCTGTATTTTACCCCTGCCCCCTTCAGAATTTGAAAGAGAGTATTCCAGTCAACATTGTCAAAAGCTTTCTCTAAGTCTACAAATGCTAGAAATGTAGGTTTGCCTTTTCTTAATCTTTCTTCCAAGATAAGTCGTAAGGTCAGTATTGCCTCACGTGTTCCAACATTTCCACGGAATCCAAACTGATCTTCCCCGAGGTCGGCTTCTACCAGTTTTTCCATTCGTCTGTAAAGAATTCGCGTTAGTATTTTGCAGCTGTGACTTATTAAACTGATAGTTCGGTAACTTTCACATCTGTCAACACCTGCTTTCTTTGGGATTGGAATTATTATATTCTTCTTAAAGTCTGAGGGTATTTCGCCTGTCTCATACATCTTGCTCACCAGATGGTAGAGTTTTGTCATGACTGGCTCTCCCGAGGCCATCAGTAGTTCTAATGGAATGTTGTCTACTCCCGGGGCCTTGTTTTGACTCAGGTCTTTCAGTGCTCTGTCAAACTCTTCACGCAGTATCGTATCTCCCATTTCATCTTCATCTACATCCTCTTCCATTTCCATAATATTGTCCTCAAGTACATCGCCCTTGTATAAACCCTCTATATACTCCTTCCACCTTTCTGCTTTCCCTTCTTTGCTTAGAACTGGGTTGCCATCTGAGCTCTTGATATTCATACAAGTGGTTCTCTTCTCTCCAAAGGTCTCTTTAATTTTCCTGTAGGCAGTATCTATCTTACCCCTAGTGAGACAAGCCTCTACATCCTTACATTTGTCCTCTAGCCATCCCTGCTTAGCCATTTTGCACTTCCTGTCGATTTCATTTTTGAGACGTTTGTATTCCTTTTTGCCTGCTTCATTTACTGCATTTTTATATTTTCTCCTTTCATCAATTAAATTCAATATTTCTTCTGTTACCCAAGGATTTCTATTAGCCCGCGTCTTTCTACCTACTTGATCCTCTGCTGCCTTCACCACTTCATCCCTCAGAGCTACCCATTCTTCTTCTACTGTATTTCTTTCCCCCATTCCAGTCAATTGTTCCCTAATGCTCTCCCTGAAACTCTCTACAACCTCTGCTTCTTTCAGTTTATCCAGGTCCCATCTCCTTAAATTCCCACCTTTTTGCAGTTTCTTCAGTTTCAATCTGCAGTTCATAACCAATAGATTGTGGTCAGAATCTACATCTGCCCCAGGAAATGTCTTACAATTTAAAACCTGGTTCCTAAATCTTTGTCTTACCATTATATAATCTATCTGAAACCTGTCAGTATCTCCAGGCTTCTTCCATGTATACAGCCTCCTTTCATGATTCTTGAACCAAGTGTTAGCTATGATTAAGTTATGCTCTGTGCAAAATTCTACAAGGCGGCTTCCTCTTTCATTCCTTCCCCCCAATCCATATTCACCTACTATGTTTCCTTCTCTCCCTTTTCCTACTGACGAATTCCAGTCACCCATGACTATTAAATTTTCGTCTCCCTTCACTACCTGAATAATTTCTTTTATCTCGTCATACATTTCATCTATTTCTTCATCATCTGCAGAGCTAGTTGGCATATAAACTTGTACTACTGTAGTAGGCATGGGCTTTGTGTCTATCTTGGCCACAATAATGCGTTCACTATGCTGTTTGTAGTAGCTAACCTGCACTCCTATTTTTTTATTCATTATTAAACCTACTCCTGCATTACCCCTATTTGATTTTGTATTTATAACCCTGTAATCACCTGACCAAAAGTCTTGTTCCTCCTGCCACCGAACTTCACTAATTCCCACTATATCTAACTTCAACCTATCCATTTCCCTTTTTAAATTTTCTAACCTACCTGCCCGATTAAGTGATCTGACATTCCACGCTCCGATCCGTAGAACGCCAGTTTTCTTTCTCCTGATAACGACGTCCTCTTGAGTAGTCCCCGCCCGGAGATCCGAATGGGGGACTATTTTACCTCCGGAATATTTTACCCAAGAGGACGCCATCATCATTTAATCATACAGTAGAGCTGCATGTCCTCGGGAAAAATTACGACTGTAGTTTCCCCTTGCTTTCAGCCGTTATATTGCTTGAAAAGCACTTTTAGTGATGCTGTTTGCTATGTGTAAATGCACCTGCATATTTAAATTCTATTCTTCAGTTTTACCAGATATTTATTTAATAATTACAGATGGAAATGAAGAAGATTCTAGTGACTCAATGGATGAGGTTGATGTGTTGGATCGAGCCCAGAAGGTGTTTAACAAAACTCACTGTATTTGTTTGCCAGAGTACCCACAGAAGGTATGTATGTCCATACAGACATAGAACATTACTGTGCAATTATTGCACTTCATAACTTACTTAAAATTGCACGTAATTCTATAATCTGCAATTGAATGATACGCCATTGAAAGAACATAAGTCTTTGCTGTTTCTGTTCAACCTTTGCACAAGTGTTATGTTGTTCACAAATCTTATTTGAGAGAAGACTTATTAGAAATGTAAATAATATCTGTGTGAATCTAGTAATCCAATTATTTTCCAGACAAAGCTAAATGCGTTTACAGAAAGTATTTTTCTTATGGAATAGTCATACAGCATTTTATTTTTAATCCAATAAACTTACATACATTATTATTGTAGCCTGTAAATTTTATGAACCCCTCAACCCACTTAATACTTTCAGAAATTAGTTCGTGTATGTAATTTCAACAGTATAGTATGTATAGATGACAGCATCATCCAGTGATGCAAAGCATTATTCCGTACTACTGAAAAGGTTAAACATAACATCTCTTTGCAGTTGATGAGCCTATCAGAAGCAATCTAAGTTGCCTTCCGTTAAAGAAGTTGCAAATTCTTTTCAAGAGATTAACTATTCTGCCATCTGATATGTGTTACTAGAAAAGTGTTTGGAAGTGGCATGTATTGCAGACTGAATCAATTTCCATTTTTTTGCTTGTATTGGTGGTTGCCCCAGAACGTACTAAATCACCTCCTTATCAATGATACTCTTAATCTAGAGGAGCAACAGCACAAATCTGAAAGTAAAATACGCTGGGATAGTATCAGTACGCTTAGAAATTTAAAGGCTTGATCAAAACTTTACATTCACTGCTATCAAACTATAAAGAAAGATGCTAGAGTACATAAAGTGTTTAAATGGAAAGAAAGTTACCGTATTTACTCGAATCTAAGCCGCACTCGAATCTAAGCCGCACCTGAAAAATGAGCCTCGAAATCAAGGGGAAAAAAAAAATCCCGAATCTAAGCCGCACCTGAAATTTGAGACTCGAAATTCAAGGGAGAGAAAAGTTTTAGGCCGCACATCCAAATCGAAACAAAGTTGGTCCATTGTAATATGAGACACAATTTAGGTCAAATGAATGACGATACAGCTACAGTAGTTTGGTTCGAGACGTAAGCTTAGCAGTTAAGCTTTACCAGGTAGCCATTGCTATGTGTCAGGCGCTCCGTCCGTATTTATACGGGTACCCGTCCTTTTACATGTGCTTCGTCTGGTTTGAATTGATTGCTTATTTTTCTTTGATCTGTTAAATGCCGTTCTCTTTGTTATATGTGTTTACGTCACTCTAAGCTGAAGATGCATTACTCTACTGTGTCATGCATTGTTTGTCGCATTCTGATAATGAGTGTTTACGGCCTGTTGCCGCGCGCGGCATGGCTTGCTTTTGTGCGAATGTGCGCGCAACCGCAGCCTTTTTTTTTTTTTAGCGAGAGAGAGAGAGAGAGAGAGAGAGAGAGAGAGAGAGAGGGGGGGGGGGGTGGGGGGGAGAGGAATCGTCTCATTAGCGAAACAATGGCAAGAGACTGCTATTTGTTGTTACTTCACTGCTGCTTTCTTTGATAATGATTAACAAGAACCAAATAATAGAGTGCGTATGATTGAAAATGTTCTGAACGAGAGTTTAGCGAAAATTTTTCTCCGTTTGAAAATCTTTGCAGACGCCTCTTTAGTACATTACACTCTGCACAGAAATTAGAGTCATATTAGATGTAAAAATCTAGTCAATTGCCGTGCTTCATTTCAGACTGTATCACTATTACGCATAAGAATAATACGAATATAAACATGACATGATATGTATATTCTTCCGCGTTTGCTGTTGTCTCACTCTAGTTTCGTAGTTTATCAGGCAGACAGGATTTAAATGAGATAGTAGCAAACACGAAAGAATACGTGGAAAATGTTTATATTCGTATTATTCTTATGATGAAGAGAATACTGTATGTGATTCACAATTCATAAAAGTTCTTATTAACAACGATCTCTTCTCACAGGTAGGAAAAAATTCAGAACGTAGAGTTGGCCATATTGACAAACATGCCTAACAGTCTTGCCAGTCGGATTTTCGTAGTACGTTGAAACGCTGCAACATTCGAAGAAGAACAATACGGAATTTGTATTTACTTCGATGGATAATTTAATTTACTTACTGACGCAGAGGTTTTGGCGCCAGTATTTATCTTTGTGCCTGCAAAGTATGCCTGTGTAGCGCTACATATATTCGACGGCAGAAGTTTGTTTTGGCGGCACCTACAAACATTTTTCAGAACTTCCGCTTACTTTGCACTCGATTCTAAGCCGCAGGTGGGTTTTTGGATTACAAAAACCGGAAAAAAAGTGCGGCTTAGATTCGAGTAAATACGGTAAATCACAGGTTTCAATATGTTGTAGCTTATTTGTATCTATTACCCATGTTGTGTATCCCAGCACTGATGATTGTTGATGTTGACAGACAACACACATATCAGCACTGCCATTGGAGATAATGCTGTATATAATGCGGTGGGTGGTGTCCTCAGAGTTAGACATTCGATCACTGGAAATGTGCTCACGTGTTTGCCGTGGCTTCTACCTGTGTTGTCGGGATCCAAAGATTTGGAGGCTAGCATGCACCAGGTGAGAAACTAGAGTAGATTAGGTCATATTTGACTACTAAAAATAATAAGATGGAGTTACATTACGATATTTAGGAACAAGTCAGTGTGCAGAGTCATATTGAAAGTTTTAAAACTCTTATCTGTTGCTGCTGGTTGTTTAAAAACCAAGAAAGACAGTAAACAGTGGCATCTGCTGTTAGTAATTCAAACGAAATGACACAATTTCAGAGACTTAACTGGTCTTGTACAGATTCCTGACCTTGGTACGAATTTTCACATGCCACTTCAGTCATGTTGTTACTAAGTTGTGTAAGATTCCTCTTGCTCGACCTGCTGTGTGGACTCTAGTACTTTATTTGTTTTCCTATACTTGTCTGTTGTACTGAGGCAGCAATGGAGTTGAAACGAGAGTGTTTTTGGATGATGACTTTTTTTGTGATTTTAAAATATGATTGCAAATCACTGTTTGTAAAATCTGTAGCAGGTTTTTAGTATTTCTTCAGTTTCCATTGCAACAATCCTCAGCTGATTTAATGAGTTCAACCATGAGAGAAACTGTCTTGAAACTAAATTTTGTCATGGCTTCTGGTGACATCCAGTACTGAAAAAAACTAGTTATGCGTTAGGGCTATGATTGAAGAGGATTTCCTTTGCACCTGTCAAGAAACTGAGTGCTGTTTTTGGGATTGGATCAGCAAAAGTTTATAAAATCCTGCCTGATGAACTGTGGTTAAAACATCTGGATATCACACTTATTAACCTCTGTACAAAAAACTTTCTACATTGAATTCGGCCATCAGGTACTAAAAACATTAATTTTGCATCTGTAAGGTAAGAGCAGTATTTAATGTTACAAATGAAGAATTTAGGCTGTACCAGCTGTACACTGAAATGAGGTGGTAATCATGTATTTCTGTCTTCCTGGAAGGTAACCATTCACTAAAGTGAAAGGGAATAAGAATTGTGTGCAGATTCTTTAGAACAGGTGTGTTACAATGGCACCATTTTTGTAGATAAAAGCAAAACAGTAACTTTAGATTGGACTTAATCAGCCAAATTCATCACATAATCGGGGGCAATAATGCAACATTGCAGAGGAACCATGGAGCCCATGGGATACTGTGATAAGGCTGCCTAGATCATTACCGAATCCCTGCCGTTTCACTCTTGGGATGCAAACTCGGCCAAAAGTTGGAAATAGTGTGAAACAAAGACTCATCCATCCAAGTGACAGTCTTCCATTGTTCCATCATCCACATTTATGGCTTCAGCACCTTGTTGTCCTGTGGTTTTGAAATTTCAGCTTGCCCTTCAATTACCAGTTTACGGAGCCCCTTTTTGTTGTTTTGTTACTGACTGTTTGTGAGTGCAACATTTAGTTCTACAGTAGCTTTTGCTGCTGTTGTCCTCTTCAATGACAATCCATCACAATCACTCAACACACACTTTTGTCTGCATTGTGACTTAGCAGATGATGTTTTCCGTATTCCTCTGTGCAGTACAAAACTTCAGTACACTGTCTCATGAAATACCAAAAACTTAGAGTACATAAGTTATGGAAGCAGCCACCATACAAGCACCAATAATTTGCCCACATACGAATTCACTTGACTGTGACATAATGCACTCATAACTGCACGGAACACTGTTCTGACTGCGAGGGACATTTGCAAAGTATTGAGGCGCTTGCACGGGTGCTGTTCGCGATAAAATACAACAGTGCAACCTGCAGGGAACTGCATTTGTGTCCCAGGTATGCATTTTGTTCAGTGTTTCCATATTTTTGTCCAACCCCTGTTTCTTTATCCTATTCTTAAAAATCATATGGAATTGTCTATAGTCATGTTGATTTGAGTTTTCAAAACCTGTCTTCGGCATGTAAGATTCATACCTAAAACCTTTCCAAAAGAAGTGTAATGAGATGCCTTCACCAGTCGGTTTCATTGGATTCAGCTGTGCATAGAACACCAGGGACAGAACTTCAAACAGTTGTAAAGATATGCGTTTTTAAATATGCCAGTTAAAATGATAATCTCAAAACTTTCAGAATATCATTTGCATTGTGCGTTACTAGAAAATGTTTTTATATGCATTTTTTTTAGGCAGATATTGTAAGAGGTTTTTTTCAGATGCATGAAAATGTTGAATAACTGTCTCTCAAGTATGGTATTTTGTATGAACTGCACCATAACTGAAATAACAAAAACACGAAATGACCTTTGTCAGATTAACACTAGTCTTGATACCTAGTGCTGAGTAATGTATGGGCAGAACAAAAGAGGGGAGATATCTGCTAAGATTTCAAAGCACTTAACAGTGCTGGATAATAACAAAAATTTCATAACTAAGTAGACATCTCTGCAATTTTGTAACATAGTCTACTACTTATCACTTAATTCCTAGTTTGATGATGGTCTGTTCTTGCACCATTGACCTGATATTTGAGAGTATGTATATCAATAATCTCTCACACACATGAAATCATATTTGTGTTTATGATATTATATTATAAAATTACATATGTAATTAATTCTTTTCTCTTTCTTTTGCTCCTCTTTAAGAACTACACAGTGTCAGGTTGCTTGGCTTTCTTTTTGCCTGAAACATAATTGTTTGGCAGTTCATGGTTATGTGCATTAAGGACTTCTTAGGTATCTTGTAGATTCATGTCGCAAAAATATTTTCCATCCTACTTGCAGTATATCATCTCGTGCAACAGTGTGTGTATTCAGTGTAGAGAATGACTTTGATAGTAGTGTAGAGGATGACTTTGATAGTAAAGAAGCCAGAGATTATTTGGGCCAGATTTAGTGTTGTGACACACAGTTTTTTACAAAAGATTTAATATTATGTATATTTTTAAAGTGGCAGAAATGATGTCAGCAAAGCATCATTCTCTTATTTAAATGAAGCATCTGCTTGAATGTATGTCGAGGTTAGTAATGTTTGAATGTATAAATTATTCAATGGTTGCAAGATTAAAAATTTAAAAAATAGAAAAATCACTAGCCCAGACAACATTAACTGAAATTTTTAAATACAGTATAACCCACTTTTACATTCCCGGAATTAATATTTTGTTGCCATTTATGACATTTTTTATTGCTCCCATCAGATTTCTTATCTTCACAATGTTAATATACACCCGATCTCTTGTTAACATATTTATAATTTTCCTGTGATTTACACTTTATGAAACCATGTTTGTGGGTAAAAAACTGACATTATTAGCATAAAATGACGCTGGCTTGGCGTTCTCTCCAAGTAATGGTTACAAACATTACACAGTTAAGTTGCTTGACACCAGGGCGCTCTACTCAACAGATCTGAATTGGTAAAGTCGGGAAAAATTTGTGCTTTTATCTGCTTCCACAGCCAAGCTCTATCAGTCATGGTGTCTGGTGGGAGAAACTAAATTCATTTGAATAATGACCAATCCAGATAGTTTTCAAACTGTCTCTGCTGCACATGTGCACCTTTGTGATTATTGCGATCATCATGACACCTAGAACGCATGTTTCACAATTTTTGTTATTTCGTAATTTATGGCATTAATTGACACCTTTGCACTCCTTGAGTTGCAATATATGTTTTCTAGACTTTATTCTTGTTGTCAAGTGCAAATATTTACGTTTCTGTGATGTTTCACACAAAGACAATGTGAGTAAGGTTTGTGTGTGTGTGTGTGTGTGGGGGGGGGGGGGGGGGGAGTGTCTGCATAATGGAGGAAGCACAGTACTTCATAAACTCAAAAAAAGACAACTAGAGTGCAAGAGATGCAGGACAGCATGTCAGATGCAGATATTGCACAATTTACTTCTGTAAATATTTGTGCTCAGTAGCAAGATTAAATTTTTGAAAAGCATTGCACTAAGGATGGAAAATTATGTAACTGGTGCAGTGTTTCATTATTTGAATAATGAATCTCACAATTTCTGGATTTCCAGTTTTGATGAACAGAATTAAGTCAAAGGTTTCCACTTCCAAGTCAGTCAGCATTTCTAGTTACGTCGGCAGCTAAATAGAGTATGGAATTTTGATACCCTTTTTTGGATAATAGTGTTTTGATGCCTGTTGCATACATATTTCGTACATAAGTATGAAAATGCAAGGGGGATTCTATACATAAATGCATGGTGGTTGCTATACATAACTTTTACGAATTAAAAAATTATTTTCCACATTTTACATTTTTGTGTATTTTACACCACTTTTTAGTCCCTTGAAAAGTTTAGAAGTAGGGTTTCACTGCATGGAGATACATGGCTGAAACTGTTAACATTTCACACTAGAAGCAAAAGATAGTCCCTAAAAATGGATGCTAAAGAAAGGTTGTGTAGGTGTTTTACAAAGGGAATGGAATAGACTCAAGCAGCTCTGGAGAAGAGTACTAAACATAGCACTACACCATTGCCATAATAACAAGGCAAATCAGAAGAATTGAAAAACTTCTCTTGGGTAAAGATGAAGATGATTTCTGCAAAGATCATTCATATATCATCAGCGTATTGAGCACACAACAGGTGATTGAGAGATTGAGAAACAGTAAGAACATAATTTAGAAACCCTATTTATTCATTGTTGTTGTTGTTGTTGTTGTTGTTGTTGTTGTGGTCTTCAGTCCTGAGACTGGTTTGATGCAGCTCTCCATGCTAATCTATACTGTGCAAGCTCCTTCATCTCCCAGTACCTACTGCAACCTACATCCTTCTGAATCTGCTTAGTGTATTCATCTCTTGGTCTCCCTCTACGATTTTTACCCTCCATGCTGCCCTCCAATGCTAAATTTGTGATCCCTTGATGCCTCAGGACATGTCCTACCAACCGATCCCTTCTTCTAGTCAAGTTGTGCCACAAACCTCTCTTCCCCCCAATCCTAATCAA
This sequence comes from Schistocerca cancellata, assembly GCF_023864275.1. Lineage (NCBI taxonomy): Eukaryota > Metazoa > Arthropoda > Insecta > Orthoptera > Acrididae > Schistocerca > Schistocerca cancellata. Next base: position 298,340,322 of record NC_064626.1, on the reverse strand, counting down.
TACCTCCTCATTAGTTACGTGATCTACCCATCTAATCGTCAGCATTCTTCTGTAGCACGACATTTCGAAAGCTTCTATTCTCTTCTTGTCTAAACTATTTATCGTCCATGTTTCACTTCCATACATGGCTACACTCCATACAAATACTTTCAGAAACAACTTCCTGACACTTAAATCTATACTCGATGTTAACAAATTTCTCTTCTTCAGAAACGCTTTCCTTGCCATTGCCAGTCTACATTTTATATCCTCTCTACTTCGACCATCATCAATTATTTTGCTCCCCAAATAGCAAAACTCCTTTACTACTTTAAGTGTCTCATTTCCTAATCTAATTCCCTCAGCATCACCCGATTTAATTCGACTACATTCCATTATCCTCATTTTGCTTTTCTTGATGTTCATCTTGTATCCTCCCTTCAAGACACTGTCCATTCCGTTCAACTGCTCTTCCAAGTCCTTTGCTATATCTGACAGAATTACAATATCATCTGCGAACCTCAAAGATTTTATTTCTTCTCCATAGACTTTAATACCTAATCTGAATTTTTCTTTTGTTTCCTTTACTGCTTGCTCAATATACAGATTGAATAACATCGGGGATAGGCTACAACCCTGTCTCACTCCCTTCCCTACCACTGCTTCCCTTTCATGGCCCTCGACTCTTATAACTGCCATCTGGTTTCTGTACAAATTGTAAATAGCCTTTCGCTCTCTGTATTTTACCCCTGCCACCTTTAGAATTTGAAAGAGAGTATTCCAGTCAACATTGTCAAAAGCTTTCTCTAAGTCTACAAATGCTAGAAATGTAGGTTTGCCTTTCCTTAATCTATTTTCTAAGATAAGTTGTAGGGTCAGTATTGCCTCACGTGTTCCAATATTTTTACGGAATCCAAACTGATCTTCGCCGAGGTCGGCTTCTACCAGTTGTTCCATTCGTCTGTAAAGAATTTGTGTTAGTATTTTGCAGCTGTGAGTTATTAAACTGATAGTTCGGTAATTTTCACATCTGTCAACACCTGCTTTCTTTGGGATTGGAACTATTATATTCTTCTTGAAGTCTGAGGGTACTTCGCCTGTCTCATTCATTTTGCTCACCAGATGGTAGAGTTTTGTCAGGACTGGCTCTCCCAAGGCCGTCAGTAGTTCCTACGGAATGTTGTCTACTCCCGGGGCCTTGTTTCGACTCAGGTCTTTCAGTGCTCTGTCAAACTCTTCACGCAGTATAATATCTCCTGTTTCATCTTCATCTACATCCTCTTCCATTTCCATAATATTGTCCTCAAGTACATTGCCCTTGTATAGACCCTCTATATACTCCTTCCACCTTTCTGGTTTCCCCTCTTTGCTTAGAACTGGGTTTCCATCTGAGCTCTTGATATTCACACAAGTGGCGCTCTTTTCTCCAAAGGTCTCTTTAATTTTCCTGTAGGCTGTATCTATCTTACCCCTAGTGAGATAAGCCTCTACATCCTTACATTTGTCCTCTAGCCATGCCTGCTTAGCCATTTTGCACTTCCTGTCGATCTCATTTTTGAGACGTTTGTATTCCTTTTTGCCTGCTTCATTTACTGCATTTTTATATTTTCTCCTTTCATCAATTAAATTCAATATTTCTTCTGTTACCCAAGGATTTCTACTAGCCCTCGTCTTTTTACCTACTTGATCCTCTGCTGCCTTCACTACTTCATCCCTCAGAGTTACCCATTCGTCTTCTACTGTATTTCTTTCCCCCATTCCTGTCAATTATTTATTCGTAGACAATATGAAGTAGGATGGCCACCTCCCAACTGTGCCCAAGAGACAGCTGGATCATGTAGTTACCACACAACACAGTGTGCTTGACTTGAGTGACTGCTTCACAGCTTGTAGCATCTGGCTTCTTCCTACCAAAACAGCCTTTTTGAACTGCACAGGTGGGAACTCTCCCTACCAAATACCTTTCGTTCCTATAACCTCATGTGTCTCAACCTTTGTTACTCCCTGTCGTGCCCTTTCATGCTGCCACTGCAGCCTCATAAGAACTTTGTCCCAACAGTGGACTTGCATAGTCATTTCCACTTCTCTGCTCCCCCTCTACCACCCAGACCCCCAAACATATCTCCCAATGCTGTACATGGCAGGCCATTCCCGTCACCACCATGCCCCTGCATATTCTCACTCGCAACACTATAAAGTATCTTCCCCCATCCCTACTCGGCTATCCCTCCACTTCCCTGCCACTTGCTCAGTCCATCTGACATCGCCCCTCACTTCAGTCTCGCTTTACTGCTGTCACAGCAGTGGCCATCTTTTGTGTGTGTGTGTGTTTAGTGAATTTTCACCCTGCAAAATTAATTCTGGAAATTATCCTGCAGGCTATGGCTAAGCCATTTCTCACACTGTCCTTTCTTCCAGGAGTGTTAGTTCCACAAGGTATGCAGGAGAACTTCTGTGAAGTGTGGAAGGTATAAGAGGAGGTACTGGGGGAAATAAAGCTGTGAGGGGTGGTTGTGTGTTATGCTTGGATAACTTGTCGGTAGAGCATCTGCCAACAATAGGCAGAGGTCTCAGATCCCAGTCTGACAAATAGTATTATTCTCCGAGATAGTTTCAATCAGTGCACACATTGCTGCAGAGTGAACAATCATTCTCAGATAGTCCCTGCTCGAATTTCACTAAGCTTGGGCACCATAAGCTGAACAAAAGATATGAACAAAAGTTTTGTGCACTTCTGAAGAGAAGTGTGTGTGCCTACATGCTGACCCATGACGGATCTGTAATTGGTCATTATATCTAAGCAATAATTTTCTTCAGAAACAATGAATGGTGCAAAAACAAATTTTGTGGTGGCCTGGGTAGGCACTTTTAAAATTAACACAAGAATTACAAGAAGGTTTGGAAAGAATATTTGTGTGAAAATCATGTTTAGCTGGTAGAAGTTTGTCAATAGTGTACAATTGGCACACTCACTGATGTTTCTTTTTGTAGAGTGTGGGGCATCACTTGTGCAGACTTTGATCCATACCAATCCTGGCGTGAAATGTACATAAAGCGACCACGCCTCAATTTCCATGGGTGCTATATTAGCAAGACATCGTACATTAGATACGGTGAAAATAGTTTTCAGGATCAGTTTTATAGTCCCGTCCATCTTGTTGCATACTTCAGATACCTCAGGTAAGTGTACTTAACAAATTCATATGGAGATGATAGAAAGTAATTGTACAGATGTGCAGCCTAACTTTTTGGATTCCAGATATCATACCAGGGAAATTTATTGAAATATTCTCTATTGTTATGATTATTTTCCTTAGATAGTAACATTATATCAGTCTACATGTTGAACTCTGATACTGTCCACAAAGCTGTTAATACCATGTTACAGTAATAATAAAAAATTATACCATTTTTATGTGAAACATGTAAATATGTTACAAAGGTATAGCCACATCTGACGACTTGCATTCACATATTCAAGTTTTGTAAACACGGTTTTATTCATGTGCTGAATAATATGTTTCAATTCTGCATCTTTGGCTGCCAGGTTCTTCCCAGGAGGGACTGTCCTAATGTTGACAACAGCTGATGAGCCTCCTGGCTGTGTTGGCCAGCTGACCTACCGCACACCGCGACACCCACAAGTGAGTATTTTAGGCCACAATTGGAAATGAAATTAGACGAAGACATGATCTAGAAACTACATTGGATCACATTGCAAATTAAATTCTTTAAAAGATAAATAGGAATTCGTATGAGAGTATGTTTAGAAACAGTAAAAAGAAGTTGAAACTTTGAGTTTCAGCAGATATTTGCAGTTTCATTTCTGCAATAAGTAGCTGGAGTCAGCCCAAACAAATACAGTTCATCACATGACAAGTGTCAATGAAAATGATTGATTTGTTTTTTTGTTAAAAACAAAATGCTCTTTAAAGTAGAATTTTATGTGCCAATTTGATATAGCAGTCTCAGACTAGTCCAATGCAATATTAAGGTTATCGATATGTATTAATAGGGAGAGTGAAATATGAAGAATAAACAGTTCTCCAGCAACACCTGGATACCACTGACTTGTGCTGTCTGGTATCGCTGTGCAGCAGCGCTACTCAATCAAATTTGGCAACTCCTAAAACAACATAGTTCAACCACATTTGCACTTGATCATTGAAATCTTGGGGAGAAACAAATCAGTAAGTTTGTTTATTTTCATTCAATGTCACATGGAATAATGTTCTTGGGTAACTCATCCTTAAGGATGAACTTCTTCATTGCTCAAATCATGTTGTAAGAATAATATGTTGTGCTCAGCGGCAATTATTGTGTAGGTATCTGTTTAAGCAGTTAGACATTTTGATTACTGCTTCATATTATGTTTATTCCCTCATGGAGTTTGTTGTAAATAATCCACTGCAGTTCAGAAAGAACAGAGATGAACATAATTACAGTAAATTACATTCATAATGACACATTAAGGTTATCTTTCGGATGAAAAGGGGTGCACAGTGCTGCAGCCAAAATTTTTTACCACCTAGCCAGTGATGAAAAATGTTAACAGACAGCAAAGTAAAATCCATTCATATTATAAAAATAGATGTGTGTGTGTGTGTGTGGGGGGGGGGGGGGGGGGGGGTTTCGTGTGTGTGCGTGCTTGCATGAGTGCTTGTGCGCCACATCTCCTCCTAAACTTGATACACATCTCCCTTATTGTCTGACGACAATCACTGTTGGGGTAAGAACCATCTACTTATCATGGTTCAGGAGATAGAATGTCATAAGAGTGAGATGCATGAAAAACTGCCACATCATGTATGATGTTTAAATTTCTTATTTCTGTACTACTAATCTTATTCACAATAAATTTCACAGACAGTAGCCCTAACTTGGAGATCTTCCTCAGTAGCAACATCACACAAAAACATTGCCGGGCCAACCTCCTCTTCACCAGTGCAAATCAACAACCGAACCTCAGACTTAGAGACAGTTGATCAACCTGGACATGAAAACCATACCTCTGAAGAAATAATGGAGGTGTCTCCTGTTTCTAAATCTTGTAGTGCAACATATACAAAACCAGGCACTCTGAAGCTCCCAGGCTTCAAGCAACTGCCATATCTCATCCTTAAATATTACTATCATTCAGTTGACTGTATTCATTCAGTGGACTGCGTGTGGCATTAGATTGCATAGGGCAGAATTGCACTGCTATTAAGTTCACAGTCTGCATGTGTTATACAACTGCAAGAAATGAAAAACATATATATTTGATGACAAACTACACTTTCAAATATAGAAATTGTATGTTGCTTTAGGTAGTAAATCTGTACTTATTACTGTGAAGTTGAATTTCAGGAATAAATTCAAACAGAATATAGCGTCAAGACCAATGTTACATTTACACTTCACCCCAATGTGTATGACTTTCCTCCCAAGGAGGGATTTCCAGCCCACGGGACTGTAATGTTGCTCATCTGAGACTGTGTCTGTAGCCAAATAATTTCATTGAACACCTTGTTGCAAACTGTTGCTGTCCACCTTTCCCTTGTCTGAATTGCATTTTATCCATGCAACCCCTACATACCCCTATCGTTAGTTCTACAGGGATGGGGATGGGCATACTACAGCTTCTCACTCAGTTCCCAAAACATTTCTTGCTGCTCAGTTCTGCAATACCCACCACCCCATTTGGTCCTCCCCTGGAGTCTTGCAAGGGGTACTCTCATGGCAGTGCTACAGATATGCATGTGAAGTATGTATCCTAGACCGCCCGGATAGCCACATGGTCTGGCATACTGCTTCCCGAGTGGGAAGGTGAGCTGGTGCCCTGCATAAGATTATAGTTGAGGTCCAGTTTGCAGGCCAGCCTGCAGGGTTATTGTGTGGTCGGTCCCCAGTAGACACCCCCTCCCCCCAAGAACATCTCATACCAGATGAGTTTAACCCAAATGTTTGCATGGTAGAGTAATTATGGTGTACACGCATGTGGAGACTGTGTTAGCGCAGCAATTACCAACATAGTGCAAGTGGTGCGGAATAAGAGAACCAGCTTGCATTCACTGAGGCAGATGAAAAACCACCTTAAAAATGAATCACAAACATAAATTCCAAGTGAAAAGGAATGATAGGAAGAAAAAAATGACAGCAAATAAAGTAGTTAATATGATAATTAAAACAACACAGTTTAGTATTATAAATATGTTACATTTAAACCAATTAACAAAATAAAAATTGTGATCAAAGTCAATATGATAAAGATTTAAAAGTATAAAATTTTGGAAGCACCTCATGGGACAATGGCAGCTGCACTCTTCACACTGTCCATATATGTTACAAAAAGGACAAACAGTTGCATGCAAAAAAGTATTTGTATTGTTTCTGATAATCTAGAACATGATGTTGCCTTGGTGTATCAGACTCAGAAGACTGTATTGAATTTTTTTAAGAGTGAATTTCCAGAAATTCATCTTGCATATGTTGAATATTTCACTGATGGTTGTGCTGCGCATTATATGAAAATTGTAAGAATTTCATAAATATCTGCTAACATGAACACGACTTCAACATAAAGTGCAGATGGGCCTTTTTTTCTACCAGACATGGAAAATCTCCCTTTGATGGTATTGGTGGCACTGTTAAAAGACTTATCACAAAAACAAGTTTGCAAAGAGTGTATAAAGATCAAATACTTGCAGCTTCACAGGTATTTGAATTCTGTCGTGAGAACCTGCAAGGCATTTCAGTTCTCTTTGCTTCAAAAGATGAAGTGGTACAAGTCGGACATTATTTTTCTCAGCACTTTACAAATGCAAAAACAATTCCTGGAATACAATCTATGCATCACATTGTACCGCACCAATATCACCCACCAAGATTGGAGCAAAAAAGTGGAGCTGTGATACGAATTTTAGTATCGTGCATGATTTCTCAGCTGCACTTCCGACACTAATGCCAGAATGCACTATGCAGCCCAACTACTGTGTTGCATGTCCATATGACTCATCTTGGTATTTGGGAATTGTTGAGAAGGTGAATTGTGAAAAAGGAGATGTTACCGTAAGGTTCATGCATCCTCATCGACCATCCTCTTTCTTCTGTTGGCCTGATAATGAAGTTTGTGATGTTTCTTTATCTGATATTGTGTGTGAAGTTGATATCACCACAGCAACAGGCCATACTTATTCTCTGAGCAAAGAGCCCTCAAAGTTGGTGGAAGAAAATTGCTTCTCATACAAAAAAATGTTATCTAAGCATCAATGTGTCGTGTCACGTGTAGTTCCTAATCAACTTGAATGCAGATTGCAGCACCAGCATTTTGTGCACTGTTGACAATATTGGCTTTTGACAAAATGCTTAAATATTATAAACAAAATGCTATTTATTTTTACATTGAGTTAATTTGGTTGTGGCTGAGGTAAGAAAGTGTCCATATGTCATGTAATGTACAGGTTGCCCTATATTTTATAATGTGTAATTTTGTTTCATATATTGCAATATTTGTTCAATTTGGATATTGTTATGTGTACTTATGTTGTTAATATCTTTTGGGTAGTAATACCATTATTTGCTTGAAAACTGCAGCCAATTTTCAAATTTGTACAGTTTGCTTGGAAGTAACGCATTGCATCAAACTTTCAGCAATTGCTACCAACAGAATGTATGTAAAGCAATAAAAATTGGTGGAAGTTCATGATATTAGATTCAAAAGCAGTACACAAAATCTCAGTTCACAACTAGATAATGGGTGTCATAGCCTGGATGACTTGATATGGAATGACCCCTAGTTGTAATGTTGCAAAGAGATATGAAATGGAATGTGCTTGTAAGGATTGTAGAGGGAAGGTGAATTGTCGACTTTTGGTTTTTGGGAGAATTTAGGAAAGTGTGATTATCTGAAAAGGAGACCACAAATAGGACACTAGTAAGACCCATTCTTGAGTACAGCTTGAATGTTTGGTTCCGCACCAGGTTGGATAGACAGAAGATGTTGAAGCAATTCAGAGGCAGACAGCTAGATTTGTTACTGGTAGGTGATAACAACATGCAAGTATTATGAAGATGCTTCGAGAACTCAAAAGGGAAACCCTAGAGGAGAGGCGAATGTTCTTTTCAAGGAAAACTATTGAGTAAATAGAGCTGGCATTTGAAGTTGACTGCAGATGTATTCTACTGCTGCCAACATACAAGTCATCTAAGGACCACAAAGATCGAGCTAAGAGAAATTAGGCCTCATACGGACATACATACAGTCATTTGTCCCTCACTCTATTTGCAAGGAGAGCTGGAAAGGAAAGGACTAGTAGTGGTACAACATATACTCCGCCATGCACCATATGGTGCCTTCCAGCATATTTATGTAGATGCAGATAATAAGAGCTGGCACAAAATGAACTGCTGGCTAATATTGCCAGTCCCAGTCTAAGAGATGAAAATTTTACAAAAACTAGCCTTGCCACAAAGAAACACACCAGAAAGAACACACACATAAATCACATTGTTTACTGGAATTGCCAAGAAAGAGTACTAAGAATTGCATAATGCTAATTACTTTTTGCTGTTAAAAAAAAATAAAATAAAATAAAAAAAGATTCATTTTTCTTGGCAGAAAGATGTTTTATACAAGATATTGGATGAAATGGGATTTATCTGGAGTAGATCGCCAAGAAAGATTCTGGTAGAGAGAACTAATGCAATTGACTGGTGATGCAAAGCACATAAAAAAGCAAAAGAGAAAGTCGTCTTATAGTCGTGCAACTTGGATGGACAACAACGTTTCTTTTAGAAAATGTTGGCTGGGTCTTGGTGTTGATAGCATCATGAACGATCTTAGAGTACAGTAGTGAATATTGGAGCCAATACTGGGATTATTTGTTAGTCTACATCAATGTTATTTTCATCAAAATATATGTCATTATATATTATACACTTATGCCAGGGCTTTTTCCAGTTTCCTAAATACCTCTGGATCTCCTGTCTTTGGAGTAGCATTTAACCCTCTCAGCAGTGCATTTTTAATCTCATGAATGCTTGTAAATGACAGCCTTTTAACAGTGTCATTTATTTTGGGGAACATAAAATTACAGGGACTAGCTAGGATGCTAGGACATCATTAAAGAATTGTTTTAGACAATAAATTCACAGACAAGCAAAGTGTGAGCAGGTGTATTATTATGGTACAGAAACCATGAATTTTTCCACCACAAATCTGGACTTTTTTCGGGTTGCTTCAGGCAAACGGTGCTTAACTTGTAAACAGAACTCCTTATTGATGAATTTGCTTGTGGTAAGAACTCATGGTGCACTGCACTGTTAAAGAACTCATGGTGCACTGTACCGTTAAAATTGAAGAACGCTTTCAGCATAAGCTTCACATTTGACCACACTTGGCAAGGTTTTATCGATCTTGGCAACCCAGAATACTTCACTGGTATGAATGAGACTTAATTTCAACATTATGTCTGTCAGCTCATGTTTTGTCTCCTATTACATTCTGTGTCAGTAGTCCCAAAGCATTGTTGACTGCATGTAGAGACTCCTGAGCAGAATGCATTCAGCACTGTTTTTGTTCAAAATTCAAGAATTTTGGAACAAATGAACTCAAAACATCCAAAATAATTTCAGGTATGATCCATTTGATATGCCAACATAATTGATGGCTCCTGTTACTGTTACTGATGCTGTGTCTGCCAGCTGTTCCCTTAAAATGTGTAAATGTGAAGTAATGAACTTAAGAAAAGACTTCTCTTAATTTTAGTTGAGTATCACATATAAAACACTAGGCAGTGACATTAATTAAATTCCTTTGTTTCACCAATTAAAGCAGTGTATGGAATAACATATGGAAGTTGTAGCTTGGGAAGCATATGCTAGATTGCAGTTATGCAAAAGGTCTTGGGGCGATATGTAGCTTCTGTTAAGAATCAGTAGCTTACGTGATGCTTGCGCAGTTAGATCGTAGTTATTGCTTTTGCTGTGAATTCTCAATAGATGTACTTGTCTCGCACAAAAGTTATAATGATAACATCAGAGGCCAATTCGTACTATACACAGTAGGATACAAATTCATCATGCATCAGGATTGCCAGTAAACCAAACAAAAGATGATAACACGTATTACAGACATCAGCTATTCTCTGCCTCACACCATGTATTGTGTTGGTTAATAGCCATTCACGTGTTGTGAGCATAAGTGATTGCTTTATAATTTCTGTATTGTGTACACGTCATTTGCATGTAGCTATGAAAGTTATTTTATCTCCTCATAAGTTTAGTTTTTTTTGTAACGCAGTGCAATATTGTAATGGAACTTCCATGTTTTCTGACAGGTGCTGAGTGGGTATTATTGTCTTTCGGGCAGTTGTGTAACTGTGGTGCTTCAACGACAACAGCAGCAATCTCAGCGACAATTACGCACAAAGGGACGACGTGGAGAACAGTTGTATGATCCTGGAGAGCAGACTTTCCATCTGGTTAGTTTTGCAGTAAATATGTGTATGAGGGCAAGGAGAAATGTTCTTGACTAGGCAATAAAAAACTTTTATTATTTAAGTTGAACAGTCAATTACTTTTTACAGTACAGGGCCAGGCATTCAAATGGTAAGATTAAAAAAAAATTCATACAAACTGAGAATTAAAAAAATATATATATTATTTTTGAAGTGGCTCCAATGTACATGGGTGGAAATACACTGGTGTCCAAAATTAAAGCATCGAACCGAAATTTTCCAAGGTTGTGTTTATTTTGTGACAAAACATTGTGAAGAGGTGATAGCAAAGTAGAAACGATGTAAAGAATATGGATCATAAACAACTGCAACATTCATAACAGTAGAGGAAAATGGTCTTAATTTTTTCCAACTTAACAGATTTGCACCCGACAACTGGTTAATGTGCTCACAGTGGGGTGTGACCACCTCTGGCGGCAATAAAGGCCTGACTATGACAGAGCATACTGTGAATAATGTCATCAGTGTCATGTTGAGGCAGTAACACCCATTCTTCCCGTGGAGCTGCTCGCATGTCTTGGAGAGTGGTTGGTGGATCCTGACATGATGCAACCTGTCTCCCTAGTGCAGTCCAGACACACACTGTGGGATTCAAATCAGCAGAGTGGGCAGGCCATGCCATGCATGCATGCAGTATCTTCTGTTTCCAAGAAAACATCAGCCACTCGTGCTCTATGAGGTCAAGCATTATCATCCATCATTTTGAAGTCTGGGCACACAGCACCTCGCAACAACTGTACACGAGGTTCCAAGATCTCGTCACGATAACTTACAGCAGTTAAATCTTTCCGATTCCTCAATATCAGTCTCTTTCCACAATGTTCGGGTCTTGAAATCATGTTCCACATTCCCTTCAGATGTGAATCCATCACGAACCACTCTCTAGACAGAGGCACACCTATAATAGGTCTCCGCCAATAAAGACCACCTGTCGAAGCCTTCTCTACACTTTTTGCCTCGATAAAACATGTCCAGTAGATGCTGCAAGGTCAGATGCCAGTTGCTGCCCAGTACTAGGGCAGTACCATCATGCCCTTACAGCCAAATAACAGTCCTCCCTCTTTCTAGTGTCATACGTGGTTGGCCCTGCCCTGGTCCTCATGATACATTTTCAGTCTCTATAAACTGGTGCCACATGCGAGAAACAACAGAACGATTCATGTTAGGTGGGTCACGTGAGTTTGCGACTGCCCTGCTTCCATTCTTCCTATGACCTTCCACTGCAGAGTGTCTGGTAGGCATCTTCTCTGTGCCATACTGCACTTTCTGTGACTGTGTACACAACAATTGTAGATGTGGGCTATCCAGCAAACACTGCTCTATTCGATAGGTGCACTGACATCATCGTTGACGTAGTTTTCCGTTGACCAAAATGCCATCTTCCGTGAAGAACACGATCGTACCAACGTATGTTGACAATTTCTATGGTTATATCATGAAGTAGACACAGGACGGGGAAATAGTAGTTTGTTGCTTTAATTTTAGACATCAGTGTAGCTTACTTTGAAAGTTTTAAATATGGTATCACTCAGATGACATCCTTGGTTTTCCCCACACATGGTCGGAGTTCGAGGGTAAAACCACCAACAGAATCGCCAGTGGAATGTTGTTTATTTCTTGGCAAATGCTTCCCTTCAAATAATCACTATTTCTGTGATTGTTTTCCTTGAAAACTTTGGAATTGAGATAACCCAAAAGCAAAACTTTTGAAGGCAATAAATTTGTTAAATGGAGAGGTTTTGGAATATCATCATTTCTGCTCATGAGATGACTGGGAAATGTGAGTTCAAGCAAATCCATTGACAGAGCAGCAATGTAATGGATCAAACTTCTTAAAGCTTCATGAACATGCTCAGTATTGTCCTGAGTGCAGAATGTTTACACTACCACCTCTTTTCTTTATAGTGCTACCAGTGACTTCAAAGTTTCTCATCCAAAGTTTGGTAGCACTGGAATGTCATAGGAGCCTATCAGAGTAAATTAAACTCTCAACAGAAAGCACATTTTTGTAATATGCTTCACACCCTGTGGCTCCTACAACTTCCACCTGCCTACACACCCAAGGGCAAAGTCCCCCAGTCCTGTAACCCTTCACCATGGTAGTCAGCCAGTCATAAAATCTTTTTTGATCTCTGCCTCACTGTAATTTTCATGTAACTTAATGAACTTTCTCCTATCTTTTTTTCTGCATGAATTCTATTAATGAAATGTGATTTTGGAAGATCTGTAAAGGCTCAAAATTTCTTTGTAAATGGTATCAGTTGGAAGTCGGAAGGTGCCAGACCCTGATGGATAGAATGGCTATTGCAATAAATCATACTTCAGATCCCTCTTTTGTTCCTTTCACCAGTATTAGAAGCTGCATTTACATGAAGATAGATGATAGCATTTCTATTATATCTAGGTATAAAAAATGTCGTATTCCTTTCTCCTAAGCTGCCTGTGGTGTCAGCTGTGTCACACACTTTTATTCGCAGATCATTCAATACCACACTATGCAGATTCTTTTGGTGCTTTCATTTATGGTTGCAATTTTTGTGTTCTAGATTGATCACCTCTGAGATAAGTACTGCCTTCAGGTTACCTTCCATTCAGAAAGTGGGTGCACTCAGCGACTGTTATGTGGCTTATAACTTTTTTAGATTTTATTACACAAATCCACCTTTCGGCTAGTGGCTAGCCATTCTCAATGCACTATTTTCTATTATCGATGCATGTAAGTCCCTGTTGTTCGGGCATCAGTCACATTTCTATGAATACTCAACTTTCCTTCTCTAATATTGTTACATTCCATCCTAGATTTTCCATTGTTTAATACTCAAGTATTCAAAGAATGTGACTAACACCCGAACAACAGGGACTTACATGTGTCGAGAATAGAAAATAGTGCATTGAGAATGGCTAGCCTCTAGCCAAAAGCTGGATTTGCGTAAAAAGAAAAAAAGAAAGAAAGAAAAGAAAAAGACTGATTGCTGCACTCTATAATTTATAAATACTGCCTTGTTTGAATTCAGCCACCCATTTCTTAACTGTTGAAACTGAAGGGTGAGATTCTTTATAAACCTGTATCAACTGTGACTGACTTTCCACTGATCAAAACCAAGAATTGTATTATGGTGTGGTACCCCAGCTTATCAATTCAAATGGAATGAAACATGATTAGTCAACAAAATAGCTGAAATAAAATGATTGTGCAGATTGTGTTCATGATTAACTTATGTATTTGTGCAAAAATTTCACTGGTATTATCAATGCTATGACTGTGACCGACTGAAAAACCTTTTGTCTTGCTTTCATAACTTAGGTTTGCTTAGCAGTTTCTCCACATTCCATAATGACTAAGACAGCTACTTTTAAAATTTTGGTGTAATATATGAGTCCATTTCAAAGTTAGTGTCTTCAGACTTTTTTCATTAATCTTTGGGTGACATGTGACACCAAAACATGCACATCTTCACATGTTATGGATTATATCAGTACTGATTTTTCTATTTGATTCTAGAAATACCTTAAATAAAAAATAATGAACAGAAGCCTGTAGGGGATAAAAAATTGGAGAAGGATTAAAATGAAAACTGTGAGTGCGTGAATAGTAAGATAATATGCAATGAATAGTCTCTTTGCAATAACAAAAATAAATCAAAAATTGTAAAATGAAGTGGTAGGAACAGTTTTAAGAATAGTGAGGTATTTATTCAGTGAATGGACTGTGTGTGCTGATAAAAGTAGTTATACAGAAAACAACTGCCACCCATGCTCGGGATCTGCCAATAATGCGGTACCAACAGTTCTGACATGATTTTTGGCTCACTTTTGCTTATATGTTCATGTTATGTGTACATGCTACTCTCTTCTGACCAAACTGTCATAATTTTCATTTCCTTGAAAATGAGTTATAAATCTCAAAAATAGTTTTCTCCAATGACCATCATCATACTGATGCTTAGATGAAAAACACATGCTTTGCATGAATGAAAAACCTAACATATAACTTATCCTTTACAAAATTAACATTTTCTCCCTACATAAGCGTCTCAAAATACTGAGTGGAATTTGGGTTAAGGCAATTGAACTGCTGCCTAACCAAATTATCATAAAAGTATGGTAATGGATATTCTAGATGGAATATAAATGATGGAAGTAGTAAATGTACAATACACCATATATCTGAGGTGTTCAGTTGTTTATAGTCACATAAAAAAAGACTGAGAACCTCACTGAGCTTTCAGTTGAATCCTTCTTCAAAATTAGCAGAGTACCCATATGTGCACATGTACAGCCCCAGCTACATGAAGAGTTATTATCTTTACTCGTTCCATTATTCAGAGTATCATAAATATTATACATGAGAGATTTCCCTTTGGAGTTTTATAGAGTGAGTAAGGGCAAGAACAACTTGGTTATAGGAAAAGGAATAATGAGGAAAGTGAGGCATGAATAATTCATAATATTATTATTATTATTATTAAGCATTACAATCCATGAAGGCTTTTTGCTGCAGAATGGACAATGTTGAACCACTTTGCTCTGTCTTTACAAGTAATTTGCCACTGTCTGTCATGTCCTAGTTTTCTGAGATCGTCTTGAATATTGTCCAAGTATCTCATGCGTGGGCGTCCAAGAGGTCGTCTTCCGGTGGGAATCTCTTCAGTCACTTTCTTGATGGTCCTGTTTGGTGGTGCTCTGATGACATGCCCTATCCATTTCAGTCTTTTGGCTTTAATTTTGGCCACTATATCGGAGTCTTTATATAATTTGTAAATTTCATTGTTATTTAGCAATCTCCATTCATCACTGATCCTATCTCTTATGGGTCCAAATATTTTTCTCAAAATTTTTCGTTCAAATACTCTTAATCTGTTTTCCTCTTTTTTTGTGAGAGTCCAGGTTTCAGATCCATAGGTGAGTACTGGTATAATCAATGATTTGTATACTTGTAGTTTGGTGTTCCTAGATATTAACTTACTTTTGAAAACTGTCAAGAGACTATAGTAGCATTTGTTAGCCTTCTGAATTCGTGATTCTATTTCAATTTTTATGGAGTTGTCAGAGGTTACTATTGTACCAAGGTAATTAAATTCATTTGTCTTTGTGAAAGCTGTGTTATTAATTTGCAGTACATTATTATTTGATGGATAGCGGGATAAGATAAAGTACATTGTTTTGTCTGTATTCAGCTGGAGGCCTGTGCCATTTGTGGCTTTAATTAATTGTGCTGTAAGAAGCTTCAAATCATTCTCACTGTCAGATAATAATGCAATGTCATCGGCGTATGCTACAATGTTAATTTTGCTTTCCAGTTGTGCTCCAATTTGTAGTAGCTTTACTTTTTGGATTATTCTATTGATTACTATGTTAAAAAGAACTGGTGAGAGTGAATCCCCTTGTTTGACTCCAGTTTTAACCCCAAAGTCTTCAGAAAGTTTGCCAGCTACTTTTATTTTGTATTTTGAGTTTAAAGTGCAAGCTTTTATTAAATTTATCAATTCATAATATAGTAAGAAAAAAGAGAAACTAAAGAAAATTCAGAACCGTGATGGGTAATCAAGATGTTAAATAAGATCACAAATTAGGAATGATGAGAGATTTAGGGACATGTGAAACAGGATGAAAGAGGGGAGGGCTTGAAGTAGGAATTGGGTATTAATGGCAGTGTGTTTCTCAGAAGGAACCCAGTTCACATCTGGTCCTGTTGAAGATTTAGATTTTAGAACATGGATGTTAAACCTGCAGACCTCTTGTGGTCAACAGTCAGTAACAGTGCGATCCAAGAATTGAACTTGTATCAAAGTTATGATAAAATGAATGTTTTCAATCTGACCCCCTCTCCCTCTCACTCTCCCTTTCCCTCCTCTCCCCCTCCCCCTGCCCCTCTGCCCTCACACTCCCCCTTCCCTACCCCTCCTCCGTCCCCTTCTCTCCTCCCTCTCCCCCCTCCCCCTCCCTCTCCCCTCCCCCTCCCTCCCTCCCCCTCCCTCTCCTGCCTTCCTCCCTCCTCCCTCCCTCCACTCCCCTCTCCACCTCCCTCCACTCCCCTCTCCCCCTCCCTCCACTCCCCTCTCCCCCTCCTTTTTCTCAGCATGGTCGTGTTAAGTAGATTATGTGTGTATTTATCGTGAATCTCTCATCCAGCACAAAGGCCCAAGTAACAGGAAAAAAGTGCAAGTGACTCTAGTATATAAGAAAGGTAAAAGAATGGACCCGCGAAATTACAGACCAATATCCCTAACTTCTGTTCACTGCAGAATGCTTGAACATATTCTCAGCTTGAATATAATTAACTGTCTTGAGATTAAGAAGCTTATGTCCACGAATCAGCATGGCTTTAGAAAGCATTGCTCGTGCAAAACTCGGCTTCCCCTTTTCTCGCATGATATACTGAGAATTATGGATGGATGGCAACAGACAGATTCCATATTTCTAGGTCACCGGAAAGCGTTTGACACTGTGACCCATTGCAGGTTGTTAACAAAAGTATGAGCATGTGGAATAAGTTCGCAGATATGTGAGTGGCTCAAAGACTTCTTAATTAATAGAACCCAGTATACTGTCCTCAGTGGTGAGTTTTCATAAGAGAAAAGAGTATCGTCAAGAGTGCCCCAGGGAAGTGTGATTAGATCACTGTTGTTTTCTATATATGTAAATGATTTGGTGGACAGGGTGAGGAGCAATCTGCAGTTATCGCTGATGATGCCAAGGTGTATGGTAAGGTGTTGAAGTTGAGTGACTGTAGGGAGATAAAAGATGACTTAGACAAATGTGGAAAAATGCAAGTTAATGGAGATGAGTTGGAAGAACAAACCTGTAATGTTTGGTTACAGTATGCATGACACGGTCTGTCATTTAAATATCTGGGCATAACATTGCAGAGCGATATGAGGTGAAACGAGCATTTGAAACTGAGGTAGGGAAGGCAAATGGACAACTTAGTTTATTGGGAGAATTTTAGGAAACAGTGGTTCGCTTGTAAAAGAGATCGCATATAGGACACTGGTTTGATCTATTCTTGAGTACTGCTCAAGTGTTTGGCGTCTGTACCAGTTCAGATTGAAGTGAGATAACGAAGCAGTTCAGAGTCCAGCAGCTAGATTTGTTACCGGTAGTTTCAGATAGTGCATAAGTGTTACAGAGATGCTTCAGGAACTCAAATCGGAATCCTTGAAGGGAAGGCGTAGTTGTTTTCGAGAAACACTATTGTAGTTGTTTTTGAGAAACACTATTGAGAAAATTTGAAATGTCAACGAACGATTCTACTTCTGTCAACATACATCACATGTAAGGGGCACAAATATTAGATATGAGAAATTATGGCTCATATTGAGACATACAGATAGTCATCTTTTTTTTCCTCACTCTATTTGTGAGTGGAACAGAGGGGAAATGATAAGTAGTGGTACAGGGTACCCTCCACCATGCATCATACGGCAGCTTATGCAGTATCCACGTAGATGTAGGTGTGTGACCCAAAAATACTCGTCGTCTTCCAGTGTGGACCAAGTAAGCCAAAAGGTTGGACGCCACTGATTTAGATGATTACTTAGATAAGCTTTCATGACTGTACAGGCAAGAGAATTTTGCAATTTATGACTACTACAACCACACAACATGCAGCAATATTGTTCTCTGGCATGATTTGCTATTAACAATTTTCTAATCAGGATTAACAAGCTTGTTATAATGAATGATCTAACCAGTAATCTTTTTGCTACTTGTTATTTTTTTCTCATATAATGTGATGTTAACACTGTTTTCCTTTCTCTGTGATAGAAATTGCAGATAAAGAACTACAAAGAGAAGGTTCACGTGCAGCTCGTGTGGGAATGCTATTCCATATTCACGAGGTTTCGTAATGGCAATGAAACAACTACTTCGTTCAGTGTGCAAGGAAGTCGTTATCCACCATTCTGGTTTTCACGTGTTAAAAGCTATACTGCTACATCAGAGAGCCTCTTACAGTAATCAGTCTGATTAACAATTCTTCATATGACACATTTAGTTGCCACCTTATTTGCTTCAGTACAATGGAAAATAATAATAATGTAACAGTTTGTTCTGAAATTTCAGAAACTTCAAGAACTAATACAGTCTTGTAACAGAGAAATTACACTGCCATAATTATAAAATGTTGCACAGTACAGGTATCATATTATTTTCTTGTTTAAAATATGTTATACATTATTGAATGTTTTAATTCTTTTTCCCACATTATTCGTGTGTTTTTCTTGATACAAAATTGTTACCTTCTTCTCATTATGGATATTATCTTTAAATCTTTACATGCTGTAGTACTCATGTACAACAACACATTCTGTCATTTCCAGAGAAATCATAACTTGTGAATTTTTACTTTGAAGTTGCTTTATTTCTTTTTTATGTTTTGTGGTGTTGTGGTGGAAACTTGACCAATGATAACAGTAACATTCTGTATTTTTATTAGTATTTTATGATATTTTTACATAATTGTCATTTGTTTTCAAGTGAATCTGTTGACTGCAAATTGGAAGTCCAAAGGTGCCCGGTAATATACTGTCGCTCTTCTTAGAAACCTGTGCAGTACAGATGTTATTATTGTTGTTATTTGTTTCCTGCCCTCACTTTTGAACTTTTTGGTGAAGTGACCATGAGGCTTTGAAAATCTTTTGTTACGATGACTGGTTTACTGACCTGTGTAATTGTGCTGTAATACAATGATGTGATGGTACATAGAAAATGGGTTTAAGCTGAGGAGGTAGCTTTAGGAAACAAGTGCTGTGTTGTATGAAATATGCTTGATACTCCTGTTGCCTCACTTTTAATTTGACGCAGCTATTAATTTGACGCAGCTAGAATACTAAGAATATTTTATACAAGAAAGATGTGGGAAACTTCGTTCTCAAAGTACAATGTTAGTGTCATGAAAGCGTATTTCATATTAAACTAACACATTATTTTATAGACAGGGAGTAAATTGAAACCTGCACAACACAAAGGCCTGATACTAAAAAAGTTTTATTATGTCAGTAAATGTTTCTTGCAATGCAGACTACATATTAATGGCCTAATGTGATATGTTTATTATAGTGTTACTGATAATTGTAAAGCATAGCTCTCAAGCAAAGTTTACAGGAAATCATTAAACTTTTCTTGGTTGGGGAATGTGAATTTTGTGAACAAACTGTTGGCTGTGTTAATAAGATATGAAATTAAAATACAGTAAGAGATGTCATAGACGTTATGTGGCTTTTAGAGTTAATATAGTTATGACACTTCCAAGGTAGTGATAATTATAGATATAATAAATGTCTTGTCAGCTTTTGTAAATGTAAAACTTATATTTTTGAGTTGTGAGGGGGTGTCTCTCTCTCTCTCTCTCTCTCTCTCTCTCTCTCTCTCTCTCTCTCTCTCTCTCTCTGCCTGACATTTAAAGGACATTTGGACCACCATGCAAAATTTTGTATTGTTGTGGCGGCAGAAATGTGTGTAAAGATTATTATTATTTTTCCAAGTGAAACTGTCATAACTATTATGTGAGCAGAGCTGTACCTTCAAGATATCACTGTACATAGATAATAAATGTAAATTTGTAAATACCGATGACTGAACAAGAGGCCAACTATGTATATATTTTGGAAGAGTTTAATTTTTGAATTTAAAACAATAAATTGTCATTGGCTTGAGAGTATAGGTTTTCATTTTCTCTGTCGATATCATAAAAGCCAGTTTCATGGAAGTTGGAAGAAAGCTTAATGTTCTCATTACAGAGGAATCAAAACACAAAATTGTAAAGTTTACTCATATGTGAGTAACTTCAATTGCAGTAAAAAACATGCCTGTGGTAGAAAATGTATCAAATAATTTGCTGTATGGAGCAGTTTTGTAAGTGTATTGAATGTACGATATATGCATTTGAGTAACTAGTGCGTTTATAGATAGGGCAAGTGTTGTATTTTATTGTGGCTGGAGAGAGACTTGTCTTCACTGTAACTTGGTGCTAATTTGCAAATTAAATTACATTTTAAAAAGTTAATTTTAGTTTTACATTTTATTGCAAATTCTTATGTTTGCACAGTAATGTACATACAGTTGTTTCAGTTGTGCAACGGTCACAATTAACCAATTTGTGGTAACAGTTACATTCAGCTCCATTGTGAACAAAGGAATGGGGGAAATGGTGCTATTTATTTATTTATTTATTTATTTATTTATTTGTTGCAAGCACTGATTACATGAAATGTCTAAATTACTAAAGTCAGATATCAAAAATTTCCATACATTTCATTATGTATCGTAAAACAGTTTGTATTCCAGTGATTAGACAAGTTCAGTCAGAGATTGTGATGTGTATGTAAACACAAGAATCACTTTATTTCAGAAGTGGTGTTCTGACTATGAATGATAATTGTGATGTACCAAATATTGTGCAGACAAAGTTGTGTAGCTCTTCACACAGTGGTTTACACTGTCATGTTCTTCATTTATGTCCCACACTTGCACACGTGAATGTACATGCACATGAAATGTGTAAGGTATTTGCTTTGCTGCAGCAAGGTCATTACTGCGGTTTCCTTTTCTGTTACTTTTTTTTGAAAATGTTAGGCCAGTAATTAATTTTGTGTGTGTTTTATGCAGCCACCAATGGTATGAATAGTATCCTTTTGGATATTGTTTCCTAAACACCAAGATGAAACAGTAGTAGGTTGGTTCTTATTTTTTGGTTTTAAAAGAGTTTCTGTTTTTAAGAGCAAGTTTTTTTATTCATGTATTTTCATTTTGGTATGATACTTTATAAGTATATCTTGGAACTCTACCATTTGTTCTGTGTTTGCATAGAAAAACAACAATATCAGCATTATGAGTCTGCCTTGATGCAAAACACCTTGTTATTTATTTACTTATTTATTTCCCAAACTAGTTTCGGCAACAAATATCACCATCATTAGTGGGTTCTTTTACTCTAAAACAGGCAGAAAATAGCATAGTTATAGAAACACATTAGTACATTTTTACTGTTCATTTTTTGAAATATAGTTTTCTATGTATATTTTCGTACTACCTTATTTATTGCATGTTATGGCATGTTTTTAAGAATTATTGTCGCTGTTTGCAGCATATTTTCTGTGCTTTTTTCTGTTTCCGTTTTTTCTCAGCATGCATCATGTCATCTGCAACTGTATGAGCGGCTGTTAGTAAACAAATACTAAAAGGTGAACTTAGTATGTCAGCATTATACACTTGGGGTTGTGGTAGTGTTGTGGAATACAGTTTTGGTGTGTACTGATCTGTTATTTATTCTATATACAGAAAAACAAAACTTAAACACTTTGTTTATGATCAAGAACATTATGCCATCTTGTTCGCGCGCGTTGTGAGAGATGTATCTCATGTTGCGAGAAGGCTTTGAAAACTGTAGCAGGAGCTACAACTTCTCTTCCTCATTTATCTCTGTGTGTGATGGGGAAGTGGTTCTTTCGGGGAAGTGTGAGGTTTTTTTGTCTGGTCATAGCATTTTCTGAACTGCGTTTTTGTTCTGATTGTTATTGGGATTCCTTGGTTTTTCAAGATGTTTCCAATTTTTTTATTGTATTTTAGTGTGTACCATCTGTCTCTTTTTCCTGGTGTAGTGTGTGTGTTGTCTGTGTGTACTGCCTCTGGGTTTTCAGGTCCTTTGATTGCGCTCTTGAGTGGCTGGCCGCTATTTTTATATTTCATTTTTACCTTGTTGATTTACTTTATGATGTCTGTTTTGTAGCCATTTTCAACAGCAATTTGTTTGATTAGATTTAGTTCCTCTGTGTAGTTTTCTGGTTTAAGAGGTGTTCTGTTTATCCTGTGGAGCATGTGTGTAAATCTGGCATATTTATGCACTGTCGGGTGGTTGGATGAACTGTGGATGTGGGTTTTCTGTAGATGGAGAATTAATGCTGGTGGTTGTTTCTTGTGATTGTAAGATCCAAGAAATTTAGTCCATTGTTTTTTTCTGTTTCCATTGTGAAGTGGATTTGTGGGTGATACTTTATACCTTACTGGTGGAACATTTATGTGTATGTCTTCATAGAGGATGTAATAGTTTGGGTGCACACTTTATTTGTTTTGCTCCTACCTATTTTAATGTGTAAGTTGGAAGAATACTTGAAGTTATTGTGTATGAACATTAGTTTTTTATTCTGACTTGAAGAATTCTCCCATAGAATTTTTCAGTGTGTTACTAAAATAGTATGCATTTGAAACAGATAAATGTAAGCTTACTGAAAACTGCAGGAAAGACATGTACCACCATTCTCTTAGTACACAATCTGGCTCTCCTATATTTATTACAAATGTTCCTGAAACTCAGTGTTTACACTTGAGTGTTCTGTAAAATCATTTTTGCATTTCTTGACAACCTCATGTTAGTAGTTTGCAGAAAATTGTTGAATACACATGATATTGTTTAATCAAAATAGAATGTTGGTCAAATGTCTATAATATGGAAGTGTTTGAAATTGCTTTCGAAGGAGAAAGAAATCGGGGAGGAGAAAGTGTAAGGTAGATGGTCATTCGAAGGAAAATACGTAATGATGATGACAATATTTTTTATAGTTATGCAATTTTGAAAATAGTTGCTAAATTGGCTTAAGAGACTACAGTATGTAACTAGTTGATAAAATGGAAAACAGGGCTTATAATATTCATTTCACTCCTCATAAAATGTTCAAGAATTTCTGTGATAAGTGAATTGTGATTTATATTTGACAAAACATTAATGTGAAGTTATCCAATTGATTAGTGAAAAGCAATATTAAATGGATTTGGAATTCATTTCATTGAGACTGTTACATAGAGTGGTGCAGATGGTAAACTGATTGGTGATTGGTTGTGAAAAACCCAATCTGCTAACTGTATTACATGTTATCATAGGCCGAACATCAGGAACTGTCCCGACATTGTACTGAACTTGCTCTTGAAATTACATCTTCCCCTTTAGATGCACATGTAACATCATATTCCCCAAAGATTTGAACACTGGTCTGGCCAACAGTAGTGCTTGAAAGTTGTGACTAATATTCAGATACCTGGACAACTTAATTGTTGTTGGTAGCTTGAAGAGTAAAACAGGTGTGGGATAAAGATGTAATTAGATGTCTTTCATAATCAATGTAGCCTAATCTTGATTCATGTAATACAACAAACATTACTATGAAAGACAAATAACAAGAATTTTTGGGGGAAGCGGCAAACTTTAGTTGTGTAGTCTCTCTCTCTCTCTCTCTCTCTCTCTCTCTCTCTCTGTTTTTGGGCGATATTTGTTAGTATAACAACTGATGTTTCAAGGAGCCTGTTTCTTTTGAGTTCCTTGAACTCCCCACGAATAAACATTTCACTGTTTTCTTGAAGGCAGTCTTTGTGGTGCTTACTTGTTGCATTTATCTATATTACGTGGAGTTCCGTTCACTTCCATGTTTTTTTATGAACAGGAAAAGAAATTAAAATATGTGTCAGTTTCTGTTCCTCAACACACAGCTTCAATGCCCTTTCAGTATTAATTTTCAAAAATAGACATGTACAACATAATTTTACAGTTGGACTATGCAGTACTTGCTGATGCACATACAAAGTAGATTAATACTCATTTTTAAAAATATTTTGATCATTTTTCTATTCTGGCACACTTTGAGTACACCTTATAAGTGACAGCATGTAACCCAGCCAGCAGTGTCACTGCCATAAGAATACATCAGTATTTTGAAACTGACATCTGAATACCTTGAGTTTAAGACATTAATAATGGTCCAGTGCCCTTTGCATAATCCAGAGAAATTTTAACATATTCTTATTCAAAACACTTAGGAATAAATTCCTTTTGATACCCACTGGGAGAGAGTGGTTTTATTACTGTTTCCTTTGTTCTAATTTTGAAAAGTGAAAAAACTGTAGGACAGTTGCTTGATCCACAATCTTTTATTGTGTACATGACCAGTTTGGGAACGCTTGAAATTCCTTGGGAACGCTTGAAATTCCATCATCTGGCGTAAAAGGTAAAACGTCATCCTCACCCCAAATGTTGTCATTGAACCATCAAAAGGTAAAAGGCACAAAAATTCCATAACAACTGTTTCCTTGTGTTGCGCGACTGGGAACACTAACGGGAAGTACTAAAATTTGAGTGTAGCTGAAGGTGTCCACAGTTTCCACAATTGGCTGCTGCATCGAAGAATACCTCTCCACCTCCAAAAAAGAACATCATTCGCATTAGAATCCCTCTCCACCATCAATAAAGAACAACATACTGCATTCAGCACCCCCACTCCCCCCCCCTCCCCCTACACACACACACACACACACACACACACACACACACACACACACACACACACACACACACAGAGAGACAAATATCCGCATTTGTGCTGTGAGTGATTGATACTGGCTTTTAAACTTCTTTAAGAAAATATTGTTTTATCATTATAAGCCCTTGTGAATACAGACTTTTAAATTGAAGCTGAAAAGTGTTATTTTGATGGTGATTTTGAAAAATAAATTAGTTCAGAAAAACAATCAATAAATGAAATATTACATTGTTTACAGCTATTACTGTGTAGTAATGAAATTATTTGTAATTTTTTGTTGCATAAATTTATTTGATCATGTTACAAAAGCATAATTGGTTCTAAAATAAGGTGAAACAAGTGTTAACTAATCACAGTCGTGTTTGCAGTTCTAATGTTTGTACAAGTGCAATAAAATGTACAAATATACAACACTAGAAAGTACTGTTTGTTGGAATATTTATTTTATGTTATTGAAGTTGATTTGAAGCAATGATAAAAGTGCAACACTCTTCGATACACAGCCCTGTTTGAATTGTTTTTAATAAAAATGCAGTTGTGGAGAAATTAGAAGGGGGAGAATGGGGAATTAACTATGTCATATAGTCTTCTAGATTGTCGCATCATGCTGAGGTTGAGAGGGGCAGCTATTTGATATCGAAAATTCCTTCTTTAGAGTTAGCTTCCCCCACCTCCAGAAATATCAAAATTTATAAAGTGGCTAGACTGAATGTTTCAGAAATCCAAATAAAGGTTTCTGCAAAACCATGTACACATCTAAATGTAGTACAGTAAACAAAATAGAACAATTATATTAATTTCAATGGAATATATGTACAGTTTTGTATTCCTGTTAGTTCTGCAGATTGGAGATCATGCTCACTTTTACTGGTCAGAGTAGGAAGGCTGTGGTTGAATGTAGTGGTGGTGGCGGTGGGGGGGGGGGGGGGTGATGGGGGGGAGAGGATGGTTGGGTGAGGCCACCCAGTCTAGTGCGACTATTATACAGTAGTACAGTGGATCCTTGCATACCGAGCATAATTCGTTGCAGACTTGCTCTCATAGTACAAAACACTTGTTAAGTGAAACAATTTAACCCATATAAATTAATTTAAAATACAAGAATGCATTCCATGCAGAAAAAGTATTAAAAGTTTTATCTTACTCATGCCATTTATTCAAAGAAAATTATACCTATAGTATTATGTATTTTATTAGTCACGATACATAATTCGTTTTTACTAGGAAGCTATCTATATCCATTTGTTTCTGCCGATACTTCAACACTTGGCAAAAATGAGACACAGCATTATCGTCAATTAAATTTGTAGTGCGCCTAGCCACTGCTTTATTGGGGTGGTGATTTTCAGTGAACAGTGCAACCAATTCCCATGCTTTCAAAACTTCTATTATTGTGCCAGAAGATTGATGCTTTGCTTTACCGCTTCCATCTCCTCCTCCTCCAGCTCTTCCTCCTCCTCTGAATTCCTCTGCCCAACTTCCTGCAGTGGAATACGCAGCAACTCCATAAGCTCTTCGGTAGTCATTTCTTGGCTGTGATATTCCATAAGCTCATTGATAGTTGACAAATGTCTGCTTGTGTCTGTGTATGTGCGGTTGGATATGGGTGTGTGTGCGAGTGTATACCTGTCCTTTCTTCCCCCTAAGGTAAGTCTTTCCGCTCCCGGGATTGGAATGACTCCTTACCCTCTCCCTTAAAACCCACATCCTTCCATCTTTCCCTCTCCTTCCCTCTTTCTTGATGAAGCAACCGTTGGTTGCGAAAGTTTGAATTTTGTGTGTATGTTTGTGTTTGTTTGTGTGTC
The DNA here is from genome assembly GCF_023864275.1 of Schistocerca cancellata. Classification (NCBI taxonomy): domain Eukaryota; kingdom Metazoa; phylum Arthropoda; class Insecta; order Orthoptera; family Acrididae; genus Schistocerca; species Schistocerca cancellata. Next base: position 298,313,733 of record NC_064626.1, on the reverse strand, counting down.
TATCGACCTGCCAGCACTTTCATTTGGTAAGTCACATCATCTTTGTTTTTAGATATATTTTTCCCACATGGAATGTTTCAAAGAAAGAAGATCTATATAAATGGGAGCACTAATTGCTGAAAGCGTAGCAAGAAATGAAATTTATTAGAAATTTCCAAGTACGTATTAAAGAAATTTCAAATTGCCCTGGGTAAATCAGTATTGATACTTGATCTGGAAGTAACGAGGTGGGCTTTACAGGTAAGGGATGATTCTAATTTATCACAGCGTTTGTTCAAGGCTTTCTTAAAACAGATTCATAATTTTAAAGTAAGATAGAGTTGTTTCAAGGAAAATCAATAAATTTACCGTTCAAGCACAAATAGCAAATAAAGAAGAATCGAGTGCAAAATCTTATGAATACAGCCCATTATATGTGCAAACAGAAATATAATGCCCTCCTTGCTCACAGTTTTGAAAGAAAATGGATAGTTCAGACCAAAATTTGAGAAAGATTTATACAAAATAGACAATATCCTTGTGTTCATCTATACGTCTGGTAAATTGACATTGAAGCTCATAAGGAAATGGTCTGAACAGGTTTATATACCTAATACAAATGAAAAATCTGTCATGTTTAGATTGGTGGAACAGGCAAAATGAAAAAAATATTTAATGCCATTGATAAACATAAAGAAGAGGTGAATATTTTAATGATTCCTGCTGGAACGACCAACATGATTCAACCGTTAGATGTGTATACATATTGGCTGTGGAAACACTTTTTGTGTGTAATTATATTATATAATTACTATGTTAAATTACGTTTAAGAAGTAATGTTCTAAAAATTCAGTCTCTCATTCACAATCAGTTTTCTTCTGCCAGATTCGTCAACCTTTTAAAATGTGTGTGGTACAAGAGTGGTTACACTGAACAGAAATCATGTAAATGTGACACACCTGTTCATTTTTGGTTTAAAAACTGTCATTGTGTTGACTCGAGCAATTCTACACTACCTTATTATTGTTCACATTTACAATAATGTTCCAACAATAAGTTACAATCAATTTCAAATTAATATGATGAAATCTGAACAATTACAACATATATATATATATATATATATATATATATTTTAAAGAAAAGAAAGAAATACACCAAATGTAAAAAGAAAACTCAGATATTTTATATTCTACAAAAATAAAATAATATATGCAGAATATACATTTAGAATATATTTATCTGGGAAAGACTTTCTACTTCATCATATATGATTGGACATAGTATTAACAATGCTATATATTTTGCTGTTAGTCAAAAGTAGAAATGAAAAAAAAAATAATGTAGGGGGATGGGATTAAAAAAAGAAAGAAAAAGATATCTGGGTACACTGTTGCAAAACACATTAAAACCAAAGAACTTTTATTTGAAGTTAATTTTTTATATCTGTTCCCATTTCAACAGTATTCATTCAGAAATATTAAACTTAATTTTTTTCAAGGGGATGTTCCACCCACTTAAGGACCACATAGGCACATATAAAAAGACATTTGTGTATTATTTTGTTCTGCACTACAATATATTAAGAGCTGATTAAAATCGAAATGTATCCTTTGAGCAGATTTACTTGTGAATGATGATCAGGTAATTAGGGTGCACATTGGAAGCAAAGTCGTTTGATGCCACTGAGTTGCATAGCATTGCGTCAACAGTGCTAACATGAGCATAATAGTGGAAGCATCACACTGCAAGCAAATCAGTAGTACATCTGTGTGTGTATACATGCAACTGGCAATCACATCTCATTATGCTGGAATTTAGAAATGAAGTTGTACGACTTGCCTGTTGTGTGCGATGGGACATTGAAAAACTTTTAGTTTAATTTATGGATGCAGACCATTATGGGATGAAAATGATGGAAACTATCACTGCTGTGACCATCAAAGAACTGCATGGATGGAGGTTTCCACAGAAATGAAACTAATTGGTATGCCTTTTCACTGATGAGGTGAGTTATTAATAGGACTATTCTGAAAGTGATTTTTACCACACAGCAGCACATTGTAGAATCTGTGTGCAGTGTAGTGTTATTTCAAATTATTCATCTACATCTGCATCATTACTTAGCAATTCCCAATTAAGTGACTGACAGGGTTCTTCAAACTATTTCTCTACCATTCCAGTCTCGAACAACGCACTGGAAAAACAAACACTTTAACCTTTCCATGTGAGCTCGGTTTCATCGTACTTTGTTATGATGATTATTTCTCCCTGTGTAGGTGGGTGCCAACAAAATATTTTCACACACTGAACAGAAAGTTGGTGATTGGAATTTCATGAGAAGATCCTTCCGCAACAAGAAAGCTTTTGTTTTAATGATTGCCATTCCAATTCACATATCATATCCATGGCACACTCCCATATTTTGTGATGATACAAAATGAGGTGTCTGTCTCTGAACGTTTTGAATACCCACCATCACTCCTATCTGATGCAGATCTCACTGTACAGCGATACTCCAGAAGAAGGTAGACAAGCATAGTGTAAGCAGTATCTTTAGTATACCTACTGCGTTTTCTAAGCGTTACCAATAAATCACAGTCTTTAGTTTGCACGTTACCTATGTGGTTGTTCCGATTTCAGTTATTTGTAACTGTAACGCCTATGTATTTAGTTAAATCTGCAGCCCTTAGATTTTTGTGATTTATTGTGTAACCAAAATTTAGCAGATTCCTTTTAGTACCAATGTGGGTGCAATGTCTGGAAGGTGTCAACAACACACAGCATGTATTGTAACGCTTGAACCTTTATCCACTTATATATAATGCGTCTACCACAAAACTTACAAGTTTTTGTTTTTAATTATGCATCACTGCTGGTAATATTCAAGTAGATGCTGGATTCTTGATGTTCCCTCACTTTTTCAGATGTTTGTTGAGGGATATGGTTTTATGAAAGTGTGCAGTCGTAACAAAGATGACTTGCCACACTAATCAGAATGTTCTCGCATGTTTTTAGGGTCATTCTAAAATAACTGTAGAACCTTTCTGGACTTTCTTCCCTTATTTTGTGCATAATGTTTTCTCATTCCTTCCTCCTTTTCTGCCATGTCTGCCTTTGTCTCAGCCAAAGAGAGTAATCATAAAGGTAAAAGGCCGTTATATCAATTACTAAACTTGCAACAATCTGATGAATACACTGTAACGTGGAACCTAAAGTGGTACATCTCAGGTTATACAAAGTAATGTGATGGTTTAGTCATAAGACTTTGCTTCCAGTGTGCATGCAGACTGGAGTGGACAGTCAGGCCATTGAAGCACAGGGTGCTTAAATGAGCTTCAAGGACACTGAATGCAATTGCTCCCACTTTCAAAGTGACGCATTGACATTTGCCAGACTTTCATGGAACTAAATGAACCAAGAAATTTGAGCAAGCATAAACTCCAGATGCAGAGCACCAATGCCTATGTTCCAGATTTACAAATGAAAGGCTTGCTATGGCAACATGGAGCTGACATTTCATGATTTTCCACTATGAGCCTTTGAGTAATAGAAAAATTTTACAATTATTCTCTGTATTTGTGTATATCTTCAGAAACAATTGTTGTAATGCTAAATATAACAATGTAGTTTTTTATCTGGACTGACAGTTAATTTTTGATTATGTTACAAATATTCTGTTGGACTTTACATGACACTGGTAGATAATGTATGAGGTACTGATGTTTGTTTCTCATTTGAATTTAGCTGGGCACTTGTGATAGTAAACAGTGAGAAATGTGTGATGTACTCTTACCTAAGTCCACTTATTCACACAGAATTTGTTGAGTAGTTTACAGAAATAGCCTATGTAACTGTTACTGCTTTGATAATGTTGCAACACAAGAAGCATGGAAATAGACTAATTTTGCTATGCCTATAAGTGAATCAAAAAGCACTTTAATGCAGAAGGCACTGGAAATTGTCAGTACATAAGTCAAAACCTCTGAACAGGTGTCAGATTTCTCCAAATAGTTGCTGGTATTACTAAAGCTTCATGTAAAAAATAGACAATGTTAAAATGTACGCTATATTTATGATCAAATGTGCAGTTACTAGAAGTAACTATTACTGAATTCCAGGAAGAATCTCCTAAATTGGCTGAGGTTGATAGAGGTACAAACAAAAACATCGTTCTTAATGTTTGTTTCTGACCTTGTCACTAGTGTTCGCATATAAAGAACAAGTACTTTTCTCATTGGACAGTTCTGAACAGTCCTACTGAGTCAGTTTCCATTGTCAGACTAGCACAATAATTGTGTTCCACTTCATGTATGTACCCTTTTCAGACACATTTTCAAAATGAAGATTCTTTCTGTATACAAAATGGGGATTCTTTCTGTATAAACAATGGGTAAACATTTGTCTGAAAATTGAGATATTCTTAGGTTGAACTGGCTATGGGTATTGTGGTTTTAAAATAGATGTGATGTGTGTTACTATTTTCAATTGTGTTTGTGTGCAGAATTGTTACCAAAATTTTATTTTAAATCCTGATGGAAAATATAAGTTATTCCTCCTTTTTCAGAAGCCTGATGGATAAGAACCACCACACCACAGTCAGGCTGCTGAATTACTACAGTTGCTCCAGTGCTGACATGATTTTTTAAAATCATACCTGTGCATTGCAGTTTTTAATTATAAATATTCTCCTCTTTCCTTTGATGACACGAACTCTCCAAATATTTGCTTTTTTCAGTAAATTATCTGTGATGCTCTCGTAGTATAGGTAGCAAATCAGCAGGCCTGACACAGTTGAATAAATCAGAATATTTCCTTGAAAAATATTTTTATGAATTGAGGTTTAAAAATGCATTGAACAGGCAATTTTCCTCTAGTGACTAAGGCGGGTTGTTAGTCAAGTTTTGTGTATGATGCTGCTATTTCTATAACTATAACAAACCATGAAGTATCATTTTCCTTTGTGGTTTAGCCTGATTTGCTATTTTGTTTTCTACTACAATAATTGAATGAAAGTTAGAGATATTTCGTGAACTTGAAAGAACAAGGGTCATCAAACAGTGAAAGTTATAAATAATATGAAAAAACATTCCAGTAACTTGTACTTTGGTCAATTTTTATTTCTCATTGGAAGGAATTTTTGTTCAAACAGTTTGCACTTAGATATGACTGACTCTTCACCTTCAAAACTTTCAGACATTCTTTCACTAAGACAAATATAGAATCAGAAGAATGGAGGAGTGTATGCACAATTGTTTCAAGATGTGAAAGATAATGTAAACGTTCTGGATGGAGACAAATAACAATAAAGAAACACAAGGTAATATTGGGTTTTGACTCCACAATATTTCCTGAGCTGTTGGTAACAATCAAAGGGAAAACCCAACTGCGGCACCAGGCCTCTGGTGCGCTACACTTAAAATATTCTGTCAACAGCATCTGCATGGGCCAGCTACCAGAGGTCGCCTGATGTGGGCAACTTTACTTATGCACACAGCATGGCAACCGCCGTACCATCCACCAGCCTTCCACTTCATAACTGTCATGCAGCAGGCACTCACACTCATATTGTGTTCATACTTATAGTCAGAAACTGCTTATATCAGTACCTGAATAGTTTCTATGTTTGTGTCCCCATTCTCAACTGTTATTCGATTGTATGTGGAAGAAGAATAAACTTTAGTTCATTGTTGGTGTGCTGTTGTTTGTGTCTTAAAGCACAATACAATGAGTGTGGTGTTCACTTTCGTGTGCTTAGTCTATTTGGTTGTTCTTTCAGTTCTTCTGTTGATGGAGGCTATGCTCCAACCTCTCCTTGAGCAGCAGCAGCAGCAGAGCAGGCACTTATGGTTGCCATCATGAACTTGTCAGCCACAATGACTATGCAGGCTTCCATACTGTCAGCTTACCCATATCCTGTCCCCCTTATGATGATGCAGCAGAAGACTGGAAGGCTTATGGGAAGTGACTTCAGCAACACATTATCACTTTTGGTGTCACTGGGCAAATATGTATGAGGCTTTGTTCCTTTCTCGAATTTCTCCTTGGATGTGTTCCTATGTTTAAAATTTTGTTTGGGCTGTTACAACACATGAACTTGCTTTTGACTTTCAATTAGATAAGAAACTTACTAACTTTTTTGACCCTTCTATATGACAATGCAGCGTGCTAAACTCATTCCAAACTGATATGTATTTTGAGCATTTTTAATTGCACTCCCTTTTCCTTCAGTAGAGCTGTCTGAAAAAATAATTGATAAGAATTTAGGAAATACTTGGTTGTTATAATTGAAGTGTAGCTATTCACAGCGGTCCAGTGTGGACTGTAATCATCATATGGCAGCAAAACTTCATAGATATTCTAACATGTTAATGGGGAAGCGGTTTACGCAAGAGGGGAGTTTTGATTTTGGCCACCAGGTGATAATATTAGGCTGTGAATGCAAGAAAGATAGGAATGGGACATGTGCAGAAAAGGTCAAATTAGTTAGAAAGGCATAATGCTGATTTTATTATGAACTGCTGCTTGTGCAATTTGTTCATTATGAGCATCAGAGACATTGGCAAGATGCTGTATAGTGCCAGATTTGCACCTAGTTGCCAATATTGAAACAAATTTTTTTTCCAGTGTAAATGAGCTCTGCATTAATGCATTAGCATATCTACCAAGTTTCGCTACCATATGATAACAGCCCACATTGGATCTCTGGGAGTAGCTGCACTTTAATTACAACCACCTTATAGATGTAATGGAACAAAAAATTGAAACTAGGTATATAATCAGAAATGTGACTGGAACAAGCTGGTAAACACAAGCAGGCACTTTATGTGCACCAGGCTAATCAGTTTTGTTTCATTTTGCCAAATACTACACTTCTGCTGGATGCGAAAAAGTCATGCCAACAAGCTTCATCTCAAGTTAAGTGATACAATGAGAATTATCACTGTCATGCTAAAACCCCTTACTTTGTCCGTTATCTAATATAGTGTCAGCAGATTTCAGACAACAATCAGTAGAGGACCAAGAATAGGATAATAAATTCAAAAGAGTAGTTCTTGAACATTCTCTGATTCAAAAAACAAACTTTCTCGTATTCTACATACCAGGCTTAAATCCAAGAAGTCCTATGTAGTATCTTAACAGTATTCCTGCTCTGTGTCCTTTAGAAGACCACTGAGTAGCTAAATGGACAGCCGGCCACTGTGGCCGAGTGGTTCTAGGCACTTCAGTCCAGAACCATGCGGCTGCTACGGTCGCAGGTTTGAATCCTGACTTGGGCATGGATGTGTGTGATGTCCTTAGGTTAGTTAGGTTTAAGTAGTTCTAAGTCTAGGGGACTGATGACCTCAGATGTTGAGTCCCATTGTGCTTAGAGCCATTTGAACCTTTTTTTTTTTTAGCTAAATTACTATGACTGAACACAAATTGTTATAACAGTTTAACAATAATCAAAAATAAATATTGAACAATAGAGTTTCTAACTACAGCCTTGCTTTTTTTAATGTGTTCCTTGACTCATTCCAAATTGCTGGAAATCATCCTTAAATTACCTGAGAGTCTACAACCTTCTTGATGTAGTGATTTCTGTTGGATATCTGAAGTTCAGGACAGTTGAGATTACCTTGCATAGTTAGTGGCACCCCAGACTGTCACAATAGGGGTTTTTCGATTTTCGTGTTGGATAGTGCACTTTGGGAGTTACCTCCACTTCTACCACACAGCATACTCAGTCCAGAATGCGGTCAAAACTAAAGTGAGACTCTTGGAAAAGCAGATCCATTCCAGAAAGATCCATACTATGTATTTCTGTATGTACTTGCATGCATCGTGCTGATAAAGAATTATTTCAAAGACTACTTCATTGTGGTCACAGGGACCCGAGGACAGTCATACTAAGTTTGTGGAATGATTTTCCAGAATTAAAATATTTGGCTACTGTTCTTTGAAACCCCATTTACTTTATGAACAACATTTTTAAAATGAAGATATCTGACAGAAATCTCATTCTGACATACAGATTTAATTTGTTGGAAGTGGTGTTTCAGAGCACACTTCACTGGTGAGTGAAAGCTTAATTCTGAAACTTCTAAGTTGTAGCTGAGCCACACCCAACTATATACTTCCTCACAGAATGGGGTATATGGAGAGTTCTGCAGTGTTTGATAAAGTAGAGAGAGGTACAGAAAGTCTGAAGCTTTGAGAGATGGAACATTACGCAGGCTTGCATGACCAAATTTGTAGATTATTTCGTGTCAAAGGCAAAGTTGCATATTTATTCCACCTGCCACACAGTTTTTATTCATCAAGGCACTGTTAAAATTTCATGCTGTTTGGAAAAAATGTTCCAGACTTTTTGCCTGAATTTATGTCTTCTTTCCAAACTGTGAACAATGATAAAACTAATGTAAAAAGTGTATTTGCAGTTTGGATCATTAGTGTATAATGCTCTTAAATGTTTTGTTAGTGATGAACTTTGGGGAATATGTTTACTGCCAAGAGTCTGAGAGATGACTCAGCTGATGTTTAGTTATCTGAATACCGTAAGATTTTCACACCTTACCTCTGTAGAATAGATACTGACTTTGCCTACATTGTGAAGATTAAGAAGCCAGTGGCAGTTCCTGCTAAGTTTGTTGTTAAATCCAGGGCAACATGCTATCTCCATCGTCTCTTAACAAGTAAATATAATATATTTTGAATAAGAAAAACAAACTAGGTTTCTGCTTTTCCTTCACTAGCTCTTAAGTTTTCACTTTATTTCACTTGTCATGTGCCTACTACATATTTAACTACTTCTGAATTATAAACAAAATCCTCTTCTGACTAAATTTGTATGCTCATGGTCTGTTTCATAACTTTAACATTATTTATTATTAAATACAAATAAATACCAGACCAACTAATAAAATTGCTACAAGTACAGCTCGCCACAGCTTGCCTTAAGGTGGCAACATTCCCAGTGCTGCCAAGAGTGTGCACTGTGTCAGCCTCTATCAATAGATAATGCAAGGTATAAAGAGAAAAATAAAGATGGATGGAAGAGAGAGAGAAATGAAAATGAGATCCAAATGATATCCCATTTCTTTGAATTCTCATCATCTCTTTAGTCTATCTCTATTCTTGATCTTTGCAATCATATAACAATGATCATTGTCGGATACTTCTATCTTCAGAGACAGTATCCAATACCAGGCTTTACGTAATGTATGCCCTCTCTCTTTCTCTCTCTCACTAATGGTGGAAAATCCATGATGGAATAATGACAGTATTATGAAAAGGATAGATTGCTAATCATCATATTGCAGAGTTGTTGATTCACAGATAGGCACAACAAAAAGATTGTTAAATGAGTAAGCTTTTAGAGCCAAGAAACCTTCTGTTGAATTAAACAAAACTCTCTCTCTCTCTCTCTCTCTCTCTCTCCATGTAAACACAACTCACCCACACACGACCAGTCTCTGACTGCCAAGGCCAGACTGTGAGCAGCTGTGCATGGTGGGAGAAATTATCTGGGTGATGGGGTAGGGAACAGGCTAGGGTGGGTATATGAATTGTGGTTTACTTGTCTCATAATGTACATTATCTAAAGCATTTGATTCAGGTGCAGGAGGAACATCAAAATTGAGGTACAATTTCACCATTAATATAGAACAGCTGATGTTAACATACAGCATCATGATAATGATACAATTTTGTTATGTATACGCATAATAAAATCTAACATTTAATTACCCATTGCTCAAATCATTTCATCCTCTATGAAATCTTCTACTGAATAGTAGCATCTCTCCCACAGAATCTGCCGTAGCATTGTTTTTAAAACTTCTGGCTTCATCTTAAATGTATTTTTGCCCATTAATTTGATACATATTGTCATCCCCAAATACTGGACTCGCATTCGGGAAGACGACGGTTCAATCCCGCGTCTGGCCATCCTGATTTAGGTTTTCCGTGATTTCCCTAAATCGCTCCAGGCAAATGCCGGGATGGTTCCTTTCAAAGGGCACAGCCGACATCCTTTCCAAACATTCCCTAATCCGATGAGACCGATGACCTCACTTCTGGCCTCCTTCCCCAAAACAACCCAACCCCAACCCAAATACTGTGGAGTCCGTGCATATAATTTCAACTGATTTGTGGGTAGCACAAAATTATTTTTATTTTTTGTGTTATATGTGTGGTTAAAATGATTCTCCACAAATAATTTTTGTCTGCTGTGTAGGAAGATTATAATTTCATAAATGTATGTGGAGGAGACAGTTAGGACTTGCAGTTTTCAAAATAATGGGCTACAAGACTCTGCTGTGCAGTACAGATGTATCTGATAATTTTCTTTTGCAGTTTCAGTATTCAAAATACATTACTGGAACTTCCCTAGAAAATTATACCATATCTAACAACAGATTCAAAATAACTATGATAAGCAATTTTTTGTGTACTTAAGTCAGTGGAATTTGCTAGTATTTGCATTGCATATGCAAAACTACTTAGTTTTATTTGTTAGGAAGTCAATATGTGTATTCCAGCTTAAGTTCTTGTCTACGTTTAGTCCCAGGAATTTGACCATGTTCTGGTTTTGAAATGAACCGTTCAGTTTCAACCCATTTAACTGGAATCAGCTTTCTAAGGTATCTAGTGTGTTTATGATGGAGCTCAGAATTTTTTCTACATTGTCATTTTCAGTTAAAACAGAAGTATCATCTGCAAACAGAACTGATGGGAATTTGTATTTAAGAGTAAGTCATTTACATAGAATTGGAACTGGACTGACCTCAAAATGGAGCCTGGAGACTGTACTCCATTTACAATAATAATTCACTGCATTTGAGGTGATAGATACCCTTTGTTTTCTTTTGCGTAAGTGTGGTGTGAGCCAATTTAGAGCATTGTACTTAATCTCATATTTGTCTAATTTGTAGATAACCAAGTCATTGCGCACAGAGTCAAATGCTTTTGTGAGATCACAGAAAGTACCTGCGACTTTACTCCTCTGAGCCAATGAAATGAATATCTTTTCATTAAAGTTATTCGTTGTGTCCAGAGTATTTCCTGTTTGAAATACAATTTGGTTACTTATAATAGTATCATTTTTTACAATAAAATTTTTGATTTGGTTTGCAGCTATTTTCTCTAACACTTTTGACAGAACTGGAAGAATAGGAATAGGACAATAGTTTCCCATGTCTTCCCTCAACAGTTTTTTGAACAGAGGTCTGACTTCAGTATACTTTAAAATACCAGGAAAGTAACCCTGTTAAAAAAAATTGGTTGAATATTTTAGTTAGGGGAGGTGCTTTGTCACACACTGTTTTAATAACTTTAGTGGGTATCCCATCCCACCCAGCAGAGCTCTTACTTTTTAATGATAGTATAACATTTTCCACATCCTTTAGTGTGACTTTTTTACAATCCGTAAAATACTCAGATTCTTGGTGGAGTCCAAAGGAATTTACATTACTCTGCTACATCGCCATCTGACTTTGCCACATTTATGAATAATTCATTTGAACACACTGATATTTGAGCTGGGTTTACAATAAAGCTATTGACTATTTTAAACCTAAATATTTCATCGCTGCTAATTCTAACATGTAATGCTGATTTGACAATGGACCACACAGCTCTTGTTTTATGTTTTACAATGAACTTATTGTTTGCCATTTGTCTGGCTACCTTCACAACTTTTTTTTAAAACATAACTTTATAATGACAAACATACTCAGTAAAATGTCTGTTTTGTTGTTATATTTTAGTTCCCTGTGGAGTTCCGTCTTCCTGGCACTAGAAATTTTTATTCCCTGAGTTATCCATTTAAGTTTATTAATAATTTTGTTAAATGTGATTCTAAGTGGAAAAGTTTCATTAAAATTTCAAGAAAGCTACTTAAAAATGGTTAAAGTTATTACTAATCGAAATACAGCTGTTATAAGGCCATTCAACCTCCCAACTTATTTCTAAATGTAATTGAATTTTTTTCATTGAAGTTCCTTTTTGTATGGCTTTTGTTACATGAAACTTCTTTATTAATTATATAATTAATATTATCAATATAAGTAGCTGACTGTTCATTTAATCTAGTGGGTTGCATGAAGATTATTTTGTAGCTAATGTTTTCTTTTTCAGTCAGTGAATTTGGACACGCCATTGCTTTCAAGTATGATATTAATTACTGAAGTCAGCAGCTATTACTACCTTTTTCCTTTTTTCTTTACTGAGCTTTTCAAGCAGGCAATGAAATTTCACCAGAAAAGCTTCACTTGTAGCCTTCTCTGGTACTCTATAAATAGAAACTACTATAATTTTTAGTTCCCTCAACTCGATACAGCACTTTCAAATATACACTCTTCATTCAAATGATTAAAATCATTTCTTATTTCATATTTTATATCAGGATGAGTAATTATGCAAGAACCCCTATGTGATTTCTCTCACCTACAAAAGCTGTTGCTAATTCGAAATTTTCAATTTTATTAAGAATTTTAATATTGTCACATGTAAGCCAATGTTCATTGAGGCAAATACTTTTGATATTTCTACATTCAGATAGAATAATTTGTAATTTGTCCACTTTACAACTTTTGTTTGAAAAGTCAGCACTTACACTATTTATATTCAAGCACATTATGTAGGGACATTCTTTGCTGTTTATGGTCTCAAGCATACACTTTCTTCCGTACCATTCTGGACTTGCTGTTTTCATTATGTTCCTGACATTTCTTAAAAGTTTCCCCCATTTTTCAGAATTTATATACATCAACAAAGATTTTTCTATGAATTTTGGATCCTACCATACTTAAATGAAGACCATCTGTACCCAACCACTTAGTGCTTAAGAAATTATTTGTATTCATGAACACAGCTTCTAGATTGTTACAGTTTTCATTTACATCATTATTTATTCTCTCTATATTCGATTACTGACTGATCTTCTGTAGATAATACCACTCACTATGATTCTAGACATTTTGTACAGGTTACTGGCAGATCAAATTAAATTTCTTGGGGAGGGATATCAGGGCAGGGGTGGGGGACGGTAAGGTACTGCTTGTGGGAGCACACAGGGACAAAGTGGAGAGAGGGTAGGGCAGTTAGATGCATTCAGTTGATTAAATATATATGGCACTGAGAGTTCCCTTCTGTGCAATTCAGAAAAGCTGCACTTTACTGTCCCCCTACACCTACCCTGCTATCTCCCTCCTCCACACCCCAGCCTCCCCCCCCCCCCCCTTCCCGTCCCCCAGATTACTTCTTACCATGCATAGCTGCTTGTTGCAGTCTGGCCTTGGCAGCCAAGGGCTGTGGTCATGTGAGTTGTGTGTGTGAATGTGTGTATGTATGTTGTCTACCTTGGAAGAAAGTCTTTTGGCTGAATGCTTACTCATTTTACAGTCTATTTGCTGTGCCTGTCTGCAACTCAACATCTCCACTATATGGTGAGAAGCAATCTATCCTTTTCATAATGTTGTCTCTCTCTCTAATTGCATTCACTTATCATGATGCCAACTGAAGAGCTACTAGAGTGAGAAGTAGTGGCTCAAAGGATTAAATAACTGACAATGAACAGGATAGTGGTGTGCTGACCCCATGGCCCTTCATACCACATCCAAATGATACCACTGGTAGACAAAGAAACAGTAGCCAATCACTATTGAAAGGCCTGTAAGGGCCAGTATGTGGAGCTGGTTATGTCATGAGACTATCAGATAACTAAGTGTGGGAACAGCCTGCAATTCATTTTGTTGAATGCCACTGTAAAATCCCTCTCTAATGTCATCTACTCCAGTGTAGAACTCTGCATATTAGATTACATACGTCATGATTTATAATGCACAAAGTAGAAAGAACTGAAATGAAATAAATTGTTTTTCTGTGGCTTACTACAATTTCTTGAGAGTTAAAATGATTCACTTGCTTCTCACATATTCTGAATTTAATTAGAACTTTCACCAATATTCTTTGAGTAATCATTGATCATTTGAAAAATTTGCATTACGGCCAACAAGAACACCTGAAAAATATTGCCATCTGGTTTGTTTACCACAGGCAAACAAATGATTATGTATAAATATTATTTTATTGTGGTTCTATCCATGTTTATTAAATAAAATTAGAATTAATGTCTTCATCGGATCTGATAAATAGAACTATTCCAAACAAGGCAAGCTAGAATAAAATATTCCATAATATCCTTGCTACATTAAAGAGAGGCCATCACATCCTTTTTGTGAGTACGTCTCCAAATCAGAATTAGATAACTGAACTAAAGAAATGTTTTACAGCCAAGTTAACCAATGATTTAAAATAAGACAAATGCCCTACATTGCCAGTACAATATTTCAGATCTTCACTTATATTACCGAGAATCCAGTGTAGGCTTTCGTGACCCATGTGTATTTTCATTAAAAGTTTTGGACTTGTTATGGCTGATGTATAAAACAATTCACTGACATTTCATCCCCCTCTGTGGCAGACATCTACAGGGAAAGTGGTAGCTATTTGCTGATTAATTTCTGAAGATGCCTCTCACACATGGAGACCAAATTTCAATGAATAGTTTTACACATCAACCATGGCCTCTCAGCTCAGAAGTACTGAAGTGCTTAGAATCATTGTAGTAAATTTGTTCTCCTTTCAAGAAATCATTAGAAAGTTGACAGTTAGGGAAAAAAGCATAAAAACTAAAACATCTGTTTGACTTTTTATTTGTTTTTCTCTTGTCATGTATAAAATCACTCATTACAATACTCGTCCATGTTTGTAAAAAGACAAAATAATTACAGTGAGGAATTTTATTAAAATGTATTGTGAACTGTTCAGCATAAACTGTTGTAACAATAAAAATGCAGCAATTCACCAGGCAAGTAATTCCTGGTTATATCTCTCAAAATTGATAACATTTTTTCTTTCTTATACACTTTCTTAAAATACAGGTGTTCACATTTGGCATATTACTTAATTTTTTATATGGACATATATCATTTGCTTATTTAAATATAATAAATACTGATAGGTGCCAGATAAAATTCATTTTAAAAAGTCTCTTACAAAGGAAAAATCATATTTACTGTCATATAGGCCTACATGCTGTGTTTTATCCTGACAGTACAACTGTAAGTTTGATGTAACAGAAAGAGACACCCATGATCCACAAGTCACTGGAAAAAAATTAAGTGAAAATCAAGAACACTTTTGTTTTTTGCTAAGCTAACTAAAGATATCTTACAAAAGCTTGAATTCTCTTTTTACTCTATTTGACACTTCATTGTAAATCACATTTTGAAATGAAATGTGTTTGATTTTCCAATGTTCAGGTGAAGGCAACAGCAAGTGAAGTGGAAGACTGTGCACATCTGTCAGGTGCATTCATTTAGAAACAAAATAATACGAAACTTATTCAAAGTTATATTCAGTAGCACTGGTTGCATTTGTGGGTTACACTATATTATGTAACAGTGTTTGTCCCCATTTTAAAATCTACTTAAGAAATTTTTCAACATAGTAGGCGTCCAGAATGGTAGGCAAAAGGGATCACTCATCCCCTCCTGGAATCTGGGGTACAGAATTCTCACACAGGCTGTTCATGGGAAAGCATGCCTATTCTTTGGCACAGTGGTGATTTCAGCATTGTCCTACATTCAAGTGAATGTGAAGTTTTACAGAACATTGCCTAAGAAGTCCCCATGATGTCCTGTCCCTTCCAACATATAGCCATTATTGGTCTCCAGAAATATGTCATTCCAATATGCTGGCACACTAATTTCGGTGCCTATACCTAGCATAAAATTAACATAGCTGCAATGTACATGCACAACATTCATACCCAATTACCACAAAGCTGACCCCTTCTCCTACTGCCCATCTTAAACGCAACAGTAGTTTGTCATTTGACTGTGGTCAAGAAAGACCTGTCATTAGATGCTGATACCACATTCAGTCACACAATCACAGAGCGACTGTAGTAGACACTCAACATTACGGTCTTGTTGTCTGTTGCTGTGTTTATCTTTAACTCGTCTGTGGACTGAAATGCACCATTTGGAAGGAGAAAATACCATTTTCTGCAGCATAAGAGGGGAAACATTGAGGAAAGTCAAGATCAAAAAGATCTTCACTTTAAGCAGTGGGACCTTCTCAACTTCCCTAGTGGTGGAACACAGCATAACAGGTAGTCATAGTGCTACAAATTCAGAAGTCCAGTTGTGAATTAGCACAATACTGCATCAAGCTAGGGGACAAAGGTTATCTTGGTTCAGTCCTAAGCTGCTTAAAGTAGACTGTACTGGGAATTTTGTGACTGTTTTGGGAGGTTTCCTACATTCACTTCATCGAATGCTGGAACTGGGTTACACTTCATTCAAACCCACAGCTTTTAAAACATGTTTCATTAGACGTTTATTACATCAGTCGACTTCAAAAAATGAAAGGTATGAAAGTAATGCAGTAAATGCATTAACATGGCCAGATGTGAAGTTTTGTAAGCAAACAAAGGTTCCTAAATTGAATAAACAAGGCAGTTTTTTGGTTATTTTTGCTAATAGTCAGCAGGAGTTTCTCAAGTTTTCTGATATAAAACAATGGCCATCTTACCCCCTCTTGCATAAATTTCTGTGGACGCCCATGCACACAATATACTTTAGACCATATAGTATTTGTTACAGTTTACTTCACAGAAGTTATCTTTCTACCTATGTGAGCTAAGTTTTAAGAAAATATGGCACATCTTTTGTAAATGTTAAAAGATGTTTCTTGTTTTCATTTTTAGAGAGAAGCGGTGGGCACTGAAAGAAGGCTGGTGAAAAAGTGAGACTTAAGTGGAGAAGACAGTTATATATCACTAATAAAGTATGGGAGAATTAATAAAACTGAGTTAGTTTACACAAAATTAGTGTAATCTTAGAGAGATTCTAAAATCTTAGTACATATTTTTTGTGAGAGCTAAGCAGTTTCTGAATTAACAGTGTCTGTAATTCAGTGATCCCTATGCTATCTGGATGAAGATTATTAGTCCCGCAGCATATAACTTACATGTGCTTCAAAATTCATGTAATCTGCAATGCCCACTATGTTGTAGTTGGGCGGAAAGTTTCCATCAGGCTGTAGGTGATTAAGGATTATTTACTTATTTCTGGTTACAAGCCTTATGTCTAGAACTCTAACAGGTACTTATTAGATCAGTACAAGATCACAGTACTTCATTAGAAGATGACTATATAACTAGAATAATTCCTTTATTCACATTAGCTACAAATTTAATACTCTCTTGTTGGTTTTGTTGCTGCAAATGATAGCACAAAATTTAGTGCTTCAAACATATTTCATGACCATTTTATCTTTACTGTGCATAATCTGTAAGAAATTAACAAGTGCTTTCAACACTATTCCCAAAACTCATTATCGAAGTGAGTACATGTAGCTTTGTTGCTAAATTAAATCACAGGTACTCTTGCCAAAATTTAATATCCTGTTGTGCAAAATAAGTTGTCACACTTGTAGTATGTAACAACATAAATGATTGGGGGTAAAGGATCACTTCAGGTGCCAAGTTATGTAAAAATACATTTCACTTTAGACTGAGAAGTAGCTGCGATGCATATTTTAATATCACTTTATACCTAATGGGTACCTACTGTGTTCTTAGCAATTTTTATAATCAATGTTGGCATATCTCAGCAAAGAATGCCAACTTTGTTCAAGAGGTGTCTACATTGCTTATGACCCATGATTTTATGAATTACAGATATTTAAAAGTTTGGCTCATACAGCACCAAATGCTTTGATTTCTATTGCATTTCATGCAATTGTTTTATATGATGATATATGAGTATAGCATAAGTGAAATAGAGGGAATTTTTTAATCAGCTTGACAATCTATAGATTACCATAAAGTTTTGAAATGATACAGCAGAACTACCATCATTTTTACACTAGTTTTGAAACAGTTAATTTTGTTCTTCTCCAGGAATCTGAAACATCTGCTTTACTAGGTTCATGTGAGCGCAAAATTGGAAAGAGTTTTCTTTTAAATTTTGTAACACTTGGTGGCTGCCTTGTTGTAGTTAGCCACAAAACTAAGTACAACTGTGTTACACCAGCCTGCTCAGATGGCTGCAGTTCAACATCCAGCTTAGGGAGAGATCACTGCTGTAATTACAAAGAGGCACAATGACATCCAGAAATTAAGATCAGCAGATTATCAAACAATAAAACTTCAGTAGTAATGATAGCGAAGGTGTATAAAAATAAATATTTGTTATGTATTTTAATTAAGGCTGTTTTGGGAAACTGCAGAAAATATTTCAGCTATGCTGATTTCATCACTTAGCATATTTCTGTTATGATGATTACTTCATTAACCACCGTTTATTACAAATCTCCTGGTGCTTTTGTCCATATGTGGAACATCAGGTACTCATGTTTATTAGGCTTCCCTGTAAAATTTTGCATCTGGTGTTACCTGCAACACACAACCATTTCTGTTATGTTGTTATTTGTTTCTAGTAGAATTTACATATCATAAAACACATTATATGACCTGCTATTTAAAATGTACACACTTCTTAGTCTGCAGGTATGACACAGCAAATATAATCCAAAAAAACTATATTGAAGTCATTAGTATAAACTTCTTGAAATATAATAATATTTCTGCCAAGACTGTGTATTTTTGTTGTTTAAACCACTATTGTCATATTTTGGCTATACATACATTTTCCTGAGCATAAATTGGTGAATATCTGACATGTTACATCCAAATGACTGGCCTCAATTCATGTTGATGTATCACACAATTGGTAAACAAATAATCATGAGCTCTACACAACTGAGTACAGTACATGTCCTAACTCATGCTGAGACAGGATGTGTGTCAGATCAACTCATCCTTTCTTTTAGCAAAGTTGTGCCATAAATTTCTTATCTCCCAATCAATTCAGAACATCTTCAGTAGTTATCTGATCTATATACCTAATCTTCGTCATTCTTCTATAGTACCACATTTCAAGCAATTTATTCTGTTCTTGTCAAACTGTTTATCATCCTTTTATTTTATACATGGATAAACTCCAGACTTGTATGTTCTGAAAAAGACTTACATTGTATTTTTGACCCAATACACTTTTGTTGAATATTTATGTAATTTACTTAAGCTTTCCAAAATGTATAGATACTCAAACTCTGCTAAATATGAAGTTGCTTGACTATAATTTCTCTCTTCATTCAACGTAAATTTCTTCTCATAAAATTATTTTTTTCAGCATTCAAAGAGGAAACTATATAATAATATATTAGACCCAGCAAGCGGTGGTAGGAGAACACATGTATAAAAAAGGTTTTACATATGCAAGCTTTTGGTGCCAGTGGCTTCTTCTTCCAGCAGAAAGGACTGGAGAGGTTTGGAAGGGGCAGAGTGTAGAAAAATCACCCTGAACCCCAGGTCAGGGGAGACTTACCGGACAGGATGAGAGTGGAAGACTAATCGTTGGGGACTGCAGTGGATGAGATTTGAAAACCTGAGAGCTTAAAGATGGAAGACAGGGTAATAAGCAAGCCAGAGATTACTGTTAAAACTTTGTGCATGAGTTAGTAAGAGTGAAAAGCTAAGTGCACTGTGTGTAACAGAGGTGGGAAAATGGAGTAAAGAAAGGAGTAGTTACTGTGAAGAAATGCAGAGATGGAAGAAATTAATATAAATTAAGGCCAGGTGTGTGGTGAAAACCAAGGACGTGGTGTAGTGCTGGTTCCCACCTGTGGAGTTGTGAGAAAGTGGTGTCTGGGGGAAGAATCCAGATGGCATGTGTGGCGAAATAGGCACTGAGGTTATGACTGTCATGTTCTGGAGCATGTTCTGCAACAGGATATTGTGAATTGCTGGTATACACCCTCTGCCTATGCCCATTCACCCTAACTGATAACTTGGTGATAGTCATGCCAACGAGGTTACACAAAATTGAAGAGTTTACAAAAAGTGTTGGCTAATGAGAAATGAAGGGAGAGTGTATTTGTTGGAGTAGATAACAAACTCAAATCCACTGAGATAGTAATGTAGCTTCAGTCAAGATAATGAGTATCAGGGATGGGCATAGACTTCTTATTAGATCCTGCTGTCGACCAGCAGAATTACCCTTAGACTTAACAGAAAACATCAGTTCACTGCTACATAGCCTCCCCAATCATACTGCCATTGTCAGAAGAGAGACTAGTCTTCCAACAACCAATTGAGATAGTTAGTTTTGTTAATGGTGCATGCGACAAGACACCCTGTGAAACATTACTAATTGCCTTCTCTGAAAGCTATCGAGATCAAATAGTTTAAAACCCTGCTATATAGGCTCTGTTGGCAGCAAATAGATCTTACTTCTTTGAGAATATCCATAATGAAACTGGTTTCAGTGATCTTGATGTAGTTGTAGCTATAATGATCACTAAAGTACAAAGGGCAGGTAAAACAAGTAGAAAAATTTATACACTCCTGGAAATGGAAAAAAGAACACATTGACACCGGTGTGTCAGACCCACCATACTTGCTCCGGACACTGCGAGAGGGCTGTACAAGCAATGATCACACGCACGGCACAGCGGACACACCAGGAACCGCGGTGTTGGCCGTCGAATGGCGCTAGCTGCGCAGCATTTGTGCACCGCCGCCGTCAGTGTCAGCCAGTTTGCCATGGCATATGGAGCTCCATCGCAGTCTTTAACACTGGTAGCATGCCGCGACAGCGTGGACGTGAACCGTATGTGCAGTTGACGGACTTTGAGCGAGGGCGTATAGTGGGCATGCGGGAGGCTGGGTGGACGTACCGCCGAATTGCTCAACACGTGGGGCGTGAGGTCTCCACAGTACATCGATGTTGTCGCCAGTGGTCGGCGGAAGGTGCACGTGCCCGTTGACCTGGGACCGGACCGCAGCGACGCACGGATGCACGCCAAGACCGTAGGATCCTACGCAGTGCCGTAGGGGACCGCACCGCCACTTCCCAGCAAATTAGGGACACTGTTGCTCCTGGGGTATCGGCGAGGACCATTCGCAACCGTCTCCATGAAGCTGGGCTACAGTCCCGCACACCGTTAGGCTGTCTTCCGCTCACACCCCAACATCGTGCAGCTCGCCTCCAGTGGTGTCGCGACAGGCGTGAATGGAGGGACGAATGGAGACGTGTCGTCTTCAGCGATGAGAGTCGCTTCTGCCTTGGTGCCAATGATGGTCGTATGCGTGTTTGGCGCCGTGCAGGTGAGCGCCACAATCAGGACTGCATACGACCGAGGCACACAGGGCCAACACCCGGCATCATGGTGTGGGGAGCGATCTCCTACACTGGCCGTACACCACTGGTGATCGTCGAGGGGACACTGAATAGTGCACGGTACATCCAAACCGTCACCAAACCCATCGTTCTACCATTCCTAGACCGGCAAGGGAACTTGCTGTTTCAACAGGACAATGCACGTCCGCATGTATCCCGTGCCACCCAACGTGCTCTAGAAGGTGTAAGTCAACTACCCTGGCCAGCAAGATCTCCGGATCTGTCCCCCATTGAGCATGTTTGGGACTGGATGAAGCGTCGTCTCACGCGGCCTGCACGTCCAGCACGAACGCTGGTCCAACTGAGGCGCCAGGTGGAAATGGCATGGCAAGCCGTTCCACAGGACTACATCCAGCATCTCTACGATCGTCTCCATGGGAGAATAGCAGCCTGCATTGCTGCGAAAGGTGGATATACACTGTACTAGTGCCGACATTGTGCATGCTCTGTTGCCTGTGTCTATGTGCCTGTGGTTCTGTCAGTGTGATCATGTGATGTATCTGACCCCAGGAATGTGTCAATAAAGTTTCCCCTTCCTGGGACAATGAATTCACGGTGTTCTTATTTCAATTTCCAGGAGTGTATATTCAGCAGCAATGTAGAGAAGGATAGATTGCTACTTACTGTAAGGATGACATCTTAAATGGCAAACAGGCACAATTAAGACATTTACACATAAGCCTTTGCCCATCATCATAAAAAGGAAGAGGAACACTCCAGCAGCTCAGATCAAAATACATTTCGGTTCGAGCTTCTGGAGCTGGTGGTCATGTGTGCATGAAGTGCGCTTGCTTGTATGAATGAATGGTGTGTGTTTCTTTTCCTTTTTCTGATGAAGGCTGTGGCTGAAAGCTTTTGTTTAAGTTTCTTTAATTGTGCCTATCTACAACTTAATGTGTCATCTTTACATAAGCAGCAATCTATCTTTTCCTACGTTGTTGATAACCTAACCTGGAGTTTACATTTCAAAACACTAGATAAAAGAGGCAGTAGCGTCATATCTCAATGAGGAACTTAAAGCATTTAGCTCTGCATGCAGAAGAACTGTGGCTCAAGTTCAAACTAATAGTTGACCGTGCACTGCCTACATATGTAGCTAGTAGAACAGTTCATGTTGGGGGGGCCCTTCCATCATAATGCAGTTACTGTACAGAAACCTCTAAGGAAACAGAGACTACTGTATAATAGGTGTAAAACAAACCATAGGGCTACCGATAAAGAAATGTTGAATTAAACACGTTTAGCTGTCAAGAGGGCAATGCGTAAAGCCTTCAATGGCTATTACAGCAGAATATCATCAAAAGACCTCTCACTAAACTTTAAGAAATTCTGCTCTTATGTAAATGACTGTTAGAGGTACCAGAGTCAGTATCCAGACACTCATGCATGAGAAAATAATTAAAATTGAGGATAGCAAAGCCAAACTCAATTATCAAATATTCATTTACAGATGAACATTCAGGAATATTGCCCCAATTTAATTCTTGTACCTTTGAGAAGATGAGTGAAATTGATACTTGTGTGGCATTGAGAAACAGTTGAATCCATTAAAACTGAATGAACCCCAGAATCTGATGTCTGACATGTCATCCTGAAAGCCATGGATCAATGCAGTCTGGTAGATGCAGTATTTCTGATAATCATTTGACTCTAACAATGGAAAATCGAGAATGGAATCATGACAAAACTATGAAAAGGATAGACTGCTACTCACCATATAATGGAGACACTGAGTTGCAGACAGGCACAATGAAAGAACTACTAAAAACATAAGCTTTTGACCAGAAGGCCTTTTTCTGAAATAGACAACACACACACACACACACACACACACACACACATACATATATATATATATATATTCAGGCAGGCTTCTGCCCCGGTCGCTCATGCATAGAACAAATATTTAATTTAAAGACAATATTAAAACACAAAGCAATTAGAAATGCCCCATAATTTGTACATTTGTAGATTTTAAGAAAGCCTATGACTCAATTGACCGGCAATCTTTGTTTAACATTTTAGAGGAACTTGGACTTGACTCCAAAACACTAAGGCTTATCAAAGAATCACTGACAGACACTGTATCTAAAGTTAAATTCAGGGGAGAAATCTCTGAACCTTTTCTCATAAAAACTGGAGTACGTCAAGGTGACGGGCTATCTCCACTTCTGTTTAATATAGTCCTGGATAAAGTCATTAAGGAATGGGAAAAAGAATTAAAAAATCAATCCTACTGGAAACCAATCCATCTTGGTAGAACCAAAGACAACGTGGAGGTATCTTGTTTAGCATTTGCGGACGACTTGGCCATACTTGCAGATGATGAAGAAATCGCCACCAAACAAATAGAGATCCTTAAGGAATGCGCGGATAAAGTAGGTTTACAAATTTCGTTTCAAAAGACAGAATTTTTCTGTACAAAATTCCATATACACAGTTTGAACACAAAATATGGAAAAATAAATAGAGTAAAACATTTTAAATACCTAGGTGAAATTTTGGAGCCAACCGGAGGAGAGAAAGTTGCACAGAAGATCAGACAACAGAAAATGAAGAGAGCATATGATATGACACATGAAATATACAATAAAAAATGCATCTCCTCGAACACAAAAATCAGACACTACTGCGCAGTAATTAAGCCAGCAGCACTATATGCTAGTGAAACGCTCACACTCCACACAAAATGTGACTTAGAAAAAATACTAAAAGAAGAACGCAAAATTATGAGAAAGATTTTAGGTCCAAAATTAACAGAAGAAGGATACCGGATACAATCAAGAAGAACCACAGAAACTATATCAAACCTGGCAGCAGACATAAGAAGGCGAAGATTAAAATTTTATGGACATGTCACTAGACTTCCCCCCACACGACTCACCAACAGAATTCTCACTTACATAGAAAAAGTCAAATCAACAACACCATGGATTAGCCAAGTAAAATTAGATTTACAAAAAGCAAATATTGAAATTAAAGATGTCAAAGATAGAAAAACTTTTAGAAATAAGGTGGAAAAGTGGATTGTATTGTCGGAGAAGGAAGCACTAAAGAGACCAGGAACAAAATGGACAGAAGAAAGAAAAAGAAAACATGGAGAACGAATGAAAGAAGTATGGAAGAAACGACGTCAGAAAGCTTTGCGTGATCCTTCTGGGTCCATTCGCGATAAGTAAGTAAGTAAGTATATATATTCATGCAAACACAGCTCACACACTCATGACCACCATCTTTGGCAGCCAAGGCCATCCAGAAACAGTGGTCACGTGTGAGTGAGCTGCATTTGCATGAATGTGTGTGTATCTGTATTGTCTACTTCAGAAGAAGACCTTCTGGCCAAAAGCTTATGTGTCTAGTAGTCTTTTAGTTGTGCCTGTCTATGACTCAACATTTTCACTGTATGCTAAGTAGCAATTTGTCCTTTTCATAGTATAATCATTTGACTCAGTAACACAATACAATTATTATCAAAAGATGATTGAATGCTGTATCTAGGGAAAGTGTATTGAGTATTTCTTGTTGTGGAAAACACAGTATGTTATCTTGTATGGAGGATCATCAACAGATGTTGAAGTAGCTATAAGAGTGCCCCACAGCAGAGTGCTGGAACGTCTGCAGTTCATGTTGTACATCAATGACCTTGCAGACAATAGTAGTAATAACCTCAGATTTTTCACAGATGATGCAGTTATCTATAATGAAATACCGCCTGAAAAGTTCTGAACAAAGATTGACTCAGATTGTTATAAATTTCAGATTTGTGAAAAAATTTGCAACCTCTTGTAAGTTCCCATAAATGTAAATTTTTGCACTTCACAAAATGAAAGGTTGTAGTATCTACGACTGCAGCATCAATGAGTCACAATTGGAATCAATCCCTTCATAAAAATTCCTGGGTGTAACAATTTGTTGGGACATGAAATAAACAGATCACTTAGGCTTAAGTGTGGGTAAAGCTGACAGCAGACTTCAGTTCAGTAATAGAATATTGGGAAAATGCAATCATCTACAAAGGAGATAGCTTACGATACACTTGTATCACTCCATCCTGGAATATTGCTCAGGTGTGTGGGACTTGTACCAAGTACAACTAACAAGGTATACTGAGCATGATGCTGAAGAAACTAAACAGACAGACACCTGAAGACATAACAGATTATGCAGGAAAAGCTTACATACAAAGTTACAAGAGCCAGCTTTAAATGATGAATCTAGAAATATACTACAACCTTCCATTTATCACTCCCATAAGGGTCATGAGGATGAGATGAGATTAAATACAGTGCACACAGAGGTGTTTAAACAGTCTTTCTTCCCCTACTCCATACATAAATGGCACTCTGAGAAGCCATGATAACTTGTATAATGGGAAGTGCCCTCTGGCTGTTGTTTTCAGAGTAGATATAATCTCATGAATCACTTTTAATGGAAAAGTCAAGAAATATTAATAATAGTCTATAGCCAGTTACAAATAGACCTCAGGCAGGAAATAGAAAATTTTCATGTATTAAAAAACAAAGTAAAAGAGTATCTTAATAGCCACTCCTCCTACAAATGATCACAATATTTGGGGACTCAAGAACATAAATTCTATATACTTCTAGTATTTGTGTGTGTGTGTGTGTGTGTGTGTGTGTGTGTGTGTGTGTGTGTGTTTTGTTGGGGCTTATGGGCACTCAACGTCGAGGTCATCAGTGCCCTGACACGCATAAGAAACAAATGTGGACAAATTTAGTAAAATGGAAGCATACATGCAAAGAAAGTGGGGAAAAGATGAAAAATAAAACATACAAAAAATGAGAAAGGAGCGTCTAGTATGCCACAGGAAATTGTCACTGGCTGGCCACTTCTATAAAATATGGGCGAGCCGGTCACCTTCTGAACAAATTAAGACCCTCTCCCTAAAATCTTGGTAAAAGCATTGAACAAGTCACAGAACTTTAAAACTTTAACACATTCATTTGAGTATTTCCTAAAAGAGATGGCAGATCCGCCAGCAAGTCAGCCGCAGCCCGCTGGTCAGAAAATAAAACACAGTCCAATGAAACATGGTGCAACAGGTGTTGATGTGGTCAGCAAATAGTGGGCTGTATTACATTACATAAATGCTTCGTTTGAAGTATTAGATAAAAACAGCAACTGGGTAGTGTAAGAGAGGGAGCAGTGACTTTTCAAAGCGGCTATTTATTCTTATTATACTTGAACACACACAAAATAATTTATAAGCAATTCCCATAATTATCAGTGTAACAAGATTAACATTAATCATAATTTGTTACTAGTGTCACTTACAGAAGTGGCTGCTTCTGCTGCTGTTGTTGTTACTTCAGTCCAAAGATTGATTTGATGCAGCTCTCCACTCTAGTCTGTCCTACTGAAGTCTCTTCATATCTGTATGATTAGTGAACCCTACATCCTTTTAAACCTGCTTACTGTAGATGGTTTTTGGAGAACTTTACAGCTTGGCCAAATATAAGTACTATGACGGGGCTGGAGAGCTACAGCAATGACCTCAAGAGAACTTAAGGTAACTCAGTCTTGTGTTGCTCTGTAGAAACTAGTTTGACAGGCACCCAGCTTTCCGTCACAGGATCAGATGGATTTTCCTGCATTTAAAAGCTCCTGTGTCACAGTCTCTTTTTTTTCCCTTTCTAGTGAGTCTGATTTTCGGCTCTGATGGACCATTAATTGTTAAATGGCTTTCCCTGCATTTAATACCTCATGTGTTGCAGTCTCTTTTTGCCTTTGCTAGTCAGTTTGGAGAGTTCGCTTTTCATCTCTGATGAATCCTATGTTATTAAATTTACAATGCCACAGACCAGCACAATAATCAATATATTTTCCCATGCTAAAATCCCAGTTGTTTGCAAACAAAGTCAAAATAGCATTGCACTATGCATTTCTGTAGGTACTAACTGTCGGTTGTAATCACTACCAGACAGCATTTAGCAAACTGTTTTTCATGCATGGAATGAGCTGCGTTTTGCATTCATGTTACGTTTAGCATGTCTTTTATGCACAGCACCAGCCTATGTTAACATCACAAGCATCCATGTGGGCTAAACAGTTGAGTTTAAACACTTTATTCAAGGTATTTATTAAGCATGGTTTGTGCCACATTTTGTATGCATGTTAGGTTTGGTATGTTTTCTATGCACTGCACCAGCCACATTTCATATTTGTGTGTATTATGAGGATCCATGTGGACTAACCAGATGAGTTTAAATGCTTTGTTCAAACTGTTTTTCATACACAGCATGGGTCACATTTTGTATTCATTTTGGGTTTAGTATGTTTTCTATGCTCAGCCATAGCTGCATTTGGTGAATGTGTTGGCATTATAAGCATCCACATGAACTAACCAGCTGAGACAAAACACTATGTTTAAATTGTTTTCATGCAAGGTATGCACTGAATTCTTGTATCCACATTAATTTCTATCAGCTCACAAGGACTGAAAATTGTATTTCGACTTTCATTTATATTGTTTTTGTATTTTCACATTGTGTAAGACTTATTTTTCATTTTTGAAGCTCCGTGACCCAGGTATTTCATCGTTATTTATTTCAAGTTGCATTTACTGTTTGGACAACAAAGAATTAACTATTAAATGTTGGATCTACAAGTTATGCTTATTGTATGTAATCATATATGGTTGCTTGTAATAGTAAGTTGCACTCACTAAATTGTCTGTGCTTTTTATTGAACCCAAGTCAACATCCCTGTAATTCCATGTTGGAACATGCATCCCCCATCTCGCTTTCTGTCGTCACCTTGTTTAAAGTTAATATTTTTTGTGTCTGCATGAGCCACTTAGCTATTTATCTTTTCATTTTATTTTCCCTCTTAAGTACAGCTGCACACTGCCTCTCAGGCAAGGACAGAGTCATTCAGTGTAATCTGTCTTAAGTAAGTTAAGTACTCCTTATAAGCATTGGAAGTTTTGAGAGATGTACAGCAGTGTTCAAGCAACAGGTAATCCCTTTCGCATGCATTGGGACACTGTGATCCAATTCTACCAGGCGGCAGCTAGCCATCAGATTTCAATGCTAGTTAGGTCAATTTCATTCAGAGTCAGATTAGGGGTCAAGTTAGTTTTCTTAAGAGTCAAGTCACAGTCAATAATATTCACTTAATTCTAAACTTAGCAGGGAAATATCTCCTGCAGCAGTTAATTTCCACAAAAGAAAATCAGACATATTTTGTGGAATGGACTCCTCAAGCCTTGATCTGAACCTCACTGTAAGACTGTGATATGTACTGTTAGAGCAAAGTTGTGTGCCTGATAAATTTATCCAAAAACTTCATAATGACCACTCATAATGCTTCAGGAAGAAAAGAAACAAATTTCACCTTCACACTTGACTCTAACAGAGATTACCTTGTACCCTAACAGAGATTATATTTTTAATTGATAGAAAAAGAATGTTTTAGATACATGCTGACAGCTTTGAAACATACAGCAGTTGGTGTTCAGAAGCTTTTGGCATAGTGTGTGTTTAATCTAAGAATAGCACCTGCAAAGCAAATGATGTTCTTCAACATAACTGTATAAAGGCACCTACATTCCATTCCATATTATGTGTATACAAACAGTCGTCACTGGTAAACCACACTTATTGATATATTGTGGTGTGATTTATGCATAGTAATAAGTAGAGCAAACAGTGTTATATGCTATACTTAAATCAATGACACAAAATTTTATTTCCCCAGATGTATAATGATATAGCTAGACAAATGGGGAAAAAATTATGAGATGTTGCTATGAAATTGTAGCATCAAGAAACCCTTACCACATTGTATACCATCTTTGGAGTAGTATCAGTAATTGCTCATAATTCATCCTGCAGCTGCACCTGCATCAGTGGCAGGCAGGTCAGAAGAAGTCTGAATATCAGTATCCATGCTGTGCCTTTGGCATCCTCCTTTTGCCATCCACATGAGGTCACTGATACTTGACTTGTGCATTGAATACACTGCTGTGAGCACAAGAATGTGCATAATGTTGTGAGAATTCAGGCACATATCAACAGCTCCAGGAAACCACTTTTCTGGTATTTGCAGGGCACCAATAATCCCTCCAATTGCAGAAACTAAGTCCTGTAGAAGTGATCAGTTTGAATAGTATTATCTTCTGACAGAACAAGAAGAAGAGAAACAAAGGTATACCTAGAACTTAATACAAACTGAAGGCGTAAAATCAACATGAAATGAATAATGCAAGAAATCTGTATAAGAATTTGATAATTGTTGTAAAATATTGTGCATATTAAAGTACGCAAAAATAAAAAACAAATAAAAATAATCTGGTCAAAATGCAGCAAAAGCTATGCACATCATGTGAACCAACTTAAAGATTGAACACCAGACTGATAGAGAGAAGACGGAAAACAAGGGAGGTCATATGCAAAATTTACTTTCTAATAAATGCAGAGAAAGGCAGGACAGGTTGAGATGCTATGAAAATGTTAATTGGACAGGAACTATCAAGTTTTGAAAATTTTAAAAGTTGGAAGTGATGGTGCAATAAAGAAATAGTATATAATATAAGGAGTGCCTGAGGAAAAACATGTCCAACAAAGACATGAAACACATAAGTAAATAAATAAATAAAATAAACAAAACTGATGAGAGGAAAAGTAGAAATAAACAGAAACAATGTAATTTGTAAAATAAAAAAGAACGAAAAGAGATAGAATAATAATGGAAAAATAGAAACAATCCAGATATTGTATACAAAACGAGGGGAAAGATATTGTGCATAACTAGTTACTCCTGATTAGCATACACCTTGTCGCACAACATGGACAAGACTGCTCACATGAAAAAGGAACATTGCAGGAGGGGCTGTAACTCCCCCCCCCCCCCCCCTCCCCAATTCAAATGGGAGTTTTATTTGATCTATTGACAGAGCAAGTGAATAAACTATGCTAGTGTCAAGAAATGTGGGATCAGTACTTTTGTCGGCAGAGATTTTTGCTTTTGACTGAAGCATCTTATAACTCCTGCTACATTCTGTCCTCTCCCTTCATCCCATTTTTCACTCTGCGACTCCTAATGGGGGAAAGCCTCCGGATGCATATGTAACAAATACTGCATAGCACTTTTGATCCGTAGTTGAGACTGATTGGGCCCTCAGGGCCAGCTACGTCATATAGGTGAATTACAGAGTGGACAGTGCGCTGAAATTGGGGGAGGAGCACCAGATTTAAGGCGAAATCTTCGACTATAAAAAATTGGTTTTTCTGTCCCTTTACAGTGTTATTACAGTTATCCCCTGCACCTGCATAATAATATACTGTTCAAAACACGTATTGCCACCAATCTCATTACTTACTGTTTGGCTCCCCTTGAATCTAAGTCTACACACTTTGGCAGATCAGCAGGTGGTGCAAAATTTTTTTAGATCAGTTTAGTCTCAAAGTCATGCAGGCACAAGCCATGCACGGTCCTATCGAAAATGACAAACACCAGCCAACAATGCCCAAACAGCAGTCATTACGCCTTGACCAGGCTTGTCATTACAACAATGTCTGCCGCACTCTATGAACAATCCAACATTTAAGAAAATAAAAACAATGTGATAGTCTCAATGTGAGGAGAGGCAGTATTCTAACATTCACCCTCTTTTCCCTCCCTAGACAACCACCATGCCTTCATGCCTTAGCTACATCACTATGCATTGTTGCTCTGGTAATGAAAGTGAAATGTGTACAGTGTAGCCAGTGATTTTTCTCCAGTTCTGTATACAGAGGTAAAGGCACACAAATTTTATTTGCAATTTCGAGGTGATATGAGTAAACCTTAGTGGTGAAGGGTATGCAATTATTTTATGTCATTTTTCTCTCATAAATTTCCTAGTTCAATACTAATTGTTCTCAGTAGTTCATTGAAGAACATAAATGTAATTATATTCCCACACTTCTCAGTGAGACTTTTATAGGAAGGGGGGAGGGGGAGGGGGCAGGAGCTATGGCATATCTGAAAGTATTTGCAAAAAGATGTCAGTCATTTCCAGTACAGTGGAAATACTTTTGAGTTAAAGGAGGTCACCGAATCTCAATACAAAAGCAACAAAACAGTACCTGGACCTACACTGGAATACTCAGAACTCACTTGACTATCCGTATCAGTAGCAGACAGATCAGCCACAGGGACTCAAGCAGGAAAAAGGGAAGAAATGTTCCAGATATAATTAACAACGTTCGGTGAACAAACATTCCCTACCACTACAACAAAACAAGTAGAGGTTCAGTCAACAAAGGTGTCGGTAATCACTAAGTAACAATGTAAGTTAAACTCACACAGAAAAGCTCAAACTATGTACATATCACTTCGTATCGAGTACTAAGATGGAATAACTCTTGTAAGTTGCAAGAAAACTAGTGTTTGGATGCATGCATTTGAGCTAGGTGTAGACTGCAATAAAATCTCTCCATAATCCACTGCAGCTTGTCCTGAAATTAGGCATCATTTCAGTGTCCTCAGATCATAATTTTATTACACAGCAAGAGAAAGTCCACTGCTGTTGCAGTATCAGAAAAGTGAGACATATCTTACGAAATATTTGTATATAGCAAATTGTTATGAAGTTCTTAGTTCATAACATATACTACGTTCACATTTCAGTCTGAAAATTTTAATTAGTTTGACTAGTGCGGTACAGATCACTGTGTAAGATACTCAACCAGCGACATGATATTGCAGCCCTGCATGTGGCCAACACATTACTACAGGCACTGATCAACAACACTTCCACAGACCACACACTTGTGTGAACGGCCATCACAGCACTTTCAGTGGCTACCACTACAATGCCAGCCACTGCTCTGGTGCCCTCTCTATGGACAGTGTTCACCACAACTATCCTATTGCTCCTACAGCGAGCAACCCACTCCTCCACGTCAGTAGACTGCACTCATTCTACAGCTGTCAAACCAACAAGCAAAGCAGCTACTATAATTGACACTGTCCCGCATGCTCACATCGAGCCCACACACCCTCACGCCATCTCGTCTGCTGCTGACACAGATCATGCCCCTCTCACCATCTCACTGCATACAACAGCTTGCCTGGACTCCACACCTGCAACTGCTAACACAGTACCTGATGGCAAAGAATCTTTACCGCCTTTGCCTTCCTATTCTAAAGGTCAGTTCTCAGTTTCACAGTGCTGTATGTGATGTTTTCTGTTCTGGAGTGCCTTCCGCTTGAGTAGGCCCAGTGAGGTTCGCCATTAAAGTTATTACAAATGGTACATGTCATACGCTACAAACTACAGGAGGACCCCCTGTCAACGCAAAAGCATGCCATATGTCAACCAGGAAAATTCGCGCTGCAAAAGAATGCATTCAGGAACTTTTCCAACTATGAATCAAACATCCTTCTGACAGTAATTGGTCATCATCTATTCATCTTGTCCCCAAAAAGGACTCAACCCTCAGACTTTGCAGAGACTACCGTAGACTCAATGCCCGCACCATTTTAGACAACTACCCCATTCCCTGCATTCAAGATTTTGCGTTGCAGTTACAAGATGCTCGGCATTTTAGCATCATTGACTGCCATAAGGCATATCATCAGATTCCAATGCAGAAAGATGACATCCCTAAGATGGCCATTATAACCCCCTTTGGCTTGTTCGAGTATTGCTATATGCCTTATGGACTTAGCTCATATTTGGCAACATTTTGTAGACTCATTATTTTGCCAGTTACCATTTTTTTATGCTTACCTTGATGGCATTTTAATTTTCTCCACCTCTGCTAATAAACATGAGCAATATCTAAACGAAGACAAATCCCAGCTGCACCAGCCAGAAGTTACATTTCTGGGCCACACAGTGAACTCTGAATGCATATGGCCCATGTCTGAATGTGTCGCTCACATTACAAGTTTACCACCACCTGTCACTATTCGTGAGTTACGTCGCTTCTTGCGCATGATCAGTTTTTTCAAATGCCACATCCCTCATTCTGCCTTCCTACAGCATCCTCTAACTGATGCCTTGCAAGGCAGACATACCTCAGGCGATCGCAAAGTTATGTGGGTCCAGAACATGACTTCCACGTTCAGCAAGCTAAACCCGGCCCTGGTAATAAAATCACACTAACCTATCCCAGCGCCGATGTGCCTATCTCAATCACTACAGACACTAGTGACACCATGATCAGCGCCGTGCTGCAGCAACACATTCACAAAGACTCTCAACCATTTTGTTTCTTTTCAAAAAACTATCTGCCTCTCATGTAAATGGTCAGCATTTGACAGGGAGCTACTCACTATTTATGAAGCCACACGCTATTTCTGAGAGGATAAAGAAGGCACGTAATGTCACCGTTTACACAGATCACTGTCCACTGGTTGATGTGCTATGTAACCCTGCTAGTGATCTACCTCCACGTCACTTCAGGCATATTGATTTCATCAGCCAAATATACAACAGACATACATATTATCAGAGGCTGGGTAACATCATAGCCAACTACATGTCATGCATTAATAACATTATGAGCCTGTTTGATCCCACAGAGCTCGTGAGACTACAAACTATTGATCTGGAGGTACAGTCGTTAGCTACTAACAGTTCCGACTCTCTCCACATTCAACCATGCCCTTTCTCTGGCACCACAAACTAATTCTGTGTGATACTTCGACTAACATACCAAGACCACTTGTACTCCTTCCCCTTCGGCAGGCCATTTTCTCTTCGCTGCACAGTCTAGCTCATCCGAGCATCAGAGTGATGGTATGCCTAGTAACTGAACGTTTCATTTATCCACATATCAAGAAAGGCTGTCATGACTGTCATGAGTGGGCAAGAGCCTGCGTATCTTGCGAGTGTGCCAAAGTTGGTCAAAATACACATCCCCCTTGGTGACACTTTGAAATACCAAAGGGACACTTCAGACACATTCATATGGACCTTGTCGGCCCCCCGCTCCCTTCTAACAGCCACCATTACATTTGTCAGCACTTACTGTATTATATGGTGGGTAGAGGCAGCTCCTTTGAACAGTACCTCAGCAATTACCATGGTTTGAGCATTCATTACCTGCTGGCCCTCCCGTTTCCGCTGTGCCCTGCATCCATTACCACAGATCAGGGCAAGCAATTCGAATCACTACTCTTCAAATGACTGCGTGTCCTATGAAGTGCCAAGCATTTCCATACAACAGCCTACCACCCCCAAAGTAACAGATTAGTGGAGCGCTGGCTCTGCACACTAAAGGCAGCATTTATGTGCCACTCCGACTCTTAGTCTGATGCACTTCCGTGGGTACTGATAGGCATTCACACGGCGTATAACGATGATTTAAAAGCCTCTCTGGCAGAGATCCTTTACTACAAACCCCTGATAATCCCAGCAGAATCTGTTGAGGACATTACTTCTCTTCATGATGAGAGGCTTCCCTCCTTAGTCGAGCAAGTTTGCTCTCATATCTTGCATACACGCATACAACGACCATGAGCACATACTCGCCCACCTGTCTTTTTACACAAGGAACTTGCAGACTGTGACTTTATCGTGCTGCAAGATGACACCATTCACTCTGCTCTTACTCCACTGTATTCTGCACCTCACTGGGTTCTCAACAATGCTAAAAACAGTATGACCATCCTGCTAAGTGGTATACCATAAATGGTCTCTCTTCGTAGAGTTAAACCAGCATGGGTCCTCACTGAACACATCTCAAATGATGAGGCCTCAGTGCTTCCTCCAACTGTCAACGTAACAAGTGAACTGGTTTCTAGTGATTGTTCAGCAGGCACTTCCCTCCCACCCTCCTTTATATCTTGTGAAGCCAGTGTTAGTGATCATGTCTCCCCCCAGTGACAGTGATGCGTCTGATGAACTTCCCATACCCTTCTCTTCACCGCCAACACCGCACTCAACTATGACTGCATGGACCATGTTTACTGTTGACATCTCAGCATTGTCAGTGAATAACATCTCAGTGCGACATCACAATGACTATTTGTTTGTTTTTTGCACACCTTCTCATGTATGTAAATCTAAGTATGTTACCTTCATGCTCGTCCTAGCTATTCACTTACCCAAAGATTTTGTCAACAGTTCCCTTTGAGATTTTATCAACGAGGATGACATACTGTCAATTGTCATTCTATGCGACCATACACAGTCCCTCCCTTCCCCTCCTATTCAGATTCTGCGACCCCGCACCCCTACACCAATCGATGTGGATGAAAGATTATGTTATGTCTTCTCTGATTGCCTTCCCAATACAATTCCCTTCTCCTTTTACTCCTAAACCATGACACCATGATCCGCATTCCTAGGGGGAGAGGTGGGGGGTGGGGGTCTCTGTGGCAGTTTGGTACATCGATCCATGTGATCTCTCTTTATGATGATCTCTGACCTCATTTGATGTCTTCTTTTGTTCTGTGTTGTTGCATTTTGTGATCACGAAGTGAATAACTTATACCATTACAATGCAGTGGTGTTAAATAATATTATTTCACCATAATATCACTACTCACCACATAGTAATACTAGTCAAAGATACTTACAAGAAATAATAAGCATTAATACTGGTAAACTAAATATTTTTGGTCAATTATGTGTGTTTCTTCGTATGCTTGTGTAGTTATACTATGTGCTCACCATTAACATACTTTGCTTGTTGAAAGCTATTTTTATATTAATGTGATGTGTGCGAGATATGTCACGTTGCACGGCTTTATCCATAACAATTTAAGGTTGAGGTAATGAACATAAAAGTTGTGGCAAAAGAGTGTCAAAGCATGCTGAAACACCATTCTCACATAAAAACAAAATGGGCTCTACTTCAAGTACACCTATTTTTGAAACAAATTTTATCCATCAGAGAAGCATAAGCTTCCATGAAGGAATGGGAGATCTTGTAAATCAGAATGTTTTGTGGCTTATTTGTGGCTACATTATGAAGAAAAGAGTGGCAGTGTTTTCTGCTTTGACTGCATTTGGTCCGTCCACTTAATGAACAATAGAAAGCCACAGAAAGAGACAAATTTTCTTAAAGAAGGTTTCCGTAAATGGAAAAAAAAAACTACAGAAAAGTGATACATGTGAAGAGTCTTTTTCATTGAGGGTCTCTCATAATTACTCAGCAACATGAAAATAGCATGCCTGTAATTGACCGAGTTGCGCGATGTCTGCTGACCAATCAGGAAAAAGCTAGAACTGCTTTACTAGTAATTTTCAGTTCACTCAGATTCCTCGGCCAAACAGGAAATTCACTGAGAGGTCATGAAATGGTCTCTGGTAACCTCATGACACTTCTCAATGAGAGGAAGAATGATGTGATAGAACTGAAGATATCGCTGAAACATAGTGACACTTGGTTTGGGCCTGCAATATGAAACAAAGTACTGGAAATTATGGCTCATGTGATCCAGCGAGAAATTGTGCAGAAAATAAAAAATTCCCTATTTTATGGAACTATGGCAGGTTCAATGACAGACATGGCTGGCCAGTAGCAGTTCACTCTTTGTGTCTGTTGTCTTGACCCTTAGGTGTTCGAAATAAAAGAACTTTTACTGGGTTTATACAGTCTGCAGGACTCCAAGGCACAAATGCTAGGACTACCATTAAAGACTTCCTTCTAAAACTGTAACTAGAAATAGAGTTCATATGCACCCTGTATTTTGATGGTGAAGTTAATATGCCTGGATAAAACAAAGGTTTAAGGAAATCCTTCTTCAAGACCAATCAAAGAGTTGTTACATCCACTGCAGAAATCATTGTTTGGATCTGGCACAGGAAGTTTCAAGAAGCTGTGATCCATTGGGTGATGTAATTGTAACTGTGAAAGATGTCTTGACTATAATTCTAGAAACTGCAAAAAGAAAGATGCGTATGTATATGTTATGCTACCATCTGGTGTTGATGAGATGAATCCAAACCAAAAGTTCAAAGACTGATTCCAATGTGTCCCACCCGTTGAGCCTTTTAGAGTGAAATCTTTGACATGTTTCAGGGAAAACTATGAGCAAGTCCACAAAACGGTTACTGAAATAGTGAATGTACCGAGCTCAGTTAGAGATGAAAAGAAGTTCAGACCTGCGGGGCTACGCGAAGTGGCTCGAAAAGTTTGAAACTATATTTATATAACAGTTTTGACGGTGTGAGGAACCAGCCAGATCCCTACAGAATCGAAGGTTCTAAAAGTAGCTCTTGCAAATCATAGAACTATGGAAGCATTTAATACGCTGTAAGAGAAATACAGAGATTATTCTAAAAATCTAAATATGAATGACCCAAATATCCCACGTCTTAGAAAAATACCAGCAAAACTGCAACACATAGAAATACCATCTGTTCCCAAAGAATTGTCTCAAGAACGTAAATTCAGGAAAGATTTGTTTTAAATTCTTGCAGCTGATTCTTGGGGGTAGTGTGAGGATTGAATCACCTGCAAAGGAGTGCCTCCCTTGTCACTCATTATTATCCTGCACTGGAACAACTGAACCATAATCTTTGCCGGGCTTTAGTTATCTATCATCATGCCAGAAAAGAAGGAAATCCTATCCAAGATAATTGCCATCCCCATAAAGTGGCATTCCATTCCTCACACAACTTACACAACACCCTGTTCTGTCCCTTTGCCACTCCCACCCCCTACCCCATTGCCATAGGGACCATAACCAGAGAAAGGTTCAAGACCTTTTCAATCCACCCACCCAGCACAACCTAAAATATAAAATGTCAAAACAAAAACACCTTCAGCTGTCTATATTTCAAATTTTATTCTATTTTTGAGATAAGTTTTGGCATTTCACTATGCCATCTCCAGGCCTCTCGACCAATGTGTAGGAATAATACAATCTCACATGCAGTCAAAATAGAGGCCAACATTCAGTAACTGGTATCCATAGACTTCTTTATTACCAAAGCAATCCCTTCCTTCAGTGTGTTGTTGCAGGTCTTTCTGTGGATGTAAACTCAGTTTGCATGTTGAGGGATTTGGTGAGGCAAGGTTTGAGGTTAAGAAAAATGAACAGGGAGCAGGGTTTTCTGAGGTGGCGTTGTGCATGCTGCTTTATTTACTAGAGGGCAAGAACTTCAATCTGAGAGAAGAGATGCAGGAATTTGAGACTGCAGAGCAGGAGAATTTTGCAAATGGAGAAGAGGTATTCAAGGAGGTTTGGGCCTGCAGGACTAGGTTGGTGAGGACTATGGACTGGCAGAATTTGAACAGATGGAAGCCATTGTGAAAGGAGGGATTGCAGCTAGGAACGAGTCATTTGATGGGAAGTCCAACTGGGGGGATTCCATGAGCTAGGTGACAATGCAAGAGCAGAATGTGAGACCAGGTTCTGGATAGGGATAGGGAAACTTTCCTGTATTGGCACAGATGGAAGAAGCAAGGATCCATGGTGGAGGATAAAAATGCGTAAAAATACATAAATTATGTAAGGATACATGTGAAAAATAGGAAAAATTTGTGGGAAAAATCGTAAAAAGAAGGGAACAGATGAAGTGTGGGATAAAAAGGTGAAACCTGAGGGAGTAGAGCCAGTAGTGAAAGTCAAACATGAACTAAAATTGATGTGAAAACACAATGACATCAAAGAAAAAATAAATTAAAAGACAATAACATGATGGGATGTATGGGGGGGGGGGGGGGGGAGGTTTATGTGTGAAGAGGAAGTGAATGGATTAGGTGAATTTAGTATGTGTAAGTTGAAATAAGAGAAAAGAAAGAGAGATGGTTGGAGGTGTGTATTAGGTCGAAGTCCAACAAGTTTGCGAAAATATGTTAGAGTGAGGCAGGAAGAATGGTCAATTTGAAGGTCAAGGTTTAATTGTGTTAGTGAGAATAATGTGGAAGGCCTTCACACACTGAAATTACCCTCTGAACCTTATACAGGAACAGATTTCCTGTGCCTTGTCTCTCCCGTAACTTACCACCTCCCACATTCCCACCATCTGGCCACAAAGGAGCACTCACCTCCTGACTCAGTGCCACCCTAGACTGGAGAAAATGAGACATATTCTGTGCCAGGGCTGTTACTACCTCCTGTTATGCTCTGAAACAAGGAATATCCCACCCACTATCCTCTCCACCCCTCCGACAGTGATATTCTGCCACCAACTGATCCTACACAATATCCTTCTCCATCCCTAATACACCTCTGTTCCCATCCCCTTGCTTCATGGTTCATATCCCTGCAATAAATGTAGATGCAAGACCTGTCGCATATATCTTCCCACCACCACCTACTCCAGTCCGATCATAGGCATCACCTATTCCATCATAGGCAAGGCTACCTGGAAAGCAGTCATGTGGTCTACGAACTAAGCTGTTATCACTGTGCTGGTTTCTACTTGAAAATGACAACCAACAACCAATCTGTCCACATGAATGGCCACCAGAAAACAGTTGCCAAGAGACAAATGGACCTCCCAGTTGCTGAGCATGCTGCCCAACACAACGTGCTGCACTTCAGTGACTGCTTCACAGCCTGTGTCATCTGGATCTTTCCTACCACCACCAGTTTTTCTTAATTACACAGGTGGAAACTCTCCCTGCAATATTTCCTACGCTCCCTGTAACCCTCCTGGCCTCAAGCTGCTAATGTGCTTTCCCCAGTCTGCCACCTAGGGACACACTCTCTAGGATTCATGTTCCCCTTAGAATTTTCTAATAAATAACATAATTATTTCAGTTACCAACATTTACACATGCTATACCTCAAGAATTACACTTTTAGTTGAGCAATTTTCTTTGTGCTTTATATTACACATTACTAAACTGCTTTGATATTTTTATGCTGATGTTCTGAAGCCTTCAAAATGATAATGTTATATGACAGTAACTGCGCTACAGAATGGAGTTATTATTCCTTTAGATTTAACTATTTTGTTTTAACAAATTATAAACTCAGAAATATTTATTACTGAGTCAGTGTGGCTCGCTGT
Organism: Schistocerca cancellata; assembly: GCF_023864275.1. Taxonomy (NCBI): domain Eukaryota; kingdom Metazoa; phylum Arthropoda; class Insecta; order Orthoptera; family Acrididae; genus Schistocerca; species Schistocerca cancellata. The sequence continues at coordinate 298,273,520 of NC_064626.1, read as the reverse complement.
TTAAATTTATTTTTTGTTTCTAAAATCACCTGCCTTCTAGTACTCACCATGATGTCAATACAGAGATCAGATTGGAATTTCTGATCACTGCATATCTTTGGCAAGGTGGCTTCCCATGTTTTGCGAGGTGACAGAACGAGGAAGAAGGGGGTTGCTGGGAGTTGGCTCTGGACTGTGTGTTAGGAGCGACGTCGGTGTCAGAGGGCAAGGCTGCTTGGTCAGTGAGCCCTGCAGAAGCAGTTGGTTGGGGATGGAATGCCATGGGCTCAAAGATCCTAGTGTGGAGGGCCAGTGTTGTCCTGATGGCGGTCATTCAAGCACTGAGAAGTGATTTCTTGGTTCTGCCTTGCATTCCAATGAAGAATTACAGCAAGTTTAGTGTATGAGGTGAACATAAGAATTCTAAAAAGGTGCACATTGGTGGTTCTACTTGCTGTAGTGAAATCGCTGATAGCATTTCATAATTTAGCTTCGGACATCATTCTGTGGTTTCGTGTGGCCCTCCCAATAATTTAAAGCCCCAGATACTTTTTTACTGCCTTTGCTAAGGTTCCCTTGCAAAAGTTGTTGTCTACCCCACCATACTGATGTTTTCTGTGGTGCAGTGTAGTCAGTGTTCAGTATTACCGAATCCACTCCCTCACCCTTTTTAAGATTTGCGAGCTGCCCCCATATTGACGTATAATCCCAGTATGCAATTTGTGTAAGTTGGTTGCACCCTGCTAACGTTTTGTACATTGTGGAAAAACTTTCCCATGCTGCACCTGATCCTGAAGGAGACCACAGTGCACAACAGTGTATAACCACTACGAAATCAAAAGACATGTATTGAATATTATTTTTTTAATGCATGTAACGACTGAGCTTAAGAGTTGATTTGTGTGTTTTTTTATTTATTTTGAATGCAAAAGATTTACATACCTAATTAACTATAACATCTATGCTTAATTATTGGTCATAATTCGTTGGGTGTCATATGCATCACATGTACGTAGGTTTACGGTGTAAAGTGTTTAAAAGGAAGGAAAATATTTTGTGATATGGTGCACATCATATAGGCTATGAGGTCTGAGTGTACATAGATAGTAATCATACTTTATTGCATTTAAGTTGTTGTTTTAATTAAAATTTTGTGATCAATATTTTATTGCCTTTAGAGATTGTAGGTGATATCTAGTAAAATTTTGGTATTGCCATGTGGCATTAGAATCTTTTATTTAACCTTGCATTATGCAATTTGTATTTTTCCATTGCTTAAAAAGGGGTTTTGAGTTTTTCATTGTAGATTGATTCTCTGAGCTGTTCTTTGATCTGTTATGACAGGATGGCCGCCAAGTTGGAAGTGTATCATGTGTCTCCACAAAAAAATGTAAATTTCAGTAGTAAAAGTAAAACGTGTGCAAGTTGTAAGAATGAAATACTGAAGCTGAACGAAAGGATATCCAGTCTACAGTTAACAATTGATGCTCAAAAGGTGGAAATAAGTAAACTACAATCTGAAAAACATGAGACGCTAATGAAGAATGAAGACTCGGTCTCGGGAAAATGGAAGATAATGACTAATGGAAGTTGTACTCAGAAAGTAAAAGCTCTGAAAGACAGTGAAAATTTAGTGCAAAAAAAAAACTCATCTGAAGTGCTTTCTGTTGTGGATTCAGTGAACATGTCGGAAAGCATTGAAAAGTTGGGAAACAAAGCGGGCAAACATTGCTCATTGTAAGTAGGTCAAACAGTGAAAATAGTGCGTCAGGAGATATTCTAAAAACTCCAAAAATAAGTGTGCACACCTAAGTTACACTACTGCAGACTTCAATGCAACAAAAGAAACTACGTGAAAAAACATATCTCCAACGAAACTGCAAACTGAAGAACATTTAGAATACGTGTGGCGAAAAAACAAGACTAGCCAGGTGAGAAGAACCACCTTAAATCCTCTGGTGAAACATAAAACAATCTGTGTGTTAGGTGATAGTCACGGCCGTGAAATTTCTGCAATGTTGATGAGAACATGTAGTTTCAAGGCATCTGGTTTCATAAAGCCAGGGGCTCCATTGAGTGAAATAACAGACCTAACATCAACTGATGTAGCTAGTTTGAATAAAGATGATTTCGCTGCATTAATAGGAGAATCAAAAGAAGTCTGTAGAAACGAGACATACAAGGTTATTACAGAAATGAGGAAATGTTTACCGGCAAGGGGACCACACCCTGCCTATCTAACCCATGTTAATATAGGCAAGAATTTGACGCATTTCTGTAAAAATACTATTTGATGCAGGACCTTAATATTTTACTGTATGTTACATGGTGCTACTAGAGTCAACTGTACTGAAATCTACTTTATCCATTTTATAGTTTTTAAGAAATACTTTTTTAAATTTATTAACAAAAAAATATTAAGTTTTTTCTGCAGAAAATATTTTTTGTGAACTTCCTAATGGGGGAATATTAATGAATGTAGTACCAGAGGTGGCTTTTTATGTTACGCAGAGTCTCTGAAAATTTCATTCATTTATCTATGATAATGGGGCATATGTACTGAAAATTTTAGTTTGCGGGAAATTGACTTTCAAGAAAAAACTTTTGAATTTGTTACTTACAGTTAATTAAAACTGTTCTGCTGCATATGATGGCCCTTCTTTGGCCTCTAGCAGGTCTTCCAGCTTCTTTTCCACCTTCCTGGATGTTTGTCTTGTTTTCTTGGCCATATTAGATGCAGACCTGTCTGCATCGACTATCCTCATTTTATCGCAATGTTACAGCCCAGTGATCATATTTTCATCAGGATTAATTTCCAGCTTTTTCAGTACCCAACACTTTCCAATATTACCACAATTGAATGTAATAACAGCATCATGAACTCCTAGTTTCATTGTATAAATGCCTACAAATACAGTTTTAGGAAGGCGGTTCCAAATTATGCTGTTGAAGCATTCATTTGGGTTCTGTGTCTGCCCATGCAGACATTTCCTTAGAAGGTCAGGATGAGCCAAGTCTCTGATAATAGGTTTAATTGCTGTAATAACAGCAGCAGGAAGAGAGTGCTGGTGAGAATAAGATTCTCTAGTTGCTTGAGCACTATTGTATTTGCACCATGAATTTTCTCCTGATGGACACAATCCATGACATGGCTTATCATTAGTAGAGGACTCATGGAAGAAATGGCCCAAACATCTCTCTTCATTGCCTCCAGACATTCTTTATTTCTCTTAATTGCCTGCCCATAGTATACCTGCAAGTTTTCTATAACAACTACTCGAAATCGCACTTGAACAAAACTAACCACGTGTTTGAAAGCATGTTGTTTACAAACAGCAGAAACAAAAGAATACCGATGGTTGTATCATTCCAAGGATAGCCAACACACTTGGGAGTTAAAAAAAAAACAACCTAACGTGCAATGTAGGGGATATAAAGATCTAAAATATATGCAGAAAAGTGGATGACAGAAAAGCAGGTGTGGCACATAAACACACGTGATAGGAAAATGCTCTTTAAATGCTCTAAAAATATTTTTTTCAGAAAAATTCTTTTCAGAGTACGAGAAACAAACAATCAAGTCATCAGTCAAATGAAAATTATGAAATAGTTTAAACAGAAGAGGACAGATGTGGATGAAGCAAATCTTATACAAGCTCCAGAAGTTAACTCACCTGCTGATTGCCACCAGCAAACAGAAGCCACACACAAGAAAGATACCAAAAATTTTTAGAGTAAGTGCTGTATTAGAAATGCCATTAGATAAAGAATCAGAAACCGTTTCAGCTTAAGTTACTAAATACCCAAATTTTGCTATACTACACCATAACATTCAGTCACTGACAAATAAAATTTACATGTTGGAAACACTACTCCAGTATGCACTAAATGCAGACATAATTTGCATTACTGAACATTGGCTACAAAATGGCTAAGTAACATTAACCTTAATCTCAGGATATAGATTAGCAAGTCATTTTAGCTGAGAGTTTTCCAAACATGGTGGCTCTGCTATCTTTGTGAAAGAACAAATAAAGTTCTGTGATGTCAGTAAAAGTTATATTGACTCAATTGAAAAAGACTTTGAACTTTCCATTACTAAACTGCCAGAGCTTAATTTTCATAGTTATTAACATATATTGAGCACCAGGTGGAAACCTGCCAGTCGTCATGAATAAACTAGAGGTTCTGCTGATCAGGATCAGTACACTAAATATAAAGATAGTGCTTTGTGGGGATTTCAGTATTGATTTTTCAGAAGACAGCAGCACCAGAGATGCTTTGATAAATATGACCAACACATTCAATATGATCCCCACAATACACTCCCCAACAAGATTAACAGAATGCACAAATTACATTATTGCCCAAATATTCATCTCAGAAACAAATTATAGAGTCACAAGCAGAGTACTGAGCATGGGTTGTAGTGATCATGAGGCACAGCTGCTGTGTATATGGGTCCGGCCATCCTGATATAGGTTTTTCGTGATTTCCCTAAATTGCTCCCGGCAAATGCCGGGATGGTTCCTTTGAAAGGGCACGACCGACTTCCTTCCCTGTCCTTCCCTAATCCAATGAGACCTATGACCTGCTGTCTGGTCTCCTCCCCCTAAAACAACCCAACAACTGCTGTGTATAGAAATGCCAACAAGTAGTAGCAGTTCCAAAAAAGTAGATGAAAAAAGAACCTTTTCTGAAGATAGCATTAGAATTTTTAATCTCTGGGGAAAATAGGGAAAGCATCGCCACCCAGAACAATGTTGATAGCATGTACATGAGTTTTCAGAACATCTTTCTTCACCATTTTAATGTAGCATTTCCAAAAGTAGTAAAAACAGTATAACCTAACAATAATAAGTAATGAGTAACTAAAGGCATAAAATTTTCCAGTGAGAGAAGCATATTTATGCAGTACTGTTGAAAGAAATATAGAGTAACCCAAGAATTCGCAGATTATTCAAAGGCCTACAAAAGAATCTATGGTACAGTAGTCAAAGAGGCAAAAATTATATGGAATGACAATTTGATAAGAAACTCGTCTAACAAAATGAGATCCACGTGGAGAGTTATAAAGTAAGAAACTTGTAGTTCAGCACCAAAGAAAAATTCATTAACACTAGAAGGCTCAAAAGTCACAGACCCAAATTCAGTTGTGGAAAAATTCAATGAATACTTCTTCTCTAGCTGAAGACCTCATTCAGGTACACTTTCAAGGACCAGTCCCAAGTTTCTCCAGCAAGTCAGTGATCTCGACGGCTTGTATGTATGTTTATGAAACAAACCCCAATGAAATTATAAGTAAAATTAAATCATTAAGCAATAAAATGTCAAGTGGTCTTGATGAAGTACCTGATTTCAAAGCATGTGATCACCACATAGCAAACCCTTTGGCAAAAATTTTCAACCTCTCTTTAAAAGCTGGTGTATTTTCAAATGTTTTTAAAATAGCAAAAGTTTTACCACTGCTAAAAATATGTTCTTCTGAAAAAATATCAAACTAATGACCCATGTCACAGTTAAGTTCCTTCTCAAAAATTCTAGAAAAACTCTTCTATGACAGGCTTTTAAGTTTCATAAATAAATATGCACCTCTTACAGTACAACAACATGGTTTTAGGAAGTCTAAATCTACACAGACAGCAATTTTCAAATTCTTAGACTCCATTTTAAAATCCCTTGATCAACATAAATTAGCTGCAGGTATATTTCTAGATCTATCAAAAGCCTTTGACATCCTGGACCATAACATTCTGCTCAAAAAATTAGAAAGACTAGGAGTAAGAGGTGTAGCACATAGCTGGTTGTGTTCATACCTAAAAAAAACTGCAGGCAGAAAGTATCACTTCAGTATGAGTTCAACAAAAAGGATAAACCAAGAGACAACTCCTTTCTTTCTAGCGAATTACCAATAAAATATGGTGTACCACAGGGTTCAATCTTATGTCCACTACTCTTTTTGATTTATGTGGACGACTTAGTTGAATATATGAGTCCCACAAAAACTATCCTGTTTGCCGATGAAAATACTTTCTGAGTGGTTCACAAAAAACAAACTCATTATAAATACTGAAAAAACTGTGTGTGTCGATTTTCATTTAATTCCTCCAACTAATCAAATGTCTATTCAAGCACAATTAAAAAATGATCCCCTAGAAAATGTAAGTGTCACTAAATTTTTGGGTCTATGGGTTCAGCAAGACTTAAAGTGGGACACACATATAAATAACTTGTTTAGGAAACTATCATCTGTGTGCTATGGCCTAAGAATTTTAAACGCTACAACAAGCAAAACAACAGTACTGCAGGCATACTATGCACATTTCCACTCACTAGTCCGATATGGGATCATTTTCTTGGGATACTCAACTCACAGTGTAAAGGTTTTTAGAATGCAAAAAAGAGCTCTAAGAATAATTTGTGGCCTTAAAAAGATGGAGTCCTGTAAATCCCATTTTACTGAGCTTGGTGTTCTAAATGTTCCAAGTTTATTCATCTATGAAACTATCTTGTTCACTAGGGACTACCTCCTGAAAACAGGCAAACTGCTACAGAACAAAAATGTACACAACTATAGTACCAGAGGGAAATCAAATGTACATAAAAAATATCACAGAACAACCATCTATCAGAGGAGCATAATTAACATTGGTGTAATACTACGCAATAAGATACCAGAGGAAAAAAAAGTGCTACTCATCCAATATTTAAAGCTAAAGTAAAGGCATTTCTAATGAAGCACTGTTTCTATTCTGTTGGAGAATTTCTGAATATGTAACAGAATTAATTGTAATAGGTACCTATTTTTAATTTGCCTACTATTTTGCTAATACTATGTATTATTGTAACTTATCTTTGACCTGTCCAATATCAATTGTACAATTTGTGCTGTATGATAAAACTGGACCAATAAAAAATCAAATCAAATTAAATTATTCAAGAGACTGTTGGTTAAATAATGCTTCAGGAACTTTCATTAAGAAACAACATTGAGGATCTTGCTGTTCATGATAATGAATGTTCACTTACTATTTTAAGATCAAGCTAATAAAGTTGTAAAATTTTAAAGGTAAAAAAAAACTTTTATTAGAAAAATGGTACCTGCCCGTACTCCCCACAACTTCCACGTATTCAAAGTATGGGCATTCGGGCATTGTCTGATGTTTTCACCGGTATATATCCCAGCTAATGCCTGCGGGGCCATGTCAATAATAAATGATAAGAATTGGTGATTTTGTTGCTGACATTGCATGTTTAGTGTCAAATGGTATATAATATATAATTCTTCCATACAACATTAAGTAATGAATAATAAATGTGAAATAATGACTATAAATGGTGTAATACTTGAAATTGTTTATTTTAAATTTGATCCCACATGAGATTCAAGACTGTTATGTTACATAATTATAGCAGAGATATGAATAAACAGTTTATCTATTCTTGCCTTTGGAACTATTAAAGTGTTCAAAGTATTTCTCTTTCAAAGTAGTTAACCTCAGCAGACTTAAACACAGATTTATGTAGCCTCTTGCATTGTCTCCTGCTTTAGGACGAGGAAAAAATTGGACAGAAAAATGTCACCAAAGGGACATTTCAACTTGACTAGGAAATTGCTTTGAATTAATTAAATACTTTAAGCTGTACATGGTCTAACAAATCATACCACAGAGCTAGAACTTTTCATTGTGGTTGCAGAAATGTAGATCGTATATGAATATTTACTTCTTAAAGATTTGGTTATTTTTCTTGTTTCAATGATGATGTGGGAAAAATTTAATTTCACTGGTTTTTCTATGTATTACTTCTAAACTGCTTCTTCTAAACTGCTGACTAATTGGCACATATGGCACACATCAAGAAAGTAACCAAACACAGTAACCAATAATTATATATGGTACTATATGTAACTATTTATGAGATCGCTGTTATGCATTGACTCCACAGCTATTTGAATGAAACTACTTTATAGGCCTAAGGAGGATTACCGGGTTTGTTGCACCAATAATCACACCTATTTAGCAATAGTTCATTTACTGACCTTAACACATACAAGGATCACAAAGAACTGATATGAACATGGCGGAACAGCCAAAGATAATGCTTAGAGTCCAAAGATGAATGCATATCGATGTTGGTATTGATTCCATTGGCACCACATAGCCCAGCCCCCCCCCACCCCCACCCCCCTTTGCAATACGGAGTAGAGAGAGGCCGGGGGGGGGGGGGGCGTGACTATGGTGTCAGCAGGGGTGGTCCGTGGGAACTGGACCATAGTCAGCTCGGTACCGTCGTCAGGGAGTTGCGTGAGTAGATGTCATGAGGGAAGGTTCGGCCGCCGAACCTGGAAGTCGTTGAAGTGAGCCGGGCGTCGTACTGGGTGTGCTGGGTGTGCAGCGACAGGTAGGCCGGCGGTTTGCGGTTGGAATGGAGTGAGGACGACAATGTCTCCGGTGGGCACGGCGAACACAAGAAGCATGTCCAGGTCGACGTTGGGCAGGAGGGAAACACATTTCATCAAGTGGCAGGGAATGGCGGAGGTTGTGTCATGAACACTGAATGAAGAGAAACACACGACGAACAGTGAATAATCACGCAGTATTATTGAGATGTCATGGATTACGTCTGGGGGGACATGCACAAACACCTCGAGCGAGGGCACGTTCAAGATGGGGGGTGTGAGAAACCTCGACACGGCGAGGCAGGCGATGGTGGAGAGGTTGAAGGGACCAGCGAAGGGCCCAGAAGCAAGGGCGTGATCGTAGGTAATCTCGACGTGGGGAGCATGTGGTCACTTGACTGAGTGCGTGAGACCTGAATAGGGGGTGAGGTTGGAGGAGAGCTTGACGACTGGAGCTAGAAGTCACTCAATCAATTGTGTAAGTCCGACATGGAGGGACTGGTCGGAGCGTCATGAGCCATGACAGTGAGTGGCGTGGTCGTGGCCTGAAGGGGGGTAGAAGAAGGCTCGACATGAGCAGGCTTAATTCCGTTGAGAGAGACTGTAACAGCTGAATCTTTCATCTGGATGTCATAGGTGTTTGAGCGCCGGAGAACTCTGTACGGGTCTGTATATGGAGGTTGGAGGGGAGCACGAAGAGTGTCATCTCTGAGCATGACGTACTCACAATTGTCCAGAGATTTCAGGACGTGAATCTCTGGGCGGGAATGGCTGGTGAGTGGAGAGATATGGAGATTGATGAAGTGGCGTCTGACACAGTCCATGAAGGAAGGTAAGTCAGACTGAGGGAGAGAAGCAGAAGGGCTCACAAGTTCACCAGGGAGAACAATGTTGTGGCCGTATACGAACTCGGCTATTCTGCCTTTGAGGTCTTCCTTATAGATCGCACGAATGCTGAGTAGCACAAGGGGAAGGGCCTCCGTCCATAGAGAGTCATGGCATCGAATAGTCACCTGGAAAGTGCAGTGCCCTTACTTTGCGGTTGATATGCTGTGGTATGGATGTGCCAGATGCTGCAAATGTTACAAATCTCATTGAACAGGGCCGACTCAAATTAGTTGTTCAGAAATCTGATTTTTAAGTTCGGAGAGGCACTCAGGACAAAATCGATGTGGTTTACTGGAGATCGGGGGACCTGGCGTGAGGTGAAGCTTGTGAACCGTGCCATTGGTGATGACGGAAATGTTGCCGACGGCACGGGAGGCAGTTTGTTTACAGTGTGTGGCAGGCGGGGCAGGCAAGGCATGGTCGTGTGTTCAGAGCCACTCGGTGGATCTGACGGGAGCCGAGGCGGCAAAGTGTCCCAGGAGTCAACGCGACAGGATGGCCGCCGGCCCGAAGCAGTGGCACCGTGGTCGGGCGAGCTTGGTGGAGCTCGTGAGGCGTTGGTGAGTCCATTGTTCGAGGGTGCAGCCTGTGGCAGCATGGTCACGGGCGAAACGCTTGGCACAAGTGCACTGTTTGTGTTGTCAGTGGCAGTCGCACGGCAGTGCACAGGAGCCGAAGTTGCATAGTTTGAGGTGCTGTCCGCGAGGGGCGGGGTAAGAGCCGTCAGTTTGGGAACACGTGACGCTTGTTGCGCATGCGCACTTGTGTCCGGCCGAGTGTCAAACGTTGCCGTGTTAGGAGGGTGTGGCCCTGCAGAACTGTCAGTACATGTTATGGCAGTCTTGATAGCACAGTTGCGAGGGGTAGCGGGAGGCTCGATTGCTGGGACTACAAGAGCTGGAGCTGTGTTTTGTAGAGTCGGAGGGAGAGCTCGAAGTTTTCCTTGCATAGGCGAGCGACATGTTCGAGCTCGACAAGACACTTGTGCGTGGTTTCTTGTAATGTACTGGACAGAGACGAGCATGTACAGATGAGATGAGCCTAGAACGATGTGTCACAGGGCAGTTTGCTCAACTGAGCACAGGGCGAAGTGAGTCTTGGATGGATGATGAAACACGGTGTTTCACACTAGGTCTGGTGAAAGTTTGTGGTGTCACAAGAAGTCAATGCCTAGTATAGGTTCATCAATTTCGCACACTAAAAAAGTCCACTCAAGTTTGCAGTTTGCGGAGAGTGAGACGACGTGGGAAGTTGAACCCGAGCATTGTAGTTTAGTTGAATTCATGGCTTGCAGAGAAGTATGATGAGGGCGGATGTTTGATGATGCTAAGGACGTAGGCAGCAGTGAAACATTGGCGCCTGTGTCCGCTAGGAAAAGGTATCCCAATGAAATGTCTTTAATGTAAAGTCGTCCCCAATTAGCCGGTCGTTCCTGGACAGAATGGAGCACTGTGGAGTGCCTGTTATGTTGTGCACAGGAGGCGGCACCCGGGCCTACCTGCGATTGGTATTTGGGAAGTAGCAGGGTGATCTGCAGTTTCGTGCTGCCTCACCAAACCATGTGTGGAAGTAACAGTACAGGTAGTGCGATTGCATTTCCTGTTGAAAGTTCGTTGCCAGTGGTGGTGGCCGAGGTTCGGTGGCCACAGCAGGTTCTGTTGCAGGAGGGGGCGTGACTGTGAGTGGAGCCAGTGATGTCCCAGTTGCTTGTTTACTGCTTCCCGGAGCGAGCGGAATGGTTGGTATAGTACGGCCCTGGCCGCGTCCGGCCGCAGGGCGGTGAGCCTGAACCTGAGACTTGTCAGGTAGGCAGTGGCTGGCGAAATAGAGCAGTGATGCATCATGTTGCTTGTCAACAATTGTCATTCTTTGCTCGACAGGTCAGAAGACCTTTGAGCCAGAGCAAAGCGGATGTGAGGAGATAGTTTATCTGACCAGATGGCGAGGATAGCTGTGTCAGAGAATAGATTGGCACTGACCAGGGCACATAGCTGTCTCCAGAACTGGGAAGGTTTGTCATTGCCTAGTCACTCGACGTGGAGCACTTGTGGTATTGCTGCCTCAGTTGAGTGTGCAAGCCGACGTAGTACTGTCTTTTTTCTAGAGTGTACTGGGTAGATGAGTCTGGGACGTCGACCAGGTCAGCAATCAAGTCCTCCTGGTCATGCACGTGGGTGATGAGGCACAGAAACCGGGTTGACTCGTCGAGTTTGTAATGGTCGAACGCTTCGTCCACAATTTTGAGCCAGGTTGTTGCTCTGTCAGGATTAAATGGCGGCAGTGTCGGTAGGCGTCGGGGCACTGCCTGAATTGAGCTGTTGTTGCTGTAGTATTCCAGGAGAGTGTGCCTTCAGGGGATGTGGCAATGATGGCTGTTCGGGTGGCAGCATGAAGGTGACATGTTGTGGTTGAGCGCGATCCGTCGCAACGTGGAAGGCTGACATGGGCGAGACACCGTAATGTGTCGATTGCAGCTGCAGAAGCTTGACACGTTGCGGGTGTGTTCGGATTGATGCGTCGCGGCACACCGACGTGGATGAGGCACTGAGATGTACCAAGAATGGTAGCGGAAGCTCGACTGGAGCCGGCGCAGGGGTGACAGGAGAGTAAAAGTTCAAAGTTTGAGAATGCATGTTAGTCCACGGAAAGCTTGACGTATGATCAGAGCCGGGTCCACCTGTATTGCAGGGATGCTGTGGAGGTGCGGGCTGTCCAGAAGCACAGTGTGGGAAATGATGTCAAACATGGGACGGAATGTGTAAATGTTCACTGTTCATAGTCACTCCACTCAAAATGGTGTACAGATAAGGTGAATGTCATGGCACAAAACACTGAGATGTAGCAGTGGGACGGAGGTGGAGGTCAGGCACAGATAACAAGTTATTGCTACTGTTGCAGGCCGAGGTATCGAAGTAGGAAGGCATGTGCTGATGCTGAACCGAGGCAGGCGCTGGTGTGGTTGGATGCTGACGAGGTAGACCTGTGAACAAAGCAGTTTCGGCCACATGGCAGGTATCGGCATGGTACTGCACGGATTGCGGTGTGACAAATCGTTGTCCTGGTGGTAGTAGGTTGTCCGATGAAGCATTTGCAGAAATTGGCATTGGTCACGCAGTGCACGGAGATCCGTAAGAGGTAACTGCACAGCTGATGAGGAAGGGCACATGTGGCGGGAACAAAGGCATTTGATAGCCAGAGTCATGCGCACTCTTAACCTCACGTATTGTTGCAGGCTCAAAAACATCTGGCGAAATCAGAAGAATCATTGAGTGAGAGGCATCGTGGTGCCGTCCTGGTGGGTGTACATCGCCCGCAACACAATTCATGTCGATCACAAAATCTGGCATTAGGCACTGGGCCGAAGTCATTGATCGAATGCTGTGTCAATGTAATACACGTGAAAATAGCTGACGCGGAGGTCGCAGACACAGTAAAACGGCAAAAACGGAAGACGTTACAACTCGGGGTCACCAGTAAGGAGGATTACCAGACTGGTTGCACCAATAATCACACCCATTTAGCAATAGTTCATTTATTGACCTTAACACATACAAGGATCACAAAGAACTGATCTGAACATGGTGGAACAGCCAAAGATAATGCTTAGAGTCCAAAGATGAATGCATATCAATGTTGGTGTCAATTTCATCGGCGCCACAGGCCTATGAGAAGCTGGATGGAGCTATTGATAGATTACTGTAGACAGTTATGTCAATGTATCAGTTATGTTGTGTTCCGGTTTTCAACAGTGGCCAAGGGTAAAAATTGTACACTTATAGTCTAAGTTCTGCATGACCTCTCTAAACAAATTTATGTAGAGAGCAATTCACTGTACGAACAGTAGCCATCTTATGAATAACCAGGAAAGACACCTTGGACAGATGTAACTTCCAGTGTTTCAGTGTATATCACTGAAAACCATCTCCTGTGGAGAGACAACAGTTGTATGTGCATCTACCCCTGGCATATCTTACACCACAAAACTGCCATACATATCTCTTTTACTGATATGAATAGGTCAAGTAGAGTATACTGTCAGAAGAAAAGAAGTGGTTATACCCATATGCATATGATAACCAAATCTGTGTAAATTTTTAAAAACTGTCAAAATATTAAACAGAAGAAAATCTCTCTATTAGTCTACAACTATAGAAGGGAAAAAAAATCATAAGGTTAATCAGAGCACATTTTACTAATGGTTAAACTGCACACCAAAGTTTTTGTATTAAATAAAAATAATTGGGGAAGGAAAGAGCTAAAAGACAAACTTGTCCTGATCAAAAGCAAATTTTAAAGCAGTGAATATACACTCCTGGAAATGGAAAAAAGAACACATTGACACCGGTGTGTCAGACCCACCATACTTGCTCAGGACACTGCGAGAGGGCTGTACAAGCAATGATCACACGCACGGCACAGCGGACACACCAGGAACCGCGGTGTTGGCCGTCGAATGGTGCTAGCTGCGCAGCATTTGTGCACCGCCGCCGTCAGTGTCAGCCAGTTTGCCGTGGCATACGGAGCTCCATCGCAGTCTTTAACACTGGTAGCATGCCGCGACAGCGTGGACGTGAACCGTATGTGCAGTTGACGGACTTTGAGCGAGGGCGTATAGTGGGCATGCGGGAGGCCGGGTGGACGTACCGCCGAATTGCTCAACACGTGGGGCGTGAGGTCTCCACAGTACATCGATGTTGTCGCCAGTGGTCGGCGGAAGGTGCACGTGCCCGTCGACCTGGGACCGGACCGCAGCGACGCACGGATGCACGCCAAGACCGTAGGATCCTACGCAGTGCCGTAGGGGACCGCACCACCACTTCCCAGCAAATTAGGGACACTGTTGCTCCTGGGGTATCGGCGAGGACCATTCGCAACCGTCTCCATGAAGCTGGGCTATGGTCCCGCACACTGTTAGACCGTCTTCCGCTCACGCTCCAACATCGTGCAGCCCGCCTCCAGTGGTGTTGCGACAGGTGTGAATGGAGGGACAAATGGAGACGTGTCGTCTTCAGCGATGAGAGTCGCTTCTGTCTTGGTGCCAATGATGGTCGTATGCATGTTTGGCACCGTGCAGGTGAGCACCACAATCAGGACTGCATACGACCGAGGCACACAGGGCCAACACCCGGCATCAAGGTGTGGGGAGCGATCTCCTACACTGGCCGTACGCCTCTGGTGATCGTCGAGGGGACACTGAATAGTGCACGGTACATCCAAACCGTCATCGAACCCATCGTTCTACCATTCCTAGACCGGCAAGGGAACTTGCTGTTCCAACAGGACAATGCACGTCCGCATGTATCCCGTGCCACCCAACGTGCTCTAGAAGGTGTAAGTCAACTACCCTGGCCAGCAAGATTTCCGGATCTGTCCCCCATTGAGCATGTTTGGGACTGGATGAAGCGTCGTCTCACGCGGTCTGCACGTCCAGCACGAACGCTGGTCCAACTGAGGCACCAGGTGGAAATGGCATGGCAAGCCGTTCCACAGGACTACATCCAGCATCTCTACGATCGTCTCCATGGGAGAAAGGTGGATATACACTGTGCTAGTGGCGACATTGTGCATGCTCTGTTGCCTGTGTCTATGTGCCTGTGGTTCTGTCAGTGTGATCATGTGATGTATCTGACCCCAGGAATGTGTCAATAAAGTTTCCCCTTCCTGGGACAATGAATTCACGGTGTTCTTATTTCAATTTCCAGGAGTGTAGTAGTTGAATTTGACACATATGTTTCCACATTACAATTAACACTTTGGAGAACAGGCGCAAGTATAATGTGGGCCACGATTTTCTTGATGCACACACCACCTGTCACTTGAAATCTGCATTCATTTCATATGAAAGCAAGGAACAGACATCCTGCTACCTGTCACTTGACAGGTTCTGCCTTCCGTAGTCTGTTTATAGAATTACTTTCGAAAAAGCAGTAGCAAACATTAGAGCTATTTGGAATATGACTTGGAGAAGATGAGACCATTCATTGGCAAAACAAGCAGAAAAGAAGCAAAGTGGTATTACTCTTATTGAAAAATATCTGTCTGCATGCCAGGGCACTTCAACCTTTCCATAGGAAAGCCAATTAATTGTGAAATTCCTCAAGAACTCACCTCACACTTTTTTAAGGATGATTGTACTTTTTGCCATTGTTATTGCATCATTTGAAATCTATGAAAGAACTAAAATAAGGATGAAAAACTAATGTTGAAGGTTGGCCTTTTCTAGTGTGTGTTACCCTTTAAGATTGACATATCAAAAACAAATGTATCATTAAAATTTTTAATAATGGCATAGGTCTTCTAGGCCCAAAAATTTTCTAATTGGCTTGTCCTCAAAGTGTTAAATTTTGATTGAGAGTGAAATGCTTCATGATTTAAGAAATTCATCACACATTCTCAGACATAATGTAATTCATCTTGCATAAAAGGAAACTTACTTTGAAAGTAATGCTTCTCAAACCCCCATTCTCAATATTTTCCTGAAACCTGTTAGAAATGTAAACATGTTTGATGTCACACTCATTGAAAGCAGTTTGTCATTACAAAGCATTGCATAGTCTTCAGCCTAAAGCCTTTGACACGTTTTGTCAGCAGACACTTGTGTGAGCACTGTCTTTTGTTGTTGTAAATGGCTCATTTTCTTTGCAACTAAAGTTTTGTGTTGGTTTTATTGCCTTGTTTATGTCTTATTGCTGCAGTGTTATTCTGAAATAGTAGGTTAAAGTAAAATTCTTTCTTAGAGTATCAGTTCTTACCAGTCAAAATTACAATATTTAACTAAAAACTAAAACAACAAAAAATTCCCAGAATTCTAAAAAAACTTCTTTTCTTCTCCTGTATTTTTGCAGAATGAAAAAATTCCCAAATTTTTCCAAGATTTCCTGGTTGTCTCATGTATGTACACACTGAAAAAGATCCACAGCTCTCTGCTCCACTAAGCCCATATGGGGTACTGAAACTGGTCTCCTTATTCAACTAAAACCATTACTAAACTGCAATATGATTGTTACTGTGTATCAAAGGTTGCTATTTACACTTGTGAGATCATCAGTAAGTGAGAGTTAAAGTCTGAGCCATTGAACTGTGTACTATACAGTAACAGGCCAAGATTTACCACTGAGCAACACATTACAAACAATAAATATGCATCACAATACACCAGTACATTTCACTTTTTTAAAGTTAATATTTCAATTCTTATATTGCTGCATAGTATTACATTAGTATTATTCATGTATGTTCACTTTTCTGTGATTTTTCTTTTATTTGCATTCATCACTGTATAAATGAAATAACTGACTGGATGAAATAATGATAGCGTTATGCAAGAAACTGAATTGTTAAATCTACATAATTTACGTAATTTTCACAAAAGTACATTAATTTTGAAAAGTGACAATTATTGGAAGAATGTGCATGCTAATTAATATTATAATTCTTGCAGGTGAATCCTAAAGCCCAACATAAATATGAAAAAATATTGAAATATGTTTTATGTGAAAAGTCCTCGATTTCATTTAAAAAAAAGTAAAATTTTGGTGAAAAGTTGTCATTGTAATCATATTAAAACAAGAAAAAATAAAGCAAATCTTGTATCAAAATCATTTTAATTATAAAACTATAATTATATTGTAAACCCTAACTTTCCATTGATTGTCAAGAAGTTTAAAAAATAATTGCAGCTGCAAATACAAGAATCTTAGCGAAGTTTTCTCAGTCTTGCAGTCAGAGGCAGGGTCATATTGTCAAAAAATTTAGTTTGTGTGTTAAAAAGGGTTATGATGAATACACGAAGAACATTAAGAGATTTTCCATAAGAATTTGTAATTAATCAAAATCCTCCAAATCAAATAGGAATATAGAATAATCAAAAAAATTCTTCTGTAATGGACAAGAATGATATAGAAATTTGACAAACGTTTCTCAACACCCCTTTTCAACAAGATAAGTAACCAATTATTTACATAACAATTTCCTGCTCCAAAAATTTTTATCATATTACAAGAAACTCAGTATTATGGTGTGGATATTGCACATAATTAATTTTTAATTGAAATTTTGACTAAGTTTTTAAATTGCTTGATGCTGTGGCTAAAGTGTCCCATGCACGACAAAACAGCGCTAAACAAAACTGGTGCCAAGGCAATTGTTGTGCATCATGTGCCATAGATGACAGGGGTGAACAACAGTTATGGAGATTGTGTATGGGTGAATAGATGTGCAGATGTCGGAGAACTGACTGCCAAGATGAATCAAGGGGCTACCAACAGTCTCTCCTCAATGACCATTCAGTGAACATTTCTGCGTATGGGTCTCTGCAGTAGGTGCCTCGTTCATGTACTCTTGCTGATTACTGTTCATCTGCAATGAAAGCTGGATTTTGCATACCAGTAGGACAACTGGATGTGCGCTGAGTGGTGACAGGTGGGCTTTCCAGACGAATCACATTTTATGCTTCATCAGTCAGATGGCAAATACCTTGCAACAATCATCCAGGCTAGATGAGGGAGCAGTATTGTCTGGGGATCATTATCATGGCATTCTCTGGGTGGTCTGATTATCCTGGAAGGCCCAATGGATGAACAGAAGTACACATATTTCCTTGGGGACCATGTCAACCCCTATATGCCGTTTTTTTTTTTTTTTTTTTTTTTTTTTTTCCCCCTCTCGGCATGATGGCATATACCAGCAGGACAATGCAATGTGTCACACAGCTTGCAGTATATAAACTGTTCATGCTATGGATCTTCACCAAGAAACTTAGTGCAGCTAACCATGGCATAGGGGTTGGCATAGCTCTACATCCCTGTCGTTATCTTACAAAACCTCACTGACACACTTCCTGCACATCTGCATAGCAAAAGGTGGATATTCTGACTTTTGACAGGTGCCCATTAATGCGACTGTGCCATGTACTACCAAATATAACTCTTCATTACACTGAAATGATCCTTGTATGTGATTCAATTTTTTCCTTGTAGTGTACTAGCAAGAAACGTGGCAAGATTTCTTAGAGAGGTAGCGGTAGAAGACTGCATTTAGAACACTATTTCATGATCATCTAAGCTCATTTGCAGTTAAAGCATTGACACATTTTGGCTCATGGGTAGGATACTAAGAAAATACAATACATTTACAAAGGAGATTGCATACAAAACGGTTGTACAACCCATCCTAAAATAGTGCTAATGTTGGTTGGGGCTCATACCAAATAGGATTACCAGTGGATGTAACATATATTCAAAGAAAAGCAGCAGGAATGGTTACAAATTTGTCTGACGCATGAGGAGAGCATTGTTGAGAAGCTGAAAGGACTGAACTGGCCGACTTTTAAATAGAGACCCAAACTATCACATGAAAGCCCACTTATAAAGCTTCAAGAACCAGCTTTAAGCAAGCAATCTGGTAATATATACTGATCCACGTATACAACTTCCATGCACATTGTGAAAATGAGATTATGATAATTACAGAGGACAAAAGTGAATGTAATGGCAAGAAACCCTAATAACAGTTACAGTGAGAAGTGCCCTCTGCCATGCACTTACCATTGATATACATAGTAATAATGAAGTGTACAAGGATGAGTGCATATTGATGCTGTATATCTACAGTCTGTTGGCGTTGACTGCTATGTACAGTCTTACAATAGTAATACAGTATGGAAATAGATGTACTTTACCTGTAGTATAACATGTATCAATGTTGCTGGATCTCCTCCCCCTATAGGTGACATTCGTAACAGGCACAGAAACTGGCGCATCACAAAGGGGAGCAGAAAACAGAGCCTTCGTTCCCATGGAGACCAAGCAGTAAGTGCCTTCATATGAAATAAACAAAATTGCTTATAAACTGAGTTTTCAACAAAACTATACATTGAAAATTTCTAGGGTTTACTTTATATATTTTAATGAAGATGATATTGTCGTAGTCTTGCAGCTCTTGTGGTTTGATGCAGCTCTCCACTCTAATCTCCCTTGTGTGGCTCTTCGTCTCTGTGTAACTACTGCAACCTACTTCCATTTCAACCTGGTTATTGAAGTCGACCCTTGGGCTCCAAAACTGATAGTATAGTATTCTCCTTAAAAGATAATGATACCATGACAAAGGCACTATCAAATTACTGAGTATCTACCTCAACACAAAACTGAACTGGAGACCATACACAGATAATCTACATAGCAAACTATTTCATGTGTTGTACCTAATCAGGAACTAAATACCTGTGTTAGTGTGAAACAATTGCTCCTTGCCTGTACACAAGAACTATGGATAATGATGTCGGGTAACTCTATTGGAGCCAGAAGAGCTTTTCTTTGGTAAAAACGTATGGTCTGAGAGCCAACAATCCATGCAAAATGTATTTCATCAATAACAAAACAACGGCTATCCTAATTCTATACATATTTCACATGCTTATACTCACCCAATGACAACTGGGATAAACACGAGACAAGAACAAATGTTCACTTTTGCAGAACTAGGAACAGGAACTCTTTGAATATTCCCTGGACTAGCCTGACAACTATGTGAGGTGGCACAGTGGTTAGCACACTGGACTTGTAGTCGGGAGGATGATGGTTCAAACCTGTGTCTGGCCATGCAGATTTAGATTTTCTGTGATTACCTTAAATTCCTCCAGATAAACCCCAGGATGGTTCCTTTGAATGGGCCAGGCCATTTTCCTTCCCCATCCTTCCCTCTTCAAAGCTTGTTCTTCATCTCTAATGACCTCATTGTTGACGAGATGCTAAACACTAACCACCATCTCCCTCCTTTGGACTAACAACAACTCAAAAATACTTTCTGCATGCAGGTAGGTCTCTTTTTAACAAATTAACAAGTGGAATGAAGCAGTTAAATACTAATAAGTCCAGAAATATTATAGAATCCAGTCTGAGAGAAAAATATTTCTACACTGTTGACGAATTTGTCAGTAGCAATGTAAGTAATCTACCAATTTAATTATAAAATAATAGTTTTTATCCTTATCATTCTTAAGAGTGTGTGTGGAACAACTTTGTATAAGTAGTGTAACTAAATTTAGCGTAGTGTGATTATAAAATTGTACAACTGCACATTGTGCAATACAATCTGTATTTTAAAACACCTGACATATATTTTTGTAATTACGGAGGGCACCTTATGCAGCTTGAGGGCTGTCTTATGGTTGAGTGAGTAAATGAATAAATGGATCTACAAGGCCAAGATAATATTGAAACATTATGAGTGTTATGTAATACTGCTGATTTCTGGGAACATTTTGTTAGATTGGTTGTAATCAAGTGAAACACATCCTATAAACTGCTATGGGAGTGTATTTGAAATATATATGAGATCAAACCTCCTATAGGTAGGTGGCAGACTTCATTTCATTGGTAGTCTAATGGCGAAATCCTGGCAAGTTTACAAAAGGAGACTGCTTAACAATCACTTGTGCATTCCATCTCAGAATATTGCTCAAATGTGGTGGACCCATACCAGATAGGTCTAACAGAGGATAGCTGAATGTATATAAAGAAAGGAGCACAAATGATCATAGGTTTGTTTCAGTCATGGGAGAGTGTCATGGAACTGTTGGAAAACCTGAAATGCTAGAAGTTTGGAGAAAGACATAAGTTATTCTGTGAAAGTCTGCTTACAAAATTTCAAGAGCCAGTGTTAAATGAAGAATCTAGAGATGTTTTGTAACCTGCAACATATCACTCCCATAGGGACTGTCAAAACAAGATTAGATTACTTAAAGCACACACAGAGGCATTTAAGCAATCATTTATCAAATGTGTCAAACACGTTTGGAATGGGAAGGAATCGTGACATTTATCACTATGCTAAGTGCCCTCTGTCAAACACTTCACAATAGTTTGCAGACTATGGTTATAGAGGGAATTTTTTGTCTTACCAGCATTTTGTAATGGTATTCATCCTGTTAGACAGCTGTTTAATAGTCATACCAATATAAAAAGCTGGGCAATGATTGCAGCAGAGCTGGAATATGATGCGGCTGCTATCACAGGTGGCCTGGCCTCTGAGGGGGTAAGATAAGCCTGTAGTAGGACTGGAATAGAAAGTGCTGTTGGGTGAATTGGGCAGGTCTTTCACCAGATCTTCCACAGGGATATAATCTCTGTGGCATAGGATTGGGTTTGAGAGTGGCATAGGGATGGACTAAGGATGCACTAGGATGTAGTAGAGGTCAGAGTGTGGTGGAACACCAATTTAGGAGAGGTAGGAAAGATCTTGGTAAGATGTCCCTAATTTCAGGGTTTGGTGATAGATTATCAAAGCCCTGATGAAGGATGTGGTTCAGTTGTTCCGGTCCAGGGTGGTACTGGGTGCTGAAGGGGGTGCTTCGTAGCTGGTTCTTGAGGGCAGTGGGAGGATTGCAAATGTGTGAGGACTTGGCATAGGCAATCTATTTCCAGACTAGGTGTGGGGATATTGCCTGTCTGTGTGCCACAACCAAACTGTGGTCAAGAGCAAAGTGAACCACCCTGTGGTACAACATGCAGGTGAACATAACATGCTTGTTTTCAATGGCTGCTTCACAGACTGGGCCATCTGGATACTCCTCTCTACCATCAGCTTTTCTGATTTTGTGTTATCACACCTACCAGTCTGTTTCCCTTCTCTGCTCCCCCCCCCCCTGCCCCCCAACACACACACCTCTCAACAGCCTCCCACTCCAATAATGCTGCACACCTGGCAGTCTGGTGTCCTAATGCCATTTAAATCCTGCATGCTCCGACAGACAGCATTCTTCTCTCCACTTATCTGTGGACTGCTAACCCTTCCCTTTCCTTACCCTACTCTGGATTCCAGCTTTTGTTCAACATGACATTTGCATTCTGGCTAGAGTGGCCAGCAAAAGCAGTCATGTGTGCATGAGGTGTGCTTGCTTGTGTGAATATGTGTGTGTGTGTGTGTGTGTGTGTGTGTGTGTGTGTGTGTGTTTTATTTTCTGAAGTAAACTTTCACTGAAATATTAATGTGTAACTGTCTTTTTGTTGTGTGTGTCCGTATCTCAACATGTCATCTTTACAGTGAGATGGAATCTAACCTTTTCATAATATGTTGAAAAATGGGTCAAACGGCTCTGAGCACTATGGGACTTAACATCTGAGGTCATCAGTCTCCTAGAACTTAGAACTACTTAAACCTAACTAACCTGAGGACATCACACACATCCATGCCCGAGGCAGGATTCGAATCTGCAACCGTAGTGGTCACACGGTTCCATACTGAAGCGCGTAGAACTGTAATATGTTGAACTATGTATTCTACCAAAAATATAGTACTTCTAATTTTATGGTTATTACATCTCGGATTGGGAAATAATGGAAATCAAGGACAGACAACAATTCACTAGCTTTCAACTAAGCTATTCTTTCAGTTTCCCAATTTAGCATATGCGCGTACACACACACACACACACACACACACACACACACACACACACACACACAAAAATCTTCCTCACTGTCTCTCTTTCTCCATCTCCCTTCCAGCAATCTAATCAGTTTTCATTTCTGAATAATAGTACAAACACTCTCTCCAACACAATTACAAATCTCCAATATCACCCACATGGTAAAATGTTGATAGATGGTTCTAATATCTTCCACTGCGGAAGTCGAACACGTGTCAGAGCAAATGGATGTGGTCAGCCCATAGAGGGCTCCGTCTCCGTGGCAGCTATTCCGTGCAGCGGCACTCGTGCAGCGAGGGCGCCACCGCTACGCCACGTGCAGACAGCAGCCAATAGCCGCTCCCTCTGGTTTCGCATATAGGGACCCGCTCTGCCCTAGTCCAGCGAGTCTGGTACTCGGTCTGGATTTCGTTTCTATCTCTGCGGTACTGCGTTCTGGTCATTGCTCGTTGTTGACATTTGCCTGGCTCTGGTTCTGAGTGGGTTTACTGTTGGTGTTTGGTGTTGTGGTTTCCACAAGTCTCCGTTGTTTATTTCTTCCTTGTTGTGTTGGTCATAGTCGGTCATGGTCGGTTGTTGTCAGTTGTCGTTGGTCTGTCGTCCGACTCGTCCTGTGTTTACCCGGTGGTGCGTGCTCCACCGCCGGCGGCTTCCCCGCCTGGCGGCTCCGATCCGCAGCCCAAGGCGTTCCTGTAGTTGGTTTTGCTTACTACATTGGTGACGAGGTAAACGGAACATAGGAGTATGGAAGAGAAATTGCTCACTCTCTTAGAGCAACAGCAGCAGCTCATGCAACAGCAGCAGCAGCAGCAGCAGCAGTTGGAGGTCTTACAGACGTCACTGCAGTTGCTCTCAGACAGGGTCAATAAGCAGGATTCCCTCCAACCTCTTCTCCCAGGTGGCCTGCTTTCAGACACGTTCCCACGCCCGCCATCGTTCCCACCATTCAACGACGCAAAAGAGGATTTGGAAACGTACCTGCATTGTTTGAAGCAAAATTTCACGGCCTTTCAGGTGTCGGATGACTCTCTGCAGCGGTCGTTATTCTTGTCTTGGGCCTCACCGGACATGTTTTTCTTGCTCTGGAAGTTGACACCGTTGGCCGACCCCGTGGCTCTCTCCTTTCACGAGATTTGTGTGTTGCTAACTAACTATTATTCCCAGCGATACCACGTGGTTGTGTCTCGCTTGGAATTTCATCAATACCCCAAGCAGCCAGGTCAGTCCTACCCTTCCTGGGTGACGGATTTGCAAGGCCTCAGCCGCAAATGCAACTTCACGTGCACCAATCAGCAGTGCAAGGCGTCATATGCAGATTCGTTAATTCGGGATGTGGTCATTCAACTGGCACCTGATCCGGAGGTCCGCACTGCAGCGTTGAAGTTGGACAACCCCTCATTGAAAGACATTCTGACATTCTGCGTATTGCCCATTCCTTCGAAATTGCTCAGGCGGCGATCAAACATCTCATGGCGCGGCCCCAGGTGGCAGCAGTCGAGTCCACTTCCCGATCCACTCCTTCCCGCCGTCGACGGGGCACAGTCTCCAGAGGGCACCGCCGTCGACATTCCTCACTGTCTGATGTCTCTATGGTGTCCGAACTGCCGGTCGCCCCTCGACGTCAGCCGTGTGGCCCCCTCCCGTCATGCCCCCAGTGCTTCTCGGCCCACACTTGAGCTGACTGTCCCCATCACTGGAAGACCTGTTCACTCTGTGAGAAAGAAGGCCACCTTCGATCAGTCTGTTGTAGCTGCTTGACCCGCCCCTGCCCCGCCCCTGCAGGCCAACAGGAAGCCGTCCATGCTTTACACACAGTCGCCCCTCGGACCGACACATTGGCTCAAAAGTTATTCCTCACCCTACGCATCTTTAATGAGGACGTCCGTTTTCAGGTCGATATGGGGGCCACAGTTTCTTTGGTCAATCTGACGACATATGCACGTCTTGGGTCTCCATAATTGTCCCCACCCTCTCGGAGGTTGGTCGCCTACAGCGACAGTTCCATCCCTCTCCGTGGGCAGTTTTCTGTTATGGCCTTCTACAAAAACCTTCCCCGGCCCCTTACCCTATTTGTGGTGGACCACCCGTCGGCTTCGGACATTTTTGGACTAGATGCGTTTACATGGTTTGGCTTTTCCATTCAAGACGAAGTGCAGTTCGTCTCAACTACGGTTCCATTTCAGGACCTAGACGATCTGTGCACGTCCTTTTCCACCCCATTTTCGGCAGACCTGGGCTGCGCTTCCGATTTCCAGGCACACATCACTTTACTGCCGAACGCACGGCCTCGCTTTTGTCAGGCTCACCCTATTCCGGTGGATTTGTGTGCGGCCGTCAAGCAGGAACTCGATCGGCTCCAGGCTCTGGGGGTTATCGAGCCAGTACAATCGAGTGCCTGGGCAACGCCCTTAGTGGTCATCAAGAAACCCAATGGATCACTTCGCCTTTGTGGGGATTTTGGGGCTACGGTCAATGTTCAGTCTTTGTTCGAAATGTATCCCATCCCTCGACAGGAAGACCTTCTCGCTAAACTGGCTGGTGGTGGGTACTTTTCTAAGATTGATCTGGCAGAAGCCTATCACCAATTGCCGTTGGATGAGGAATCGCAGGCCATCGTCATCATCAACACACCTTTCGGTCTCTATAAATACAAGTGTCTTCCATTTGGCATTTTCTCTGCCTCTGCAATTTTCCAGCGGTATCTCGAGAAACTTACGCAACCAATACCGGCTTGTGTCAATTACCTTGATGATATCTTAGTCACGGGGCGCACGCGCCAGGAACATCTGGGCAACCTCAGTACCTTATTTCATGCCCTGCAGGCTGTGGGTTTACGTTGTCGGTTGGAGAAGTGCAGTTTCTTTCAACTGGCAGTGGAGTACTTAGGCCATTGGCTCAGTAAAGATGGCATTCGCCCTTCGGACCGCAATGTTGCAGCCATCGATGCCCTTCCACGTCCACAAAACTTATCCGAACTCCAGGTATTTGTGGGGAAAGTCAATTATTACTTAAAGTTCTTACCCCAAGCCGCCCATGTCGCGCATCCCCTAAATCGCCTGCATCGCAAAGGGGTACCTAACACGTGGACTTCTGCCTGCGATCAGGCTTTCACCCGCCTGAAGACGATGCTAAAATCTGCCCCTTGCCTTACGCCTTTCTCTCCGGATCGTCCCTTGGTGGTGGCGGCCGATGCCTCAGCGTACGGGATTGGGGCAGTCCTGGCACACAGAAATGAGGATGGGTTGGAACAACCTGTGGCATATGCATCCAAGACATTAACCCCTGCGCAAAGGAATTACTCTCAGATCGAAAAGGAGGGTCTTGCCATTATTTTTGCAGTTCAGAAATTTCACATTTAGCTGTTTGGAGCGCAGTTCACCCTCCTCATGGATCACAAGCCCTTAGTGTCACTTTTCGGGCCCCATTCACACCTTCCAGAACGGATGGCTCAGCGTCTTCAACGTTGGGCATTGTTCTTGCCTAATTACACTTACACCATCCGCTATAAGCTCACCAGTCAACACACTAATGCAGATGCCTTGTCACGTCTCCCAGCAGGACCCGATCCGGCATTCGACCAGCAGGAAGTCCTGTGCTTCCACATCGACTCTGCCCGCCGTGAGACTCTCGATGGATTTCCTCTGATGGCTACGCAAATTGCCGCTTCCATGTGCAGGGACCCCATTCTGCGGCAAGTTCTCCGCTATGTGACCCGTGGTTGGCCTCCCTACATTACCCGATGTTTGAAAACTGACTTCAGCCCATGGCGTCATGTCTCACACAGACTTTCGGTGATGGAGGCCATCCTACTGTTGTCCACGGGCTCGGACGCCCATCGGGTGGTCATCCCTCCGGACTTATGCCATCGCGTCCTACACTTATTACACCGCGGACACTGGGGGATGTCTCGCATGAAGGCGTTGGCTCGACGACTTGTCTACTGGCCAGGAATCGATGGCAACATTGAGCACCTGGTCCGTGGTTGCACGGTGTGTGCGTGTCATCAGGCTAGTCCTCCACAATCTTTCGCGCCCTGGCCAACACCCAGCCAACCCTGGGACAGGATCCATCTCGATTTTGCAGGCCCCTTCTTAGGCCCCATGTGGCTCCTCATCATTGATGCCTATTCCAAATACCCATATGTGGTCCACATGGCGTCCACCACCACTGATGCCACCCTCACCACCTTGGTCCAGGTGTTGGCCATTGAAGGCCTTCCTCAGATGTTGGTCACGGATAACGGGCCCAAATTCACGGCGTCATCGTTCCAGGCCTTCTGCTCCACTAACGGTATCAAACACATTCGCTCTCCCCCCTTCCATTCTTCATCCAATGGCGTGGCAGAACGCCTGGTCTGCACTTTCAAACAGCAGCTGATGAAATCAGTGGAGCCGTCAGACACCACCTCGGCTCTCACCTTGTTTCTCAGCACCTACCGCACTACGCCGGTGGCCGGTCATAGTCCTGCCGAACTCCTTCACGGGTGACGACCTCGGACCCTCCTCCACGTGCTGACATCATCCCCTTCTGGGCCCCGCTCTAGCCCCTCCTGGCACTACGCCCCAGGGATGGCTGTGTGGGCCCGCTCCTATGGCAGCACACCTGCATGGACACCCGCTACAGTGACGACGGCTCATGGGCGGCGAGTGACAACCGTACAGACACACAGAGGGCTCGAGCGTCGCCACCATAACCAACTCCGCCCTCGGGCCCCTGCCTTGATTCCTCCCCCACCGCCTTCCCTGCTTCCTGGTGCGGACACGTCCCTCGAGGTAGAGCCCTTCCCTTCAACCTCCATCTCCTCGCCGGCTCTGCAGACACCCCTTCCACCTCACCGGGGTATAGAGACGCCCTCTGACCCACTGCCCTCTGGTCACACCTTGATGGATGCCGCAGACAGTCTGCCCTCCCCTCCCCCAGTGGTCCCTCCAGACGTCTCACAAACCGTGCCCTCGTTCCACCCGCCTCGGCATTGTCCGGGGCATTTCCACCCCTATGCACCAATTTCGGGGGGGGAGGGATCTAGTATCTTCCGCTGCGGAAGTCGAACACGCGCCAGAACAAATGGACATGGTCAGCCCATAGAGGGCTCCGCCTCCGCGGTGGCTATTCCACGCAGCGGCACTCGTGCAGCCTCCGTTGTTTATCTCTTCCTTGTTGTGTCGGTCATAGTCAGTCGTGGTCAGTTGTTGTCAGTTGTCGTTGGTCTGTCGTCCGACTCGTCCTGTGCTCCACCGCCGGTGGCTTCCCCGCCTGGCGGCTCCGATCCGCAGCCCAAGGCATTCCCGCAGTTGGTTTTGGTTACTACAATGGTTGCCAACACAGACACGTGTGTGCACGTGGGGGGGGGGGGGGCACACATGAGCAGGAGGAAAGTATTGTGATTGTGGCAACTGGGAGGCAATTTGAAGTATTTGGCAAGGAAGGGAAAGGGTACAGTGGAAGCAGAAGAGGGCAAGACAGATGGCTCTCATGGAAGTGGTAAAATGAGGATTAAGTATTATAAATGATAAACACAAAACTGATGAAATGGAGTGTGAGAGAAGGAGATAGATAGATAATTAGAGAGAGAGAGAGGGGGGGGGGGGGAGGAACTGGAGAAATGGGAAATAAAAGTTGAGACAGGAAAGGAAATGGTTAGGGTGAGGGAGCTAGAATGAGTCAACTGAAGATGGGACAGCAGAAGTTAAGGTCAGAGGGATTTTGAGAATTGAGAAAATGTTGAAGTGACAATTCTGACTTGTGCAATTCAAAGGAGCTGGTCCTTGTGGATAGGATCCACTGAAGTCAATGGCATTGCCTCATGCAGTATTTTGTGTTACCATATGGTTGAGTTTGCAATTTGTGGTTGCCATTTGCCTGGAGACAGCTAATTAAGCGTCACACAAGGCAGAATGCTGCACAGTAAACAAAGCACAGCTAGGATGTGATGTGGCTGCTTTCACATGTGACCTTATCTTTGTTTGAGTAGTAAATAAATGTGATTGAGCTGCAAAAAGAGGGGGTGAATATGTGTAATGGATAGGTATTGTATCTGGGTAATCGCTAAGGAAGCCAGGGGATTGGAAGTAGGAGTGACTTAGGGTTATGTTATCGTTTGGATGTGAGACAGACTACTACTTTTTGGAGTTTTGGTAATATTTTAGGCAGAAGTTTACTCTACTCGTGTCTCTTGATGTAGATGAGTTCCTCAGTGCAGAGAAACAGCTATCAGTTTTTGGGATGAGTACTAGCTGTCTAAAAGGGATGGGATCATATATGAAAGCTGAGCTGCAAATACTGTCCAGTGTTTACGTGGGTGTGAAACCTAAACAGCTGAAACTAGTCTGTAAACTATCATTGGTTTCATGCCAATATTTACAGCTGATTGTAAGTTCATCTTCAGATGTCCACTATGCCCTTTAATGCTCTGTGAAACATCCAGGAATGGGACAGCGAAGGGTAGAAAAGATAGTGATACTTTTAGTATCTTCCGTCATATACTATAAGGTGGATTAACTGTTACATTTTTGTCATTTAAAATTTTACTCATGTACATAATACTTGTATAAATCACTGTCCTTTTCAAACACAAACTACAAGTATCTCATTTTGTGCAGATGAGTGACAATGCTGGAATACACTGAATTCCCATAAATATAGAAATAATATGTAAGATTAGATCCTGGCTGTTGGTTGTTGACATCTGTGACATTAATCTACTTACTGAGAAGTCTAACACTGTCACATTTTAATCTGTCTGGAATTTGGTTTGGTTTTTATTGATCTCGGAAATACCGCTGTGTGTTATTACACACAGACCTGGGTTAATTCATAAGAGAGCTATAGGCTGTTTATACTTAAGTGCCATGAATACAAACAGTTTTGAATTATCCAACAAAATAAGACACATTATTAACAGTAAATTATTACTTTTAAAATACGACGTCTGTTCCAAAAATTCTGGAAAATTCATAATTTTGCACCATTAGTGTGTCGGAGTGAAATGCGGTTGGCATCCCTGCCTGTGTTTAATGTGTAACGTTGGAAGTTTCATTGCTGTATGTCTGTCAGTTATTGTTCAGTGCTGTATCGAGTAGAATGTTGTGTGACATAGTTTGTGAATACTGAGATGGCAGAGTTAGAGGAGCAGGATGTCTGCATTAAATTTTGCATGAAACTCAAGAAATCCTTTACAGAGACACACCAAATTATGAAGGAAGCCTACAGTGATGAGTGTTTCAGCCACACTTGATGTTATGAATGTTTCACATGGTTTGAAAATGGCATGATGGAAGTTAAGGATGATCCTAGTTTAGGACGTCCTTCAACATCTACCGACAATGCTCATGTCAGAAATGCCAACAAAACTGTGCATGCCAATTGAAGATTGACAGTACAAGAGATTTGAGAAGAAGGTAAAATGTCAGATGGATCATGTCAAGAAATCCTGACACAGCATCTTGGAATGCATCACGTTGCCTCCCAGATCGTTCCACGCCTCATGAGTCAAGACAAGAAAGATCTTCGCCTCACATTCTGTGAATAGCTTTTGGATCATGCAAATGAGAACAAGATATTCCTTGAAAGAATCATAACTGTTGATGAGATGTGGGTCTATGGTTATGATGTTGAGACCAAGGTTCAGTCTTCACAATAGTGGGAGAAGGTTCTCCAAGACCAAAAACGCTTGTCACATAAGGTCAAATTTCAAAGCCATGCAGATAGTTTTCTTTGACTTTGAAGGATTAGTTCATTATGAATTTGTGTCATAGGGATAAACTGTTAATTGATGGTACTATTGTGTTGTGTTGTGACACCTGTGAAAAAATGTGAGAAGGAAATGACCTGAATGTGCTAAGACAATTCGTGGTTCTTGCATCAAGATAATGCCCTTGCACATTCATCC
Source organism: Schistocerca cancellata (assembly GCF_023864275.1). Lineage (NCBI taxonomy): Eukaryota > Metazoa > Arthropoda > Insecta > Orthoptera > Acrididae > Schistocerca > Schistocerca cancellata. The sequence continues at coordinate 298,242,938 of NC_064626.1, read as the reverse complement.
CTGTTGGTGTGTGACTATTGGACAAAAAATGAAACCACTATGTTGCTTCATGCTCTGTACTCTCCAGCCCTGGCCCCTGCAGACTTATTTTTATTTCTAAACTTGAAAGTTCCATTGAAACAATGAAGATCTGCAATGATATATGAGATAAAAGAAAATTCCGAGAAGATACTTTGTGCAGTCCAGCAAGAGGCACACCAAGACTGCTTCTGGAAGTGGAAACAGCATTAGGAGTGGTGTATCAATTGTGGAGAAGAGTATTTTGAAGGACACCATGCACAATAAGTAAAGGGTAAGCATAGAAAAAATTTGTGCACAGAGTTCCAAAATTTCTTGAACAGACCTTGTATGATATTTTTATGAAGCCATCAGACAAGGCAGATAAATAATTACAACTTGACATTCTATTTGCAGACACTGAGTGAGACTTAACTATGTACCACACACATGACTAAGAACCTTGTGTATTATAGGGACACTGTCTTATATTGAAAGTATTAGCATTGTCAAATGAATTTTTATTTTGATGGCTGTTCATGTATTAGCAGTAATGATAAATCAGTTCACCAGGTCAAAGAAGATAGAAAAGGATATAGCAAGAAGTTAGAGAACAAGAAGAGATTGACAATCCATTCAATATTTTCAGAAATGTGTTGCCTAATTAATTTCCTTACACTTCTTAATGTATGAACTTTGACATTTCTATATAATTAATATTTATTCTATATTATTTGTGAGTCTCTCAATGGTACAAGAAATCTGGATAAATTTCAATGATTGACAAACATTTATTGGTATCCTTTTTGCCATAAAGTTAGCAGATTAAAACAATATTCGCTAGAAACTTCCCAAATTTTAATGACTGCAGATATTTAACAAAGTTTCTTCTTTATTGTACATCTCCATATTATTATCTTCTTAAGAGGGAACAATAGTATGAAAATTGTGTTTGGAATTAAAACATATTGTATTTTGACATACCTTGTAGAGGCCCCATATGGAAAGAACACAGTAGAAACAAACTATGACATATCGACAGAGTCGTGGCAAACAATATGTGGATGCAGAAATAGCTGGAAGGGCACCTGAAACATATTCAGTGAAAATAGTTTAAGTTAGTTGTGATGAATACAGTATAATAAGTATGTAAATTACCTATTCATACTCTCGATTAATTAGAATACTTTAAGTTTTAGCACACATTTGTAACACATTTATGCTCACGATACTCATACCAGCAGACTGATATACAGAGGGAGGGAAATTCAATTACTACAACAAGTAACAAATTTTAATTTTTTACATGATGACTACTGATCAGTGATTACATGAAATCATAAAACTCAAAAGAACACCAAAACAAAATATTAGCCATAACACATACAATGAAACATCATGTTGCATCATTCATCTCTAAATTATTGGAAGGAAGTCCTGTTTATCTCTAAGATTTTTCAGACCATGGAAGCCAGTTGAAAATAGAGCCTGTAGTGCAGTGCATATTTCTCTGTACAACAGTTGTGGAAGTAATTACCAAATGCAAATGATTTTCTGTTGAGTGTTCAAAGAATGAATTCTGTACTTCCTTTTGAATGAGTTCATGTTGTTAACTACAAATACTATATGTACATGGACAACAGAGAGAGAATTACAAAAATGATTTAACAATGGGCTACATAAGTTTGGGAACTGAAATCAGCATTTGTATTGACTACTCTTTTTTTGGTTAAGAATAATTTTGGTTAATGCCTGGAGTAGTTTTAAAATATGATACCACCATTAAGTTTCTGTCCTAGTACCTGAAAGTGATATTTCCAAGAAAGCTCTCTATTTACCTTGAGTTTTAAGAATCTTAAGTGTCCAGTTTCACTTATTATTTGATCGTCCCATGTACTGTATCCTGCTACTAGGTCACGTGAGTGTGAGTGTGGCAAGAGTAGTGTCAGTGTGAGTGTGTATGTAAATCGACTGCCAACTGTATTACCACTGGCTTGCCACTAGAGACCATATGTAAGAAGCATGCACACAGGACAGTCTCCACCATATCATTTAATGGTGACTCGCTCCTGTATACACACTGAGCAGTGCTGGCTCACTCTCACTGTGTTCTTTTACTTTGTACTACTCATGTCAGTTGTCACTTATCTTACATCTTCTGTATGACTCTTTTTGTTTTCTTGTGTGTGGAGAATGAGAGGCTTACTTCCATTATTGTTCAGAGGTTTACAAATAAAGTCATTTTGTGTTATTTGGATTGGTTTTGTGTATTACTTTTTGGCTAACTGATTGGTGATAACTTTGGAATGGTTTCACAGGTTTCACATGCGCAGTCATTAAGTGTGATTTTGTCAGGATTAGTCATTATAGATGCTGTTTTACCAGCCCTGATTGAACAGCTTACTTTTGTAGTGCCCACTTTGGTGGTGTCCATTAACAGACAGGGTAGTGCTCCACCAGTCTATCCAGCCTCTTTTCTCTGGTATGTTGATTCAGTAGAGGATTGGGAAACTCATGAAAAAAGTCAGACAGCATTTTTTGGGTTTTGGTGGTGACAGACTCCAATTTGTGCAAAGCCTTATTCCTCTCAAAGTTCCCACCTAAGGCATATCAATTATTGCATCAGCTTATGCCTTTACAAGAACTGGCAGCTCTTACTTTTGATCACATGTGCAGTTTATTGGCCAACTACCATCGCAACAGAATGCATTAAAGGAACAAGTTGAATTCTACTGGCGCCACAAGAAATCAAATCAGTCATACAGGGACCAGATAACTGAACTTCAAGGCCTAAGCTGTACGTGTCAATTCATTACTGATGTCCATGGTGATTCTTATGCAGACTATGTTAACCCCCACTGACAGAATTTTTGCAAATAGCACAATTTTTTGAAGTTTCTCAGGCAGCAGGTGACAAAACTGAAGCATGGGGTGATGTGTCAATAGTGTCGAAAGAAGTTCCCACTAGGACGACAGATAGCTTGCACGAGGAAGCAGGAGTGATGAGGGTAAACATAGGGGCCCAGCATTGATCAGACCAAGGGTGACCCAAGCAGCTGTGACTGCCACAGCACCAGCATCTGCAATCTCTGTTTACACCTTGTGCTTTCTGTTTTGTTCAGCACAGATGTTCGGTGTGCCCTAAGTGCTGGGCTACTCATGATACTCGCCAAAAGAAAGGCCACAACGCCTCTGTGTGTCATTCACCAAAGGTTGCTCAGGATGTGGATGTGAATGTAAACTGTGTGACTTCAGTACTTGTGACTTCTCCCAAGTTGTTTGTCGAGTTAAATGTATTTGCCAAGTGCTCCAGCTATAGGTCAATGCAGCTGCTGCAATGAAATTATTGAATGGTCAAACCTATGATAGTTTTGGCTCACCACTGTAGAGACTGGTCACACAGAAGCTGGTCAGTTTTAACAAACAGAACATTGAACTTTTGGGACAATTTAGGCATCTGTCTCTTCCAAGTCAGTGGTTTGTTCCATTACATTTTTGGTGGTTGCTGATGCCAGTGTTGAGAACTTGTTTGAGATGGATGCATTTCTGACATTTGGATCTTCTATCACCAATGCATTTCACCTTGTTTCCAATCAGATATCATATTATCAACTGAAAATACTGTGTGATGAGTTTTCAGACCTGTTTTTGGAAGGTATAGGGTATGCTATGAATTTTTCTGCTGATATTTCTTTGAAATCCATGGCTGAGCTTCATTTTTGTCATGTGCATCCTATTCCTGTTGCCCTTAAAAATCAAATGAAAGCAGAATCAGACAGACTTCAATCTCTAGGGGTGATGCAACCTGCTATGGCTAGTAAATGGGCATCTCTGCTGGTTTTAATTCAGAAGCTGTCACAGAAGGCTTGTCTCCGCTGTGACTTCAGTACTACTGTCAACACAAAGTCAATCCTGTATACTTAGCCTCTCCCTCACCAGGAGCAACTGTTGGCAAAAATATTTGGTGGCCAGTACTTTTCTAAAATTGATTTGTCTGAAGTGTATTTGCAGATTTCTTTGGACAAATAGTCTTGGTGAGTTCACGTTTTGAATACTCCTTTTAGTCTCTATCAATATTTGCACCTTCCTTTTGGTGTGGATATTGCGTCTGCTATTTTCCAGTGACTTTTAGAGCAACTGACTCTGCCTGTCTTAAGTTGCATTAATTATCTGGATGATGTTGATACGGGTTCCTCTGAGGCTGATCACTTGAAAAGTTTGTCACACTTTGTTTTTTGTCTTACAGTCTGCAGGCTTACGGTGTAACCTCACAAAATCAGTTTTTTTTAACCTTATACTGGTTATTTGGGGTTCAAGGTCTCATGGGATAGGGTTCATGCTGTCACATCACATCTCCACTGTTATGTCTATGCCTCTATCCACACCCATGAAGAAGCTTCAGACCTTCCTAGGAAAGACAGTCTACTACCATAAATTCCTGCCATGGGTGACCACATTGGCCAACATGTTGTATGCCTTATTATGCAAGAATGCACATTTTTTCTGGAGCCTGGATTGCAATCATGCTTTTCAAATGTTGAAATTCTAACTACTCTTAGCCAGTTGTTTAGCTACATTCTCTCTGAACCAGCAGATGATTTGGTGACTGTTGCCTCACAGTATGGCCTCAGCACAGTCCTAGTGTACTGACATGCTGACAGCTCTGAACAACCTGTTGCTTTCACCTCTGAATCTCTCACTCCAGCCCAGCAGCGTTGCTCTCAGCTGGAAAACAGGCTCTTGCCAGTGTTTTCTGTATGGCTCCAAGTTTCACCTTACTACTGACCATAAACCCTTGGTTTCCATCTTAACCCTTACAATTCCTTGCCTGACAAGGCAGGGCACTGCCCACAGTGCTTTGCCATTGTTCTTGTTTCTCTACAATTACGAAATCCATTTTTGACCTACACCTAAACATGCTCCACCTTCCTATGGGTCATTATCCAAACTTTGATCAGGAAGAATCGCTTTGCTTCCATCTGGATACTGGAACACAGGCCACAGTGGAGGGTTTCCCAATTATGAGCTCACGCATATCAGTTGCCATTGCCGCCAACCCACTTCTCCACCCGCTGGTTCAGTTTGTTCAACAAGGTAGGCCAGATAAACCACTGGGTCGGGTTTTGGACCCCATGCACAGCTGTTTTCCTTATGCTGTTTTTGACAGTGTTTTGCTGTTGTCCATGGAAGAACCCTCTCCCATAGTAGTCATTCCAGCTGTGTTATGGTGCAAGATTCTATACCTTCCCTAACTGGGCCATTGAGGAGTTTTGCACACTAAGCTTTTAGCTGGGAGACATGTATTTTGGACAGGGATTGATGGCGAAATTTTCTGTCACAGCTTGTGAGCAGTGTGCCCAAAAACAAGTGGCTCCCAGGGCATCTCTGTCCCCTTGGCCAGGTCCAATTCAGCCATGGGAAAGCATTCATGTAGAATTTGTGGGTCCCTTCTTGAATTGCTATTGGCTCTTGGTTGTGGATGCATTATCCCAGTTTCTTCAGATTCTCTGGATTGTGTTGATGCTGGCTGAGGTCACAATTCGTTTGCATTTAAGACTTTTGTCTATTGAGGGGTTGCCTTATATGTTAGTTTACAATAATGAGCACCAGTTCATTTATCATACCTTGCAAATGTTTTGTTTCTGTCATGACATTCATCATGTTATGGCTCCACCATTTCACCCTCATTCAAATGGCAAGGCGGAATGACAAGTGCATTGTGGATTCTTTGCCGGATGATGCCCTTCTCCATTTTGTTGCTTCATGACTGTAAGTGAGCAGGGCCCAGGTGAGTTGCTTCACGGACAACAGCCACACATGCTCTTCCACCTTCTGTTGCCTGCAGTGCAACCACCATGGTCAGGTTCGTGTAGCTGGGAGTGGGCGTGGCGATTTGGTCAGTGGTCTAAGTGGATATTGGCGGCCACTGTTGTCCACCACTGGGGATGCCATCTTTGTGAAATCGATACGGCTGATGGGCTGGTCGATGGGCTGGTGGCATGCTTCTTTGACCAGTTGTGCCACCACTCACTGCCAGAATCTAATGGGTTGTGGGTGTGGCTAAGGTCTCCCCTGCCCATCCACCACCCACCGTCTCAAACCTGTTTTCATTTGCTGTGGAGGCGCCGCCATCTCACTGGTTGCTTCCTCCACATGCCATGGAGATCCAGCTTCCCAGCACTGGCACCGATCCATCTTTGGCCTAGGGTCCATTGCCACAGCCTGCTGTTCTGGTCAGGCTGCCTCCACCTGCCCACTCGGCATCGTTGCCTCAGCCATCATGGCCAGTGGGTCCAGCCCTGTCTCCTCTGCACTGGGACCTGCCTGCTGCTGATGACGCAGAGATGGGAATGGCATCATCCTCCCTGAGGCTGTGATTAGATGCTGTGTGGGCTCACTGCCCTTGGACATGCCCATGTATTCTCGCGTTCCGGCCCTACACTCCACTGCACACCCGACACATTGTCCTGTCCTCACCGTTGGCACCAGCTGCCACTGCTCTGGCGCCAATGGATGTGTCTCTTGTCAGGCCTCCACGATCTCCTCCATCACCTGGGCACCCTCTTCACATGAGGTAGAGGTGTGCTGTATCCTACTACAAGTATGTGCGAGTGTGAGTGTGCTGAGAGAGTGTTGCTGCCATGTGTACTTACATCAACCACCAACTGTTTCAGTGAAGGTTGGCCGCTAGGGCCACCTATAGGAAGGAAACATGCACACGGCATGTTCTACGCTGTGCTGTCTATTGGCGACTCATGCCTATATTTGCATGGAACACCACTGTCTCACACTCACTATGTTCTTTTAGTTTGTACCACTCACATCAGTTGTTCTGTGTAACATTTTCGTTGCACCTTCTGTATGACCATTTTCTCTGTTATGTGTGGAGTCATGAGAGACTTCTTTCCTTTATTGTTCAGAAGTTTATAAATAAAGCTATATTTGGGTTACTTGGATCAGTTTCATCTATTACTTATTTACTACACCATGTTAATAATATTTTGCTCTTACAAGAGTTCCATTTCAGAAATTGTATTCAATGAATTTGTTTGCAGTTAAGCAACAATATGTTCACTATAACACATGAAAAAAATGTGGTAACGTGTAAATAGTGAAAAAAATCAACTTTTGATCATGAAAATCAGTTTTGGAGTTCATATATATATGTGTGAGTAAATATTTTGTAAGGTGTGAGGCATCAGATAGGTCTCTAAATGAATAATTTTGGATTCTGAGCAGTTTTAATAATTGATTATCATCATGGAATATTTTGATTGCTCTTGATATATTGCATTCACAATGACAGATAATATGAAATGAATATAGATAAATCTGAAGTGCAAAACCTTATTTAACATAGAAATAAAATATTGTTTTATTACAATAGCCAATGAACTACCCTGGAAAAACCAATACAATCAAGTTACACTAGGGTATGAATTTGAGAAATAGTTATGAACGCAAAAAAAAAGAAAAGTTACACGCTTTGTTATGATGAATGTAAATCTATTTGCATATCACTAAAGATCTGAGATAATGGTACTGCAGCAAAGGAACAGATGTGGGTTAAACAGATATTTAACATTTTGTACTGCTTTATAAAAAAACTAAAAAGACACTGGGTTGGAAAACATGTGAGTTGTCTATGTTCTTTTATTCCCTTATTTTCCTATTTTTGAAGGAGAGATGTTCCATTCTGAACTCACAGTTTTTTTTTCTGTTAGTGGGTGCACTTGTACCGCACTAAGAGAGAGCTTGTATTGTTTACTTACCATTATTCTTCTTTTTGTCTCTTCCCTTTTTTCTTTTTCACCAAAGCTCTCTGATTTATAGCACAAATTTTTTCTTACCCTATGACATATCAATTCCTTGTAGCACATAACTAGTACCTCAATATTTGAATATTAGCTGCTATTATTTGTTCTTATATCAGGCTAGAAACACTTGAGTGCAAGGTCAAAAAAGGGCAATGATGTTTACACCATTTGATGCCTCACATATTGTCTACCAATCAACTAAAATATTGGCTGTTATGGCAATAGGGGTGGGACTTGAGGTATCCAATGGTGAGCACAGCATGAGGCTATGGAGCATAGTTGAAATGCTTAGTGATGAGTAATTCATAACAATATTACAGTGCTAGTGGTGCTGCTACAGAGCAGAGCAATGGCAACAATAAACAAAACAAACATTGCATTATATCTGCAACAACTGTTGCAAAAAATGTTCAAATGTGTGTGAAATCTTATGGGACTTAACTGCTAAGGTCATCAGTCCCTAAGCCTACACACTACTTAACGTAAATTATCCTAAGGACAAACACACACACCCATGCCCGAGAGAGGACTCAAACCTCCGCCGGGACCAGCCGCACAGTTCGTGACTGCAGCGCCGAAGGCCGCTCGGCTAGTCCCGCGCAGCAACTGTTGCCAAAGTTTACATTTTGTCAGAAGGGAACACAAGGAATTTTGCATCTTGAGAAAGAAGTGGCAGATGAAATATTAGCATTTCTGCAAGATCAGTCAGTGGAATGTGTGGTGTCATGTATGCTTGATGGTGCAGACAATGTACATGGGGAGTACAATGATGATGATATGTGCTTAACAAGTGAAAGTGGTGTTGAAACAGGTGTTGAGTGATGCAGTTCATTATTCTTGTCACACAGGGGGCCTCAAATCTCATCTCCAGTGAATCATCGAAAAGAACACTCATTGTCCAAGGTGCGGGTACTAAACATAATTACATACGTGGAAGATCATCTGAAGCATGATAAAAAAACAATTATGAAAATATTTCAAATAAATACATACAAATATGACCTTGTAATGCATAAGAAAATACAATGGATATTCAAGGGAGGGCAAGGTACACTTGTTACAAAAACTGGTGTTTGTGTGTTTCAAGGATGCTCGATATAATTTGTGGGATGTGCATGGCTGTGGCCTATTTTGTTATGCACTTCAAATTAAACACAGCATAGATTACAGTGATTTCAAGGAAAGCAGTGGATGATTGCATAACTTCAAATAATGATACAGTATTGGAAGACATAGGATAACAAAATTTCAACCAAAGTGTCAGCTTGATGATGCACAGCAAACTGCGGAATCAGGCCAAAAATTTATAGATGAGATAAAACAAACTTATTGCACTGTTTAGTAAGGAATTTGTTGTCAACTCTGACTAATCAGCATTTGAATGCATATGAAAGGAACCCCGGAAATTAGAGATACCCTGAGAACTGTATCACGATCTACTAACATCAGTGCCTTAATGCATTGATGTACAATTATGCTGACTGTTAATCTGGATAGTAAACTGACTGGAAACTTGTTTATTGTGCTGTGAGAAGTTGGAGGTGCTCTTCTCCCCTATGATTCATTCTTGCATGTGTGATCTTGCAAGAAGAGTAGGAAATTTTTATGTCACAGCAAGCAAGAGTGGGAAAACTGGTGTAAAGGAACTATAAAAATGGTATGAGCATTGCTTTTAGCTAAAAGCTGGTCAAAGCAACTTGCTTTTGCTTGATTCCTGTTCTGTATATAAAAATAATGCACCTTTAGAGCAAACTATCCTTCCTGAAAAAAATGTGTGACATTGCAGTTCAGCCTCTGGATGTTTCTTTTTTTCTCCATGCCTATAAAACATATTCCTCCCATGAACCACAGACCTTGCCTTTGATGGGGAGGCTTGCATGCCTCAGCGATACAGATAGCCATACCATAGATGCAACCACAATGGAGGGGTATCTATTGAGAGGCCAGACAAATGTGTGGTTCTTAAAGAGGGGCAGCAGCCTATTCAGTAGCGACAGGGGCAACAGTTTGGATGATTGACTGATCTGGTCTTGTAACATTAACCAAAATGGCCTTGCTGTGCTGGTACTGCAAACAGCTGAAAGCAAGGAGAAACTACAGCTGTAATGTTACCCGAGAGCATGCAGCTTTTCTGTATGGTTAAACGATGACGGCATCCTCTTGGGTAAAATATTATGGAGGTAAAATAGTCCCCCATTTGGATGTCCGGGTAAGACATCACTATCAGGAGAAAGAAAACTGGCGTTCTATGGATCATAGTGTGGGATGTCAGATCCTTTAATCGGGCAGGTAGGTTACAAAATTTAAAAAAGGAAATGGATAGGTTAAAGCTAGATATAGTGGGAATTAGTGAAGTTCGGTGGCAGGAGGAACAAGACATCTGGTCAGGCGTATACAGGGTTATGAATAAAAAATCAAATACGGGTAATGCAAGAGAAGGTTTAATAATGAATAAAAAAATAGGAGTGCAGGTAAGCTACTATGAACAGCATAGTGAACGAGTTATTGTAGCCAAGATGGACACAAAACCCACACCTACCACAGTAGTACAAGTTTATATGCCAACTAGCTCCACAGATGATGAAGAGATTGAAGAAGTGTATGATGAGATAAAAGACATGATTCAGATAGTGAAGGGAGACAAAAATTTAATAGTCATGGGGACTGGAAGTCGATAGTAAGAAAAGGAAGAGAAGGAAAGGTAGTAGGTGAATATGGGCTGGGGGTAAGGAATGAAAGAGGAAGCCACCTGGTAGAATTTTGCACAGAGCATAACTTAATCATAGCTAACATTTGGTTTAAGAATCATGAAAGAAGGCTGTATATGTGGAAGAGGCCTGAAGACACTGTAATGTTTCAGGTAGATTATATAATGGTAAGACAGAGATTTAGGAACCAGGTTTTAAATTGTAAGGCATTTCCTGAGGTAGATGTGAACTTTGGCCACAATCTATTGGTCATGAACTGTAGATTAAAACTGAAGAAACTGCAACAGACATGAATTTAAGGAGATGGGACCTGGATAAAATGAAATAACCAGACATAGAGAGTTTCAGAGAGAGCATTAGGGAACGATTGACAATAACAGGGAAAGAAGTACAGTAAAAGAAGAATGGGCAGTTTTGAGGGATGAAATAATGAAGGCAGCAGAGGATCAAGTAGGTAAAAAGACGAAGGCTAGTAGAAATCCTTGGGTAACAGAAGAAATACTGAATTTAATTTTATGAAAGGAGAAAATATAAAAATGCAGTAAATGAAGCAGGCAAAAAGGAATACAAATTTATAAAAAATGAAATCAACAGGAAGTGCAAAATGGCTAAGCAGGGATGGCTACAGGACAAATGTAAGGATGTAGAGGCATATATCACTAGGGGTAAGATAGATACTGCCTACAGGAAAATTAAAGAGACCTTTGGAGAAAAGAGATCCATTTGTATGAATATCAAGAGCTCAAATGGAAAACCAGTTGTAAGCAAAGAAGGGAAGGCATAAAGGTGGAAGGAGTATATAGAGTGTCTATACAAGGGCGATGTACTTGAGGACAATATTATGGAAATGGAAGAGGATGTAGATGAAGATGAAATGGGAGAAATGAAACTGTGTGAAGAGTTTGACAGGGCACTGAAAGACCTAAGGCAAAACAAGGTCGCAGGAGTAGGCAACATTCCATTAGAACTACTGATAGCCTTGGGAGAACCAGCCCTGACAAAACTCTACCATCTGGTGAGCAAGATGTATGAGACAGGCGAAATACCCTCAGACTTCAAGAAGAATATAATAATTCCAATCCCAAAGAAAGCAAGTGTTGACAGGTGTGAAAATTACTGAACTATCAGTTTAAAAAGTCACGGCTGCAAAATACTAACACAAATTTCTTACAGACAAATGGAAAAACTGGTAGAAGCTGACCTCAGGGAAGATCAGTTTGGATTCTGTGGAAATGTTGGAACTCTTGAGGCAATACTGACCCTACGACATATCTTTGAAGATAGATTAAGGCAAGGGAAACCTACATTTCTAGCATTTGTAGACTTAGAGAAAGCTTTTGACAATGTTGAGTACAATACTCTCTTTCAAATTGCAAAGGTGGCAGAGGTCAAATACTGGGAGTGAAAGGCTATTTACAATTTGTACAGAAACCATATGGCTGTTATAAGAGTTGAGGGGCATGAAAGGGAAGCAGTGGTTGAATAGGGAGTGAGACAGGGTTGTAGCCTATCCCCAATGTTATTCAATATGTATATTGAGCAAGCAGTAAAGGAAACAAAAGAAAAATTTGGAGTAGGAATTAAAATCCATGGAGAAGAAATATAAACTGTGAGGTTTGCAACGACATTGTTATTCTGTCAGAGACAGCAAAAGATCTGAAGAGCAGTTGAATGGAATGGACAATGTCTTGGAAGGAGGATGTAAGATGAACATCAACAAAAGCAAAATGAGAAGAATGGAATGTAGTCAAATCAAATCAGATGAAGCTGAGGGAATTAGATTAGGAAATGAGACACTTAGAGAAGAAGATGATTTTTGCTATTTGGGGAGCAGAAGTAAAGAAGATAGAAAATATAGGCTGGCAATGGCAAAATGGCTCTGAGCACTATGCGACTTAACTTCTGAGGTCATCAGTCGCCTAGAACCTTGAACTAATTAAACCTAACTAACCTAAGGACATCACACACATCCATGCCCGAGGCAGGATTCGAACCTGCGACCGTAGTGGTCGGGCAACAGCAAGGAAAGTGTTTCTGAAGAAGAGAAACTTGTTAACATCAAGTATAGATTTAAGTGTCAGGAAGTTTTTCTGAAAGTATCTGTATGGAGTGTAGCCATGTATGGAGGTGAAATATGGATGATAAACAGTTTAGACAAGAAAAGAATAGAAGCTTTCAAAATGTGCTGCTACAGAAGAATGCTGAAGATTAGATGAATAGATCACGCAGCTAATCAGGAGGTACTGAGTAGAATTGGGGAGAAGAGGAATTTTTGGCACAACTTGGCTAGAAGAAGGGATTGGTTGGTAGGACATATTCTGAGGCATCACGGGATCACCAATTTAGTATTCGAGGGAAGTGTGGAGGGTAAAAATCGTAGAGGGAGACCAAGACATGAATACACTAAGCAGTTTCAGAAGGATGTAGGTTGCAGTATATATTTTGAGGTGAAGAGGCTGGCACAGGATAGAGTAGCACAGAGAGCTGCATCAAACCAGTCTCTGCACTGAAGACCACCACCAACAACAACATAAAACATATTATTGCTCTATCTGCAGCTGTGCCTTAAAGGACAGCCAGTTTCATGACAAACTCCATGATGGACTGTTCTGCATGCAGCTTCATGCCATCACATCCCAACAGTTCACATCACCCCATTACACCAATATGATTCTATATGTATTCTCAAGCAAAGGAAAATCCAGGATAGAATAATAACAGTATTATGAAGAGGTTAGATTGCTACTTACCATACAGTGAAAATGCTGAGTTACAGACAGGCATAACAAAAAGGCTACTAAACATGTAGCCTTTTGCACAGAAGCCCTTCTCCTGAAATAGACAACATACACACACATTCATGCAAGCACAGCTCTCACACCCATGGCCACTGTCTTGGACTGTTGAGGCCAGAATGTGCAGTCCTGCCTTGGTAGCCAGAGACAGTGGTCATGTGGGTGTGAGCTTCATTTACATGAATGTGTGTTTGTAAGTTACCTAATTCAGAAGAAGGCATTCTGGCTGAAAGCTTACTTGTTTAGTAGTCTTTTTGTTGTGCCTGTCTGTGACTCGAAACCTCTGCTATATTGTGAGTAGCAATCTATCCTTTCCATGTGTGTTCTTTCAAGAGTGGATCCGCAGCTGAACATCCATCATGGGTTATAACTATCAAGGAGTTTGCCTTTGATCTTGATGGTGCAAAGCTTTGTGACCACTGTGGTGTGCCATTTTACATTTGGTGTTCATGTTGCAAGTTAATGGTTTGTTTTGATATTTCTTGAATGCTGATGATGTCCATTTTGTGAAGTGGAATATATACATCCCACAGAAGGTTGATCTCTATACCTCCCACACATCCATTTTCTGTCATTCTCATGATGCACATGGTGAGTCATTAACAGCTAGTATTTTTCGTATCATAATTGTTAACACAACACTTTTCAAATGAGTGTTACTAAGCACCAAACTAGTGACCACACCCTCAAGAGGTTCCTTGTGAGCCCTTGGATGTGTTTAATCATCCCAGGTATAATATGTGGAGTAACTTTTCCTTAATTCCTCTGCATATTTCCAACCTTTTCTTAGCCCCTTTCCCAGCCAATAATCTCCTGGATTTGATAATTGTTCTGCTGATTATGTGTATGCCCTGTTTTAATTGCTTTTGCTTTAGAGTGGTTAAGTAGGCATCACCACATCAAGGAGTACATATATTGTTAGTGTGTTTCTTTATTACAACACACACAGTGTTTAAATTTTACTTCTGTTTCTCAATTCTTTGCCACTGTAAAGCTTATTACCACATTGTGTGTGTGTGTGTGTGTGTGTGTGTGTGTGTGTGTGTGTGTGTGTGTGTGTGTGTTTGTGTGTGTTAGGAATTATTTGTGCTACTTGCTATAAAGTATATTTACAAGGACATACCAATGCTCTGGCTAATCCAGATACCAAGCATATCAAGTTGTAGTAGCCGGTAATATATTTTCTCCCCATGTTCCAGATTCATGAACAGATGATAAATAAAGCTGCCAATCCATGGGCAGCCAGCTCCCAAAAGGTGACACCAAGACAAAAAGTATGAGTCCACTTCATTCCATGGGATAAGGTCTGGCCATGACACGATAATGTACAGGATTGGTGCACCTGAAAAAATGCATTATTGAATGAATTTGATGGACTTCTTATATGCCTTCAAATCCAACATTAAGTTTATACAACACTGACAAATTCAGAAAAGCTTTGCAACTGCTAAATACATATGGGAATTAGATATATATCCTAATCTGGGGGATTCTTGGGAATTACGTCAGCACACAAATTATGACTCCTCACTGTGACTTTGTCCACTTTGACAGTTTGGAACTAGGTTATAGTAAATCATACAGAGTATGAATGAAAATAATCTCAGAACATTCTTGACTGATTTATTTCAAATTTTTACATGATACTACAATAATTTGGGTGGAAATTGGCTATGTATTTTCTTACACAACACTGTATAAGTTTTCTGTTAAAACCAACTGGGAAAAAGAAAATCTGTGCTACACTGTGCAAATGATGTATGGTATTGTATTCTTTCCCATAGCTAGTTGTAACTATTAAAGCAGAACATTTAAACCATTAGACAAATTGTTTCTCCCATATATATTGTTTCTCCATATATATTATTTCAAACAAAAATTGTATACACAGCAATGTACTGTTAATTTTCTCATTTGCAACCAGCTTTAACAGGAAGCGTGCGCATAAGGGAAGTTGTATTTATGGATTATTGACTTATGATTAGAATACTACTGCACAATTTGAACCATCCAAAACTTTGTAATGTTACCTATTCACAAATTAAAACTAGGAAAAATAATGTAATTGAAGCTACTGTCCTCACAGATCCAGCAACAGTGGTATGTTTGGTGATATCCATAATATATTGTCAAGAAATATCTGTGAAACACATAGCATAATGGGTTAAACAGCTGTATGAGGAAAATTGGTTAATTCTGAATTTCAAGGGCTTTTTGGTTGTATGTCAAGTTGCGAAACAAATTATGAGACAGGATTCCTAGCCTGTATTTACCTTCTGCAGCCAACATGTGTAGTACTACCAATAGATATCTGTGTAAAAGTAGTGCATACACATTACCAATCTTCCACAACTAATACTATGTCGAGACACATTAGTGTGACCACTGCCTATGTTTGATGTCAGTGTGCAACAACCACTCACAGACGGCAGGTGATAGCACTACAGTGGACAGTATATCAAATGGGGTCCTAGAAAACAGTGCAGTCATTGTCATATTGCAAACTGCGACTTATCTGACATCCAAGAGCACGTGATCATTGGCTTGTGGGCTAACATTGGAAGCATTTCTAAAAGAATTAAGTTTGCAGACTATTTGCTTGTATCATAGTTAAAGTATATCATGCATAACAAAATGGTGCTATCCAAACCGGTGGCAATGTAACTGCGGTGCACCATGGGCCATAGATGACAGTGGTGAACAGTGGATGTGGTCTGGGGAATGTTTTTTATGGCATTACGTGGATGATCTTGTCATTCTGGAAGGCTTGGTGGATCAACAGAAGACTGCATCTATCCTTGGCAACATGTCCACACTTACATGCAGTTTGCTTTTCCTCAGCAAAATGGCACCTATCAGCAGGACAATGCAAAGTGTCACACAGCTTGTAGTGTTAGTACATGGTTTGAACAGCACCAGGATGTGTTTACCATACTGCCCTGGTCACCAGACATCCAAGATTTAAAACAAATCAAGAATCTGTGGGACCACATTGATCAGAATTTTTGTCACATGGAAATCTAGCATAGCTGGTCATGCAATGGAGTCAACATGGCTCCACATTCCTGTTGGAACCTTTCAGAACCTCAGCAACTCTCTTCCTGCATGTCTCACTACAGGCACGTCTACCTCCCCCTGTGGTCTTTAACTGATCTGCCCTTCCTTTTTAATCTTCCCCAACATACTACTTTCTTCTCCCTGAAGAAGGAATTATTAGTTCTGAGTGCTAGGTAGCATGTCGGTCTACTATGCAATTTTCCTCCTGAAGTTACATATTGCCTAGGAATCCTGTCTCATAAGTTATTAGTTTCCTCAACTGAATTTTCCTCTGTTTCATTATGAAGTTGTGTATGTTATCACATGAAAATCTTCCCTGAAAAGAAATCATACAATGACAATATGAGCACTTAATTCAAAGATGATCAGCACACCTTATATTTTCTTTTAACTCTGCTCCTCTCAGATAGGTTATGGCATACCGTTTCTGTACCAGAGATTATGGAGCTTCTGAGTACTATTATACTGTGTGGCTTCTTCCACACTATACCTAGTGAGTTACTATAATACAAACAATTTCCAAAATTTGGTGTTAGCTCCACTAGCTTGGATTATCCCAAGATTGTAATGAGGAATGTTAAATTTACAACTATGGAAAAAAAAGTTTTACAACTATAGAATGATTATTTTTCAGGTAATAATACTATCAGTGCTGTGGTACTCAAAAACTTCCAACACAATTATGTTTTCATATCCACAAATGATTATAGGTAGTCTGTTGCAAACATCCCTGTGATACACCTGTATGATTAATCCCAAAGCAACAATGCAATGTATGTTGTAGATGTACCAGGATCATTTTCTCCTTTCTGTTTTATTCAAGATGGAGTGCAGTAAAAGTAACTGTTGGCAATCTTCTGTATAAGACCCAATTTTGTGATTTTACTCAGACACAAAGAAGATAACTAGAAGTCAGTTTATATATTCAAATGTAGGTAAATACACTTAGGTGGTTTCAAGACGAACGTTTACACTAGCGTACCAAATATGAACACTGTAGTGCCAGTGTATCTCACAAAGACAATGTAAAATATGGAGCACAACAAAGAACATCTTCCACTTAAAGCAAACAATGCCTTTTAATAACTATTTATAAATACAGAATCACAAATATGTCCGCCCCCGGTAGCTGAGTGGTCAGCGCGACAGAATGTCAATCCTAAGGGCTCACATTCGATTTCCAGCTGGGCCGGAGATATTCTCTGCTCAGGGACTGGGTGTTATATTGTACTACTCATCATCATTTCATCCCCATCAATGTGCAAGTCACCAAAGTGGTGTGAAATCTTGAGACTTGCACCCGGAAAACAGTCTACCCAACAGGAGGCGCTAGTCACATGACATTCACATTCATTCACATTCTCACATCACAGATATCTTTGACCCTGGCCTCCATTTCTCCTTCGCATAGCTGCTTACTTTTTTGTGAAACCAGTGATAAGACAATGCTACATCAAGAGTAGCACTCTTAAGTATTGTCCAATTATATTTATAAAATATATCATGTCTCTAAAAGGCGTACAAATTCGAAATCAGTACTTCCAGAAGTGTCTTATCACTTACTCCTGTTTCAGTGGTCCTTATGTCTTTTTGGTCATATCATATCCTGTAGCATCAAAATTACTGGCTTCAGATTCAAGTAAATTACATATCCCATTCGCCTTTTGCTAGCTTCCTTCAATGCTGCGTCTTGCCAAATGCTCAATAAAAAAGAATTCTTTGGTTAAATACTTTGTTAATTGTTTCTGCATACCTCGCCACCTCTTAAGTTTCTACAATACCACAGCAAAGTAGCAGCAAGAGCTTCATTATTGAATATGAACGAATTGGTAGGTGGAAGTTGTGTGGCCGAAGTGCAGACTCTGACCAAATGACATTGTAGAAATGACACTGTGACAACAATGTACATCACTGGCCACAGGTAAGGCTTCCTCTCATAGGCGGAAGATAGGAATAGGAGGGTTGGGAGAAATCACCTGTCTCTCCCGGTAAATTATGAAACAGTCTCCCTTTCTTTTCACTTACTTTTTGTGCCCCCTCTGTGCCTGTGTCCTTGGCGGACATTAATCTTGCCACCCACTTGGTACAGCCCTGACCATAATTGGATTGGTGGAAAACAGTTGTCGCCGAAGTCAGCTTCCAATGGAAACAACATGTTGTTACAAGGTCGACATCAACTAATAGGGTTTGTAACAATGGGTAGATCATTTACAGAGCACCAAATCAGTCGCCATTTCAGTGTTGCACAACAGTCGGTGAGCAGGCATAGCATACTGAACCATCATCTTTCAGAACACACCACCAACTCTACTTGCCAACTATTACAGTGCAAATCAGGGGTGACTGCAGGATTTTGTATCAGTAGTGGCTAGACATTTTCCCCATAGATATGGTTTAGGAATTTTGAGGACCAAGCTAACAGTATATAATTATAGTAAAACCTGTTTTTACAATCCCAGATTTTACATTTTCCCGCCATTTGCGTAATTTTCAGTTTTTCCCATCATAAGTCCTAGTCTCTCAATTAACTGTTTTCCTCCCATTAAAAATTTCATGTGGATTACATTATCTACATTTTGTGCTAATTCATCTCTACCACAAGCTTCAACATTTCAGTTCCAACTTCATTTAAAGTTTCTCAAGACTTGTGCAATTTATGACTCACTTTACACATGTTTTGTACAATTTTTACATCATGCTGTTGGTGTTTTGGGTCACAAAAATTGGAACCCTGCAGTTACAGATCCCTTTTCATGTTCATAAACAAAATGACTTCTCATTAGCAACTGCCACCACCACCACCACCACCACCACCACCACCTCTCCCCACCTTCTGCAGGCACCCCTGGAGCACAGAGACTGTAATGGGGGCAGGAATACCACCATGGAACAAGGTTGTCTAATCCTTGGTACCCTGTGATGGGAGGATATGAGTATGTCAGAAACCACATGAGGACATTGTTCAGGTAGGTGGTGGGAATTTACATTCAATGAAAATTAATGAGGGCTCTGATACATCCGCCATCTCACCTGCAAAGAATATATGACGTACCATATGGTACCATTCATTCATCAACAGAGCATCATAGTGTCGTAGGTAACTTGAAGATACAGGAAACAAATGCACCACTTTTTCACTTCCAAAAATTGTGAATGGCAGAAAGGCTTAAGGATCACTTAACAGTCTTACGCATGCATCCTCCTCCATCAAAATGTCGCTTGGCCTTAGTTGTATTGCACACGTCTGTGCCACAATCAAGTGGAATATGTGTAATACAGAATGAGTTCCAGCCAATCTCCATGCATCGTGTGTGGCAGTTGTATAGTCACGGAATAAAATGGATCACCAATGCTATCGCTGTCTCCTGAAGATCAAGCTATAACTTGTCACTGTATTCAAGGCAAAAGTGGGTGCTGCACACTGCTAGGTATGTGTGTCCAAATTACCTGCTAATGGGTGTACTGAAAGGTGAAGGTGTTAGGGAAAGAAAACATTAAAGGAGGACTAAGGATTAATTGATTAGTTTCACTAAATATGATATAAAGTTAAATAATTATTTTTTTGTTTGTTTGACAGTATGAGTGGAGTATCATATGGCAGTTCACTTTCAGCAGCAATAAAAATGTTGCAACTATCCAGCTGATTTCTTTAGCATTGACTGTAACCACATTGTCCCCAATCAAACACAGAAAATGAATTAGTGTATGATATTCCACTTTATTACTTCTTGGTTTTGGCTACCCTAGCAATGTGCCGTGGTACTGTGGCACTGGGAATTAAATGTGAATCATGACTGCAGATGTATGGGGCAGTTATAATTAAAGTGCAACTACTCATGGAGGTCCTGGGCAGGCTGTAATTACAGTGTCCAGTGGAGGCTGTAATTATAGTATGGCAATGAAACTTGATAGATGTGCTGATGCATTAATGTGGAACCACCAATTTACCCTGGAAAAAAAATCGTTCCACTTTTGGCCAATAGGTGAAAATCTGGCTCTATAAAGCATCTCATTGATGTCTGCCGTACTCCTACTGAACAAACTGTGTAATGCTTTCTCACTTGTTTGTCCTTTTCTGTCCACCTCTTTTCCTAATCCAATATACAGGGTGATTATCATTCAAGTTAAATTTTCAAAACACTGTGGAAATAACTGAAGCGAGGTGTAGCAAAGCTAATGCAGTGAGCTCTCAGCTACGATCTACTCTCTTCTGCAAGAAGGAAGTCGGTACCAAGACTAAGTTATCTGTGCACCGTTCAATCTTTTGACCAACTTTGTTGTATGGGAGCGAAAGTTGGGTGGATTCAGGTTATCTTATCAACAAGGTTGAGGTTACGGATATGAAAGTAGCTAGGACGATTGCAGGTACTAATAGACGGGAACAATGGCAGGAGGGTGTCCACAATGAGGAAATCAAAGAAAAACTGGGAATGAACTCTATAGATGTAGCAGTCAGGGCGAACAGGCTTAGATGGTGGGGTCATGTTACACGCATGGGAGAAGCAAGGTTACCCAAGAGACTCATGGATTCAGCAGTAGAGGGTAGGAGGAGTCGGGGCAGACCGAGGAGAAGGTACCTGGATTCGGTTAAGAATGATTTTGAAGTAATAGGTTTAACATCAGAAGAGGCACCAATGTTAGCACTGAATAGGGGATCATGGAGGAACTGTATAAGGGGGGCTATGCTCCAGACTGAACGCTGAAAGGCATAATCAGTCTTAAATGATGATGATGATGATGATGATGATGATGATGATGTGGAAATAACAACACTGGTCAGAATGATGTCAAATTGCAAGGGAATATTATCAGAGAAGGGGGAAAACGTATGACAGAAGAAAAAAAATAATGTGAAAATTGATCAATAGATGGCACTGCATGTGTCAGAATACATAAATGAAAACACGTCATGCGCACGACCACTGAAGTTGGCATAAACATGCCAGGTGCTTCTGGTCCTGTTACCTGTACTGTCACTGGTTAAGTGCTATGAGTGTCTTTTGCACAACCATGTCATTACAGTTCTCCAACAGCATAGATGTGTGGATGGTATCATTTTTCCTCTTCCTCCTATCATGCCTGCAACATTCACCATGACTTTCTCAATGCAGGATTGCACTCTACTTGTAAAGCTTTATCACAAGAATGATGACAGCGCACATGTCACTTGCAGAAGTTCCAAACACTGAAGGGTTAGAAAAAAAGGCATTGGTCTGATGATTGCCATGGGTCTGGAGAAAATGATTTGGAAATTCAAAAATATGGGTTGTTTTGGTGAGCAACATGGTAGAGGGAGGAAACAAAATTGTTTTGACATGAGTGGAAGCAGTGGCCATAGCAATGCAGGGAAGAGAAGAGTGGTAGTGTGCAAATGTGTAGTGCACTGAGAATTGTCCAAACATTGGACATAAGCATGAGCACTGTGCATAAAATCCAATGAAACATCCTTCTTTCCTATCCATTCAAAATTACCCATTTGCACAAGTTGCTTCCTGTTAACCTGCTTCAGAATTTCTTGCTCACATGGAAGCGGACAATGATTGGCCATGGAAGATTTTGTGGACAGACAAATCCCACTTCCATCTTACAGGATATTTCAATACACAGAATTGTCAAGTATGGGCAACGGAAAATCCACATGCAAATCAACCAGAACCAGTTTATCCTGAAAAAGTCACTGTGTGATGCGGGTTTATGGCATCATTTATCATAGTGCCCATTTTTTCAAAGAGACATGTGCTTCCAGTCCTGTTACCTGTACTGTCACTGGTGAGTGCTATGAGATTGCACCTAGTAATGAGAAAGACACTATCAATCAAAACGTACAACAGTGCAAAGACGAAAGTAATGTATTATTTTTAACGGACAGTCACGGCAGAAAAATGACGAGACTATTCAAAGAAAACACGAAATACGACGCAACAGGTTTTGTGAAGCCAGGAGCAACAGCAAAAAACATTATTGGTGTTGACTTACAAGACAAAATGTCGGGAAAAAATGACTATGTCGTGTGTATAGCGGGTGCAAATGATGTTGCGAAAAACGAAGCAAATAACTGTCTCACTGAACTAAAGAAATTCCTGGAACGCAGTAAACAAAAAAAATACGATAGTTGCAACATTACCACACAGATATGATCTAATGTATCACTCGTGTGTAAATAAAGAAATTCGTAAAACTAACATTAAAATAAAACAGATGTGTTCTTTGTTTGGAAAATGTAGCGTCCTTGATACAGGCAAATTGGACAGATGCCAGCATACCAAACACGGAATGCATCTAAATTACGAAGGAAAAAACTTTGTATGTAAAATGATAAAAGAAATCATTGCGAACAGAGAGAGAGCGAACAGAAAAATTCCATGTACTGGTATGGGACCAGTCTCAGCAAAAGAAAAAGAAGCATCCTCAAAAGCAGCAGAATCGTCAGTGGCGGAACCAACAGCTAAAACATATTCAGCGGTAACTATTGCCCGTCCTACACGCAACAGAAAACAAACTCAGCGTTTTTTATGGTGAGTAACACGAGAGATGAGGATTCAAAGTTGCGTGAAGCATCTCTCTCGTGTGTTCAATATGAGTTTTCCACACCCCAAGCAATACTATCAACTAATGTACTGAAAAAAGCCACTCCTAGCAAACATCACGCAAATGCAGAGGTGAGAAAAAATCAAACTTTGTCTTTATTCCACCAAAATATATGTAGCCTCAAGAATAAAATAGGCCAGTTGCTAATAAATTTAAAAGACGAGTGTGAAAGTGAGCCTGATATACTGTGTTTCTCAGAACATCACGTTATGAATGGGATCCACATGATACAGATTGAGAACTTTAGTTTAGCTACTCATTACTGTAGATCTGTTATGGAAAAAGGTGGTGTTGCAATATTTATAAAAAATAATATAGTGTATAAATCCCTAGATTTAAGCAAATACTGTGATGAACAACATTTTGAGGTGTGTGGCATTGAGTTAACAGCAGATAGTGCAACTGTTATTGTTCTGGCTGTTTACAGGGCACCTGCTGGAAATCTAAATGTATTTCTAAGATAAACTGAATCACTTCTGGCCCACCTATGTAGGAAAACTAAATCTATCATTGTTATGGGTGACTTCAATGTGGACCTTTTAACAGAAAATAGAAACAAGACAGATTTTGAACATTTAATGTACTGTTACAATTTAGTACCAGTGGTGGACACTCCAACTAGAGTAACTGCCAGCTCTAGCACTTTAATAGATAATGTATTTGTAGATAAGGATATTTGCAATAGTTTAACCATGAAAAATATTATAAATGGGCTCTCTGATCATGAAGGGCAATTCCTCACTCTAAACCAGATCAATGTACAAAGAAAAGAACATTCCATTTGGAAAAAATTTAGGATTATAAACAGACACACCACTGAAACCTTTAATCAGCAATTACGGCTTGTGGACTGGTCTCCTGTATATGCTACAGTTGATGTTAATTCAAAATTTAATATATTTATCAATGAAGTTACAAGCCTTTTTGAAGAAGCATTTCCTAAAAATCAGTGAGAGAAAACCTGTTCAAATCTGGAACCAAGCCTTGGATTACTAAAGGCAGCCAGGAGTTCAAATGATAACAGTAGGATTACACACTATAAAATCTACAATAAAGTTCTGAATAAGACAATCCAGGCAGCAAAGAACATGTGCTTGAAGGCAGAAATTGATAACTCGAGCAATAAAGTAAAAACTATCTGGAAATCTGTAAAGAAGGAAACGGGGGAAAAATGCAGTTTTCAGTGAAAATATCCAAATCAAAAGTGAGGGTAATCTTGTTAGCGATCCAAAAACAGTTGCAGACACATTCAACTACAATTTTTTAACAGTAACAGAAAAAATAGGTTTACAAGGGTCCATGAACCAAGCCATCAATCTTTTGAAAGCTAGAGTACCTGGTTTAGTGCAACACATGAAGGTAAAAACAGTCACTGTTCAAGAAATTGAAAGAGTTATTAAATCCCTGAAAAGTAAAAACTCTGCTGGAATTGACAACATTTCTAACAAATTATTAAAATACTGCTCCAGCCATGTAAGTAAAGTCCTTTGCCACATTTTTGATGCGTCACTTAAGCAAGGAATAGTTCCTGAGAGGCTTAAGTATGCAGTTGTAAAACCGCTGTATAAGAAGGGGGATAAGATGGATACCGCTAACTAAAGGCCAATATCACTACTGACAAGCTTTTCAAAAGTTTTAGAGAAACTAATGCATGCCAGGATAGTTAAGCATCTCAGTGAACTCAATAGCTTCAGCAAAAGTCAGTTTGGATTTCAGAAAGGTTTGTCAACAGAAGATGCAATATTTGCATTTACTGGCAAACTCTTGGAATCTATCAACAAAAAACTGAAAGTGATTGGCATATTTTGTGACCTAACAAAAGCATTTGACTGTGTAAATCACCAAATTATTTTACAAAAAGCTGCACATCTCGGTATAAGTGGTGCAGCAGGGAAATGGCTCGACTCATATTTGTCAAACAGAAAACAAAAAGTTGTAGTAGATAGTCAAGATGGTGTCCCAATATCTTCAGAATGGGGCACCATTACATGTGGAGTGCCGCAGGGCTCAGTTCTGGGCCCCCTACTTTTTATTATATTTATAAATGATCTTCCTCTCTCTACGGAATATTGTAGATTCACCATTTTCGCGGATGACACTACACTACTTATTGTTAATTCGGAAGATAAGCTTGAGGTAATGGCAAATAAGGTTTTAAATGAAATGGTGAACTGGTTCAACATTAATAGTCTTATTTTAAATTACTGTAAAACAAACTACATTCAGTTCCACAAAACATCCAAAGATGAGGAAATATTTGTAAAGGTAGGTGAGCAGACAATAACCAGGGTAGATTCCTCAAAATACCTAGGCTTGCATATTGATAGCAAACTGAATTGGTCCATCCAAATCGTGGATCTGTGCAAAAGACTAAGTTCAGCAACATATGCATTGCACATTGTTTCTTCTTATAGAAATATGGAAACCATGAAGTCAGCATATTATGGTTACTTTCATGCAATTATGGCATTTGGAATTATATTTTGGGGAAATCAGCCACTGGCTAAAAAAGTACTGTGTGGACAAAAAAGAGCCATAAGGATCATGTGTGGAGTCCATCCTAGAGCCACATGCAGGAATCTTTTTAAGAAGCTTGAAATACTTACATCCACTGCGCAATATATATTCTCATTGACGTACTTCATAAGGAAAGAAAAATCCATCTTTAAGCTGAATAGTGCATATCACAGTCACAATACTAGAAGGAAACATGATATCCACTATGAACAGCCAAATCTAAGTATGGTTCAGAAAGGAGTCCATTTCAGTAGCTGTAAGATTTTTAATGCCCCCCTTCAAGAATTAACTGTTTGGTAGATGATGATCTCCTGTTTAAAAAAACCTTAAGGCAGTTCTTATTGCAAGGATCATTTTATACATTAGAAGAGTTCCTGAACTACAGTGTTTAACATCTCTTGTATTGTAAATTGCAAATGTATGCCCAAATTTGTATTTGTAATACCGAATATTTTTATTGTAAACATATATTTTGCAATATTTATTTCTCTGTAACACTTATTATTTTGTAATCTTTATCTATCTCTAAAATGTATTTTTGTAGTGGGACCTAAGTTACTGTTTACTGTTTTTTGTTTTGTAATCTCTATCTATTTCTAAAATGTATTTTTTTTTTTTTTTTTTTTTTTTTTTTTTGTAGTGGGACCTAAGTTACTGTTCACTGTTTTTGTTTTGTTTTATGTATTACCATAAATTCTGGCCAAAAGCTTGTAAAACATTCCATATCCTGTGATACTGTCACAACATGGATCACCGGAACAAGAGATAAATAAATAAAATAAAAATAAATGTCTTTTGCACAACCATGTCATTCCAGTTCTCCAACAGCGTGGATGTGTGGATGGTATCATTTTTATGCAAGATGGCACACCTCCGCACATTGCAAATCCAGTTAAGCAGCTGCTGAAGCGCCATTTCAGAAATGCTAGAATTATCAGCCACCATTTCCCTGCAGTGTGGCTGTCCTGATCACCTGATCTTAATCCATGTGACTTCTGGCTGTGGGGCTATCTGAAAGATGTTGTGTTCAGTGTTCCAACTGCAAACATAGCTACATTAAAGGCGCGTAATGCACAACACATTCTGAATGTGACCCCGGAAACACTTTGATCAGTTGTGGAACATACTGTTTCTCAGTTTCAACTTGTTGCGGAAAACGGTGGACAGCATATTGAACATGTTTTGAGCCAGTGTATTTACTTATATTTGTGTATATAAATTGACTTCTAGTTATCTTCTTTGTGTCTGAATAAATTCACATGTGTTTGATAAATTCCCATCTAAAACCTATGTGCAGAAACTTAATGTAAAATTTAAATATATTTCTTGTGTTAATTGTATCAAACCTCGGGTGTGAATCATGATATATTATTTTCATTAGCTGCGTGCTGAAAAAACGTATTTCCTGCTGTAGCAGCAGTTGTAATCAACATTTGCACTTTACACTATTTCAATAGTAGTACCGGTATGTTGCTTCGAAAAAAAATGTTTCATTCAAAATTTAAATGTGTATTTATGCAAATAAATGTATACTTTCAGAGAATTTTCAAGTGTTGTGTATATCATATTTCATACTAAATCGGTGCTTGTAATTTACAGTTACTGTAGCATGTATTATAGCTAACATGTTGAGTCAAACCCAGTTTTGAGTTTCAACAAGGGTGTACAGTGCCTGCATTTTCGCGAATTTTCAAGTTTGTTAGCGACCATAATCACAAGAAAGCTTCAGGAAATCAGTAGCTTTCAGCTTAGCTCTTTTTGTTGCCTTAACAGAAACTTTTTTATGCATATGAATTGCTTCAGTCCTTCGACAGAATTAGTAACAGTTCTAGTTTAACAGGTTTAGTTTATTTTAAATTTTTTGTTTAAAAGCCCCACATCAGCCACAATGCAGACCCGCTGTGAATGCCATTCTTAACCACAGGATGAGTTGGTTGATGTATGTAAGCAGCTATAAATCGCCCTGACTACTGTCAAACAATTGGAAGTAGCTCTGACTGAGTGTTTGAGGTTCCAGCGAGTCATTTATCACAAATACTGAAAGTATCTCAAGTATTGTCCTCTCCTACAGATACTGTTCTCTCTGCAGGAAGTAATGGACCTACCACTACTTATCTACTTGATCATGGGCAGCTTGTCAGTGACAGGGCTAGGTGCCTTGAACAAGGGAGCCAGGGACCCTAACCAACAAGTTTGAGGTGCCATCTTCCAATGAAACTGAAAATGAGCCAGTGTGATTCCCCTCACTTGTTAGGAAATCTGCTTTACCCATGTCAAGGGGAGGCAAAGGCAAAAGAGTAGATGTTTAAAACTGTGAGCTTTCAGTATCCTCACATGTCGAATTATGGCAATTTTGATACCATTTCATTTATCTTTCCAGTTATTCACATTTCTGGTGAGTGGCAGTTTATATCTGACAGACATGTGTCCAACAATGAATGCTGGCAGCCCTGGCGCAGACCACACAGTCTGAATATTGAGTTCATGGAGTTAAGTAGTTAATTCTATAATAACTGTCAATTAAGTTAATATTACACCACAACGAAGTTAATTAGAGTCTATTTGATATTATCTATTGAAGGTTTCACTTGTTTCAAAGTAGTTCTGGGGAAAAAAAAGAAAAAAAAAGAAAGTAACCTAAGGGCCAATTTCCACATACTTTAAACATAGGTTCACATACAAATTTAAGACATTTGCGTAAGTATTAAGTGAAGAATTTAGATTGTTTTCATTACATTTCATTAAAATATATTTTGTAATGCCCCATCTACTCGGGAATTAAAGGTTTTAATCTCTATCTTTTAATTTCTTTCAGAACACATAAAGTCCATATTGCGCATATGTGATCTTAGTACAAATTTTTTGGGTATATGAATTTTGAATTTTAATGCTAGTTTAAGTGCATTATATTAATAGTATACACATATATTAGTGTTCCACATAACATGAGTGCCTCTTGCAATCTGTAGTTAACAGAATATTACTATAATATGTATATAATATTGTAAACAACCATGAGTGAGAAGTATTTGTGCTCCCATAGGAAAATTACTTCTGGGGTTCTATGCCACTATTGTGAAAGATGGTTACATTGGGGGGGGGGGATGTAGTGGCATGGGAATTGGGGAAGTAAATGAGTCTCTTCCATGGTATTGCAGAATATGTCCAAATGATAGGAAAATAGCTGAACAGGAAGGGAACATTAGAGGCCTTTAGGCTGAACTGGATAGTGCTAGGGAGGACCTGATGAGGTTAAGGGGGGAGAATGGTGAAGGCAGGTGGGAAGTGGTGGCAAGGAACAGGGTCTACAGAAAGAGAACATTATCTGTCACCTTCATCATTGGGTTAACCAATAAATTTGCCTTGCTACCTCAGTTAACTACGGAAGAGGCTCAGGTAAATGTAAGTGTAGTCATCACTCAACAGACTTTCACTAGGAAACCAACTGTTAAAAAAAAAAAAAAAAGAGGAGAAAGTTCTGTTATTAGGTAGTAGCCATGGAAGAGGTGTGGGCCAGATCTTTCAGAAAAAATTAGGTGACAAGTACCAAGTCACAATTTTTTTCAAGCCCAGTGCGTGTCTTAGCCAAGTGAGAGAGGATGTAGGATCATTGTGCAAGGGTTTTAAGAAGCAGGAGTATGTTGTGGTAGTGGGTGGAGTGGGTAACAGTATTGACAGGGATCAGGGCTACAATATTGAGTTTGACCTGGTAAAAATAACACCTGCAATGAACCATACAAATGTTGGCTTGGTTCCTGCTTTCATGCAGTATGACTGGCACCAACTGAACAGCTCTGTCAGGAGGGTCAATATGGAGCTCGACCCTCTGCTTTGGGTGGCTACTTTGTCAGGCATAGGTTTGGTTCCTGTTGATGATATTTGTAGGTGGGACTTCACAAGATGTGGCCTGCCTCAAACTGGAAAAGGAAGGGTAAATTGGCTGGTTGATAGCAAAATCCTTAAAGGGAGCACTGAAACTCTTGAGAGGACCTCCTTTTTAGGCTAAGATCAGTGTACAATGATTCAACAGATAGGCAGGTACTAGAAATGTTCAACTATCACAAGATTCTCATAAAAGTATGAAAAATAATGTTAGTGTCACAAGACTCTGTAAAAGCACAGTGAAAAATGTTAGTACATTGTACCACAATATCAGGGGACTAAAAAACAAAGTAGATGAGCTTCTTGTTTGTTAGGAGATTTAGAAACTCGGGGTGAAACAGATGTACTATGTCTGTCTGAACATCATACAATCACAGATATGGGAAAGGTAAGTGTAGGTGGATATAAGCTTTCAGCACATGTAAGTAGACACACCATGGAGAGAGGAGGAGTTGCCATATCTCTTAAGAGCTACCATAATGTGAAAAATTTAGAAACTAAAATTTTTTGTGTAGAGCAGCATATGGATCCATGTATGTGTGATCTTAAACTAAATAATTGTACTTTTATAATTCTAGCCATGTATAAGTCTCCATTGGCAACTTTTCAGCTATTTTTTAACAGCTTGGATTCTTTGTTGTGTTATCTGTCAGACAGAGGGAAGCAAATCATTGTTTATGGGGATTTCAATGTAGATTTTCTGAAAGTGTCTGATAGCTTGCCCTTGAAGTATTACTTGGTTCTTTCAATTTGATGTCAGTTATTGATTTTCCTGCCCAGGTGGTACAGGAAAGCAGCACCCTGATAGATAATGTTTTCATAGACCAAGATAAATTAAATCAAATAAAAAAATTTCATGCTAAGAATGGTCTGTCTGATCATGATGCACAGGTAGTTACAGTATATAACATAGCTCCATATAATAATGCAAAACAGTTCTCCAAAATAGTATATTCAATTAACAATTCAACAATTAAAAATTTTATGGAAAGCTTGCAACAGTTAAATTGGTATGAGGTGTACTGGGAACCTGATCCTAATTTAAAATTTAACCTGTTTCATGATACCTTTGTGAGTATATTTGAAAGCAGTTTGCCTAAGTAAACAGTGGAATATAATTGTAAAAAAACCATCTAAAAAGCTAGGGCCTACTAAAGGCATAAAAATATCCTGTAAACAGAATAGGTATATTGAAGATGCAATACCTATGCAATTTGATAAAATTGAAATTCAACCCACCTCTCCTACTGAAATTAGGAAAATAAAAAATTCACTCAAAAGTAAAAGCTGACATGCAATTGACGATATTTCGAATAGAGTACAAAAAACTTGTTTCCAACAGATAAATAGGATTCTCAGCCACATATGCAGTAGCTCATTGAAGCAGGACTTTTTCCAGATAGACTGAAATATGTTATTGTTAAACCATTGCATAAAGAAGGGGATAGGTCTGATGCTAACAACTACAACCCAACTTCTGACAGCTTTATCAAAAATATCTGGAAAAGTAATGTATTCAAGAATCGTATCAAATATTTGTAAAAATGAAATACTAACAAAATGTCAAATTGGTTTTCAGGAAGGCTCTTCAACAGAAAATGCTATACATGCTTTCACTGATCAAATATTAAATGCTTTGAATAACTGAACTTTATCCATTGGGATATTCTGTGACCTCTCAAAGGCTTTTGACAGTGCTAATCATGAATTTCTTCTAGATAACCATTAATATTGTGGAACGAGTGGGGCAGTGCACAAATGGTTTATCTCATATTTAACTGGAAGAATGCAGAAGGTAGAAATTAACAGTACAGGTAGTCTGTCAAAATCGCCAGAGTCCTCTACCTGGGGAGATATCAAGAATGGTGTCACACGGGATTCAGTCTTGGGTCTCTTATTATCCTTAATATATATTAATGACTTGCTACTCTATATTCATGAAGATTGCAAAGCTAGTTCCTTTTGCTGATGATACAAGTATAGAAATCACAACCAACAAACAAGAATCAGCTGACAAAATTGCATTTAATGTCTTTCAGAAAATTATTAAACTGTTCTGTGTAAATGGACTCTCCCAAAATTTTGAGAAAACACAGCATATACAATTCTGTACAGCAATGACATAACACCATTGATAAATATAGACTACGAACAGAAGTCTGTTGCTAAGGAAGAATATTCAAAATTTCTGGGTGAATGCACTGATCAGAAATTGAGCTGGAAGAAAGACATTGATGATCTGCTGAAACTGTTAGGTTCAAATACTTATGCTATCAGGGTTATTGCAAATTTTGGTGATAAACATGACAGTAAATTAGCCTACTATGCCTATTTTCATTCACTGTTTTCATATGGCATCATACTTTGGGGTAATTCATCATCAAGAGAAAAAGTATTCAATACACAAAAGTGTGCAATTAGAATAATAACTGGAGCACACTCATGATCACTTTGCAGACATTTATGTAAGGAATTCAGGCTATTCACAGTATCTTCATAATAAAAATATTCACGTATGAAATTTGTTATTAATAACCCATCCCAATTCAAAAATAATAGCGAATTGCATGGCTACAACACTAGAAGAAAGAATGATCTTCACTATTCTGGGTTAAATCTGATTTTGGCACAGAAAGGGGTGAATTATGCTGCCACAAAAGTCTTTGGTCATTTGCCAAATAGAATTAAAAGTCTGACAGATAGCCAACCAAGATTTAAAAACAAATGAAAAGAATTTCTGAATGACAACTCCTTCTACTCAATAGAGGGATTTTTGGATATGAAGCAGTAACTGTAAAAAAAGAAAAAAAAGTTATTTTGTATAAAGAAAACTTGTGTTAAAGTGGCATGTTCCACATAGTTAAGAAATGTCTTATTCATGATCTATGGAACAAGTATCAACATAGTGTAACATTACCACATGGGTAGCGAGAGAGTTGTAGCATCTCGCAGTTCATTACAGCAGGGATTTCCGAAATTTTCCTGTGATGGAACACTTTGAGAATATTGGTAATTTGAATACATCTTGTTAACAAAATTAACAAAATATTAACGAGTGAGAAAGACTTGTTTTATTCAGTGATTACTTTCATTTTAAATCATAACTAATAATATAGAAAAATATAATAACATTTTTAAAAAATCAGGCAAAATGTTGCAAATAATGACACGTTATTAATAGTTTTTTTGTGAAGCACTTATTTATTTCCCAGTGTTCAGTGGAACACAATATGAGATTTTGGAATGGAATGTCAATGATTATTGCTTTGTCACCAATGAAATTTATGTATCTGCTGTAATGTACTACAGTCTTTATGGCAAATACATTCAGTATGCATCACTTGTAAAACTGACTTTAAATTCAAAGAATACAAATCCAGTTCTTGCCCGATCCTAAATATGAATAGTCACAATAATGAATGGTAAATGGAGTCATATTCGTTGGCTGTGTAGCGAAGGGAATTAATGTGGCGCTATTCAGCTCACAATAGAGGCAACTAGCATTTTATATGGTGGAATCAAGAAAAGGGCTACAAGATCTGCAAATACATCTCTGGAGATGCTGTGCAATTGCCAACAGTAGACTTACAGAGACTACTGTTCAGATTTTACCACGGCACAGCAAACATTAGAGAAGAACAACTTTGAATATGAGCGAACAATGAATTTTCATCACTGTAAATTAAAATTCATTATTAACTGTGTGTGTAGAGTGTAAACTTAAAAATGGAAATCAGTAATCAAATTTCAACAATTTATGGAGACAAGTGTAGTCCACAACCCTATCAGAACTAACCCAAATGCCGAAATGAAGACTGACAATGAGAACAAACATTTTAATTCTGGAGAAATTGAAAATTTCAAGGTAGCTTCCACAGTGTCAGTGCAGAAAAATTAAACAATGAATGGTGTAAGACATCGTGAGTACCTATTAATTGAATTGCTGCAAAGTATAAAGAAGGGCTATGAGCAAAAAGAAGCTGATAAACACAAACACAGGAAAAGACTCAGCAAATAAAGAAATTAACATTCAGCAGCTTAAGAAATTGTTCCAACAAATGCACAGTGATGAACTTAAAATGAGTAGCTACACAAAACAAGAGTTTCACAACCTCATGATTGACATGAATCAAGTTAAAAGCTCTCAGACCACTTGCAAAGGAAATAAAAATACCGTAGAGAAGCTACTATTGGTCACACAACAACAATGTGCTAAGCTCGATACGAAAGTCAATGAACTGTATGAAGCTGTCAAGGCAAAGCATGTTCTTAATATGCCAATAGACAAAAATTTGATTTGTAAGGAAGTCAGTAGACTTATTCATAAAGATTGTGGAATGAATTTGTGTACAAATACTTTTCTGGGTAGTATAAATGGAAATGATCAATTCAAAGAATTCAAAGATTTCATGAAACAATTCAAAATTAATTTAGTTTCATTACAGTGGCAATGTAAAAGCAAAACTGTGCACATAGTTGGGTCAACTGTGTAGTAGCTAGTCAGTACCAGTGTTTGGTGAGTTGCAGGTGGCTTTTTGCGGGAAATATTTGTCACACGAGAATAAGCAAAGTGTTAAGAGAGATTGTTTCTGCGCCACAATTATAACAGAGGTCGGGGAAGTACGCCAGACATTTTGCAGAAACACTGGGAGATGAATAGCATTTGCATGACTGAACTGAAGTTGATGTCTTCAAGGCATTTTTAACCAAATACCTACCATGGAACAATCATGACAGATTGGCTTCCAGAACATTTGACAATTTTTACGAACTGTTATGCATCATGGGTCACTTGGAAGGACTAGAAAATGAAAGGAATGTGTAAAAATAAAGATTTCAATCCTCAGGATAAGGGTAGGCAAGGAGACAATGGATGACAACCATGCTGCCACTGGGATTCCGTCCGCCCCCATAGCTGAGTGGTCAGCACGACGGAATGCCATGCAAAGGGGGCTGCTTCGATTCCCGGCTGGGAGTTGTGTTGTCTTCATCATCTTCATCTCTTCCCCATCGACACGCAACTAGGCGAAGTGGTGTCAACTCAAAAGGAGTGGAAATTCGGACAATCCATTCTCAAACGACGCCTACAGTATAGGATCCACACTCTCTCCAAATTTCAGTTTTCTATCCTCAGCGGTTTGGCCGGGGCGATGATGAGTCAGTGACTCAGTCTGGACCTATCTATAACCGAATAGACAAACACAAATTTTCAAAGATTTAGCTTCAAAAATGCTTGTACAATGAAATATTTCCATAAACACCTTCATCTCCCGTTCACCCCCACATTCAAAAACAGTGAAACATATATTTTTTATTTCTAACTGAGAAGCCAAATATAAATTTTTATACATTTAGCTTTAAAAATGCTTACATTATAAAATATTTTCATAAAAAAATCTCATCCCCTATTTCACCCCCTTTGGGCTCAGTTTCCAAAAAAAAACTGAAACACGCATTTTTTTATTTGTAACCGTGAAGTCAAATTCCAGCGTTCATAGATGTAGCCTTAAAAATACTTTGGTAGTTCTTTAATAATGATATATTTAAAAAAAAAAAAAAAAACACCTTTCGTCCTCTTTTTCACTCCCTTAGGGTTCGAGTTTCGAAAAATCATTTCTTAAACGATGCCTACATTACAAGATCCACATCTTCTATCCTTAGCGATCGGGGCTGGGCGATGATAAGCCAGCCAGTCAGTCAGGACATTGGGTTGGTGTACATAACGATTGAGCACGCGGAAGCGCGGGTATTTTACTGCAGTCTATTGACATTAGCATAGCCATGTGGAGTTGTGATGCATTTCCAGATACTATGTTATCTGTTGTAGCATTAGAACAACGCCTAAGAGAGAAATCTATAACATCGCGAACAAAACAATCGCATTAACTGTTTCCGTTTGTCTGTGGTCTCAATACGTATTCTAATCTTTTAGGAGACATGACTGGAAGTGACGTCATGATTACTTCATCAACTTATAATACATATACGGCGGTTTGTGGGGCTAGAGTAAAAGTTGCGTGCATTAGTCTTACCTTGCAAGTCCTTAAACTTCCTGAACTTCGATCTCCCAATAGATTTATCTTCCACCAAGCCACGAGAATCATGGAATCCTTTACACGTCCCCTCTTGAGAATAATTATGTTTATTCTTGGTACATGGTTATTGACCAAGGACCTGCAAATCCGAATCAGTTCCCGAAACGTCGTATGCAAGTGATAAATAATTGTAGATAAGATTGACATAGACGGCCGCGCGGGATTAGCCGAGCGGTCTGGACTGTGCGGCTGGTCCCGGCGGAGGTTCGAGTCCTCCCTCGGGCATGGGTGTGTGTGTGTTTGTCCTTACGATACTTTAGGTTAAGTAGTGTGTAAGCTTAGGGACTGATGACCTTAGCAGTTAAGTCCCATAAGATGTCACACACATTTGAACATTGTTTTGACATAGACGGGTAAACATCAGGTTATGCACCATTTCCAGTGTGAAGTACATACTATAGGACATCTCTATAAGTACCAAGAATCATTTCATGATATTTTCCATGGTTTACCTTATTATTTCGTACTGGCAGCTCCGATTTTCGGTGCCCTTCTTCACTTAACACGGGAGGAAATTGAGCAGAGTAATATATTATTTCAACCATAGTAAACATGATAAAGCAAGTGATGTGTGGTCTGCATCAGTTGGAAACATGTTTATGTATGTGTAAATATTATCCAAAAAATGGTTCAAATGGCTCTGAGCACTATGGGACTTAACATCTATGGCCATCAGTCCCCTAGAACTTAGAACTACTTAAACCTAACTAACCTAAGGACAGCACACAACACCCAGTCATCACGAGGCAGAGAAAACCTCTGATCCCGAAATATTATCCATTATTTCCTACGTAGCCCACACTTCTGTTTTATATTGCTTAATCTTTAACCAACGCGTTGAGTAGCTTCACCAAATCGGAGAGGTATTTCCCGTGTGTTTAAGTTTCTTGACTGTTGTTAGACTGGTGGTGAAAGGGACCCCTTTGATCACTCCCCTTTACCGAGGTTGTTTGTTGGTAATCAAGTGTGCATGGGACGAGTGACTCGAAATCGAGTGTATGGCAGTAGGCTGAAATTTGAAAGCGGTCACGAGACACCCCTCGCGCGCTAATTCTGCGCCACTATATTGGATTCATCATATTTCGGTTGTTTCTGTATTATAACATGCGTGTAGTGACATACTCACATTTTAAGGCAAAGGCAAAGGCGCAATGGAGGTGTATCACTCTAGGTCGATTTATTATAATTAAATGCCAATTAATGGTACATCATTTGAAAACGTTCTAAGAAAATTTAGTATAAACAGTTTTAAAGGAGCAATTTTCGTGTATTTCCTGTGGTCGTGTGATTAAAGACGGGCTATTGTAGAGCGCCAGACAGGGGTTTGAAACTACGTAGACGCTGTGTTTTCTTTTTTCTCATCTTCGCATTTGTAACACATTCTGGGAGTTTCTTATTAATGTAGCAGAAGTATGTTCTACAATATTCGATGTTAATTGTACATAAGAGTGTGCTCTTTCAGCAATGAGTTCCTTCTATTTTGTGATTTCATTCTGATTAGAAAACGAAAGATGGAATCGCTGCGAGTGAAACGACCAGCAATGACATTTATATTCCTTCTTGTCACAAATATCTGACTGTCTTTTTCGATTATACCGCGGTATCTAGTGGTGTAGTTGACCAGGAACCTAAGAGAACAGCTTAAATTGCTGCACGTAAAACGAGGGGCAATAATTTTTATAGAGTTGCTCGCCAATAGTACTTTGCCGTTTATTCGGAATATGTGGCGATTTTCGGGTGTGATTAGCGAGGAACCTAAGAGCACAACTTAAACTGCTGCGAATGAAACGAGCAACAATCATGTTTATACCCATGCTTATCACAAATATTTAGCAGCGATCGAATACTTAATGGTAATTTCTGTCAAGAGCGAGAGCCGTCACGTGATCCCTTCTAGATTTCAGTCGATTGCCAGAAGTACTTACGATATTTTGTTCTCGTTGCGTGGGCACCCTCCCGCTGGGATTCGATGACGTAACATAGTTAGTTAAGCAGGTACTTGGAAACTTAGAGTGATGATCAGGCTGTGAAAGTCTTCTGCGTAACGGAAGTATTTAATTATTTTCCTTCGCAGCTTTGTTTTCAGAATCCGTGATTTATTTAGAGTAGGGAATGGTAGAATTTTCATGATTATTCAGGGGCTTCCTTTGTTCCACTGTAACTTTGAGAAGTGGATGTGTGACCTAACTCGAGGTGCTTAGTTTATAGTGCTTCCATCTCTAACGTGAACTCATGTGTAATTGTGCCTTCGTATGCGTGTAGTTCTTTTTCTTGCCCTAGTTCAATATACATTCACCTACATCTACATCATACTCCACAAGCCACCTAATGGTGTGTGGCGGAGGGTACTTTCGGTACCACTATCTGATCCCTCCAACCCTGTTCCACACGCGAATAGCGCGTGGGAAGAATGATTATCGGTAAGCTTCTGCATTGGCTCTAATTCCTCGAATTTTCTCCTCGTGGCCAATACTCTAGATCTTCGTGGTGGGAAATAATATGTTGTCCGACTCCTCCTTAAAAGTGCTGTCCCGAAATTTCAATAGTAAATCTCTCCGTAATGCACAACGTCTCTGTTGTATCGTCTGCCAGTGGAGTTTGTTTAGCATGTCCGTAACGCTCTCTCGCCGGCTAAACGACCCCCGTGACGAAACGCGTCGCTCTTCGTTGGATCTTCTCCATCTCCTCCATCTGTCATATCTGCTAGGGATCCCAGATAGATGAGCAATACTCACGAATCGGGCGAACAAGCGCTTATAAGCCCCTTCTTTCGGGATGACTTTTTTTGTTAACATTCTTCCGATGAATCATTCCCTACGATCTGTTTTATATGGTAATTCCACTTAAGGTCGCTCTGGATAGTTACATCTAGATATTTTACGGCAGACGCTGTCTCCAGCTGTTTGTCATCAGTAGTGTAGCTGTGCGGTAGTGGATTTCTTTTCCTACGTATGCGCAACATGTTCGAGTTTTCTTTGTATTCTCTATTCGTGCGCATTGTCGTACTGGTCTCACGTGTTCGTCTTTCGTTCAATGAGTCGTCTGTTCCATATTTGCCTATTTCCATTCTCAGTCTTTCGTTATATTGAATAATCTGTGTTTAAGCTGCTTTTCCATGTGAAATAAACCTTGAATTTTCTGTGTGTTCTGAAACTTGCTTTGCTTGTGTTATTACAGAGAAGTCTAGTCTTCACCTTTTCCTGCACATTATCTCACTGATCTTACTGCATTTCTCTCGATCTTTTTTGACATGTGTTTGTTACTTAATCAATTTACAACCATTTACGATAATTCACATGACTGCTACCTTTGTTAAATTACTCAACCCCGTGGACTCCTGCTTTCGGTTTTGCGTGTGAATATTTTCGGATCAGTTTTACATTAATGCTTGCTTTATTTATTCTCAGTATGAGGCCAATCAGTACGAATTTCTTTGACAGAATTGTGAGTGTTCGTAATGGTCTAATTTCTTCGTATCTTTAATCTCTTTTGTTGAATACAGTTGAGAATGTGCTAGTCCATGCTTCCCTTCCTTGAATTTCGTGTGAGATTCAACAAATAGAATCCCTTTATGAGATATAACACGATTTTAATTAAATGTTGTTTAGTGAGTAAATCAGGCACCATCAACTGTTAACGTTTTTTCATCTTAATGCCAGTTTTCACGGAAATAAAATTTTCCAAGCAAAATTTTACACATTATCTGAACATTCACTTTGTCCCAATGTTCTGGCCTGAGCTTCCTAGGCACCATCCTAAGCGTTACTAAAGCGCAAATCATAATAGGGCAAATGTCGTATTTTTTGCTGAGGATATAAGTGATTTATTTTAAACGTTGCTGAAGGAAACAAAGGTTTCAATGACAATGGTGAACGTCTAAACGACATCAGTAAACTAGAACCGTATTT
Source organism: Schistocerca cancellata (assembly GCF_023864275.1). Lineage (NCBI taxonomy): Eukaryota > Metazoa > Arthropoda > Insecta > Orthoptera > Acrididae > Schistocerca > Schistocerca cancellata. Next base: position 298,203,574 of record NC_064626.1, on the reverse strand, counting down.
CCCCCAAAATGAATAGTAATAGACTGTGAGATGTGAACTGTTATAATAAGGTTTGTGCTCTCCTTGCTTTTCAGTGAGATAGTCGTACAGCCGCGTGACTGTAGTGGTGATTTTTCCGTCTTTTAATTTACGCAAGTTAACACTAAAATCTTCTAACATAGCGCTCTGTGGTTGGTTTACCACTGCAGCAAACATTAATATTACAGTTAGTTTTCGCCACAGCCAGACGCACAACGTCACAGTCCTCCACACACCAGGTACAAGCTAAACTGACGGAAAAAAATCGCAACACCGAAAAGAAATTAATGTAGGGTACTGAAATTTCGAGAATACATTTGTCTAGGTAACATATGTAGTTGATTAACATTGCAAGCTTACAGATTAAGGTAAGCGCGATATAAGCCATTGCAAACGCGAAATGCTGGTACATTAATAACCCGTGCAGCCACCAGAATGTTCAGTGCGAGAAAGCAAACGTGCATGCATTGTGTTGTACATGTGCTGGATGTCGGTTTGTGGGATGGAGTTCCATGTCTGTTGCACTTGCTCGATAAATATAGGGACGGTTAATGCAGTTTGTTGATGACGTTGGAGTTGTCGTCCGATGTTGTCGCACATGTGCTCGATTGGAGACAGATTCTTGATCGAGCAGGCCAAGGCAACATGTCGACAGTCTGCAGACGTGGCCGAGCGGTTCTAGGCGCTTCAGTCTGGACCCGCGCGACCGCTGCGGTCGCAGGTTCGAATCCTGACTCGGGCACGGATGTGTGTGATGTCCTTAGGTTAGTTAGGTTTAAGTAGTTCTAAGTTCTAGGGGACTGATGACCTCAGATGTTAAGTCCCATAGTGCTCAGAGCTATTTGAACCATTTGAAGTCTGTAGACCATGTTGCGTTACAACAGTGTCATGTGGGCGAGCGTTATCCTGTTGCAAAAGACCCTCCGGAATGCTGTTCATGAATGGTAGCACAACAGGTCGAATCAGACTGATGTTCAAATTTACAGCCAGGACGCGCCTGATAACCACGAGAGTGCTCCTGCTGTCATACAAAATCGCTCCCTAGACCATAACTCCAGGTGCAGGTCCAATGCGTCTAGTTCGCAGAGAGGTTGGTTGCAAGACCTCAACTGGCCTCTGCCTAACCAACACCCATGGTCGTCACTGGCACCGAGGCAGAGCCAGCTTTTCATCAGAAAACCCAAAAGAGCTCCACTCTGCCCTCCAACGAGCTCTCATTTCACACCATGGAAGTGGTTTGGGGTCAGTGGAATGCACGGTAAAGGGCATCTGGCTCGGAGCGTTCCTTGAAGTAACCGATATGTAGCAGTTCGTTTTCACTGTCGTGTCAGCTGCTTCTCAGAATGCTTCTACAGATGCAGTACGATGCGCCACAGCTATGTGCCAAACACGATGGTCTTCCCTCTCGGCAGTGCCACGGGGCCATCAAGAGCCCGGTCTTATTGCAATCGTACATACTCGTGATCACCACTGATTGCAACCATGTACAATGGCTACATTCCTGCCCAGTCTTTCTGCAGTGTCGCAGAAGGAACATCCATCTTCATGTAGCCCAATTACACAACGTCGATCAAATTTTAAAGGCATCCTTGACTAAAATAAACTCTTAAAGGTCATTTAAAGGTACTAGTGCCACTATGACGATGAAAATTTGAATAGACATCAGCTTTCATATGTAGAAACAAGCCTACCAACTTTCGTTTATGTCGCACAACTTCTTCTTTGTGTTGCAGATGTTTCCCGTCAGTGTATATTACTTTTCACTTTTAACTGTTATGTGTATGAGATTGTAATTTATAATGACAGATGCTTTGCTCTTATTAACATTCCTTGTGTTGTAACTCTATTACAATAAAATCTATTGCATCTTAAGACAGCACCAATCAACCATTCTCTTTTGAGAGGGGTCTCTTATTAATGCAGGAACGTCTGAACACACTGGTGAAAAGTATAGTGCAAACAATTTTGTCACAAAAAGATGTAGGATAGGAAAAGCATACATATATCGTTGTCCCCAGCTATACGCCGATCAGAGGGCTAGTGAGAAAGACTTTATCTCTCTTTCGACCACATATAGTAGATATAGCGAGGACCAGGACATAGCTGCCGATCAAGAGACACATAAACCACAGCAGAGAATATGGATCCAGTCTCGATAAAGAGCAACTCATTAGAATACAGTCTGTATTAACCTTAATTACATATCCCCGAGAATCAATCCGGAAATGATGTGTTCTTAAAATTCCACACACTCGGAAACATAAATAGGTAATGGTCTAAGTCCTCACAATACATTTACTCAATTAGGTATCTATACAAGGTGTAAAAAAAAAAAAAAAAAAAAATGGCCGGAGTGGCCGAACGGTTCTAGGCGCTACAGTCTGGAGCCGCGCGACCGCACCGGTCGCAGTTTCGAATCCTGCCTCGGGCATGATGTGTGTGATGTTCTTAAGTTAGTTAGGTTTAAGTAGTTCTAAGTTCTAGGGGACTGATGACCTCAGCAGTTAAGTCCCATTGTGCTCAGAGCCATTTGAACCATTTTTTGTAAAAAAAATTTACGGCACGAATTCCAGACACATTCCATCTCACATAGATGCAGAAATTATATGACCATGGGTCTGGATATGCTTTGTTTCCATGTTACAACTCATTTTCTCCAACTCATCAATCATGGGTGCCACACACGAACAGAATGCGCCAGCATACCACACGTAATTCTTTCTCAGAGGAGATGATCAATAGGCCCTATGTGGGCACTGATACTTGCATCAACCCCCCCCTGTAGCGAATCTCGGATGCGCTGACGTAGCCCTGGGGTTCTGCGTACGGTCTCGCAGCCTTCCGTAATATGGGCGTGGAGACTCTGAACATCTTGTACTGGGGCTACATTCACGAGAGCTTTCAAATGCCCTGACTAATAAAAGACCAGTGGGTATAGATCCAGAGAGTGTGGAGGCCAGGCAACTGCCCCATCTCTAACTATCCATCTGTCACTGAATTTGTTGTTCAGAAGCCGACGGACATGAACACTAAAACAAGATGGTGCTCCATTGCGCATTGATTCTTTACGAAATTATGATAACTTTATCCGTTGAGCCTGGCTGAAAGAAAGTGAGGCCCTACCAAACAGTCACCAACAATTCTGGCCTAAACATTAACAGGAAATCTTTGTTGATGATTCGCTTCAACAGCTGCATGAGGACTGACGTCTGCCCACATAACCCAATTGTGAAAATTTACAATCTGATCTCACTGAAACAACACCTCATCCGTGAACAGCACTAAAATTGAGGTTGGCGCTTCGTTCAAGAAACCATTCGCAGGAAAATCAGCTGCAGATAGTGCCTGCACAAGCTCAAAGTGGCATGGATACAGCTGTTCCTTATGTAACACTCGCCGGACAGTAGTGTGGTCAACATTCAGTGTTACAGTTACATGTCCTGTAGTGACACTAGGGTCGTCATCAATTGCATGAACAATTGCCACTTCCCGTTGCGGTGTCCTCGTTGAACGAGGCCTCACCCATTTGTGAGTATCAGGATTACATGCCCCATGTTCTGTAAGTGGATGGTCATGGCTTCAAACGTTTTGCTGTAGGGACACGTTTGTCCTGGAAATGTCTTCAGTACAAAAATTGAGCGCGAGCTCCAATGCCGTCAGCTAATCCATACATCAAATGGGCATCTGCCATCTCTGCCTTTGTGTACATTGCCACTCTACGACCCAAGTCTGTGATTAACTCTACGTAGTAACCTGAGTGTTTGCAACGGTCGTACCGATTGCTGGAACAGTTGATGTTACCTGTAAACAAGCGATGACGTACGTCGCATGGCAACAGGGACATGTAAAATAAAACACTGGCAGTGCACAATGTAAGCAGACGTCACCGAGTGCATGTCCCCTATGATTCTAACGTTTTATTTTGTGCACTTCCTAAGATTAATGAATTGGAGAAAATGAGTTGTAACATAGAAACAAATCGTTTCCAGACCCATACCCATATAACAAATTCTTCATCTACGTGTAAGCCAAGTGTTTTACAATTTGTGCCGAACATTTTTGTTACACCATGCATATTTGCCTGCAAGACACTCAAGGCTCTAAAGATGTATAGCTGGTCTTTGCATTCTCAGATTTACTATCACTAGAATTTTCCACGCTCTTAACACGAGCAAAAAACCTCTTAAGGTTTTGTAGTGCATACTGGTTTTGGAAATCTGTTTGTGTATGACGAATTATTATCCATCAGCACAACACAGAATATAACCAAGATATAGTTTATTTCCATGTCAAATAATTAGAACTGTCTGACATACAGTACAGAGGATAGTTTATAACCAATTATCGGTCCCAATTACCAGGAGTGTGTGAGTACTGGGGCAACAGGGGTGCCAGCAAACATTGCAGGTTGCCTATGACAGGCGAAAGTATGCATTCAGGGGCAAACCTGTTGATCCCTTTCGATTGACAGGTATTTAACCTATTGTTCTGCTAAGAGGATTAAGACTGCTTGGGGTAATCCCTGCTTTGATTAACATGTTATGACCCCTGGGGATAATCCACCCTTTCGATTGACAGGTCCTTAACCTATTGTTCACCCACCCCTTCCCCTCCTCCTCCTTCACCCCCACCCCTCACAGGCAACACCCTCACCGATACAAGTACACTCTTGATATCAATTTCGTTGACTAATTAATTAAATCGACAATTAATTAAATCCATCGACTGGAAAAAAATCAGTCATCCCCCTTGAATTCCCATCCCGGAAATCAGCGGGAAAAAGACTCATTTGATCGGTCATTTGGAGGGTATTCGATTGCAGTATATGGAATATTGTTTAATCAATTTAGACAATGTGTGGAATCTTGCTTATTTATGGGATTCAAGGTGGTGTACGGAATAAAATTTATTTGTTTAGTTAAAGAATTTGTCAGGAAATCGATTGAAGTGTATGGAATATTGTTTAAACATTTTAGGCAATGTATGGAATGCGGTCTATTTAAACAATTTACACGATATAAGGCGGTGTTTGGAATAGAGTATATTTATTTAGCGAAAGAATTTGTCGGGAAATTGAGTGCAATCTGTGGAATACCACTTATTTAAACAATTTACAGGATACAAGATGGCGTATGGAATATAGTTTATTTAAAGAATTTGTCAGGAAATCGATCGATTTAAACAATTGCTGCGCTTTTTTTATTCTGATTGTGCTTGGAAATGCTGAGTAGACATAGTTTATATCTGTTGCCAGAGTCAGGGATATTAAGTCTCTTATTATTTGTTTTTCTCACTTTTCGAAGCACAGGTCTCTAAACACAGACGGGAAGGAACAGTTACTCGTACACATCTAAAAATTCACGGCATATTTCGAAACCCACCGTCACTTTCTGCAGACCGACGGATTACAAGAACCTCAGCAGCAAAGTGTTTGATTGAGAAACATACAGCAATCTTATTTCACTGACGCTTAAACCTCCAACTTAAAATGATTCTTCTTCGTAAAAAAACATATTTTCAACGTTTGAGTATCACTCACAAACATTATGCAAATCAAGTTATAAAATTTCCCTCACAAATAGATCATAACACTAAATATATCTGAGGTCCGTCTACACCAATGTTTGACAGCACAAACACCCTCCTCCACCACAACGTTCCAGTAAACATAATGTTTAAAAAAAGAAGAAAAGTCCTCCCAATCACAGAAATTAGCGATCGCAAGGCATACGCCATTCACCATCTACAGTGTAGCCCCCACCAACACTGGTCGGGAGAGAGACCCCATCCAAATGCATGCATGCGCAGTACAATTATTGGAAATGTGATGGGGTATAAATAAATAAGCAAGATACAATACATCATCTAAATTGTTTAAACAATGTTCCATATACTGCAATCGAATTCCCTCCAAATGACCGATCAAATGAGTCTTTTTCCATCCAAATTCCGGGAGGGGAATGGGACGTGAGGACTGGTTTTTTTCTAGACTATGGATTTAATTAATTAATCAATCAAATTCATATTAGAAGTGTGCTTGTATCAGCGAGGTGTGTTCTCTCAGGGATGGGGGAGAAGGAGGAGGAGGGAGAGGGGTGGGCGAATAATAGCTTAAGGGCCTGTCAATCGAAAGGGTGGATTATCCCCAGGGGTCATAACCTGTCAATCAAAATGGAGATTATCCCCAGGTGGTCTTAATCCTCTTAGCAGAAGAATAGGTTAAGTACCTGTCAATTGAAAGAGATCAACAGGTTTACCCCTGAATGTATATTTGTCCCTGATGTAGGCAACCTGCAATGTGTGCCAGCACCCCTGTTGCCCCACTACTTATGTGTACCTCTACGCAAGTCAACAGTATTTACTCTGATTCTCTGAGAGATGCGGGTTTAGATCCTATGTTAGTCTGACTTAGGTTTCGTATTTGTGTGGGAAAATACTGGAATGCGTTTTACAATAGAAATATGATCAGAAAGTCCACAAAAGCAAATGCTTTATGCTGATTCTTTTATAAACATAAACCGCTAAAAATGTGGTTTTTCATGTGCAGAGTAACTCTAAACGTACAAACAAAAAACATGCAAAATCCTTTGGGGACAGGTCATGATGACAACACGTCCATTCTGAGCTATTCCTGTCTTACTTCTGGTGTGGAATAAGTCTAGATTTATAGTCTTCTCGCCTATATTCCATAATGGAACTAAACAAAAATCAGTCGCCCGTACCTTGTAATTTCTCTCCTACAGCTACTGTCTTCCAAAGTTCTGCGCTGCATCAAACTTCTTCTCCTGGCAGTTTAGGCTGAGTTCCAAGGGCTAAAAGAAAACTGCTTTTATCTTCTGCAGCCCACTAAAGGACGAAAGCCTTTCTTCAACTGTCTGTCCATATATTTTCTCTTCTCCTTACAAAGGTATACCTTATCCCATACGTATATCTTATTTGACGAAGCAAAATCTCATCTCCTGCTATACAATTCATTAACAAAACAGAATGACGTAGTTTCCACTGTTTTTATAACTTATCGTGGCTGACGGTACATTTTTGGCCTGCACGTTCCGAGAGCAGCCCCACCCCTTTCCTTTCAGCAAGTGGTGCCACTACGTTCGTCATATGCTGCTCCCATGAAACCCGCGACATCTGCTCATAACAGCATCTTACCTTAATTCTAAAGTACTACGATAACTTGACTTCACGATCACTTTTCCTCAGTTTGAAGGACATGGCAAATGGTTCAAATGGCTCTGAGCACTATGGAACTTAACATCTATGGTCATCAGTCCCCTAGAACTTAGAACTACTTCAACTTAACTAACCTAAGGACAGCACACAACACCCAGCCATCACGAGGCAGGGAAAATCCCTGACCCCGCCGGGAATCGAACCCGGGAACCCGGGCGTGGGAAGCGAGAACGCTACCGCACGACCACGAGATGCGGGCGAAGGACATAGGTGTGACCAATCATTTCCAGTGAAAAGACGTGGCACACCTCAAGTCACCTCCTAAATTACATTGTTTTGTGTGTGCTGGGACGTGGATACTTCAGAGTCATGGGACAGCGTTTGGATCCAGCAACGGCAAGCAACATGCAGATGTTTTGTTTCTATGCTTAGTGTTACTCTGCACGCCAAAAACAGCATTTTTAACGCTTTATATTTATGAAAGTATCAGCTCAGATGTTTATAATAAAAATGAGAGATGCCATTCCCAAGTGAACAGCACAGCCCAACCCCGACAATTGTATGGAAGAAAGAGGTAATGTTATCGTAGCATGAAGGATCATCATAATGTATCAATGACTTTGATACAGTTTTAAGTATTTCTAAGGCGTGTACTTTGATGAAATAATACAAAATATCTAGGCTTGCACCATCATTCCTGCGCTTATGCACACTCTGTAGTAGTAAACATCTCAGAATACGTTATTATATACGATTATACCAAAGCACGAGTTTGTATAATCAATTCCTACGTCAAATAATTAAAATGATAGACAAACAGAGAATACATTTCATTATACCCCTCCCGAGCTGTGAAAAACAGTATAGCCGATTATTCGTATTGGTAGAAAAATCGTTGAGTAAAGAGCCAAGATAGCATCACTTTCGGTCATACTCTCTAAGAGTGAATTAAATTACTCTATTTTGTGTGCATATTATGACGTGAACACCCCATGCCCAGGATAAGGTGGCTGTGACTTTTTTTGTATGCATAGTGTTACTAATGCAAGGAGAGCTGCATCAAAACAGTCTCAGGACTGAAGACCACAACAACAACAACAACAACAGTGTTACTAATGAAGAAAAATCATTTTTAACGTCGCGCAGCTCCATTTTATAAGAAGAGTGTATTTTTTGCTTAAAATAATAGTTATAATAATAATAATGCATGATGGTAAAATGTTTAACAATGATAACATAGGACAATGACAGGAGCTTGTAGGATGGCAGATAGTGATACTGGGCACCTCTGACGATTCAGCAGGGGCACACTGTGGCGATGAGATGTGAACAGCAGTCGAGCTGACGGCATTTCCGGTCCCCTCTCTCTCCAGCGTGCAGTGACCCTGCACCAAGGCAGTCAGCAGTACATGTCGAAAGCAGTATATCTCCCACAACTGATACTGCCCGAGAGAACAACAGAAAAAAATGAGTAAAAGCAAGATAAATGGTTTAAAATATTCGACAAATGCCCACAATAGTACTACGTGCTAATAAAAGTCATGTGGATAAAATTTATTCTCCCTATATTGCGCACAGGGCCATTTATTCTATAGCACAAACTTGTCGTGATTTCATCTGCAGTACTGGTAATATATCATTTTTCGTTGATGCAATCATACCACTTTACACTGCATCCAAGTATTTTTACAATTCCAGATACATAGGACATGCAACTCGCATGCACTGAAGTGAGTACCAGATTCTCAGTATCCAAAGAAACAATATCGTCGTTTACTCAGGCGCACAGAAATGGTGGAAGTGTGACAGCTTCGTCCTGTCATTATATCTCTTGAGAATGCACTATCTTTCCACTATTAAACTATATGCAGTGTCAATCCCTCTCTCATGTCTACCGTTATATTAACGACCTACAGCCCCTCTCTAATACATATTCCGATTAGGCCACATTTATAAAACTTTTTTGTTTCTAGATGTATGTGTGTCATCACGTCTCTCCCTTCCTATGCGTAAATATCAAACTCTGTGTATTTTTTTCAAGGAATCTCTGAGCTCTCTCAACGTTTAGCATAAATCTATCCGTCGTTTCGGGAGCACATGGTACTACGACTCTAATAGTTCTCTTCCTTGGTACAGACTTGAAGTTTTCTAGGGAAGTGTCCAATGCTAATGCTTATGTCACGAAATTTCGACCACTTCTTCTGTTTAAATTCAAATATCCTGTGCGACCATGCATTTCCGGATTTTTACCATACATTTGACATCTTTGTACCGTTTTATCCATATTTTTTACACATTTTCCGTTTTTTCCACTTTTTCCGGTTTGTTCATACTTTTCCATACTCTGTATATAAATACGCGATACAAGTGTACATATGCTCCCACTGCATACATTACCAGCTGTTGCTTGCTATTTATATAATCCATCTGTGAGACAGAGTCCAAAGCCAGCCAGAGTACTTACATAGCGGCCTGAGTGTGGTCTCTGGTGATGCCTCGAATGACGAAAATCGTGTGATGTTAAATGTAATTTGTTATTACCAACTACCTGCGCCCTAGACCTCGAGTGATGTTACTTAATGTAATTGAAATAAAATTAATATGTTATTACCCAATAGCCGCACTCCGATTTTTTCCATATGATGCACAGTTCAGTGGGAGGGAGAAGGAAAGGAGGAAAGGGAGGAAGTGGAGAAATGGGATTGACACTGGTAAACTACCTGTGATTCCTCAGAGGGTGGGAGGGATCTTGGTTATAACTAACAGAAGTGTGTAACCGACAGGGGAAGTCCTGTTCAGTGACCTTGAAGTTAGATCGTTATCTGTCCTCATACTATCAGTGATAACCTACTGATTATCCAGAAGAGAGGGGGGAAGATCAGTGTATAATGTCATGTCGACATCGAGGTCATTAGAGGGATTATTTCAGGAATGTGGAAGGAAATCAGCCGTGCCCCTTCAAAGTAACCATCCCAGCGTTTGCCAGGAGATATTTAGAGAAATCACAGAGAACCCAAATCTGGATGGGAGGACAAGGATTTGTATCACCATCCTCCAGAATGCGAGTCCCATGTGCCACCTCGCTTGGTACGACTATCCAGGACTGCTATGTTAAAATTATCTACAGTTTCCAACAAACCAGAAAGACTGCAGACACCTTTAACGGCAATATGTCAGACATCAAGATAATAGGAATTCGACACGAGTCTGTACTGCCACTGAGTAGATTTCAAAAAATTGGTTCAAATGGCTCTGAGCACTATGGGACTTAACACCTGAGGTCATCAGTCCCCTAGAACTTAGAACTACTTAAACCTAACTAACCTAAGGACATCGCACACATCCATGCCCGAGGCAGGATTCGAACCTGCGACCGTAGCAGCCGCGCGGTTCCGGACTGAAGCGCCGAGAACCGCATGGCCATCGCAGCCGGCCACTGAGTAGATTTGATGTCTACATTAGCGATCTCTCACTTCAAAAAGTCACGAAAATTGCCCGGTATCAGCACAGTACTATACACAGATGCACACCAACACCTTCCAGACATTGGGAAACTCCAAAGTCAAGTGAACATGTCTATCACATAGTGCAGCGCAAACAAATCTCCTTTAAATACGGAAAAAACGATGGTAGTTTAATTTTGTTACAGAACACCCCTATGGAGGTTCCTTATAATAATCAACAACCAAAAAATATTTTGGTCGCAAAAGATAAAGTAGCTAGGTATAACGTAAATAAAGGACTTTCTCGACAAACACATCAGCGAGAGAGAGAAGTACCTCAATTTGGCGAAAGCATCGTGCTGTCTTACTGAACACAACCAAAATAAGACTATACAAATGTTGATATAATCATATTGATGTTGAAGCTCTATTGTCTATGTTTGCTTTGACAATAACTGTTTTTACAATAAGTGTTTTTGAGTGGGGTCCGCCTTTAGCAAAACACAATTTTGTTTGTTGTCCCAGACATGTTTCACTGCAGTTGCAACATCATCAGTGTTTTTTTTATTATTATGGCTGTTAAACATAAGGAATGTTCTTTACTGTTTAAATACACATAAATATTGGTTTCTAAATCGTAATTACAGGTTTTTGAAGAGCACATAAAATTGTGTATTCATACTTCCTTACCACGTGGTGTGGTTTTCCTGCTGTATTAAGTTTTTACAGTGACTGTTTTTCTTTACAGTTTGTCACCTGCAACTATATACAACTAAATGTAGGCAAACATTTACGCAAAAATTGCGATTTCTTAACTATTGTGGCTATGCCTCAGGTTAATAATATACAGGGTGTTACGAAAAGGTCCGGCCAAACATTCAGGAAACATTCCTCACACACAAATAAAGAAAAGATGTTATGTGGACATGTGTCCGGAAACGCTTAATTTCCATGTTAGAGCTCATTTTAGTTTCGTCAGTATGTACTGTACTTCCTCGATTCACCGCCATGATTTCATACGGGATACTCTACCTGTGCTGCTAGAACATGTGCCTTTACAAGTACGACACAACATGTGGTCCATGCACGATGAAGCTCCTGCACATTTCAGTCGGTGTTCCTACGCTTCTCAACAACAGATTCGGTGACCGATGGATTAGTAGAGGCGGACCAATTCCATGGCCTCCACGCTCTCCTGACCTCAACCCTCTTGACTTTCATTTATGGGGGCATTTGAAAGCTCTTGTCTACGCAACCCCGGTACCAAATGTAGAGAGTCTTCGTGCTCGTATTGTGGACGGCTGTGATACAATACGCCATTCTCCAGGGCTGCATCAGCGCATCAGGGATTCCATGCGACGGAGGGTGGATGCATGTATCCTCGCTAACGGAGGACATTTTGAACATTTCCTGTAACAAAGTGTTTGAAGTCACGCTGGTACGTTCTGTTGCTGTGTGTTTCCATTCCATGATTAATGTGATTTGAAGAGAAGTAATAAAATGAGCTCTAACATGGAAAGTAAGCGCTTCCAGACACATGTCCACATAACATATTTTCTTTCTTTGTGTGTGAGGAATGTTTCCTGAAAGTTTGAACGTACCTTTTTGTAACACCCTGTGTGTGAAAGGTTGTATGTGTGTGTGTGTGTGTGTGTGTGTGTGTGTGTGTGTGTGTGTGTCTATTTACATTACGTTTCAATTGCAATTTTTTTTTTCGCCATCTTCTTCATTGTGAAGTTCTACGTATTGAGTGTCACTGTCATTGTCACTGTCACTGTTTACCAGCTATAATAACAAGATGGCAGACAGTGGAACAGTAGTAGTTGTGAAAACAACATGACAGACAGTGGAACAGTTGAAGATGTCATTGGCAGTTGTTTTGAAATTTCTCAGGTGAGTGTGTGTGTGTGTGAAAAGAAAGAAAGAGAGAGAGAGAGAGAGGAGGGGGGAGAGTAATTTTGAGGATTTATCATTATTATAATAACTGTATTTATTTATTTTTAGTTTTATGTGTGTGAATGCGGGAAGGGGGGGGGAGGAGTTGTATAGCTTGGTATTATCTAATAATTCTTTGAGGGCAGAGAACACACACCTGAGAAATTTCAAGACAGCTGTCAATGATATCTTCAACTGTTCCACTGTCTGCCATCTTGTTTTCACACCTTCTACTGTTCCATTGTCCGCCATATTATTATTACAGCTGATAAACAGTGACAGTGACAACTCAATACGTAGAACTTGACAATGAAGAAGATGATGTTGTTGTAAAGAAATACGATCCCGAGCCGGCCGAAGTGGCCGTGCGGTTAAAGGCGCTGCAGTCTGGAACCGCAAGACCGCTACGGTCGCAGGTTCGAATCCTGCCTCGGGCATGGATGTTTGTGATGTCCTTAGGTTAGTTAGGTTTAACTAGTTCTAAGTGACTAATGACCTCAGAAGTTGAGTCCCATAGCGCTCAGAGCCAAATACGATCCCGATATTATGCGAATTATACGAGCCCCACCAACACAACAGAATAGGTATAGAATATCACTTAAATTACTATTAGAGTGATAAGCAGGATCACCATGATCCGAAGAGCAGCACCCAAATAGGATGGCAGGGGCACCTAACTACACGAAACTTCCCTCAACTGATAATTAATAAAGTGGGACCTGAGAGCTCATCACCCTGGTACAGCGTGGTTATAATTTAAATTTCGCTACTTGGGGCAATGTAGGTGGAAAACCATTGACTAAATGGGTAGCCCACATCACAGGAATAATGTTTAGACCGTGCGCTGCAGGATTTGCACTGTTAGTAGTGTCAGTGTTATGAATTGGCGTTAGGCCCCAGTACTGGTACAGCGACATAGATTTGAAGCACAAGCATTAGTGTGCACTACAGTTGCCGACAGTCACCATGGGTCTAGACGAGATGAGTAGTGCGATACTCGTGAAGCTGTTCAACAGCAACTGTGCTGCTGCTCTTCGCGAGTATCGGCGCAATAAAGAAATACGGAGAGGTCCTGTTTCCACACTGGATTTGAACATGATTCGAAAGTTCGAATTAACCTGCGATTTAGGAACGACTCCTTAGAGAGGTTGACGGCCAATGTCACCACAAATTGTTGAAGAAGTGCCATGGCTAAGAATGCTGCACGCAATGTGCGATCTTCATGCAGTGCACGAGCTCTGTCACAGTAGCTGAACGCTCCATAGGCCACTTCCGAAAAATGCTGTGAACAATTGTGGAATGGTATCTCTAGTGCGGTTCCAGTCTGTTGTGGATACAGATGGTCGTCATACTGGTCAACGTTTGTAACATAGAAGGTAAACGTGGTATGCGATTAACAAATGTCGCCCTCTCATGTGGAAATGAAATGTGTTTTTTTTTTTTCGCTATTTCTCTTCCGCATGTCTTTATAAATGTTTCATTGTGCTACGACCACTCGTTTTTCATGGGGGCCCTTTCAAGCAGCGAAAGTTTAATTATGATCACCATGTACTGTCAAGTCGCCATAGTGATGGAACAGAAGACACCAACAATGGACGGTGAAACCCCGGGTAGGCGACACGGTGTTGGACGTTCATCCCTCATCACAGACTGTGGATGTCGGAGTCTTGATCGCTCTTTAAAATAGGATAGGAGTTGATACATGGCGGATCTGACGATGGAGTACCTCACTGATGCAGGCTCCATAGCAGACGACTCGTACGTGTTCCCGTGTTGACGCAATGACATCGTTAATCACGATTGCAGTGGGTACAGGGCCATTGAGATTTGACTGTGGATTAACAGAAACCGGATGAATTACGTTTCTTGCAACACCTGGTTGATCGCCCGATCGCACAGGCGAACAGTAATCGGAACAAGTACTACACGACACACACACACACACACACACACACACACACACACAGATCGATTGACGCAATATTATGTCTGCTGTGGCCTTCTCCACCAGACATCACGGCGTCTACAGTATAAGCAACCAAACTGACAGCCTGCAGCCGCGGGTTGCCCGCCTCGCAGGCACACCAAAGCACTACACAACCGACAGGCAATATTGATGAACGGCCACAACAACAACCACAACAACCACAACAACAGCACCACAGCAAAGACACCAGCGGCCACTACCGGCCCACATCAACATAAGGAAGAGGTCGCTGCAGATCCCGGAACTATTTTCACACGTCAAACCACGTGATAGAAAATAGTTCCGAGGTACTCATCCACCGAAGCGCTATAAAGGCCGGCGCTCGGCTGTACATCGGAATTCATTGACCGCCAGCAGACATGGATAGCTGCCGCCCCGGCAGCGGCTTGGATCTTCTCGCTGATCTCTGGATTAGGCTTGGTATATCGGAGAAGTCTGGCGGAGACTAGTATGAAATTATTTCAGTTGTTTTCTATATTATTCTTATATGTAGTTGTGATTCGATGACGGATCACTGTTTTGTGTTGGTGTTATACTTGGAGAATTTGTTTTGGTTAATTGAATAGTCCTAGAAATTGTTTTCGGACTTTGGTCGTTAGTTTGTTCTGCTTACGCAGACATATCAATGTCCATGGGATCTATGGTAGTAACCGAACACACCATGACAGCAGTGGACTTTGAGTCAGCGGTGAGACAGATTTGATGCGGTCAAACATTAATTCCTCTCCTGTGCCCAACCCCTTCACCCCAGATTAGCGCTTGCACCTACGTAATCCGTTATTTGTTGGATGTATTTCAGTTTCTGTCTTCCCTCTAGAACCATGGAAGTTATTCCCTGAAACGCATGTGCCAACATTCTGTCCCTTCTTCTTGTCACGGTTTTCCATTCTGCGGAGAACTTTATCTTCTTTCTTGTCTTACCAATACACCTACTTTCCGATTTCCTTCAGTAGCATCACAGCGTAAACGCTCCAATTCTCTTTTCCAGTTTTCCCGCTGATCAGTATTCGCTACCACACAAGGCTATGCTCCAAACAATCTTCTCAGAAATTTCTTCGTCAAACTAAGCCTTGGTTTGATAATAGTAGACTTCTTTTGGCTAGGACTGCCCTCTTTGCTTGTGCTAGTGTGCTTTTTATGTCCTTATTGCTTCATCCGTCACAGGTTATTTTGCTTACAGCGTAGCAGAATTTCTTAACTTCGTCGCCGATTTTAAAAAACGTGTTTCTCTGCTACTTTTTCGGTTTACTCTTAGTCCATGTCTATACTTATTAGACTGTTCATTCAGTTCAACGCATCATGAAATTTTCTTTGCTTTCACTGAGGATAGCAGCATCATTAGCGAATCTTTTCATTGATATCGTTTCACCGTGAACTGTATGAAGGCCACTAGCATTCCTTCATCCTTAATACATTTCCCGACGACGATGACATTTTAAATATCGGATACTGTCCCTGTCAAATAACCGGAATCTTGTTATAGTGGCGTGAGGAGCACGCTAGTGAATACACGTTGTCTTGTCTACTAAATTCGTCTTATCTGAACCAGGTAGAACACATCTGGGATGCTATCGGGCGCCACTTTCGCGTCCACAAACCACTGGCCCGTGATCCGTGCGCAGACATCTCGTACCACATACCTCCGGAAACCTACCAGCAACTTTCCGAATATATGCCACATAGACCGGCTGCTATACTGCTATTCAAACTTCTGTTTCTAAGTAGGTCAGTACAGCACGGGCTACATTCGTCCTTGCTTTATCTTGTTGAAAGATAAAGCCGCAAAGACTTCGAAGATATGGCACTGGAGTCTGCGCAGGGCACCACTATTTAATTCAGACACGTGCAGGCAAACATTTCTCCTTCTTATACGATGTCGAACACATTCTTCTCACAAACAAGCAACATTCACTCACGATTCCTGGAAGAGAAACCCGATTCGTAATTTTTCCTTATATACAGAATATAGACGGTATTGCGCCAGCATGCTTTGTGCGGCTGCATTGGAATACGTTAAAGAAGGTTTTCATTGCTCAAAAACGTGCTCCAAGAATAATACGTGGCGCTCACTCACGGTCATTTTGTGGACTTCTCTTTATGGAGTCAAGTATTTTGACTACCGTTTCGCAGTACATAGTGTCCCTGAAGGAATCGTCAAAATGGGTTCAAATGGCTCTGAGCACTATGGGACTTAACATCTGAGGTCATCAGTCACTTAGAACTACTTAAACCTAACTAACCTAAGGACATCACACACATCCATGCCCGAGGCAGGATTCGAACCTGCGACCGTAGCGGTCGCGTGGTTCCAGACTGAAGCGCCTAGAACAGCCCAGCCACATCAGCCGGCAAGGAATCGTCAATATCGCTTATAAATAAAGTATTGATTAAACAAACGTAAGCTGTAAGAATGATATCTGGTGTTCACCAAAGGATGTTATGTAGGTATCTCTTCAAGGAGCTATATATATTAACTACGCTGTCACAATGCATATGTTCGCAAATGAAATACACTCCTGGAAATGGAAAAAAGAACACATTGACACCGGTGTGTCAGACCCACCATACTTGCTCCAGACACTGCGAGAGGGCTGTACAAGCAATGATCACACGCACGGCACAGCGGACACACCAGGAACCGCGGTGTTGGCCGTCGAATGGCGCTAGCTGCGCAGCATTTGTGCACCGCCGCAGTCAGTGTCAGCCAGTTTGCCGTGGCATACGGAGCTCCATCGCAGTCTTTAACACTGGTAGCATGCCGCGACAGCGTGGACGTGAACCGTATGTGCAGTTGACGGACTTTGAGCGAGGGCGTATAGTGGGCATGCGAGAGGCCGGGTGGACGTACCGCCGAATTGCTCAACACGTGGGGCGTGAGGTCTCCACAGTACATCGATGTTGTCGCCAGTGGTCGGCGGAAGGTGCACGTGCCCGTCGACCTGGGACCGGACCGCAGCGACGCACGGATGCACGCCAAGACCGTAGGATCCTGCGCAGTGCCGTAGGGGACGGCACCGCCACTTCCCAGCAAATTAGGGGTATCGGCGAGGACCATTCGCAACCGTCTCCATGAAGCTGGGCTACGGTCCCGCACACCGTTAGGCCGTCTTCCGCTCACGCCCCAACATCGTGCAGCCCGCCTCCAGTGGTGTCGCGACAGGCGTGAATGGAGGGACGAATGGAGACGTGTCGTCTTCAGCGATGAGAGTCGCTTCTGCCTTGGTGCCAATGATGGTCGTATGCGTGTTTGGCGCCGTGCAGGTGAGCGCCACAATCAGGACTGCATACGACCGAGGCACACAGGGCCAACACCCGGCATCATGGTGTGGGGAGCGATCTCCTACACTGGCCGTACACCACTGGTGATCGTCGAGGGGACACTGAATAGTGCACGGTACATCCAAACCGTCATCGAACCCATCGTTCTACCATTCCTAGACTGGCAAGGGAACTTGCTGTTCCAACAGGACAATGCACGTCCGCATGTATCCCGTGCCACCCAACGTGCTCTAGAAGGTGTAAGTCAACTACCCTGGCCAGCAAGATCTCCGGATCTGTCCCCCATTGAGCATGTTTGGGACTGGATGAAGCGTCGTCTCACGCGGTCTGCACGTCCAGCACGAACGCTGGTCCAACTGAGGCGCCAGGTGGAAATGGCATGGCAAGCCGTTCCACAGGACTACATCCAGCATCTCTACGATCGTCTCCATGGGAGAATAGCAGCCTGCATTGCTGCGAAAGGTGGATATACACTGTACTAGTGCCGACATTGTGCATGCTCTGTTGCCTGTGTCTATGTGCCTGTGGTTCTGTCAGTGTGATCATGTGATGTATCTGACCCCCAGGAATGTGTCAATAAAGTTTCCCCTTCCTGGGACAATGAATTTACGGTGTTCTTATTTCAATTTCCAGGAGTGTAATCCATCACAATTTGAGAAGAACAGTGATGTTTATACCTACAACACTATAGGGAAAAATGACCTTTATTGCCCATTATTAAAGTTATCAGTGTCTCATAAACGTGTTCAATATAAAGAAACAAATTTTTGATCATTTACTAAAAAACATAAAATGCCTGACAGGTAGCAAAGCAAGTTTTATATCCAACTTAAATCATTATTCTTTGACAACCCCTGTTCCATTGACGAAGTTATACTTAAAAACTGGTAGGTACTCAGTAAAAAAGTGCAGAAAAATAAAAAAATAAAACCTAACTTGTTTTTAAATGTAGTTGCATTAGTAATACTAAAATAATGTTAATGTTAACACTAATCATGTAACATATTATGTAAACTTACTCATTCAACATATTTCGATAAAAAATGGTTCAAATGGCTCTGAGCACTATGGGACTTAACATCTGAGGTCATCAGTCCCTTAGGCTTAGAACTACGTAAACCTAACTAACCTAAGGACATCACACGCATCCATGCCCGAGGCAGGATTCGAACCTGCATGCGTAGCAGCAGCGCGGTTCCGGACTGAAGCGCCTAGAACCGCTCGGCCACAACGACCGGCTATTTCGATAAAAGACTCGTTCATATGATGTATGGAACATGTATGTAATTTACTAACTATTAAGGGATATGACAGAACAATCGTTCGAAGCAAAAAAGTCTGGCAAATATGGTCTCTAAAATGCATACCTTTCGAGCTATGAGCACTTGCTGAGTGAAAGAGATGTGTGTCACAGTAGAGAAGATGAACAACGGTTCATAAGCCTTAAGTTATTTACTTTAGAGCACTATTTACTGGCCATTTTTTCGTGTTTTATTCCATACTACCACCTCTCAAAATACCGGAAGCTAAGAGCTTGTAGTAAGATAGATTCGTTTCACAGTATCTAAGTGCTCTTGGCTCTTAAGGTATACATTTTAGATCCCATATTTACTAGACATTTTTGCTTCGAATGATCGTTCCTGTAATATACCTGCCAGCCTGGAACATCCTATAAGTATTCCTCCACGAAATATGCTGTATATAACCCGCAACCATTCAAAAAGAACAATGATGTACGGTACATAATAGGAATAGCAGAAGAAAAACTGGCATTCATTATTCTACATTAAAGATGACTTTATCCAGGAAAATAGTACACAGTGCTGCCGCCAAAAGTTTGGATCCCCTAACTTATGACATAACATGTGTGAGAGAGAGCAAAGTTAAATATAAAAACAAACTGGAAAAAAATCATCTTGACAAGATTTTCTGATTACGTAATATAATATAAAAGATGATGTGCAGAGATAACTAATTTACATCTGACAAAAGTTTTTAAACGCTCAACATTTAGTCACTTTTACATACGAATGTAAAATGAGTCGTACCACATCATTACGATTAATTGCACAGTTAATTCGTGGAACATGAAACCAACTGTATTCCAGTCATTCACATCGATTTGACGTTTGCCGCATGCCGCCTTCTTGGTGTTGCTTCTTTAATGGCCAGCAGGCCAGCACACTCTGCATTCTGCGGTGACAGGTGGCGCGTCGTGGTTAAGCAGAACCCTGCGTGTCGCCACAGTCCCACCTGTGCTGCGAGAGCAAGCTATTGATTAGCGGGAGGCTCACGGGCACCGATACTACCGCGTGCTGAAGCACCAGCTCTCTGTACTATTTCAGTCTCGGCAGTCAGTTAACAACGATTATCGCAGCTCTATCTTCGCATCGCGGTAGCCCACGCAGAAACAGCGTGAGACTTGCAAAGGTACACGCTGACTGACATCAGTACATTACTTGTATTATCCATCTCAGACGCTGTTTTCACCTCGTAGCAGATGACTGAGGAAAGAGTAGCGCGTAATACAGTATCACGTGGCGCGTCCATCAAAGACGATGCAGCTTTAAATAATAATGGCAGGACCTTGCTGCGAGAAGTAATGTCGAAAAGAGGAGTCCAGAGCATCTGATCGGGGTTGAGGCAAATGTATAATAATAAAACAATCGATATGTGCACAGATCAGCCAAAACTTATGACCGTACACTTGATACCGTGGCTCATAGCTCTTAAGGTATGCATTTGAGAGACCATGTTTACCAGACTTATTTACTTCGAATGATAGTACCTGTCATATCCCTCAATAGTTTGCTAGTTACTTACATGTTCCACATATCATTTGAACGATTCTTTTATCGAGATATGTTGAATAATCAATACTTTGTTGTGTAATCAATACTTTATTTCTAAGCGATATTGACGATTCCTTCAGGGACACTCTATGTACTGCGAAGCAGTAATCAAAATGCTTGACTCCTTTAAGAGATGTCCACAAAATGACAATGGGTGAGCGCCACGTGTTATTCTTAGAGCACGTTCTTGAGCAATGAAAACCTTCTTCCTTAACGTATTCTAGTGCAACCACACAAGACATGCAAGGTTAATACCGTCTATATTCTGTATTTGAGGAAAGCCGGCCGCGGTGGTCTCGCGGTTCTAGGCGCGCAGTCCGGAACCGCGCGACTGCTACGGTCGCAAGTTCGAATCC
The DNA here is from genome assembly GCF_023864275.1 of Schistocerca cancellata. NCBI lineage: Eukaryota > Metazoa > Arthropoda > Insecta > Orthoptera > Acrididae > Schistocerca > Schistocerca cancellata. The sequence goes on along the minus strand of NC_064626.1, from coordinate 298,182,528 downwards.
TGCCTCGGGCATGGATGTGTGTGATGTCCTTAGGTTAGTTAGGTTTAAGTCCTTCTAAGTTCTAGGGGACTGATGACCACAGCTGTTAAGTCCCATAGTGCTCAGAGCCATTTGAACCATTTTTGTATTTGAGGAAAGATTACACATCGAGTTTCTCTTCCAGGAATCGTGTCTGACTGTTGCTTGTTTGTGAGCAGAAGGTTTAATACGTTTTATAAGAAAGATAAATGTTTGCCTGCAGGTGTCGGAATTCCACAGTGGCAGAATCGTGCCCCGCGAAGAGTACTGAGCCATATGTTCGAAGTCTCCGCGGCGTTACCTTTCAACAACATAACGCAAGACGGAATGTTGGGCGTGCTGTACTGAGCTACTTAGAAACAGGGACTGTTCGCCTGTTGCCCTGACCAACACGTTCTCTAGATCTATGGAAACACAAGGCCACGGCCTAAGATGAGACTGGTGCACGACCACTCCCCAGCCAATGCGATGAATGAATTCCTGGTACAGAGGCGACGCGGCATGGAATGAGGTACCCATATCTGGCATCCAAGCTCGGCTTGGCTCGGTGTCCAGACAGTTTTCACTGCAGCTCTGTGTGCTAAATCAACTACAAGTTCAATAAGGTATTCTTCGCACTATGCTGTATCGTAGAATTGGTAAAATTTCGTTGCTTGTAATACAACCTGGTGTTGAAATTTTAATGGCCAGAAATGTATTGTATCTCGTGCAGGAAAAGAGTACGCCTTGCTTCGAACTCACACGTGATTCAAAGATAACGAAAATCAATATATCACATCCATAATGCTGCACGTCACTTGAAGGCTGAGTTTATAAACCTGGTGGTGTATAAAAAAAAATGCTACGAACACGTCGACTAGATAACATCTATCGACACTCTGAGCACATGAGACGCAAACGGTAGAAAACACCGTTATTTATTTGTATGTTAAGTGAGAGACTTTACCTTCCTGCTAAAGACGACATAACATATAATGTGCGAACAAAACTTTTCCGTTTGTGGGAGCTGCTGCAGTGCGTATGCAACTCACGGCGACTCCGAAGCGGGTATGTAAGCACCGACATGTAGGCAAGGGATTACTGTGATATTCACCTGTCTTCCCACCATGCGTACAGCAAATACAGAAATGTGAACTATGGCGACGTTATTACCAAATGAGTTCAAACACGAAGGACGAACACCGGTAGACACACATCGGAGAATGGAAAATATGTATGGTGCAGGATATTTGTCGAAAAGCACCGTTGTGGAATGGTGAGCCAACACGTTCCCATATCGCAAATGTAGTAACGCGGAAGTTACGCCAACTCAAGTCAGAGACACTCGAGCACCCGCCATATACCGGGTGATCAAAAAGTTATTATAAATTTGAAAACTGAATAAATCACGGAATAATGTAGACAGAGAGGTACAAATTGACACACATGCTTGGAACGACACGGGTCCCATGGTGCTCAGAGCCATTTGAACCATTTGAACGACTCGGGGTTTTATTGGAACCAAAAGATACAAAAGTTCAAAAAAATGTCCGACAGATGGCGCTTCATCTGATCAGAATAGCAATAATTAGCATAACAAAGTAAGACAAAGCAAAGATGTTGTTCTTTACAGGAAATGCTCAATATGTCCACCATCATTCCTCAACAATAGCTGTAGTCGAGGAATAATGTTGTGAACAGCACTGTAAAGCATGTCCGGAGTTATGGTGAGGCATTGGCGTCGGATATTGTCTTTCAGCATCCCTAGAGATGCCGGTCGATCACGATACACTTGCGACTTCAGGTAACCTCAAAGCCAATAATCGCACGGACTGAGGTCTGGGGACCTGGGAGGCCAAGGATGATGAAAGTGGCGGCTGAGCACACGATCATCACAAAACGGCGCGTCTACCAATATGGGGTGGAGCGCCATCCTGCATAAACATCGTACGTTCCAGCAGGTGTTTATCAGCCAGGCTGGGGATGATGCGATTCTGTAACATATCGGCGTACCTCTCACCCGTCACGGTAGCAGTTACAAAACCAGAACCACGCATTTCCTCGAAGAAAAAAGGCCCGATAACGGTAGATGTAGTAAATCCAACCCATACCGTGACTTTCTCGTCGTGCAATGGAGTTTCCAAGACAGTTCTAGGATTTTCGGTAGCCCACATTCTGCAGTTGTGGGCGTTGACAGATCCTCGGAGCGTGAAATGAGTTTCGTCGGTCCACAACACGTTACTCAACCAAATTTTCAAATCTATACTGACTTTTTGATCACCCGGTACTTCTCATCTCCCCCCATACAATTATCACGCCTTTGGTCGCTTGAAGAAGGCCTTGGAAGATCGACGATTCCCGTCGGACTAGGATATGCAGCAGGACTGAAAGGCCTTCGAACGGAATCTTTATGATCGCCCCTCATATTTAGGAGGATGCCAAGCAATGTTTCAATAACAATCTCTTCCAATACTGTTTTGAATTCAAGTTCGTGCTGCAGAGGTCTGAACAAGGAACTGGAGATACTGACTACCAGTTCCAAATATATTTATTCCTTGACTAAATTTGCCAGAAAGAATATCTTCTTCGAAGTAATAGCTTCAGTTCAAGGAATCAGTACCAGAAATAAGAATTAAAGCTAATACTAATACTTAACTTATACATCTACCTATGTAGTCGGGAAGCTTGAGAGCTCGTTCTCCAAACACCACATTTTTTGTTTCTTACGGTGAGTGGCAGCTGCCATCCCTAGCCCGCGCTGGGTACGCACCTGAGAACTGTAATCCGTTACGAGTAACCGTCAGAACGGTCTGCAAACAACAGAATAACACCCAAACCAACGATAATGAAATAGCTCAGTCTATCGTCATTGAATTTGCCATTTCTCTCAGTAAATTTCTTTGTTTCCATGACCTCGTTTTCCATATAAATTTGATTTTTGTTTGTTTGTGCAAAGCACAACATTAAGTGCTGCGCTCTGTGGTAATGCTAGCATAAAGTATGTTCGTACATTAGTTACTTACAATACAGCTGCATTCCAACTTGTGTTGAGGCGATGAAGTCGAATCCTACAAACGCGTTATTAGTAAAGGTACTGGAAATGCCTCTACATTTTAGCACCGGCTGCTTGTGAGCAATTATATATTGTAAGTACTTGTGCAACATCATTAACAATTGCGAAATGCTACACAATCTTCCGGCTAACAGAATTTTCATTAGTTTTCAGACATTTAAACATCTAATCACTAGTACCATAACGGAAAGGAGAGTTTCGGTGTATGAACGGATTTGTTCATTGGACTGATGTTAGCATGGTATACCTAATATCTAGGTTCGGTTCCCATCCACTTCAGGTGACCATTTTCCATGAGTATGAACAAAATGGAGGATTTAAGATTGCAGAGAGGTTCCAATTCCACATGAAACTCGATGCCGCTTCGCTGTCAACTGGAGCAGAGTCAGATAACGATAGGAGCTGGCTCGAATCCGTCAGAGACAGAACTTTTCATCACATCGTTTCTGGCTCAAACATGTCACTCCTAGCTGTTGGTGAAAAGGAATTTGACAATGAACGTCTCCTTTTGTGTAACTAACAACGGCTATATGTCCAGGGTGTGGCTATCGTGCATCACAGAACTTAGTTATTTCTACTTCAGACTTTCGCACCTGTCAGCACTGAAAAAAGAACCCGATACTTAAATAGTAAATAACGGTGATCGGTGCCAGGTTCAAATCCCAGTTTCGCAACAATATTTTCGTGTCATTTCAGCCGAACATCTTACTACTGGTAAAAAATTTCGATGTCTGCGTTATTAAGATTCCAATTAGGGGCTGAGTTTGAATGCTCATCCAACATTAAATTTCATGTCCCATTATTTCAAATTCAAGTATCTGCTCATTTATACTTGTAAATGAAACCATATGTAACACAAAGCTGATGTAATTAAATTTTTCTTGAGATACTTGAGTCTCATCTTTGTCTATGATGATAGAGGCTGACGAATTCAATTAAAATTATCGCTGTGGCCGGGACTTGAACTCAGGTCCCCATGCTTATTAGTCAGGTAATGACTAGCATACCTGTCTAGTAAGCGAGGAGATCTGTGTTCAAGTCCCAGCTGTGGTACAAATTTTAATATATTTCTTCAGTTTCGGCTGCAGCACAAATTTTAATTCCTTTCTTTAGTTTCTCATTATCGTGCACATTTAACGTCTTTCGCGGTTAAGTCACAGGGGCAGATTTACTGGATACGAGTCACAGTTCAGTACAAAAATTTTCATCGTGAAATTTCAAGTTGAGACTTGCCAACTCTTACTGGCCAAAAATTGAATATTTCAAGTACTTTTATGCCTACTCAGAAAGGACGATAGGTGCTGTGTTCGAGCCTCGGTCAAGCAAGACAGCTTTGTTTGGTTAGTGTTGGCTAAAGGTGCTGAGTTGGTATCCATATCTGGAGCAAAACTATTAGTCATGCGATTTAAAGTTCAAACATGTGCACAACTAGCTGCTCATGAGAACCTTAAATTCTTAATGTCACTTATTGCTAGATAATAAGAGTGTTGGGTGACTTTTGAACTCGACATAAGCCATATGCCACCATGAGGACACTGAAATTACTAGTGATACAATGTTGCTGTTCAGGTTTCTATAGAGAGCCTGGTTCTGTTAATAGCGGCTTTTCTAACTGGTTATTTTATTTACCATTTTATGCAAAACTACTCGTCAAGCTAACGAATGGTAGGGAAAGGTGGGCTAATGTGGCCAGGATGGTAAAAGTGCCCACTGCATATTTTTTGCACTGAATGTTGCTGCTGCTTATCTAGAAGTGGTCAAACTAGTTCTAACACGCACCATCATTGTTGTCAGTGAGTCTGACACAGGATGCTTGTTCCATTATACTTTAGTGTAAGCTTTTTTGAGTTTCAGTAATGTGGTGTAACGTAAGTAAGTTATATTAGTCTTGTTACTTCACTTATATGTATCAGTGTTTCAACAAAGTCTGTCTGTCGTCTGTGACACACTTTACCGCCTTGTAAAGTCATCAAATGATCGAAAACTATTGCAAAATGATTTAGACAAGATATCTATATGGTGTGAAAAGTGGCAACTGACTCTGAATAACGGAAAGTTTGAAGTAATCCACATGAGTACTAAAAGGAATCCACTAAGTTTGGCTATACGATAAATCACGTAAATTTAAAGGCTGTGAATTAAACTAAGTACGTAGAGCCTACAATGACAAACAATTTAAATTGTAACGATCACGGAGACAATGTTGTGGGAAGGCGATCTAAAGACTGCGTTTTATTGGCGAAACACTTAGAAGACGCAACAAAACCAAGAAAGAGTGCCTACACTACGATTGGCCGTCCTATTCTGGAGTATTGCTGCGTAGTGTGGGAATCGCCTCAGACAGCACTGACGGAAGACATTGAAAAAGTTCAAAGAAGGGCAGCTCGTTTTGTATTATCGCGAAGTGAGCGCCACGGACCGGATACGCGAATAGGGGTGGTAATCTTTAAAACAAAGACGTTACGTCGCGGCAGGGTCTCTTCACTCGGTACGAAATATTACGTGAGAACTTCAACAGAGCCGGCCGGTGTGGCCGTGCGGTTAAAGGCGCTTCAGTCTGGAACAGCGTGACCGCTACGGTCGCAGGTTCGAATCCTGCCTCGGGCATGGATGTGTGTGACGTCCTTAGGTTAGTTAGATTTAAGTACTTCTAAGTTCTAGGGGACTGATGACCACAGATGTTAAGTCCCATAGTGCTCAGAGCCATTTGAATCATTTTGAACTTCAACAGACAAAACAACGCATGGATAGTACAAAACATTCCGTCAGAATGGCTGCTTATGTGGTGCCAAGAAGTTCGTCATGAGCCAAGGAAATCATATCACGATTTGGGACTTTTAGAGCTTGATATGTGTCTATTTCCTGTTTTGGCACAGTCGTCTTCTAAAATCCTGGAGGTACTTACGAGTAAGCCTGTGTTTATTGGCAGGAGATTCCAGGATGAGAGAGAGAGAGAGAGAGAGAGAGAAAATATAGATCATGTCATTTAATTAGTTCAAATGGTTCTAAACTCTATGAGACTTAACATCTGAGGTCATCAGTCCCCTAACTTACATCTACATCTACATCTACATTTATACTCCGCAAGCCACCCAACGGTGTGTGGCGGAGGGCACTTTACGTGCCACTGTCATTATCTCCCTTTCCTGTTCCAGTCGCGTATGGTTCGCGGGAAGAACGACTGTCTGAAAGCCTCTGTGCGCGCTCTAATCTCTCTAATTTTACATTCGTGATCTCCTCGGGAGGTATAAGTAGGGGGAAGCAATATATTCGATACCTCATCCAGAAACGCACCCTCTCGAAACCTGGCGAGCAAGCTACACCGCGATGCAGAGCGCCTCTCTTGCAGAGTCTGCCACTTGAGTTTGTTAAACATCTCCGTAACGCTATCACGGTTACCAAATAACCCTGTGACGAAACGCGCCGCTCTTCTTTGGATCTTCTCTATCTCCTCCGTCAACCCGATCTGGTACGGATCCCACACTGATGAGCAATACTCAAGTATAGGTCGAACGAGTGTTTTGTAAGCCACCTCCTTTGTTGATGGACTACATTTTCTAAGGACTCTCCCAATGAATCTCAACCTGGTACCCGCCTTACCAACAATTAATTTTATATGATCATTCCACTTCAAATCGTTCCGCACGCATACTCCCAGATATTTTACAGAAGTAACTGCTACCAGTGTTTGTTCCGCTATCATATAATCATACAATAAAGGATCCTTCTTTCTATGTATTCGCAATACATTACATTTGTCTATGTTAAGGGTCAGTTGCCACTCCCTGCACCAAGTGCCTATCCGCTGCAGATCTTCCTGCATTTCGCTACAATTTTCTAATGCTGCAACTTCTCTGTATACTACAGCATCATCCGCGAAAAGCCGCATGGAACTTCCGACACTATCTACTAGGTCATTTATATATATTGTGAAAAGCAATGGTCCCATAACACTCCCCTGTGGCACGCCAGAGGTTACTTTAACGTCTGTAGATGTCTCTCCATTGAGAACAACATGCTGTGTTCTGTTTGCTAAAAACTCTTCAATCCAGCCACACAGCTGGTCTGATATTCCGTAGGCTCTTACTTTGTTTATCAGACGACAGTGCGGAACTGTATCGAACGCCTTCCGGAAGTCAAGGAAAATGGCATCTACCTGGGAGCCTGTATCTAATATTTTCTGGGTTTCATGAACAAATAATGCGAGTTGGGTTTCACACGATCGCTGTTTCCGGAATCCATGTTGATTCCTACATAGTAGATTCTGAGTTTCCAAAAACGACATGATACTCGAGCAAAAGACATGTTCTAAAATTCTACAACAGATCGACGTCAGAGAGATAGGTCTATAGTTTTGCGCATCTGCTCGACGACCCTTCTTGAAGACTGGGACTACCTGTGCTCTTTTCCAATCATTTGGAACCTTCTGTTCCTCTAGAGACTTGCGGTACACGGCTGTTAGAAGGGGGGCAAGTTCTTTCGCGTACTCTGTGTAGAATCGAATTGGTATCCCGTCAGGTCCAGTGGACTTTCCTCTGTTGAGTGATTCCAGTTGCTTTTCTATTCCTTGGACACTTATTTCAATGTCAGCCATTTTTTCGTTGGTGCGAGGATTTAGAGAAGGAACTGCAGTGCGGTCTTCCTCTGTGAAACAGCTTTGGAAAAAGGTGTTTAGTATTTCAGCTTTACGCTTGTCATCCTCTGTTTCAATGCCATCATCATCCCAGAGTGTCTGGACATGATGTTTCGAGCCACTTACTGATTTAACGTAAGACCAGAACTTCCTAGGATTTTCTGTCAAGTCGGTACCTAGTATTTTACTTTCGAATTCACTGAACGCTTCACGCATAGCCCTCCTTACGCTAACTTTGACATCGTTTAGCTTCTGTTTGTCTCAGAGGTTTTGGCTGCGTTTAAACTTGGAGTGAAGCTCTCTTTGCTTTCGCAGTAGTTTCCTAACTTTGTTGTTGTACCACGGTGGGTTTTTCCCGTCCCTCACAGTTTTGCTCGGCACGTACCTGTCTAAAACGCATTTAACGGTTGCCTTGAACTTTTTCCATAAACACTCAACATTGTCAGTGTCGGAACAGAAATTTTCGTTTTGATCTGTTAGGTAGTCTGAAATCTGCCTTCTATTACTCTTGCTAAACAGATAAACCTTCCTCCCTTTTTTTATATTCCTATTAACTTCCATATTCAGGGATGCTGCAACGGCCTTATGATCACTGATTCCCTGTTCTGCACTTACAGAGTCGAAAAGTTCGGGTCTGTTTGTTATCAGTAGGTCCAAGATGTTATCTCCACGAGTCGGTTCTCTGTTTAATTGCTCGAGGTAATTTTCGGATAGTGCACTCAGTATAATGTCACTCGATGCTCTGTCCCTACCACCCGTCCTAAACATCTGAGTGTCCCAGTCTATATCTGGTAAATTGAAATCTCCACCTAAGACCATAACATGCTGAGAAAATTTATGTGAAATGTATTCCAAATTTTCTCTCAGTTGTTCTGCCACTAATGCTGCTGAGTCGGGGGGTCGGTAAAAGGAGCCAATTATTAACCTTGCTCGGTTGTTGAGTGTAACCTCCACCCATAATAATTCACAGGAACTATCCACTTCTACTTCACTACAGGATAAACTACTACTAACAGCGACGAACACTCCGCCACCGGTTGCATGCAATCTATCCTTTCTAAACACCGTCTGTGCCTTTGTAAAAATTTCGGCAGAATTTATCTCTGGCTTCAGCCAGCTTTCTGTACCTATAACGATTTCAGCTTCGGTGCTTTCTATCAGCGCTTGAAGTTCCGGTACTTTACCAACGCAGCTTCGACAGTTTACAATTACAATACCGATTGCTGCTTGGTCCCCGCATGTCCTGACTTTGCCCCGCACCCGTTGAGGCTGTTGCCCTTTCTGCACTTGCCCGAGGCCATCTAACCTAAAAAACCGCCCAGCCCACGCCACACAACCCCTGCTACCCGTGTAGCCGCTTGTTGCGTGTAGTGGACTCCTGACCTATCCAGCGGAACCCGAAACCCCACCACCCTATGGCGCAAGTCGAGGAATCTGCAGCCCACATGGTCGCAGAACCGTCTCAACCTCTGATTCAGACCCTCCACTCGGCTCTGTACCAAAGGTCCGCAGTCAGTCCTGTCGACGATGCTGCAGATGGTGAGCTCTGCTTTCATCCCGCTAGCGAGACTGGCAGTCTTCACCAAATCAGATAGCCGCCGGAAGCCAGAGAGGATTTCCTCCGATCCATAGCGACACACATCATTGGTGCCGACATGAGCGACCACCTGCAGATGGGTGCACCCTGTACCCTTCATGGCATCCGGAAGGACCCTTTCCACATCTGGAATGACTCCCCCCGGTATGCACACGGAGTGCACTTTGGTTTTCTTCCCCTCCCTTGCTGCCATATCCCTAAGGGGCCCCATTACGCGCCTGACGTTGGAGCTCCCAACTACCAGTAAGCCCACCCTCTGCGACTGCCCGGATCTTGCAGACTGAGGGGCAACCTCTGGAACAGGACAAGCAGCCATGTCAGGCTGAAGATCAGTATCAGCCTGAGACAGAGCCTGAAACCGGTTCGTCAGACAAACTGGAGAGGCCTTCCGTTCAGCCCTCCGGAATGTCTTTCGCCCCCTGCCACACCTTGAGACGACCTCCCACTCTACCACAGGTGAGGGATCAGCCTCAATGCGGGCAGTATCCCGGGCAACCACAGTCGTAGTCCGATCGGGGGATGCGTGGGACGAGCTGGCCGTCCCCGACAAACCCCCATCCGGACCCCCACAGTGATGCCCATTGGCAACAGCCTCAAGCTGTGTGACCGAAGCCAACACTGCCTGAAGCTGGGAGCGAAGGGATGCCAACTCAGCCTGCATCCGAACACAGCAGTTGCAGTCCCTATCCATGCTAAAAACTGTGCAAAGAACGTCTGAACTAATCTACAGAGAGCGCAAACAAAACGACACAAAATTGAAGCGGTTATTAAAATACAAGATTGCCTAGTAAATGCAGTAATGCTGCCACTTGTGCACTGCTGACACACTGCTCGGCGGCGGAAGGAGACTACGCGATTTAACACTATTCGAGTACTAAAACGTGATGCTACAACTCTCAAATACTATAATACGCCCGAAATTTATGAATTAAACAATGCAAGTACCAAAAACACGCAAAGAAATTAAGAATTAAACTATGTAACAAATGAGTGAGCTAGGAGTATACGACTTGCTGCTGCAGCTGCTTATCCAACGGCGGCAGGGAGCACACTGACTGTGACCAACCGACACTGGCCGTTCAAAACAAAAACAGTTGACAGACGACTACGCGAATTTACACTATTCAGGTACTAAAACGCGATGCTACAACTCTCAAATACTATAATACGCCCGAAATTTATGAATTAAACAATGCAAGTACCAAAAACACGCAAAGAAATTAAGAATTAAACTATGTAACAAATGAGTGAGCTAGGAGTATACGACTTGCTGCTGCAGCTGCTTATCCAACGGCGGCAGGGAGCACTTAGAACTACTTAAACCTAACTAACCTAAGGACATCACACACATCCATGCCCGAAGCAGGATTCGAACCTGCGACCGTAGCAGCAGCGCGGTTCCGGACTGAAGCGCCTAGAACCACTCGGTCACAGCGGCCGGCGCGTATAATTAAACACTGCAGTCTTATATACACTCCTGGAAACGGAAAAAAGAACACATTGACACCGGTGTGTCAGACCCACCATACTTGCTCCGGACACTGCGAGAGGGCTGTACAAGCAATGATCACACGCACGGCACAGCGGACACACCAGGAACCGCGGTGTTGGCCGTCGAATGGCGCTAGCTGCGCAGCATTTGTGCACCGCCGCCGTCAGTGTCAGCCAGTTTGCCGTGGCATACGGAGCTACATCGCAGTCTTTAACACTGGTAGCATGCCGCGACAGCGTGGACGTGAACCGTATGTGCAGTTGACGGACTTTGAGCGAGGGCGTATAGTGGGCATGCGGGAGGCCGGGTGGACGTACCGCCGAATTGCTCAACACGTGGGGCGTGACGTCTCCACAGTACATCGATGTTGTCGCCAGTGGTCGGCGGAAGGTGCACGTGCCCGTCGACCTGGGACCGGACCGCAGCGACGCACGGATGCACGCCAAGACCGTAGGATCCTACGCAGTGCCGTAGGGAACCGCACCGCCACTTCCCAACAAATTAGGGACACTGTTGCTCCTGGGGTATCGGCGAGGACCATTCGCAACCGTCTCCATGAAGCTGGGCTACGGTCCCGCACACCGTTAGGCCGTCTTCCGCTCACGCCCCAACATCGTGCAGCCCGCCCCCAGTGGTGTCGCGACAGGCGTGAATGGAGGGACGAATGGAGACGTGTCGTCTTCAGCGATGAGAGTCGCTTCTGCCTTGGTGCCAATGATGGTCGTATGCGTGTTTGGCGCCGTGCAGGTGAGCGCCACAATCAGGACTGCATACGACCGAGGCACACAGGGCCAACACCCGGCATCATGGTGTGGGGAGCGATCTCCTACACTGGCCGTACACCACTGGTGATCGTCGAGGGGACACTGAATAGTGCACGGTACATCCAAACCGTCATCGAACCCATCGTTCTACCATTCCTAGACCGGCAAGGGAACTTGCTGTTCCAACAGGACAATGCACGTCTGCATGTATCCCGTGCCACCCAACGTGCTCTAGAAGGTGTAAGTCAACTACCCTGGCCAGCAAGATCTCCGGATCTGTCCCCCATTGAGCATGTTTGGGACTGGATGAAGCTTCGTCTCACGCGGTCTGCACGTCCAGCACGAACGCTGGTCCAACTGAGGCGCCACGTGGAAATGGCATGGCAAGCCGTTCCACAGGACTACATCCAGCATCTCTACGATCGTCTCCATGGGAGAATAGCAGCCTGCATTGCTGCGAAAGGTGGATATACACTGTACTAGTGCCGACATTGTGCATGCTCTGTTGCCTGTGTCTATGTGCCTGTGGTTCTGTCAGTGTGATCATGTGATGTATCTGACCCCCAGGAATGTGTCAATAAAGTTTCCCCTTCCTGGGACAATGAATTCACAGTGTTCTTATTTCAATTTCCAGGAGTGTATCTTTCCGTGTTTTATTTAATACAATATTTTTGTACTGTTACTGGTAATGTAAACACAGGCATTGCTATATCGGCTAGCCCTCGCTTAGGTCGCGTTATAACAGAGAAAACAACTGTACATAACCTGACTTTCTTGCGAGTGTATAGGTTCATCTTTTCTTCCTTAACGGAGGGCAGGGTATATTTTCTATACCATTATGTGAAATTACAGTTCTTTTAGAAATAACTTCCCGTTATATCTGTAAATATGATTTTGAATTCAAATATAAGAGTGAAGAAGATTATCTATTGCAAAAACTATTTCCGCGGTCGGGCTTTGCTAGTGAACTACAACATAGTAGCCCAGCAGTAACAGTCGTCACACTTATCTTACAAGACAGGGTAATAGTAGGCTGCAGTTGTGCATTTTTGACTCACTGTGGAGTCAACGATATATTTTGCTCGTCTTTAGCAGCGCATATTTCTGCGCTTCTGGAGAGGAACTGTAAATCATTTAATCGTCAGGTTTCAAAATTATACAAAAATTTAAAATGGCGTAACGCGGAATCGAACTGAAGTTCTCTACAGATAAATTCAGCGTGCTTGTTCGGTGTTATTTCGCACGATATACCCGCACAGTGGTGGATCCGGTGTAAAATCAAATTTAGATTTTCCCTTGTAAGAAGGGATAATAAGGGAAAGCACAGGAAAGGATCATTAGCAGAGTGTAGTGCCCGTTATGGTGGAGCCCCGACGGACATCCAGAAGCTGCTAGGCCAGCCACCTAATGAATTGTTTACGTACAATCAATTAGAGAAGTCGAAACATTTCTCCAAGAAACGAGGCCAGAGAGCGGTTAAAAATGCATGGCCAATGAGAAGCGTGTCTTTGTGTCACCGGGATCGATGGGACGGAAGCCAGAACTAGGTTCGAGGGTCACTCCTGCCGTGTTCGCTTGACGAATACAACCCTGTTTGCTGAAAGGTGCTCGCACTCGTTACTTTAATAACGGGAAAGAGTTGAAATGACATGTTGAAGTGAAATCACGCTGACGTACTTCAATGTCCAGCCGACAGAAAAATAATTCTGAACGCTTCTTTGTAGACGGCATTTTTGTCCGTCCATAACAACAACCTACTTGTTAAAACTTTATTCGTTTATGCGTTTCGCGCATAGATCATCATCAAAATATCTGCCAGAAACATCATAATTGTCACGAAAACGCAAACAGAACTTAGAGATGACATTACGACGAAACACACTTGAATTTATTGACAAATAAGTTTATATAACGGATGAAAAGCATCAAGTCACACGAGTTAAGTCTTAACATTAGTGCTCGACCACATACTGCCGTTACAAAAACTATCATTACATGCCACCGGTTAGCATAGTTTAGGGGCCTTAGGACCTAGCGTTAAAAGTCAATGGAAATTGTTGACAAAACCGGTATCAGAAAAAAGGGTAAAAAAAATAGGAGTACACTCTTTGAGATTAAATGTGTACAAACAAAAGTACATAATTAAATCACGTGATCTGAGAAAGGGAACAGGGGAAGGGGACATAGTGGAACCAATCTTATCTCATACAGATGAGAGTCGGCGACGTACATTGGCAAACCTGTTACTAGACTGTAGAAAAAAAACCCTCTGTACGTCTATTAGGTCTTGTACTTATAACACGGGAACAGCACAGCGTAGTAAATTATCTTACAAATTCTTTGTGTAAAATAAATAAAGAAGCAATAAAGAACGGTAATAATATTTACACTAACAAACTTACTGTACAATGAAGTAAATTCAAATATTCACGTAATGCTCGCAGGCCTCCCGTGCGACTTAATGGTTTACCTTAAAGGAAAATACTTTTTCATGCAAATACCAGCAGTCCTCTTTTAGCACTAAGCAGTAATCTTCCTGTTAGCGGGACAGGTCTAAAGGCGTCCCTGCGTAGATGACCTGCGTTGTCGGCGGTTAATTACAGCGAGCAGTATCAAGAGGATGGAGAGTACTTGTTAAAGATTCTAATACGATGGCATCATGGATGTGGCAATTATCAGAAGTTCGGTAATGGCTTTTTGTCCTGCTCAAGGCAAAACTGATGTATTAGCTACTGGGTGCTGTCGTTTGTAACACATTAGATAGGCTCGCTGTACCGTGACAGTAATGAATGACCAGCGTGTTATGCGCTCCCACTGCAAAGCTACTGCGAGCCGTATTAATTCCTGCAGACTTACAATTCGCAAAACAAAGGGATATCGGTTCGCTGTCCAACAGTTAATTGATTCCTAAAACGCAGTTCCGTGACAGCTATCGCTCATCACCAATGGATTCACATACGCTCTGCTCTCAGATTTGCAGCTCACTTATTTTTTATGCGTGTACTGAGCAATTATAACCACTTAACAACTTAATTCCTCTTATTTCTTTGATGTTTGATACTTTTCCAGTAGTTCATTATTTTCTCCTTGTGATGTCTTGTCCTTCCCTACCCCCTTCCCTCCCCGTGTTGTTCCTAATTTATCTTTTTCTGCTTTTAAAGCGTTTTCAGTGTTGTATTTTGTTCTTAAAAACGCTTCTTTTTGTTACTTTTGATCCTTTGTTGTTGTTTATTTCTAGTTCTTTCCTTACTCCAGGAATCCATGCTATTATTGAGTTCTTTTTCCAGAAATATACGGACATTTTTTTCGTCACCCTGTTCTTATCCATCCGGTAGCGGTGTACAAAAAAATTAACCTTCGCTTTACCATTTTTTGATATTTTCTCGCCTGTTCACTATTAATTTTCTTTTGAAAATATGTTCATGTTATGTCTGTAAATGTCACTCAGACATACAAACGTAACGGTGAAAAAGGCGATCTATAGCAAAAACTACCTCCCCGATCGGGCTGTTGCTAGTGGATTCCAGTATGCAATAGTTTGAATCACAGGTTTTTTGAATTTTTATTTTTTAGTTCATTTCTTTCAAAAGGGGGCAAAGCAGGCGAGTATACAGCTCTCCGTTATTTTCAGAGAAATCCGAGGTAACTGAGAATGGGGCCGTGTGTGTGTGTGTGTGTGTGTGTGTGTGTGTGTGTGTGTGAGAGAGAGAGAGAGAGAGAGAGAGAGAAAGAGAGAGAGTGTGTGCGCGCTTCATCACAAAGGTTTTAACTGCATAAATTGTTCACGTTTACAGAGAATATATAGACACTCTCAATATAAATGGTCCACACTCGCAAACGAAAATTGGTTGCCAACATGATGATACGTTAGGTAGAATACAAGGTTGCATTAATATTTTGTCTATTTTTAGGAGTAATCACACTATGTATTAAACGAAACAGTTTCTATCAATTTTAGCAACTATTATTTTATCGTATTTCAATCTCTAAGGTGAACATTCACTTCATTATAGCCTGTGGCCATGTAGCGCATGGAGCATAAAACAGTACTTTGTTATATCTCTGTATCCTTTCATAATATCACTCATTTTTATCACAGAGATTTATTTTTAACGTCATAAATGATTGATGCTTGTAGAGACTGGTACACACACTCTCACTGTAACTGGTCTTATTTCAAACGTAAACTTGTTGCCAACAGTATATAATGACATTAACATACCTAAGATAGAAAACATTATCGACGTAATCTTTGGTCTTGACTTTGAGTGATTGTACTTCCACAGTATCTGAAATAAGTGACAGTTCAACACGAAAAGTAGTCTACTTCGCATACTTTCATACGCTTGTGTCATATGGTATTATTTTTTGGGGTAATTCTTCTGATTCAAAAAGGGTATTTTTGGCTCAAAAACGGGCTGTTCGAGCTATGTGTGGTGTAAGTTCGAGAACCTCTTGTCGACCCCTATTCAATAGTCTGCGAATTCTGACATTGACCTCACAGTATAGTATTTTCTTTAATGTCGTTTGTTGTTAGCAATATTAGCCTATTCCCAAGAGTTAGCAGCTTTCACTCAGTTAATACTAGGCAGAAACCAAATCTGCATGTGGAATGAACTTCCTTGACTCTTGTGCAGAAAGGAGTGCAGTACTCTGCTGCATCCATTTTAAATAAGCTACCACAAGAACTCAAAAATCTTAGCAGTACCCCAAATACTTTTAAGTTTAAACTGAAGAGTTTCCTCATGGCTCACTCCTTCTATTCTGTCGAGGAGCTCCTGGAAGAGCTGAAAAATTAAGCAAATTACAGTGTTACATTGTTGATTTTCTTTATTTAAACTTACGAATTGTCGCCTGAATATGTTACTTATATTTCATTTTATCTGTTTCTACTATCATGTTATAATTTCATGCATTGACTCGTTCCATGACCATGGAGACTTCTCCTTAATTTGGTCCCACGGAACAATAAATAAATAAATAAATAAATATAGTCTGAGCTACACTCAAGAACGTTAATAACATCTTATGACCGGTAGGTATCACAACTTTTAACATATACAATATGTGATCAAAAGTATCTGGACACCTGGCTGAAAATGACTTACAAGATCGTGGCTGCCTCCGTCGGTAATGCTGGAATTCAATATGGTGTTGGCCCACACTTAGCCTTGATGACAGCTTCCACTCTCGCAGGCATGCGTTCAATCAGGTGCTGGAAGGTTTCTTGGGAATGTTATTGTCGTGTAACCACTCTGCCACAGGGCATGCATTATGAACAGGTGCTCGATCGTGTTGAAAGATGCAGTCAGCATCCCCGAATTGCTCTTCAACAGTGGGAAGCAAGAAGGTGCTTAAAACATCAATGTAGGCCTGTACTATGATAGTGCCACGCAAGACAACAAGGGGTGCAAGCCTCCTCCATCAAAAACTCGACCATACCATAACACCACCGCCTCCGAATTTTACTGTTGACACTACTCACGCTGGCAGATGACGTTCACCAGGCATTCGCCATACCCACACCATGCCATCGGATCGTCACATTGTGTACCGCGATCCGTCACTCCACACAGCGTTTTTTCACTGCTCAATCGTCCAACGGTTACGCTCCTTAAAACAAGCGAGGCGTCGTTTGGCATTTACCGGCATGATGTGCGGCTTATGAGCAGCTGCTCGACCATGAAATCCAAGTTTTCTCACCTCTCGCCTAACTGTCAGAGCACTTGCGATGGAACCTGATGCAGTTTGGAATTCCTGTGTGATGGTGTGGATAGATGACTGCCTATTACACATTACGACCCTCTTCAACTTTCGGAGGTCTCTGTCTCTCAACAGACGAGGTCGGCCTGTACGCTTTTGTGCTGTACCTGTCCCTTCACGTTTCTACTTCACTATCACTTTGGAAACAGTGGCCCTAGGGATGTTTAGGAGTGTGGAAATCTCGCGTGCAGACGTGTGACGCAAGTGACACTCAATCATCTGACCACGCTCGAAGTCCGTGAGTTCCGCGGAGCGCCGTGTTCTGCTCTCCCACGATGTCTAATGATTACTGAGATCGCTGATATGGAGTACCTGGCAATAGGTGGCAGCACAATGCACCTAATATGAAAAAAGTATGTTTTGGGGGGTCTCAGGATACTTTTTTGCACATACTGTACTACTGTACGATTGATGCTGTCATAGTTTATATGCAATGATGTAATGTAAAATTTCGTTATGTGAATAGATGCATCTGACAATGGGGCCGGCAGTCCCGACACTAAAAACCACCCCTGCAGCCAGAGGCTAATCTAAGCACAATTGCAGATCGTCTTATGGCCACGTTCCCACCATCCACTACGACTGAAAGTCAAGATACAACTGCGTTTCTTAACAGAGTTGTCTGCTGTTTAGTACAGTGTAGTAAGTTATCAAATATTTTGTTGTCATTCCTACCAGAGACATGTGCTCTTTCAGTAGCAGGTCCATATACACATTCCTCACATTACACATTGTGCTTTCGGCTATGTTCGTCAGCTCTCCTGGCCATTATAATTACATGACCTGTTCTCCCATTGAATTTATTTTTCTAGACAGAAAATCACTTTGCATTGCTGATGTATTAGCTATACGGAGGCAAAGTTCTATCGCCCTACTTAGGAAGATCTGTGATTTCGGTAGATGCCATGCGAAAACCTCCGAAGCATTTGTACCTCAACCTAAATACTACCTTGCTGACAGCAACAATTTAAGCCTCTTGTTATTTATACGAGACCCGGATCCGTTCGTTACCGGCATACAACTGCTGTTATGTTTCTGGCTCAGTTTATAGTGTCGCATTAAAACCGTGTCATACGTTAAAAGTAATTCTGCGTATCCCTTAAAACGATCGCAATGTCGACCATTGAGCTTAGCACGGCAACAGGGTTATGCAGTATATCAGGTAAACTTGAGATGCCACGAATAGAAAAACATTGAAAATATTAACAGATTCGGAGATAGACTATTTTCGTTTCTTTCTTTTATTTTCAGTTATCTTTCGGCATATTCACAACATTATTTTGAAGACGTCAGTTCTACGCTTATTGTATTTACTGCATATCAACAAAAAAACTGCTTTTATAAGTTTCTGAATAGTGTTGGAGGCACCATTTCGTAGTCATCGTCTTCTCTTAACGTAGTTTCGTATCCGCATTGCAATGGTGCAGTACATCACATATTCTAATAAAATTTATCACCTCTTCTACTATTCTGATCTAACAATACTGTCATCTAACCATCCGATTACCAAGTCCTTAATACGTAACATGGTCCCTAACTAGCAACGGCTTCCAGCATAAAACGGCGATTAGCCCTGGACTGGTAGTTAATTAATCTTACGTCTGAAGCGAAACAGTATCCACACAGATATGCAATCTTCTTCGGTGAGAAATTGTAATATTTATAACTGCTGAACAATTCTATGGAATTTACGGCATGAACTTCGGTAATTTAGCCACCTAAGGGTTGTGATCAGGACAATTTGTGCCACATGTTTACTGTATCTTTCGAGGCAAACATGTACATACATTTAAAAAAAATCGACCAACATATCACAAATTTAAGGCATATATGCATGCAGTTAAAAAAAAATCACTCCATCACACACAGTGTATATTTTCCCCCATATTTTATACTACAATTCATTTTTTCTACTCAATCGAATATCTTCAATTTTTGTTTTAATTACAAAAGCTAATAAGACTATAAATGAAAATAGACATACTTAATAAAATACGCCATCATGCGATTAAAATCTGCTATGTTTTCTTACATCGCGATTGATTGATAGGAAAATTGTAAGGTTTGATGAATTTATAATACGAGTATTGCTAATATATGGCCAAAATATTACAAAAAAAGATTTTGTCCTTATTTCTCGTGCAGGAATCATACATATACACACAAAACATTAAGTTTCTGGGCCAGCTGGAGGAACACTGAGATCCTTTACAAGTCTACACGCACGTAAACACTGAGAATATCTCTACAAATACCGGGCTGTACTTAGGATCGATCTATAGACCCCAGGCTGGACTTTTGGTGTAGCTCCTGCCTGAGGAAATTTTGTCATAACTAATCCGCAAAAAATTGTGTTAAGAGCAATTTTTCAATAAAAACCGTCCACGTAGTATTTAAGGTTTATAATTTAGTTGCATAAAATTTTACTACATAAACTAAGATTTAATGAACTGATGAGATTAAAAAGTGAAAATAATTAAAATCAATTAAGTATTCAACATGATCGACATGACAGGGAGCGCTATGAATAACTATACTTTTTAAGAAAAAAACAAAGTTGAGACCTATGTCGATGTAAAAACCAATATTTCAATTAAAAGAAAACAACCACTGTAACTATATGCAAAGATTTTTGTTGTGAAAATGCAAGTTAACAAAAGCAGTATAACAATTAAGCATTTTATTTACATTTATTTCCCGAACAATCAGAGTTATTGTGATAAAGAACTTACTAGTTACTCAGTTGAACCTAGACTTCATATTAATGAAGCTACTGATACTCGATGTCTGTAAAATATCACTATCATTTCAAAAAGTCGTAACTTGGAAACTTTTAGAGATAGAGAATCGTGGTTTGCAGTAAAATACACTCCTGGAAATTGAAATAAGAACAAAGTGAATTCATTGTCCCAGGAAGGGGAAACTTTATTGACACATTCCTGGGGTCAGATACATCACATGATCACACTGACAGAACCACAGGCACATAGACACAGGCAACAGAGCATGCACAATGTCGGCACTAGTACAGTGTATATCAACCTTTCGCAGCAATGCAGGCTGCTATTCTCCCATGGAAACGATCGTAGAGATGCTGGATGTAGTCCTGTGGAACGGCTTGCCATGCCATTTCCACCTGGCGCCTCAGTTGGACCAGCGTTCGTGCTGGACGTGCAGACCGCGTGAGACGACGCTTCATCCAGTCCCAAACATGCTCAATGGGGGACAGATCCGGAGATCTTGCTGGCCAGGGTAGTTGACTTACACCTTCTAGAGCACGTTGGGTGGCACGGGATACATGCGGACGTGCATTGTCCTGTTGGAACAGCAAGTTCCCTTGCCGGTCTAGGAATGGTAGAACGATGGGTTCGATGACGGTTTGGATGTACCGTGCACTATTCAGTGTCCCCTCGACGATCACCAGTGGTGTACGGCCAGTGTAGGAGATCGCTCCCCACACCATGATGCCGGGTGTTGGCCCTGTGTGCCTCGGTCGTATGCAGTCCTGATTGTGGCGCTCACCTGCACGGCGCCAAACACGCATACGACCATCATTGGCACCAAGGCAGAAGCGACTCTCATCGCTGAAGACGACACGTCTCCATTCGTCCCTCCATTCACGCCTGTCGCGACGCCACTGGAGGCGGGCTGCACGATGTTGGGGCGTGAGCGGAAGACGGCCTAACGGTGTGCGGGACCGTAGCCCAGCTTCATGGAGACGGTTGCGAATGGTCCTCGCCGATACCCCAGGAGCAACAGTGTCCCTAATTTGCTGTGAAGTGGCGGTGCGGTCCCCTACGGCACTGCATAGGATCCTACGGTCTTGGCGTGCATCCGTGCATCGCTGCGGTCCGGTCCCAGGTCGACGGGCACGTGCACCTTCCGCCGACCACTGGCGACAACATCGATGTACTGTGGAGACCTCACGCCCCACGAGTTGAGCAATTCGGCGGTACGTCCACCCGGCCTCCCGCATGCCCACTATATGCCCTCGCTCAAAGTCCGTCAACTGCACATACGGTTCACGTCCACGCTGTCGCGGCATGCTACCAGTGTTAAAGACTGCGATGGAGCTCCGTATGCCACGGCAAACTGGCTGACACTGACGGCGGCGGTGCACAAATGCTGCGCAGCTAGCGCCATTCGACGGCCAACACCGCGGTTCCTGGTGTGTCCGCTGTGCCGTGCGTGTGATCGTTGCTTGTACAGCCCTCTCGCAGTGTCCGGAGCAAGTATGGTGGGTCTGACACACCGGTGTCAATGTGTTCTTTTTTCCATTTCCAGGAGTGTATTTAGATGCTCTCAAAAATGTCTCCCTTGTCCTTTCTTGCAGATTTGACTTGGAGAGATCTAAATGGCGACAGATCAAGAGAAGTCGCAATGTGTCATCTGGTATGCAAAATCCAAATCTATGACGACGGTACTGAGCAATTAGGGACGCCAGTATGCGAACACACCACCGGCAGAAACAAGTTTAATGCCGTGGTTCAAAAACTTTAAAGAGACAGGCAGTGTCAAACACCCTCACCGAAATGGTTGCCTCCCTGTGTCCCAAGCATGTGTTGACAGAGTGCAAGTTGCATATCAACGCAACCCCCGGGAGTCAATCCGTCGTGTATCACGCGAACTGCAGGAACCAAGACCAACTGGCCATTAAGTGTTACATAAGCGATTACTCATAGCCCTAACGATCTCCCAGTCTCACACCATTAGACTTCTTTTCGTTGCGTTACGTCAAGGGTCGCGTGCACACAACTCCAGTCAATGGTACAGTTACATTTCGAGCATGAATCAGTGAAGTAATCAGAAGTGTTATGCTGAAATGGAGGAGGGTAGAACTCGAATACTGCCTTGATGTTATACGAGCGACGAGTGAGGGCACACTGAAATTCAGGCATAACAGAAAAAAAACTTTGAAAGTTGCTGGATGTTTTACAACAAACCACGATGCTCTGTCTCTAGTAGTTTGCAAATTATCATTTTGAGAAATGATAGAGTTTTATGGACATATACAACCTATATTTTTTCATTTCATCCATATTTCGCAGTTGTGAACGCGACTGCATCCGATACACAGAAGTATGAATACCAATGCCTCCAGAAAGAAGTTTTTTTAAATCAAACCAACTTCATTGACAGTCTACATCTCTACTCTTCATGTCCAAATATTTATTTCTCAGCATAGTCACCCTGGCGTCTAACGCATTTCTGGCAAAGTGAGACCAGTTTATTGATATTGTGATTGTAGAATGTTTGTCGATGAACCCACAACCTCACCTCTCCTTGCACCGCTTCATCGCTATCAAGGTGAAATCCTTGAAGGCGTTCTTCACGTTTTGGAACCGATTGAAATCGGGTCGAGCCAAGTCGGGGCTTAACGGAGGATGATCGATGGCAGTGAATCCAAGGCGTCGGACAGTTGCAGATGTCGCAGCGCTCGTGTGACGTATGTCCAATCTCCTCTTTCACAGCAGGAGTGAGCACTCGAAGGTCCTACCGTCCGTAATGTTTTCGGGAACGCGGTTCTGCAATGAAGCCCAGTACACGCTCTCGTGATATGCTACCCTTACCTGAGAGCTGTGTTTGTATTATTCGAGGATTGTCTCTGACGAGTTCGTGAAGCAGTTTCCAATGAGTTTCGTCGGTTGCCGTGCTCGGTCTTCCACACAAAGCTCTGTCACACACGTTGAGGTCAGCACCACCGCTCCCTTCATTACGAGCATTAGTAACCCAACGTCGCACATTACTGATATTCATACATTCATCAATGCAAACAGCTTCCATTCTTCTACGGATTTCAATTGAAAGCAAGTTTTCCACTGTTAGAAACTCGATTACAGCACGCTGTTTCCCACGCACTGACATAGAGAAGTTACGCATCGCCACGTTACACCCTACATTTTGGAGCTCTGAAGTAGGTGGCAGAGGGCTGCAACTATGTAGACATGAAGAATAAATCTACAGGATGTTTGTTTTATTTGAAAACTTTTACGAGTTTTCATATAAAAAAATTCGGAGGCAATAATATGCAGCATGCCCTCGTATGTTCGCGTTATGAGAAGGTTAGATTTTAGGTTTGGTATTTCGGGAACAAAATGTGAAATGAGAAACAATGGAAAACTTACCGAAAAATCAATGAAGAACATTTTTAAAGTTTTGATGCTGATAGAAGTTAGTTAATCCATTCTGAAATCACACAACTCGTCTCTCAAGGTGCACGACTTTTCGTACGTTTCAGAAGACTTCGCAGATGTATTAACATGAGATGACGAAAGATGAAGTTTATCAAGTGGTGTCAGAGACCTGAGTTTTATAAGAACCAACATATGCAAGGAAATAAATTTAAGATAAGTTCTTAAAATGACAAACAGTAATGGTTAGCGAAATCTGTCTCTTCTTTTAACATGTATTCATGCTTTATGATTTTAAGGAGTTATATTTCCAGTTGTTTTAACAGATTTGGGGTCTTACCAATAGCTTCATTGTCTAGTGATATCAATTTTTTCTATACTGTTGATAAAGAGTTTGGTTTCAAAAAAATATGGCGCGCAATGACTGATTTTTTCGCAATTGTTGAGTCTGAAAGCACTCATGTATTCTTGGAAATGGGTTTTGAAATTTCTGCCTGTTTTCCCAACATAGTAGGCACGACAGCTCGGACATGGTATTTTATACATTCCACTGTTGTTGAATGTTTGGGTACCTATTTTTATGCTGCAGGCTAGCAAATGTTCTAACTTATTATTAGTGGAGAATACAACTGTTATATTTTTTTAAATAGATTGGCAATTTTTTATGAAATGGGGATTAGGTTTGGCATGTTCGCAGAAATTTTCTCTTCTTTTTCTGTGAAACAATTTTTATCTTATTTAGGTGTTTTTGTGTGTGTAAATTGTCAATTGACTTGGCTGTGAAGCCGCTGTCCATGCCAATACCTTTTATTATGCCTCTTTCTGTCTTAAGGATGTTTTCTTCCAAGTTCTGTGAATGTGCTTTCTGTAGCATGGTCCTAATAGCCTTATGTCTCTGTGCGGTAGGATGGCACGAAGAACTGACAATTTACATCTGATGGTGAACCCATAGGGCCCAAAGTGTATTGTGTGATTCTATACAACGCGAAAGAAATTGTGACCGAAGGCGTTATTACTCATACTTACTGTGTACCCTAGGTCAGCTTTGTACCGTAATTGTCTTAAAATATCAGAACTGATCGAAACCAAAATGCCGTGTCGACATTCTAAGATGGAACTTCCAAGCCCGTTTTTAATCCACTTCAATTTCGTAAACGGCCTTTCTCCACTGTCGTTTGTGGTCATAAGTGAGAGGTACGGTCTTCGAGTGACATCGATATTGAAAAAACGATCTTTATCGTTTCGTGGTTCCGGATTTGGTTGAAGTGAAGTATGAAAGAAACTTGCTTTTCACGGAATCGAACTCACTTCAAACTGCCAGGATTCCGTTAATCATTGTTTTTGAAGTCTTAATCTCTTTGCCAACTGAAGTGACACGCATTTGACTAGGTTCCACTGACAATTTTATAGGAGGGAGCGCGGGGTTTGATTTGTGAATGCTGACGAAATTCATACGAGCTGTCCACTGAAAAACTCTGTCCAGTAAGCCCATACGAATCAATTACGTGTACGTCTTTTATAATTATAAAAGGGCCTACACAACAGTATTACAACAGACACTTTTTATTTTTATTTTTTTCTAGTCTCTGCATAAATGTAGTCCTGTGCAAACGTTTTTCAAAGTTATAAATGTTCTGGTTCTGTGAGTGACGCGTGGTGGAGAGAGCTTAGCGCCTGACGCAGCGGCAACCCGCGCCACGCGTGTCTGTGAGCCACGCGCCTGCTGCCCACGCCACTGGCTGGCTGCCAAATGGGTCGCCACTGCGAAATGACCCTTCCGCTTTAAGCGAAGACTTCCTGCAGGTCGTTTTCATACCGCTCCCTACCGACGAGCCCACAGTTTTGCTTGAATGGTTCCCAATGATTCTTTAGTGTATTTCGATCATGCTTTGGCCAGTGGAATGGTCTTAACCAGTAATCGTAAGTATACATTCTAGATGTTCACAAATTTTTAAATTCAGATAAATATGAGATGTGAAATTAATAGCATTTGCTGTAGAACAATTATGATTATCAACATATTTATACAAATTCAGTCGCTGTCAATAATAATAATAATAATAATAATACCACAACAGATAAATGCAGACTTTGCAAACAACAAATAGAAACAGTAGATCACATCACAAGCGGATGTACAATACTAACAAGTACAGAATACACCAGAAGACATGACAATGTAGCAAAAATAATACATCAACAACTTGCCATACAAGATAAACTAATAAAACAACACGTTCCAACATACAAGTAGGCACCACAAAATGTACTGGAGAATGATGAATACAAATTATACTGGAACAGAACCATTATAACAGATAAAACAACACCACATAACAAACCTGACATCATCCTCACCAATAAAAAGAAGAAATTAACACAACTAATCGAAATATCCATACCCTATACAACAAATATACAGAAGAAAACAGGAGGAAAAAAAAGAAAAATACATCCAACTGGCTGAGGAAGTCAAGGACATGTGGCATCAGGATAAAGTTGACATTATACCAATTATACTATCAACTACAGTAGTCATACCACACAATATCCACCAGTACATAAACGCAATACAGCTACATCCAAACGTATATATACAACTACAGAAATCTGTAATTATTGATACATGTTCAATTACCCGAAAGTTCCTAAATGCTATGTAACATTTACCGTACAGTTAAAAGGAAGTCACGCTTGATCAAGGTCCGCGTCACTTTCCATTTTTAACAAGACATAACGTCTGAGAAAGGAAAGAATTAATAATAATAGTAATAACAGTAAAAATAAAAATGATGGTAATGTGCACAAATTGTCTGAAAAAGAAATAATTGTTTCTGTGGAATTCTGTTCTTTTGTGCATAATTAAGTACACTTTATGGCAAGAGCGAGATAATGTTTAAGCTTTCGCTACTCTCCGTTTCGCATTTTTGTGTAAGTGGGACTTTTCGTTCTTTGTTATTTTTTCGGACAAAAGTACAAGATCTAATACTTGTATTAGTTAACGAATTAACTTCCGGGCTGGAAATCTGACATGCTTATGTTGCACCCACACAACAACTTATTGCACACTTCTTTGTTAAATGTTTGCTTGTAGTCAGGCTTATTTGATTTCATCACTATCTCAGACAAAGGATCTGATCTGGGAGTTCCTACTTCCTTTGCGGCTAACTTTTTTGGTAATTTTCTTTTACGTTAGCACTTAAAACAGATGCAACAGAGTTCATGTTGACACTGTCCAGAAAAGCCGATTCCTTCAAAGTAAATATCTAAATCAGAATAAATCGAGAATCTGTGCGACCACATCGATCGGGCTGCTCTTAACCGAGGAACCTAGCGCAGCTGGCCAAGGTGCTGGGGTCGGCATGGTCCCACATCCCTGTCGGTACCTTCCGGAACCTCATTGCTTCTCTTCCTGGACGTCTCCCATCAGTCCCCACTGCAAAAGGGGGTTATTCAGGCTTTTGACGTATTGTCACATTAACAGTGTACAAAATGATGTACTCCACTCTCCCGAGTCCCCTGGGCGAAACAGTGACAGTTATTTTCAAATCACTAACTAATGTGTGCAACAACGCCTACTATTGTTGTTGTAGCAATGAACATCTACATCCATACTCCACAAGCCACCTCATGGTGTGTGGCGGAGGGTACCTTGAGTACCTCTATCGGTTCTCCCTTCTATTCCGTCTCGTATTGTTCGTGGAAAGAAAGATTGTCGGTATGCCTCTGTGTGGGGTATCCTCATGGCCTCTTCGCTAGATATGCGTAGGAGGGAGCAATATACTGCTTGACTCCTCGGTGAAGGTATGTTCTCGAAACTTCGACAAAAGCCCGTACAGAGCTACTGAGCGTCTCTCTTGCAGAGCCTTCCACTTGAGTTTATCTATCATCTCCGTAACGCTTTCGCGATTACTAAATGATCCTGTAACGAAGCGCGCTGCTCTCCGTTGGATCTTCTCTACCTCTTCTATCAACCCTATCTGGTACGGATCCCACACCGGTGAGCAGTATTCAAACAGTGGGCGAACAAGTGCACTGTAACTTACTTCCTTCGTCTTCGGAGTGCATTTCCTTAGGATTCTTCCAATGAATCTGTCTGGCATCTGCTTTACCGACGATTAATTTTGTATGGTCATTCCATTTTAAATCACTCCTAATGCCTACTCCCAGATAATTTATGGAATTAACTGCTTCCAGCTGCTGACCTACTATATTGTAGCTAAATGATAAAGGATCTTTCTTTCTATGTATTCGCAGCACATTACACTTGTCTACGTTGAGATTCAGTTGCCATTCCCTGCACCATGCGTCAATTCGTTGCAGATCCTCCTGCATTTCAGTACAATTTTCCATTGTTACAACCTCTGGATATACTACAGCATCATCGGCAAAAAGCCTCAGTGAACTTCCGATGTTATTCACAAGGACATTTATGTATATTGTGAATAGCAACGGTCCTACGACACTCCCATGCGGCACACCTTAAATCACTCTTACTTCGGAGACTTCTCTCCATTGAGAATGACATGCTGCGTTCTGTTATCTAGGTACTCTTCAATCCAATCACACAATTGGTCTGACATTCCATATGCTCTTACTTTGTTCATTAAACGACTGTGGGGAACTGTATCAAACGCCTTGCGGAAGTCAAGAAACACGACATCTACCTGGGAACCCGTGTCTATGGCCCTCTGAGTCTCGTGGACGAATAGCGCGAGCTGGGTTTCACACGATCTTCTTTTCGAAACCCATACTAGTCACTGAGTACTTAAAACGAGTGTAGTGTACATCCCGTGTGCTCCATACCTCTCGTTGTTGCTACCATACTGACTGGTTGGGCATAAATATAATAATTATGAGAGAAACAATGAATTGTGATCGCTCTCATCCAGCAGACGTGGGTTTACTGAACACATTGCCTTCCGTCTTTGTTGCTATAATACGTAAACAGTTTGCCTCCAACACAGTTTCTTATTCAGTTCGTTACCGATGGTCTGGTGAACACTAAAAGCGCGATTAAATTTCAATGAATGGATGAAATTCCTACAGTAATTGTGAAAACATGTCAGAAGATTAGTTATAATATGACGAACGTAATATACAGAGAGTTCGTCTTAGGAGTAAAAATGCCGCTTTAAAAATAATTTTGTATCTCGAAACAACCCGACACTGGGCGTCACATGAATCACGTGATCAGCAATATTTGTTTGGGCTGACCCCAGCTACACACTAAATTGAAGTGCTGTACATATGCATTCGAAAAAAAGGAGCTACACCGTCTGTCCAAGACGTTCCGAGACCGAACCTCTCGTATGAGCGACATCAGCGCATTAACTACAGTGGCAGCGTGAACTTACAAGACTTCAGAACATCTGAAGAAGTGAAAAATGTGTGCGAAGTTCGTCCCGCACACCTTGACTCTCGAACAAAAACAACGTCGCGTGGACGCCTGCAGCTACTTGATTGAAATGCAAAACACGGACAATTCTTTTTCGGAAAGAATCATGTTGGGTATCCAGAATTGGTGTTATCAATACGAACTTACCACAATACAACTAAGTGCAGAAATTCACATGAAGCATCAACGCTTTTACGACACAACCGAAATTCAAGCCAAGGTGACGCACTAGTTATACATTAACCCAAAGAAGGACTTTTTTTGACAGTTTCAGATGGTTGTATGAACGTTCCACGTGTTTTATTCATGTGTGGGCAGACTATGTAGAACACCTGAGGCTTTAAAACCATTATTTTAATTTAATCTACTTTTTATTAATCCTGTCTCTAAAGATTTTGGACTATCAGAGTAGAAGTCACAGAATAAAAGTAAGGGCGACTATCAATTAATTGGAAATAAATATACGTCTCAGGAAAAGTGGTATCTTAACAAACTTATTTTGCACAGGATAACTGTAACATTCAAAATGGAGTCGACAAAAAACGCTATAATCATGAAGACATCAATGTTTTACAACAATTGAGGAGGGGTGAAAAGAAAGACGACTCAGCATAAATGAAACTGTTATAAAAATGTAGTTGATATACAGGGCGGAGAGAAACTGTGTCACGAAATTTTAACTCTGGATAGCTGATGCCAGTAGGAACCAAAATTACTAATGTTGTGTAGGTCGACAACGCACAATTTTTAAACTACGGAAACTTGGCGTCATGTGCTCCAGTTGGCTATGGGACTGCCCTGTTGCTGGATGCTCTGGACAATGCATGACTGCGAATGCTTTGCCTGCCGGCGAACGTGATGTTTCCAAGGCGGCCCGCATGCTCGGTGGTAGCGCACCAGCTTTCCACTGATTGATCCCACAGTGGTTGTAGTAGAATTAAATTGTTCAAATGGCTCTGAACACTATGGGACTTAACGTCTGTGGTCATCAGTCCCCTAGAACTTAGAACTACTTAAACCTAACTAACCCAAGGACACCACACACATCCATGCCCGAGGCAGGATTCGAACCTGCGACCGTAGCGGTCACGCGGTTCCAGACTGAAGCGCCTAGAACCGCACGGCCACACTGCGGCAGTAGAATTAAACTCGGCAGTAGCGACAGATCTTTGGACAATGGAGGTGACCATTGCATTAGGGGCAGCTTTAGAGATTTCCACGAGCAGCAAGCGAGTTCTCGGAACCTTCTCATTGCTAGCCTTCCTCTGTAGTCACCGAAACTGGCCGTGGGCCCTGCAGGGCAGTGGTTCATGGGCCGCCATTTTGGCGGTCGGTCTTGTTCCGCTAGCGGCGAAAGCAAGAGGGTGGGAACACCGTGGCTGAATGTGAAATGACACTTCTTTAGAAAGCGGCGGCCCCGGGCATCCTGGCGCCTGCCTGACCACTTTATTGGCGAGGGGACGTGGTGTGGGAGTCTGGTCTCCTTATCCTGTGTGCGGATCCAGGTAAAGTGGCGTCGGGCTGGTGCCTGGCTAATGTGTTCATTACATACCTTGTGAGGCGGCACGACAAATTTCTCCTGATGTCGCGTTTCTTAGATGCCGCGGCGCCCCGCTAAAACAGCGCTCACTAAATCGTTTTATTGACAAACAGAACTTGTTTTCACTAAAACGCTTCCCTCATCTTGTGGAATGCGCCAGGGGATTGGCTGCAGGACCTCCAGGCATTGTGTGCTGTTTTTCCAGAGTACAGAATGTGTACTGCACTGCAGTGATTGGTTGAGGAATGGGTCTCCTTGTTAGAAAACATGATTGGCACAATAACCATTGCAGGGCCATGACAGGTTTATTCGAGAACGGCGGGGGAACAGCTGGTTTTTGGAAGGTTTTGAGCAATGGTAGAGGTGGGGAGTTGCTCCTTGACCGTCATGGAGTACAGTTGCTAGAGCTCTTCCATTTCTGTAGGGAGAACAGTTAGTTGTAAACATGTCTGGACACTCGGGTGAAACTTTATATTTTCGTGGACGTGAGACAATCACCAGTGGATGTGGAGTCATCTCCCGCAGCATGACGCGCCACCGATCCTAGCAGCTTCGGCAGCGCCCACACACAGACGACACCATCTCGTCTTCCTCTTGCTATATCGGTAACGTTGTGCAGCCTCAGCAAATTCCATAGCCGAGCAATCGTTTTCTTGGCCAATTTTTTATAGCAGCCTTGTACTAGCAGCAGTCACTCCCAGTGTCCATTGCATTTGTAACTATATTATGACGTGAGAGACCAATCAGTGGAATGATACAGCAGAGTGTGCTTGCCTAGACTGGTATTCTTCCATTCACAGTACTAGTCTCATCTAAACATAAATTCCAGTTAGGTTCCACAAGTCCATTGACAACCAACCTGAATTCATGTAAATGTAATTTTATACATTTGAGGTTTCTGTTTGTATGTTTGTTCTCTCTTGACCTTGATATTAGTCAATAAATTTCTTTGTGATACCATAGGTCCTTGTTATTAATTTTTCAATGACACCTCTTCTCATTCCCTGCAATGTCATTTATTTTGTTGTGAATTTGAAGGCATTAACTTAATTTTATGTCTAGTTAGTCAATTCATTAGGTAATCCACACAGGGGCCACTATTTACTGCATGTCAGATTTGCGCTACTGATAAACGTGGCACTTCTTGGGTGTGGTGGTTACGACGTTTTAGTCGTTTGGCAGGTGGAGAACTGCTGCCACCATAGGCTACCTTGCAGTGTCAATATCCGCTTGACCGAACAGAAAAGGAACTGTTGACTTGGATGTACCGGCAAACCAGCTGTAGTAGAACATGTTTTTAAAGACGGTGATCATGAAATAAAATTTGAGACCAGCGTGCATTATTATGCAAACATGTGTAGATAAGCTATAGAGATTCAGAAACACCACAATAATTTTAATAGAAAAGGGGAAGGCTTAAAGGTAGGTAAGTTATGGCGGTCTACTTTGCACCAACAATGTGACAATTGGTTACCTTCAATCAAGAATAATGACAGTCGGCCTCGCACGACGTATGGTGGTGCCCTCTATACAGGGTGGAGAAAAATTGTGTCATGTAATTTTAACCATGGATAGCTGATGCCAATAGGAACCAAAATTACTAATGTTATGTAGGTCGACAACGCGCAGTTTTTAAACTACAGAAACTTGGCGCCACACGCTCCGATTGGCCGCGGGATTTCCCTGTTGCTGGATGCTCTGGACAACGCATAACTGGGAATGCTTTGCCTGCTGAAGATCGCGATGTATCCAAGGCGGCCCGCATGCTCGGTGGTAGCGCACCAGCCATCCACTCTGGGGGCGAATCCGCTGGGGTCCCCACATATCCACTGTGGTTTCATGATACGACATACCAGGAACAAACGCATCAACAGCTGTTAGTTTGTGTACAGAAAGTCTTTTACAAATTGTGTCGGCCCTGAAAAGCGCCTTTTTTGTAGCTAGGGCATCGTTTACTTAAAGCAGATGCTCGAACTGGCTGCCCTCTGACGCGACACAATCTTGGTAACGTCGAACGGTGTTTTGCCGAACTCTTTCAAAGATTCTTGGCATTGCCCTGATGTGATTGGCGGCATGTTAAATGCAATCCATTAATTCCTCTTCGTTTCTATGTGATTAGCGTCTGGGTGGATGAACTAGAACCTGTCGCGGAGAAATGTTCGGTTAATGAGGAAATATCATCACCACTATCGTCATCAACACCCTCACCATCCTTTTGACATCCACAGCTGATTCGTCTACATCTAAATCTAACTCTACTACTCTGTAATTCACACTTAAGTGCTCGGAAGGAGGTCTCGTCGAAACACTTTCAGACCATTTCGCTACCGTTTCACTCTCCAATATCACACAGGTAAAACGAGCACCTAAACTTTTCTGTGTGTGCTTTGATTTCTTTCATTTTATTACGGTGATCATTTCTTCTAATCTAGGCTGGCATCAACAAAATGTTTTTACATTTGGAAAAGAAAGCTGGTGACTGAAATTTAGTGAAAAAATCGCTGCAACGAAAAATGCTTTTTTTTTAAGACTGGCTCACCAACTCGTGTGTCATGTTCACGACACTCTCTCCTCTATTCCGTAATAATGCAAAACGAGCTGCCCTTCTTTGAACTTCTTCAGCGTCATCTGTCAGTCCGACCTGGTACGGATGCCATACCATACATCACTACTCCAGAAGAGCACGGACAAGCTCAGTACAGGCAGTCTCTTCACTAGACCGGTTGCATCTTCTGTTCTGCGTGTTCTGCCGACAAAACGCAGTCTTTTAGTTTGCCTTCGCCACTACGTTTTCTTTGTGACTGTTGCAACTAAACTTATTATTAATGGTAATGCGTCATTTAGTAGAATTGAGAGACTTTCGATTTGTGTGATTGACAGAAATTTAACGGATTCTTTTCAGTACCCATGTGGATAACTTCACGCCTTTTATCGTTTAGAGTCAATTTCCAGTTTTCGCATGCATACATATATCTTCTCTAAATAACTATGCAATTGGTTTTGATCTTTTGTGGCTTTACTTGACGATAAACGAGGTAATCAGCAAACAGTCAAAGAAGGTTGCTCAGATTGCCTCCTAAATCGCTTCTATAGATTAGGAAC
Source organism: Schistocerca cancellata (assembly GCF_023864275.1). Classification (NCBI taxonomy): domain Eukaryota; kingdom Metazoa; phylum Arthropoda; class Insecta; order Orthoptera; family Acrididae; genus Schistocerca; species Schistocerca cancellata. The sequence continues at coordinate 298,149,038 of NC_064626.1, read as the reverse complement.
AACACTGGCCCTATAACACTTCCTTGGGGAACACCAGATATCACTTCTGTTTAACTCGACGAGTTTCCGTCAATTAGTATAAACTGTGACCTTTATGACAGGAAATCACGAACCCAATCGCACAACTAACACGATACTCCATAGATACGCAATTTGGCTAGAACCGAATAAAAGGCGTTTGCTAGACTTTTCCTCAGTAAAAGCCACCGATAACAATATGTGAAGTACGGAGCGTAGCACACAAACTCAGTGTGCTACCGGCAGTGCAGGTCGGAGAGCAGCCCATCCATTTTTGTTACCATAAAGGATTCCAACATCGTTACTTCGTGGCTACTAACAGCTGCAAGGTTTCAAAGCGTACACCAGGTGTTGGGATCTAGCACTGTTGATTCGTAAATGACATGTAATTACGCCTCCCTCCTCTCTTCCTGTTCTCAGCGGGATCGCTTTTGAAGCCTATAAACGAGTGTACTTTACTATCTTTGTCATCGGGTTAACTAATTCACCATTGTACGTAATGTTTTCAGAAGTGGGACTATATCCACACTACATATTTATAACGAGCATAGTAGTCGAGTCCAAATATTGTCCCGTCGTAACTAGGGCTTTTGATTAAATATCGATGTATTTCCCTTATATATATATATATATATATATATATATATATATATATATATATATATATATACAGGGTGTTCCAAAAATGACCGGTATATTTGAAACGGCAATAAAAACTAAACGAGCAGCGATAGAAATACACCGTTTGTTGCAATATGCTTGGGACAACAGTACATTTTCAGGCGGACAAACTTTCGAAATTACAGTAGTTACAATTTTCAACAACAGATGGCGCTGCAAGTGATGTGAAAGATATAGAAGACAACGCAGTCTGTGGGTGCGCCATTCTGTACGTCGTCTTTCTGCTGTAAGCGTGTGCTGTTCACAACGTGCAAGTGTGCTGTAGACAACATGGTCTATCCCTTAGAACAGAGGATTTTTCTGGTGTTGGAATTCCACCGCCTAGAACACAGTGTTGTTGCAACAAGACGAAGTTTTCAACGGAAGTTTAATGTAACCAAAGGACCGAAAAGCGATACAATAAAGGATCTGTTTGAAAAATTTCAACGGACTGGGAACGTGACGGATGAACGTGCTGGAAAGGTAGGGCGACCGCGTACGGCAACCACAGAGGGCAACGCGCAGCTAGTGCAGCAGGTGATCCAACAGCGGCCTCGGGTTTCCGTTCGCCGTGTTGCAGCTGCGGTCCAAATGACGCCAACGTCCACGTATCGTCTCATGCGCCAGAGTTTACACCTTTATCCATACAAAATTCAAACGCGGCAACCCCTCAGCGCCGCTACCATTGCTGCACGAGAGACATTCGCTAACGATATAGTGCACAGGATTGATGACGGCGATATGCATGTGGGAAGCATTTGGTTTACTGACGAAGCTTATTTTTACCTGGACGGCTTCGTCAATAAACAGAACTGGCGCATATGGGGAACCGAAAAGCCCCATGTTGCAGTCCCATCGTCCCTGCATCCTCAAAAAGTACTGGTCTGGGCCGCCATTTCTTCCAAAGGAATCATTGGCCCATTTTTCAGATCCGAAACGATTACTGCATCACGCTATCTGGACATTCTTCGTGAATTTGTGGCGGTACAAACTGCCTTAGACGACACTGCGAACACCTCGTGGTTTATGCAAGATGGTGCCCGGCCACATCGCACGGCCGACGTCTTTAATTTCCTGAATGAATATTTCGATGATCGTGTGATTGCTTTAGGCTATCCGAAACATACAGGAGGCGGCGTGGATTGGCCTCCCTATTCGCCAGACATGAACCCCTGTGACTTCTTTCTGTGGGGACACTTGAAAGACCAGGTGTACCGCCAGAATCCAGAAACAATTGAACAGCTGAAGCAGTACACCTCATCTGCATTTGAAGCCATTCCGCCAGACACGTTGTCAAAGGTTTCAGGTAATTTCATTCAGAGACTACGCCATATTATTGCTACGCATGGTGGAAATGTGGAAAATATCGTACTATAGAGTTTCCCAGACCGCAGCGCCATCTGTTGTTGAAAATTGTAACTACTGTAATTTCGAAAGTTTGTCTGCCTGAAAATGTACTGTTGTCCCAAGCATATTGCAACAAACGGTGTATTTCTATCGCTGCTCGTTTAGTTTTTATTGCCGTTTCAAATATACCGGTCATTTTTGAAACACCCTGTATATATATATATATATACAGGGTGTTTCAAAAATATATATATATATATATATATATATATATCTCGGCGATATTTTCTTCATCGATGTATCGATGAGCCGATATTCCTCTTTTCAATCTGTCGTGGAACATAATTTTATTTTCATTGTGTAAGGGGTTTTATTAATTTTGAGCTTTGATCACCATCAGTCTTTCTCTTTTGTATTGGTAAGTTCCTATGGACCAAACTGCTGAGGTCATCGGTCCTCTTTCTCTTTAACTATGTGAAGCAGGTCTAGGTGGAACAAAAGAAGAAGTTCGATTGCAGTGCGGTGGCGGTGTTAATGCAATAACAAGATTTCCGATGTGAAGAAATAACATACTAATTGGGTTAAAAACACTTTTTAACGCAAGTAGAGTGCTAATTCAACTACATTCCATTATCCTCGTTTTGGTTTTGTTGATGTTCATCTTATATCCTCTTTCAAGACATTGTCCATACCGTTGAACTGCTCTTCCAGGTCCTTTGCTGTCTCTGACAGAATTACAATGTCATCGGCGAACCTCAAAGTTTTTATTTCTTCACCATGGATTTTAATACCTACTCCGAATTTTTTTTGTTTCCTTTACTGCTTGCTCAATATGCAGATTGAATAACATCGGGGAGAGGCTACAACCCTGTCTCACTCCCTTCCCAACCACTGCTTCCCTTTCATGCCCCTCGACTCTTATAACTGCCATCTGGTTTCTGTACAAATTGTAAATAGCCTTTCGCTCCCTGTATTTGACCCCTGCCACCTTCAGAATTTGAAAGAGAGTATTCTAGTCAACATTCTCAAAAGCTTTCTCTAAGTCTACAAATCCTAGAAACGTAGGTTTGCCTATCCTTAATCTACCTTCTAAGATAAGTCGTAGAGTCAGTATTGCGTCACGTGTTTCAACATTTCTACGGAATCCATACTGATCTTCCCCGAGGTCGACTTCTACCAGTTTTTCCATTCGTCTGTAAAGAATTCGTGTTAGTATTTTGCAGCCGTGACTTATTAAACTGATAGTTCGGTAATTTTCACATCTGTCAACACCTGCTTTCTTTGAGATTGGAATTATTATGTTCTTCTTGAAGTCTGAGGGTTTTTCACCTGTCTCATTCATCGTGCTCACAAGATGCTAGAGTTTTTTCAGGGCTGGTTCTCCCAAGGCTATCAGTAGTTCTAATGGAATGTTGACTACTTCCGGGGATTGGTTTCGACTTAGGTCTTCCAGTGCTCTGTCAAACTCTTCACGCAGTATCATATCTCCAATTTTATGTCTTCATCTACGTCCTCTTCCATTTCCATTATATTGTCCTTCAGTACATCGTCCCTGTATAGACTCTCTATATACTCCTTCCACCTTTCTGCTTTCCCTTCTTTGCTTAGAACTGGGTTTTCCATCTGAGCTCTTGATATTCATACCAGTGGGTCTCTTTTCTCCAAAGGTCTCTTTAATTTTCCTGTAGGCAGTATCTATCTTACCCCTAGTGATATATGCCACTACATCCTTTCATTTTGCACTTCCTGTCGATTTCATTTTTGAGACGTTTGACTTCCTTTTTGCCTGCTTCATTTACTGCATTTTTATATTTTTTCCTTTCATCAATAGTTCCCTAAAGCTCCCTCTGAAACACTCTAAATCCTCTGGTTCTTTCAGTTAATACAGGTCCCATCTAATTAAATTTCCACCTATTTGCAGTTTCTTCAGTTTTAATCTACAATTCATAACCAATAGATTGTGGGCAGAGTCCACACCTGCCCCTGGAAATATCTTACAATATAAAACCTGGTTCCTAAATCCCTGTCTTACCATTACGTAATCTACTGAAACCTTCCAGTGTCTCCAGGCCTCTTCCACGTATACAATCTTCTTTCATGATTCTTAAACCAAGTGTTAGCTATTATTATATTATGCTCTGTGCAAAATTCTACCAGGCGGCTTCCTCTTTCATTCCTTACGCCCAGCCCATATTCACCTACTACTTTTCCTTCTCTTCCTTTACCTACTATCGAATTCCAGTCACCCATGACTATTAAATTTTCGTCTCCCTTCACTATCTGAATAACTTCTTTTATCTAATCATATATTTCTTCAGTCTCTTCATCATGTGGAGCTAGTTGGCATATAAACTTGTACTACTGTCGTAGGCATGGGATTCGTGTCTATCTTGACTACAATAATGCGTTCACTATGCTGTTGACAATAGCTTACCCGCATTCCTATTTTTTTATTCATTATTAAACCTACTCCTGCATTACCCCTATTTGATTTTGTATTTATAACTCTGTATTCACCTGATCAAAAGTCTTGTTCCTCCTGCCACCGAACTTCACTAATTCCCAATTTTAAATTTTCTAACCCACCTGTCCGATTAAGGGATCTGACATTCCACGCTACGATCCGTAGAACGCCAGTTTTCTTTCTCCTGATAAGGACGTTCTCCTGAGTAGTCCCCACCCGGACATCCAAATAGGAGACTATTTTACCTCCACAATATTTTACCCAAGAGGATACCATCATCATTTAACCATACAGTAAATCTGCATGCTCTCGGGAAACATTACGGCTGTAGTTTCCCCTTGCTTTCAGCCATTCGCAGTACCAGCACAGCCAGGCCGTTTTGGTTAATGTTACAAGGCCAGATCAGTCAATCATTCAGACTGTTGCCGGTGCCACTACTGGAAAGGCTGCTGCCCCTCTTCAGTAACCACACGTTTGTCTGGCCTCTCAACAGATACAGGAAGTTGTGGTTGCACCTACGGTACGGCTATCTGTATCGCTGAGGTACGCAAGCCTCCCTACCAACGGCGAGGTCCATGGTTCATGAGAGGTTAACTGGAAAGAAATATTGCATGACAATGCACCATGTACACAGTTGCTAATTAACAACCGTTGACCAAATGAGTATCGTAATACAAGTTATTCACAAGCACTAAGTCCCACTATTAACTTACAAATTTTCAGATTAAGTGTTTTTCTTTTGATTCGTGCTCTAAAGGGGACAGGCAGGCTGCTAGCTTGTTGATGTACAGAATATCTAATAATAAATCAGTACTTAAGTATACAACTCTAAGAAAGGCAGTATATTTAGAATGTGCATCCGATATTTTTATAGATCTTTATATTGATATTTTTTCCTTCGATGTATCATACTTTTTCTCGATATGTCGAAGGCCAATAATGATATACTTCAAAAATATCGATGTATCGGATTCCCGAAAGTTTTAAAAATATCTATAGTTCTAGTCGTAACCAGAATAAACTCCAAATCCGAAAGCAAGTTCATCAGTTAATTACAACTCTTAGCACTGAAAGCATGTTTATTACGAACACCAATGTACAGATAGAAGAGATTTAAACTCTGGATGAACTGTGCTGATATTTATACCGACATCGAATATTCCAGAATATACAAACATTGTAAACGTAAGAAATTTCAACAGCCTTACAGAAATGATGAATACTACATAACAAATAACTGCTGGAGGCTGAGTTCGAACTTGTGACCTATAGCACGACAACTAGCTACGCGACCAGCTATGCCACATTGCATGCAGCACGATAGGAGGCCATATCATAAATTTATTCAGCCATCAGGCCACTTTCAGTTTCCGTGTCTAGTTCTCTGCCACACATTGAGTATTGCGGAAGAGGTGACCTCGTTTCCATTACTGGTTACGGAAGTTCATCAATAAGGCAGAAATGAATAACATCACTGTTATTTCCGGTGCTCAGTTGTAGGCGGCTGAGCGGTGGCGGCAGATTGCGTGCGACGACAGTAATACAGAAGTTCTTGTCGCCACCTGTGACGGTTAGAGAACAAACTGACGAAAGAGCACCAGTACTGGAATATCTCCCAGCGATCAACTCTGCCTTCACTAGAGGGGCTTGGCGCTCGCCCTTAGAAAACAATGTCGTCGAAAGACTACACAGCGTTAGATTTAATTAGGTTTTCTTGCATCACTATACAAGAAGGCTAGGATGGTTTGTCATCTACGTTAGGGTGTAATTATTGTCTAACTTTGGGAAGTATTCAGTCTGTATGGAACTGTTGGTGTCGATCAAAACACAGAAAAAGTAGGCGATGAATGCTTTCACTTTGCCTATCAATACTGTTGCACTACTTAAAATTCTGAAACATACGTGTAAAATTCAGTGGCTTAACGATCTAATGTGCTGAGATACTGTTATAACTAGATTTTTAATTTTAGAAACGGTTCAGTGAGTAATAAAGTTAAACAATATGTTCTGTGAGCGATGACTTGTAATTTCATTAATATTTGTTTGTTGGTTTGAGCGAACGGCTGGTGCAAGAGAGTTTGGAAATTAAAAAGATATAGAATCAAACAGAAACAGATGTTTAGGGGCCAATGTTGCGTCGATGATCGGGTTATGACAATGTAGCAGGATGTTGTTATTTACTTTTTCAAAGCAACCTAAATTAAGATGACAACGAGGAGTTTTGAATTCTGTTCCGCATACAAATCCAATGTTTCTATCACTATCCAACCGTTTTCGGGTGGCCCGCATATGCTGACGGCAATGGAAACTGTTACATTTATTTCCTCGGGTTCGAACTGATACTCCAATATTTCCACGCCTGTGGGGCTTTTTAATTAAAATGTCACTCATATTCTAGCTTACTTTCAATAGAGAAAATATCAATTCCTACATACGCTGTCCAGTCGCATTAACGTGACCACCTGTCAAAAGCCCGAATAATCAACTGCTGCAGCGTGAACTGCAGCGAGACGTACATAAGGAGCGTCAATGATGTTCTGGAAGGTACCAACAGGGACACGGAGCCATGCAGACTCCAGTGCTGTGGCCAGCTACTCCAGGTTTCTTGGATAAGGATTCATAGCGCCACCAGGTTGTCCCACAGATTCTCGATTAGGTTTAAATCAGTGGAGTTCGGTGGCTAAGGGAGAAAGGTAAACACAGTGGCTCCATCAAGAGTGATCAAATGACAGCTTTCGTGGAGGGATGGACGGTGTGCAGCACACAGAGGCTCTGAGGGGCACTATGACAGTCGGAGCAGATGACACAACTGGAAAGCTTGTGTCGCCGTATGTACTGCGTGGCCTGATATAGGGCAAAGAGCTCTGCTGTAAATACGGTGCAATGTTCTAGAAGCCGATACCGAAAAACGTCGGTGCCAATGAAGGCACACCCGACACTACGGTCAGTCCGAGAGCCATCAATGTACGCGAAGGCATTATCGTGAAGTTCCATGCGAAGATCGAGAAACTTACGGCAACAGAGCGAGGCTGGAATAGTACTCTTGAGAAACTACTGAAGGCCGCTGCAAGAAGCCAAGATGGTGAAGGGTTCTCACCCATTGGGAAAGTGGCAGGTAGCTTGAAGTTAAATTGCCAGTGCAACAGCTAAAGTCGAACTCCTCGAGGAAACTGAGAACAAGGACGCGCCCCATACTCGCGATCAAAGGAGTCATCGAAGAAGGAAGCATAGGATGGGTTGCCAAGCATGACAGAGAAACGGCATGCACATCTGCTGAAGAGAAAATCACGGCGGTATGACAGCGGTAGTTTGGCAGCTTTTGCAAACAGACTCTCAGCCAGGCTAGTGTAAAAGGCGCCAGTGGTCAAACGGATGCCACGATGGTGGAGAGTAGTGAGGCAGCGTAAGAGGGACGGATGTGCAGATGCATAAACGAAACACCCACAGTCCAGTTTCAAACGGACAACGGACCGGTACAAACGGAGGAGGATTGTCCAATCCATTCCCCAGGAAGTACCGCTGAGGACATGTAGGACATTGAGGACCACTTACAGAAGGTGGCCAGTTAAGACATGCTGGAGGATAAGACAGTTTTCTACAGAGCATGAGCCCCGGAAATTTCATAGTTTCAACTAAGGGAAGAGCATCAGGGCTAAGGTGTAAAGAATGTGGAAGAAACCAACTGTGGCGCCAGAAATTCTTGCAAACGGTTTTCCGAGTGGAAAAGCAAAAGCTATTGTCGGTGTTCTATGAGTAAAGACGTCGAGACAAAGCTGAAGACGCCGCTTAAGGAGACAAGTCCGTGGAGAACTGCAATAGACGGCAAAATCGTCAACGAAAAGGGAGCTGAGATGCCCAGCAGCCGACAGGATGCCACAGGGTAAATGGCGATAGCAAAGAGGACGACGCTCAGGACATAACGCTGTGGCATACCGTATTTCTGGATCAATGTGTCCGACAAGGCAGAATTAAAAATTCCTGAAGGACACATGGCATGCGGCCACGGAAGCCCCACATGTAGAGACTGTGAAGGATATCAGTCCTCCAGCAGCTGCCATAGGCTTTCTCCAAATCTAAAAACATGGCCACAGTTTGGAATTTTCGTAGAAAGCAATTCGTGACATGGGTTGACAGAGTGACGAGATGATCAACTGCAGAAAGGCGCGCTCGAAATCCACGCTGTGCACTGGTTAGTAAATTGCGAGATTCGAGCCACTATACCAGCCAGGCGTGGATCATACGTTCTGTCATCTTGCAAACACAGCTGGTGAGAGAAATGGGGGTGATAACTAGAAGGAAGGTGTTTGTACTTACTGGTCTCAGGTATGGGTATGACAGTGGTTTCACACCAGCGCCTGGGAAACGTGCCCTCTGCCCAGACGCGATTGTACATATGAAGGAGAAAAAGTGCTTGCCTGCAAGAGAGAGGTTCTGCTACATATGAATGCGAACATCGTCCGGCCCTGGGGAAGAGGATCAAGATGAAGTGAGAACATGTTTTAACTCCCTCATAGTAAATACTGCGTTGTAGCACTCGCACTTCTGAGAAAAGAAGGGCATCGCCTGAGCCGCCTCCACTCGTTCCCGATGAAGGAAGGCAGGGTGATAGTGGGTGGAGCTCGAAATCTCCGCAAAAAAGCGGCCCAAGATGTTGGAGATAGCAATAGGGCCCACTACGATATCATCTGCTACAGTCAGGAAGGAAATTGGGGCTACGGTCAGGAAGGAAATTGGGGAATGGACCTTGGTTCCATAGAGCCTTGGGAGTTTGCCCACACATCGGAAGAGGAAGTGGAACTGTTAAAAGAACTGGTAAATGAAATCCAGCTAGCTTTTTGCTATCCCGAAGAACGCGAGGGCACTGTGCATGCACCTGTTTATAACAAATGAAGTTCACCATCATAGGATGAACGTCAAAAACGCGAAGAGCACGTCTCCGCGCGCGAATTGCGTCGCGGATCGTCTCAGTCTACCAAGGGATTAGGACATGGCGTGGTAAAGAGGAAATGCGAGGAATAGAAGGTTCTGCGGCGGTAAGGATAACGTTTGCAAGATCTTCTACCCTGTCAGAAACTGGGGAAATGATGTTCATCGAAGGTCACCAGGGTGAAGTAAAGCCTCCAATCGGCCTTAGAAAGTTGCCATTTGGGTGTGCATGTAGGTGGGGTAGGAGTCAGCAAATGGATACCACATGGGAAATGGTCACTCGAATACGTGTTAGAGAGAATGCACCATTCGAGACAGTGGACAAGCTGTGCAGTGCCGTGCAGAAGGATAGGTCCAAATGGGAGTAAGTGTGCATGGAGTCTGAAAGGAATGTAGGTGCTCCTGTTTTAAGGTAGATGAGGTTAAGGTGACTGGGAAGGTCAGCAAAGAGGAGACCTCTCTGACAGGTTCTGGGAGAGCCCCAAAGGGGATGGTGCACATTAAAGTCACCGAGCAGCAGAAAGGGGTGTGGGAGTTGCCCAATAAGCTGGAGGTAGCCTGCCCTGGTGACAATGAATGATGGAGGGGTGTAAACAGAACAAAGGGAAAAAGTGAAGGGAGGAAGGAAAATGTGGACTGCAACAGCATGAAACCAGGTAGTCAGGGAGATGGATTGACTATGAACATCATCCTGTATGAGCAGCATGACTTCCCCATGAGATAGAATGCCATCCTTGGGGAGAAGATCAAAGCGACCTGAGAAGAAATGTGAGAGCTCAAAAGAGTCGTGAAGATCCAATTTTGTTTCCTGTAAACAGAGAACAAGTGGGTACTGGATTCCAAGAGCAGCCATTATTCGTGTTTGTTGGATCCTAGGCTGTGAACGTGCCATTGAAAGAGATTCATGACGAGTAACGGAAAGGAGGGAAAAATGGAGGAGTGTCACCTCAGTGGCTGCCGAGTGCCAGCCTTCAAAGACTCACTGCTATGGGTCACAGAGGCTGGAGGATCCTGCTGCATGAGATCCACAGAAGCGTCAGCATTCTCCATCTGTCAGTCTGCAGAGTCCAGGGCAGCAAAACAGTTAGTGGTGCGCACCGGAGTCTGGCCGGATGAGGGTATCATGTGGCGACACCTTTGAAGAGGATCTTGGGAGTCAGCAAAGGAGAAGACCATATAACTTTGTTTGATATCTTGGAGTCTTTCTGGTTGGTGGAGGAAGACTCAAGACTTTTTTGGCTGGATGTAGAAAGTCTTTGTGCGAGTATTACTTCTGTCCTTTGTGGCCTGCCGGTTGTGTAGCTGGTGATTTCACCTTGTGAGGCGAAAGTTTGGCAGCTTGTTGCACAGCTGGAAGAGAAAACTGGGATGCTGCCATGACACTGGACGATTTTACAACTGTAATGCTGAACTTGAGGTAGCATGTCTGCATGGTCATGTCATTCATGGAGTGAGATGTAGCAATACCAGTACTGTAAGCGCTGTATGGTAGAACGCAGTGTTTCCAACTAGCCAACAATTTGCGAGCCACCGGGTAAGGCACTTTTTCCTTCTCCCAGATCTCCTGGATAGCCCACTCCTCAAGATACACGAGACAATCTCGGAAGGAGGCTGCATGGTCGCCATTGCATTTGATGCAGTGGGGAGAAGGAGGCACACAATTACCCTCATGAGTATCCCTACCATAGGTTACACATTTGGTCAGGTGTCAACAGGACATTTCAGTGTGGTTGTAAAATGACACTGGTAGCCGTGCATCAAGTTCAGAGTGTATGTTTGGCCTGTAATAACTTCATAGCCTGCTTTGATATTTGACAGAAGCACCACTCTTTCAAAAGTGAGAAAAAGAGAGAGTGTGAGTAGTAAGGATCAGTCTACGGACTACAATGACACCTAGATCAGGGAGGTACTTTTGGATTTCTGCCTCAGTCAAGCAATCGAGGAGCCTAGTGTAAATAACACAGTGGGAAGAATTCAGTGTTCATTGGGCCTCAACACGAACAGGATAGCCATGGAGGAGCAAAGCTGTAAGCAGTTGTTGTGCTTGAGAATAGAAGTAGTCTACAAAAGCGAAGTGCCATTGCATAATAAGAGCAAGATTTCACAGGGCCAGCAATTGCATCAACATTTTTCTGAATAATAAACGCATTTACGGTAGCAAAGGACTGATCGTATTTATTACATGAAACCACTAGGTACTGTGGATCAGATAGGAGAATTTTTCAGTTGAGAGCTTCATTCTGGTTAAATTTAGTAGGCGTTAACTGTGAAGAAGATGACTGGCTCATTGCAAGAAAATCCTCCATAATTGCCAGCGTCTCCGGTGGCGCGCTTCTTCAACGAGGTCTTTGTTTACAGTTCAGGTCACAGCTCCTGAACACCTGACAGAGGGACCAATCGGTAATTTGGGAAGCTAGGAATCTAGCAGCTCAGGCAGTCTCCCCCCCCCCCCCCCCTCTGGGGTTGGTTTGTCCAGGGAGTACATGCGAATCCTACCTGTCCCTGTCGACACAGGGCTGGGAATTACATGTTACCCAATCACCTGTTACGCATCAGATGCGTGGGCCGGCTTTCAGAAGCACACAGGGAGAAAGAAGAAAAAGAGGAACCTCAGATGCCGTAGCGGAGGAAGAGTAGGAGAAGGTGAATGAAGAAAGAAAAAAGAAACGAAAAACAGTGGAGAAAGTTTTCTAATGTTGGCTACTGAAAATGCAGAACACATTCCTAAAAACATCCCAGACATGTTCCCGAAGGCAGGGGAAAAGGAATAGTAAGAGGCTAGACATGCAGCGTAGAAGGGAAAAAATGCTACAAAGGCTGGTAGTCAAGCACGAAACCGCCAAAGAGTGGTGAGCCCACTGGGGTCTGCATGTAGGTGTGGACATGGTGCCCAAGGATAGAGGTATACTTCTATTAATTCATTGTGCCTTTCAGAAGACGAGATCACCAGGGGAATGCCACGAAAACATTCACCAGACCATAACGCTCCGTATTCCGGCCTGGAGCCATCCGACGATAGTTTGAGGGTGTTTGCTTTTGGACGTTTCATGCCGTACACTCTAGCGGCAATGTACCCGATGAACCATAAAATGTGATTCATCAAAAGAGACCACCCGTCGCCATTGGGTGGACGTCCAGTTGGCGTGCAAATACCACCCTTCGTCGCAGATGAACAGCAGTCAGATTGGGTGCATGAAACAGGCGGCTGCTGCGGAGGCCCATACACAGTGAAGTTCGCTGAACGATCGTTGAGGAGACATTGGTTATCTGGGCGGTCAGTTCCTCAACAGTTGCACGTCTGTTCTCCCGAATACGTCGTTCACGCCTGTCATCTATGTCCCGCGGTACACTAAAAGCTGCCTCGGCGCCGATTTATCGTAGCGCCATTTTATTATCGACGGTATACATTAACCACGGCGGTATGCAAACAGTTTACAAACTTAGCCGTTTCAGAAATGCTTCCGCCTTTGACCCAAAAGCTAATGTCGATGCCCTTTTGGAGGGAGATATATCACTCTGTTCCAGCATTACGAGAGCGCGTGCACTGGTTTCAGTGTCTCTCCAACACATTTTATATAGCCTACTCTCCATAGTTAGAGCTGCCACCTTCCGTCTGTGAGTGGTTATTACACATTGACTTCGAACGCAGACTAGACCGTTTATAAAGAACGGTGTGAGATTGCAACACAGCATTCCCAGTGGATGTGCACAGACAGCTCGGGCCGGTCCCTGGAGCTGGATTTGGCAGTCATGTGTGCATGATGAGTGCTTACTTGTGTGTATGAATGGTGTGTGTTTCTCTTTTGTTGATGAAGGTTGTGGCCGAAAGTTGTATGTAAGTGTCTTTCAATAGTGCCTTTCTGCAGCTTAACCTATCTTCTTTATGGTACCAGAAATTTATGTTTTCCTATATTGCTGTCATCAAATTTGGGACTTTGATAAGGTTGTAGTCATTGGCATGAGGGACAGGGTAGGGTCATAGCGACAGATCGCATAACTGGCTGTAGTGCAACGACTGCACAACGAATGGTGACGAGATAGATTCAAATCAACGGCGTGGTGAGAATAGTGGTCACGTGTCCTTCAGAATGGACCACGCCCCGAGAAGATCGTAGGATTTGCAGATTGGTTCTGACGAACAGACATAGGTCAACTGCTGAAATCTGAGCAGAAGTTGTAGGGATCGAGCGAGGTGGCGCAGTGGTTAGCACACTGGACTCGCATTCGGAAGGACGACGGTTCAATCCTGTCTCCGGCCATCCTGATTTAGGTTTTCCGTGATTTCCCTAAATCGTTTCAGGCAAATGCCGGGATGGATCCTTTGAAGGGCACGGCCGATTTCCTTCCCAATCCTTCCCCAACCCGAGCTTGCGCTCCGTCTCTAATGACCTCGTGGTCGACGGGACATTAAACACTAACCACCACCAGAAGTTGTAGGCAGTGTCACCATGTATCGTCGGAACAGATCATTGGAAGTTGGGTGGAGATCTCGAGTTGCCATGCGTCATTAATCGCTGTCTTCACACCACAGACCACAGAGACTTTCATGGTGTGGATACAGAGTGAACTGGGACGTTAACCGTCATTCTGTGGTGTTCAGCGACGAATCTCGCTTCCGTCTGCGTTGGTTATATCGAGGCCATGTTGCCGGATACTGCGCTGTTTTTGTGGCTGATACAAGTGGAAAAGTCTCTGTGCTCCATCTATAAAGCGAAAAACAGAGTGAAAGGGAACTGCCGCATCCAAACTGCTGTCAATGTTTTAACGATGCGTTTTTACTGAAGACTGAGATATGTATTACGACAGTTGAAGACGGAGAGAGCCCGAAATGTGTATTGGCATAAATTTAAGAAAAGATGCATAAAAAGTGGCCAGTTGCTGCAGTTCTTAAAACAAAATAAATCGCCGAGATTCGCTGGAGTTGGCCTCAAGACAGGGTCCCAAATAAGCTCGAAGCTCAAAAAATTAGTCACCTTCGTGTCAGTAGTACGCAGCGCAGTGATAACAGGTGCGATCCATAATGGGACGGCCTGCAAAATGTGTTGAACGCGACGAACAGCAGTGACTAATAATTCCTGCCACAGTCACTTTCGCAGGCAGAATAAATTTCGTTGGCACCATCCTTAACATTTAACGAGGAATTCCAGACGTTTACCAATATTATCAAGCGGGTTCAGATTTGAGGACTGTACGGAGTATGCAGATTTGTGATTGATAATGGACGTTTGTCACGCTAAACAATCACAGTCTTAGAGTGGTGGACGCAATAATTCTTATATTGAACGAGATGTATGCTAATGTTACGACCCCTCGTTCAGATGAAGAGCAGGCGCCAAAGTCCTTTGTCATCAGTACGATGTAGCCGTCCCGATTCACTTCAACCAAATTAATAATTTCCGCGTAATTCAAACAGCGTCAGAACATTAGAACAACACCTCAGTTTGCAACACCCCTTGCAGTCATTCCCCATAGTGGTGACTCCTTTCTACGGTAGTGTCGCAGCACGCAGTCCAGCCCACGTCGCTCCTGCCGAGCATTTTTCCACTAATATGAACACATCTTATCTGGAAGAGGAGTGCCACTAGTCTACAACAAAATGCTGACTGAGTCACACCGTCTCTTCTGAGCCTATGGCCGATGATGAAGTTACCACACAACCAGAAATGGAACACCATCAATAGCTGACAATATGTAGAGCTGATTTTGATAAAGAATATCCTGTTGCACATCACGAGCTTCACTTCGAAACTATTTATTTTTCGTACTGGAATTGGAGCATATAGTCCATTTCCAGCAGCATATGCTGTGCGCGTCTATACCAAGCGACGTGTCTGCCAAGTATAAAATCTTTACGCTGGTTAAAAATGATGTGGGGCTCTGCGGTACACAGGTAGTGGGGTGTACATGTCGTACCTGCCAAACGCAAGCTGACTAAACGGTAACGTTCTACCGGACACTACTCAATAACTAGATCGTTACTGCTAATCTTTTTATTACAACCAACTCCCTTCTCTGTTTCTTAGTATGCTTGTATTACTTTCATTACTTGGGTAAAACTAGTAACTTTTTCGTATATTTTTTGTTTTTTTACGTTATTACGTAACGTATAACCAATTATAAATCATTTATACATAAACATTATTTATAAATGCACTCACAGTGGATCAGGATCTTTAAAAAAATTAAAATCTAACTCATTGTAACTTTTTATATAATGTCATATTTATTCCTTGTTTCTCTGATGCTATTTCTGTATTGAGTATGACAACGCTTTGTCCACCATATGTACAGGAAATGTATAACGCGTCAATCATTCTTTACATAGACAGAATTTCGTATTTCACGAGAAAAGTATAAAGTGTGTAATTGTGCACCAGATAATGGTACAAAGCTGTCTTCGAAGTGGTTCAGAAAGCGTGCGCGTTGCCCTTCTTTAGCAGTAACTGCTATGTACGGAAACGATTATTTTTAACGAGGTTAAATACACGCCGGCTGCCAACTCCACCGCGATCGCCTTCCGGTCACAGTACTGACGTCAAATGCTCGTAGAATGCAAAGTGCACAGGAGCCGGAATGCTCTTAGAATAGGTGACAGTTGAGCAACTCCATGACTCTAACATGCCCATTCGTCATCAGCTGCTTGTACAGGGTGGGGCAAATAAAAGTGGCCCGGACGAGTGGATACGATTCGTCGTGAATGTGTGCATATAACCACACCCCATGACAACAAAGTGCTGGAAACGGTGTGGTCACATATTTGCTGAGAAATTTAATGGTATCAAAATAGGAGCAAAGAGTGTCATGGAATGCTTAGTCCGGAAATGGCGTCAGACAAGATCGGTTTGAACAAATCATAAAACATTCCGAAACGTGCCCAAGCATCATAAAATGTGACTGCTGTTTACCAGAAAATGCTTCAGATTTCTATCGAATCAACCCCACGCCTGTCACAGGAGACTGGCATATAATGTCAGTCATCCAGACGAATATCCCACCTGGACCTGTACGTGCATCCCTGCCGAGTGTCTGTTGTTCATGGATTAAAACCAGCAGATGCTCCTTAGCGCTTCCAGTTTTGTGAGTGGCTGTTCACTGCGATAACAATGAATGGCTTGGAAATGGATCTGTTCTTTATGTCTGATGAAGCCTGGTTTCACCTGAGTGGTTATGTCAAATCGCAGAACCACTGGTTCTGGGCAGCGGAGAATCTGCATAACTTCCATGAAACAATATTGCATGATCAGAAGGTTGACGTTTAGTATGCAGTGTCTTCACATCCGTAATTGGTCCCATCTTCTTTCATTTGATGCTGACTTCGGCGCGTTACATTGCCAACGTTTTGACAGCATCTGGGGCAGCATTAACAGAGGAGGAGAAGACCTACAGTTACTTCCAACAGGATGGATCAACTGCCCATACGGCCTTGGAGCACATGCGCACATCTTCACACCTGACAGAGTTGTTAGTAGAGGTCAGTCTGGTCGCGGCCCTAGCTGACCACCCAGGTCACCTGATCTGTCTGTGTGCGATCACTTTGTGTGAACAACTCTGAAGCCCAAGGTGTATCGTAACAACCCTCACAGTCTTCAAGAACTGCAGCTGAACATTTCGAATGAGACTGCAGCGATTCCAACAATCCATCTTCGATCCGTTTTCAGCAATTTCCTGACTAGAGCACAAAAGTGACAAGAGATAAATGGTGGTCACTTTTAGCATCTGCTATAATCAGGTTACTACTATATTTCCTTTCTTCTGCTGTGATTCTTTGTATCCTGGAAACACTGTCCTCTGGACCACTTTTATTTGCCTCACCCTGTGCTACCTGGCATACAGGCACGTGATTCAGACTCCACATGGCCAATGGGACGTATTTGTGTTGGGTCATTTTCTCTTACCCTGAACAGTACTATACAGGGTGGTCCATTGATCGTGACCGGGCCAAATATCTCACGAAATAGGTGTCAAACGAAAAAACTACAAAGAACAAAACTCGTCTAGCTTGAAGGGGGAAACCAGATGGCGCTATGGTTGGCCCGCTAGATGGCGCTGCCATAGGTCAAACGGATATCAACTGCGTATTTTTATATAGGAACCCCCATTTTTATTACATATTCGTGTAGTACGTAAAGAAACATGAATATTTTAGTTGGACCACTGTTTTCGTTTTGTGGTAGAAGGTGCTGTAATAGTCACAAACGTATGGCTCACAATTTTAGACGAACAGTTGGTACCAGGTAGGTTTTTTAAATTAAAATACAGAACGTAGGTACGTCTGAACATTTTATTTCGGTTGTTCCAATGTGATACATGTACCTTTGTGAACTTATCATTTGTGAGATCGCATGCTGTTACAGCGTGATTACCTGTAAATACCACATTAATGCAATAAATGCGAAAAATGAAGTCCGTCAATCTCAATGCATTTGGCAACACGTGTAACGACATTCCTCTCAACAGCGAGTAGTTCGCATTCCGTAATGTTCGCACATGCATTGACAGTGCGCTGACGCATGTAGTCAGGCGTTGTTCGGTGGATCACGATGGCAAATATCCTTCAACTTTCCCCACAGAAAAAAATCCGGGGACGTCAGATCCGGTGAACGTGCGGGCAATGGTATGGTGCTTCGACGACCAATCCACCTGTCATGATTTATGCCAGTCAATACCGCTTCAACCGCATGCGAGCTATGTGCCGGACATCCATCATCTTGGAAGTACATCGCCATTCTGTCATGCAATGAAACATCTTGTAGTAACATCGGTAGAACATTACGTAGGAAATCAGCATACATTGCACCATTTAGATTGCCATCGATAAAATGGGGGCCAATTATCCTTCCTGCCATAATTCCGCACCCTACATTAACCCGCCAAGATCGCTGATGTTCCACTTGTCGCAGCCATCGTGGATTTTCCGTTGCCCAATAGTGCATATTATGCCGGTTTACGTTACCGCTGTTGGTGAATGACGCTTCGTCGCTAAATATAACACGTGCAAAAAATCTGTCATCGTCCCGTAACTTCTCTTGTGCCGTGTGGCAGAACTGTGCACGACGTTCAAAGTCGTCACCTTGCAATTCCTGGTGCACAGAAATTTGGTATGGGTGCAATAGATGTTGATGTAGCATTCTCAACACCGACGTTTTTGAGATTCCCCATTCTCGCGCAATTTGTCTGCTACTGATGTGCGGATTAGCCGCGAGAGCAGCTGAAACACCTAATTGGGCATCTTCATTTGTTGCAGGTCGTGGTCGACGGTTCACATGTGGCTGAACACTTCCTGTTTCCTTAAATAACATAACTATCCGGCGAACGGTCCGGACACTTGGATGATGTCGTCCAGGATACCGAGCAGCATACATAGCACACGCCCGTTAGGCATTTTGATCACAATAGCCATACATCAACACGATATCGACCTTTTCCGCAATTGGTAAACGGTCCATTATAAGACGGGTAATGTATCACGAAACAAATACGTCCGCACTGGCGGAATGTTACGTGATGCCACGTACTCATACGTTTGTGACTATTACAGCGCCATCTATCACAAAGCGAAAAAAGTGGTCCAACTAAAACATTCATATTTGAATATGTAATAAAAATGGGGGTTCCTATTTAAAAAACAACGCAGTTGATATCCGTTTGACCTATGGCAGCGCCATCTAGCGGGGCAACCGTAGCGCCATCTGGTCTCTTGAAAGCGTAAAAATTTTAAAGTCATTCAATTCAATTAATATGTACTGCCATTCATGTCACATATTTTGATACTCGAAAATTCACTCTTCAAAACTTAGAGTACTTCCAGTTGACCTAGAATAATGCAATTTGCAAAGACAGTTTCAAACTGCGAGTAAAGCAAAATATCGGAAAATTGTTAATTTGTAATTATATCATAGGAAAAAATACTTTTGTTATTTTTTTATCCGTCTGTTTTTCTGTCCGTATGTTAAGACCCCATTTTCTCTGGAAAAGGTAGGCGGATCAAGTTCAGATTTGTGTCACGTACCAAAGCCTGTAATTCCTTGCCGGGATAAAACATTTAGGCTTCTAATCAAATCTATCAAAAGATTCGGCCATTTATGACACCTACTCTGAAATTCGCAAACTCACGCGTCAAAACCTATAGCGTACTTCCCGTAGACATGGAATCATAAAATTCGGTGAGAAGCAATGTTTCAGAGTACAGGTGAAGGAAAAAAATGATAATTTCTTAATTTGTGATTATGTGACACGAGCAAATATTTCTTTTGACATTTTTTTATCCGCATGCCTGTTTGTACGTCTGTTAAGACCCCGTTTTCTCATGAATAAGTTAGCGTCTCAAATTAAAAATTTATTTCACTTACTAAAGACTATGGTCCCTTTGCTATGTAAAAAATTTAAGCTGCTAAGTCAATGCAATCAAAAGATTTGGTCATTTATGTAACATATTTTGATACTCGAAAACCCACACCATCTAAACGTACAGGGTATTGTATTGTATGGAACTAATTATGGTGTACGTGTACGTGGAGAAAATATTAGCACAGCAATCGCCGATATAGTGTAACTAATTATGGTGTACGTGTACGTAGAGAAAATATTAGCACAGCAATCGCCGATATAGTGTAACTGAGGCGAAAAAGGGGAACCAGCCGGCATTCGTCGAGGCAGATGGAAAACCACCTTAAAAGCCATCCACAGACAGGCCGGCACACCCGACCTCGGCACTAATCCTCCTGGCGGATTCGTGTCGGGGACCGGCACGCCTTCCCTCCCGGAAAGCAGCGCGTTAGACCGCACGGCTAACAGGGCGGGCAACGTATAGGGTACTTCCCGTTAACGGAGAATCATGAAATTTTGCAAGAAGCGAGGTTTCACGAAAAAATAAAGTAAAAAAAATCTGAAGTTTTTAAAAATTATAATCATATCACACAAAAATCTCTTTCTGCCAATATAACATCCATTGCAATCATCATCCGCCAAAACCATAACAGACGAACATTACTGCAGGCGAAGATAAAATGTAAGTTGTGGTCATATTTTAGTAGCTACAAAAAGTATTTTATTAAATCTGCTATGTCTACATATACAAACTTAAGTCCCCTGCTCGCTTATTTTTATATGTACGAACTAGCCTGGGGAACTATTGTAGAGTTTCTAATACGGTCTCGGAATTTGCGGGACCGATATCTTTCCAGTATCTATATCGCAAACAAGCAAAAGTCGTTGAGATTCTCGATCCCGAATATGGATGAACTATATAAATGTACGCTTAATTAAGTTTACACGTAACTATTAGTGTGCGAGTCGAACTCGCACTTGGCCAATTTTATTTAGTAACTGTTTTCTTATTTAAGAAAATATTCTTGCAAATAATATGAGACACAGGTTGTTTCGTGTCAGCCATACCCTAACATTTCTCTTATGAGAATCTCTAAATTACAAATGTCCTGCAGCAAGAGATATGGTTGAAGAAACTGTGATCATGCTTCACTTGCTCTCTTTCATCGAGCTGAACACTTTATGTAAAGAGCGCTGTGCTTCTGCCGGAACGCGAAGTACTTTCTCTGCGCGTCGTTTTCATAGTTCGGATATTTTCCAGAGTGACAGAAAGACAAATCTCCACAAAGTTTCCGTGAAAACCGCCTGTTACATATTCAACAGTCGCCCTGAGTCGGTTATATTTAACTTCCCAGCCAGTAATTCTCCACAGCAGTGAGCGCCAGTCCCTGTAAACCCTCCTCCCCACAGTTTAGGCTGTGTTCGCAGTGCAGATCACATGTATATAAGCTTTCTTATAATTAACATTGAATAACGTTAACCTAAATATCTGCATAATAAAATTGATAAACCGTATTTTGAAACTCACCTCATTAGTACTGATCAAATAAAACTCAAAATCTACATAACTATTATTTCTTTCTGTTTTGTTTTCCAAGTGATTCACAAACGTGACGTATACTACTGTTATAACAAGGACTCTGCTGTTTTCTAAGCAAATGTTGCAGAAGATGTGCTTCCATGCACACTGCTATGTAAATCGATGTATAAGAGTAACTGAAAATGCCGCTGGATTTGGTTTTTATTCGCAAAATAATTGCTCCAGCTGCCATAGGTTCTCGTAAATACAGAACCACTGATTTGATATTTCGTCAGCCCTAACAATATACATAGGATACTTCTCTGGATTAAAATACACACAGGACACAAGATTCAATAACAATAGAATAAAAAAAAAAGACTGAGCACTATGGGACTTAACATCTGAGGTCATCAGTCCCCTAGAACTTAGAACTACTTGAACCTAATTAACCTAAGGACATCACACACATCAATGCCCGAGGCAGGATTCGAACCTGCGACCGTAGCGGTAGCGCGGTTTCAGACTGAAGCGTCGTTCGTTGCGTTTGGTCTGGGCGGACGTCATAAGACATCAGTTCAAGTTGATCGTCGATTCGAGTGCCGGCCGTGGTGGTCTCGCGGTTCTAGGCGCTCAGTCCGGAGCCGCGCAACTGCTACGGTCGCAGGTTCGAATCCTGCCTCGGGCATGTATGTGTGTGATGTCCTTAGGTTAGTAAGGTTTAAGTAGTTCTAAGTTCTAGGGGACTGATGACCACAGATGTTAAGTCCCATAGTGCTCAGAGCCATTTGAACCATTCGTCGATTCCTTGACTCAGTTTTTTTATTACAGAGAGCACGCAGCTCTCTGACCGAACACGCTGAGCTACCGTGCCGGCTACCGCTCGGCCACACATGGCCGGCACAATGGAATCAAATCACAGCGGCGGAGTAAGACGTTTCGAAACGGTAGTGCAGATATAGCCCATGATTTTCTTGCCCCACGAAGAAAAGACGTGATTTGATGGTTTCAGTCTCTCAAAACTATTTCTCTCTCAACGTGTAGTTACCATATGACTTCTCGTTTGTCTAGTTCTACAATTAGTATATGGCAAACACAACGATGAACGTTGTCACTGATCGTACAACCCTCGGTCAGAATCGTTCGCCATTATATACTGTGGTGACAGAAATCCTAATATGGCATTGAACCTCTTTTTGCTCAGCATAGGTCAGAAATTTGACGTGGCATAGACTCAACAAGTCGTTGGAAGTCCCCTGAAGAAATATTGAGCTATGCTGCCTCTATAGTGGTCAATATTTGTGGAAGTGTTGCCTGTGCAGGATTTTGTGCACGAACTGACCTCTCGGTAAGGTCCTATAAATATTCGATGAGATTCATTCATGGCGACGTGGATGGCCAAACCATTCTCTCCAATCGTCCAGGATGTTCTTCAATCTGATTACATAGCGCATTGTCATCCATAAAAATTCCGTCGTTGTTTGGGAACATGAAGTCCATGAGTGGCTGTAAATGGTCTCCAAGTAGCCGAACATAATCATTTGCAGTCAATGATCGGTTCAGTTGGCCCAGAGGACACAGTCCATTGCATGTAAACACACCCCATACCATTATGCAGCCACCGACAGCTTGCACAATACCTTGTTGACAACTTGGACCCATGGCTACGTGGGCTCTGCGACACTCCAACCACACCATGAGCTCTTACCAACCGAAATGAGGATTCATCTGGCCAGATCACGGTCTTCCAGTCGTCTAGGGCCCAACCTGTGTGTCACGAGCCCAGGAGAAGCGCTATAGGCGACGTCGTGCAGTTAACAAAGGCATTCGCATCGGTAACGCCAAATATCGCCACCATGTGCTAACGTATTCGTTTCTAGTAAGTCCCACATTGATTTTAGATGTTATTTCAGGCAGTGTTGTTTGTCTGTTATCACTGACAACTCCACGCAAATGGTGCTGCACATGGTCGTTAAGAGAAAGCGTGTCGGCCACTGCGTTGTCCGTGGTGAGAGGTAATGCCTGAAATTTGGTATTCTCGGCACAGTCTTTATTTTGTGGATCTCGGAATGTTGAATTCCCTAACGATTTATGAAATGAAATGTCCCAATCGTCTAGCTCCAAGTCTCATTCGGCGTTCAAATTCTGTTTCCGTCGTGCGACCCTAATCACATTGGACACCTTTTCACATGAATCACCCGAATACCAACGACAGATTCGCCAATACAGTACCCTTTTATACCTTGTGTAAGCGATACTGCCGCCATCTGTATACGTGCATATAGCTATCCCTGACTTGTCACTTGAATGTAAGTCATGACGCATTGCCGGTGAAGTTACAGATGACTAGAGCATGAATTATTTATTTTCTTCTGTAGGAAGGTTATCTCTAATAGGAATACCAAGGTTCAACATTCAGTATGAATCCAAACGGTAGTTGTGACTGGAAATATTGTTAATTACGCTTCTATATAAAGCAAACTATTATCGTGCGTGGATAAATGTAAATGGAAAAACGACAAACCGATCGAATCATGAGTTCTCATTAACGTCTTGGCCCACGAGACATATCGAGAATTACAGCACTTAATTAGATCCGTAAGTTAGATTAGTACTGTAAAGAATATTAGTTTTTAACGTGTTATCTTGCGTAGATAAATTAAAATTAAACCCTCACAGTCTAACGAAAGACGTAGAAGATTATGTGATACATGGATTACCTTCAAAGGGTTTTTTTTTTTTTAAATTTCCGTTGCATTCCAGAGCGTCCTGAAATGAAAACTGAATGTAGAGAGGGTACACGGAGTCTCACATATGAGCGCTTATAATCTACTTAGCTATATATTTGTTTATTTGCTTTCTCTCTTGTGACCACGCAGATGCGAAATGGAGATCACGTACAACTAAGTTTACTGAGAGAATGGTACACTGTAATATCCGAGAATGAATTTACAGTCGATCATTTGTGTAGTCACTTCCCCTTCTCTCTCATTTTTGTCATCTCTCGATGGATGCCATGTGTTCCATTGACATCTAGGAGAAATTATTTTAATATTGTGGCAGACGCACATAACGCTAATGAGACAAGCGAAGCAAATTTTGCCCAGTGCTTGTGCCTACGACTGAGGAAAAAGCTACCGAAGGTGTATGTTTCGGAACAACATGAGTATAAGTGAAATTCGGATACTGGATGAGCAAAAATGCACACATCAAAAAAAGTTCTGCTTCACCTCGGTTCCAAGAGTTCCGGAGCCTGTACGTAAAATTAGAATAGATGTCAACATAAACATCAATTCCGCCCTTTTTACTGCTCATGAAAACCAAACATTGCATGTTGTACCACCATACAGTGAGACCTTCAGAGGAGGTGGTCCAGATTGCCGTACACACCGGTGTCTCTAATACCCAGTAGCAAGTCCTCTTGCATTGATGCATGCCTGTATTCGTCGTGTCATACTATCCACAAGTTCATCAAGGCATTGTTGGTCCAGAATGTCCCACTCCTCAACGGCGATTAGCCGTACATCCCTCAGAGTAGTTGGTGGGTCACATCGTACATAAACAGCTCTTTTCAATCTATCCCAGGCTTGTTCGATAGGGTTCGTGTCTGGAGAACATGCTGGGCATTCTAGTCCTACCGGCACGGTAACTCAGCGTGTTTGGTCAGAGGGCTAACTGCCCTCTGTAATAAAAAAAAACTGAGTAGATGGATCAGCAACGAACTAAAATGGGTGTCTTCCGACGTCCGCCCCGAGCAGATACAACGAACGAAAACGAACAAAATGAGATTTAAAAAAAAAGAAAAAAAATTCCAGCGATGTCATTATCCTGAAGGAAGTCATTCACAAGATATGCACGATGGGGGCGCGAATTGTCGTCCATGATGACGGATGCCTCGCCAATATGCTGCCGATATGGCCACACTATCGGTCGGAGAATGGCATTCTCATATCGTACAGCCGTTACGGCGCCTTCCATGACCACCAGCGGCGTACGTCGACTCCACATAATGCCACCACAAAACAGCAGGAACCTTCACCTCGCTGCACTCGATGGACAATGTGTCTAAGGCGTTCAGTCTGATCGGGT
The DNA here is from genome assembly GCF_023864275.1 of Schistocerca cancellata. NCBI lineage: Eukaryota > Metazoa > Arthropoda > Insecta > Orthoptera > Acrididae > Schistocerca > Schistocerca cancellata. The sequence continues at coordinate 298,123,689 of NC_064626.1, read as the reverse complement.
TGCCTCCAAACACGTCTCTGGTTGAAGGCATATGCGACAGTCATCGCTAAAGAGAACGTTATATCAATCCGGAGCGGTCCATCTGGGATGTTGGGCCCATCTGTACCGCACTGCATGATGTCGTGGTTGCAAAAATGGACCTCGCCGTGGACGTCGGGAGTGAAGCTGCGCATCATGCAGGCTATTGCGCACAGTTCGAGTGGTTACACGACGTCCTGTGGCTGCACGAAAAGCATTACTCAACATGGTGGCATTGCTGTCAGGGTTCCTCCGAGCCATAATCCGTAGGTAGCGGTCATCCACTGCAGTAGTAGCCCTTGGGCGACCTGAGTGAGGCATGTCATCGATAGTTCCTGTCTCTCCGCGGTATTCACCGTCTAGGCGTGGTTGAACTACAGACAACACGAGCCGTGTACCTCTTTCCTGGTGGAATGACTGGAACTGATCAGCTGTCAGACCCCCTCCGTCTAATAGGGTCTGCTCATGAGTGGTTGTTTACATCTTTGGCCAGGTTTAGTGACATCTCTGAACAGTCAAAGGGATTGTGTCTGTGATACAATATCCACAGTCAACGCATATCTTCAGGAGTTCTGGGAACCGGGGTGATGCAAAACTTCTTTTGATGTGTGTAGAAAGAAATTTTAAGTGTCATGCCACAAGATGGTGAGTGGGAACATGAAGTATGCTATGAAGCGGTTGTTGTTGTTGTTGTTGTGGTCTTCAGTCCTGAGACTGGTTTGATGCAGCTCTCCATGCTACTCTATCCTGTGCAAGCTTCTTCATCTCCCAGTACCTACTGCAACCTACATCCTTCTGAATCTGCTTGCTGTATTCATCTCTTGGTCTCCCTCTACGATTTCTACCCTCCACGCTGCCCTCCAGTACTAAATTGGTGATCCCTTGATGCCTCAGAACATGTCCTACCAACTGATTCCTTCTTCTGGTCAAGTTGTGCCACAAACTTCTCTTCTTCCCAATCCTATTCAATACTTCCTCATTAGTTATGTGATCTACCCATCTAATCTTCAGCATTCTTCTGTAGCACCACATTTCAAAAGCTTCTATTCTCTTCTTGTCCAAACTATTTACCGTCCATGTTTCACTTCCATACATGGCTACACTCCATACAAATACTTTCAGAAATGACTTCCTGACACTTAAATCTATACTCGATGTTAACAAATTTCTCTTCTTCAGAAACGCTTTCCTTGCCATTGCCAGTCTACATTTTATATCCTCTCTACTTCGACCATCATCAGTTATTTTGCTCCCCAAATAGCAAAACTCCTTTACTACTTTAAGTGTCTCATTTCCTAATCTAATTCCCTCCAGCATCACCCGACTTAATTCGACTACATTCCATTATCCTCGTTTTGCTTTTGTTGATGTTCATCTTATATCCTCCTTTCAAGACACTGTCCATTCCATTCAACTGCTCTTCCAAGTCCTTTGCTGTCTCTGACAGAATTACAATGTCATCGGCGAACCTCAAAGTTTTTATTTCTTCTCCACGGATTTTAAGCGGTATTAAACGTAATAAAAGAAGAAAGGATAATCCAACAAATTAAGGATCAGGCTAGTGAGAGTATGTGCTAAACTCTTCACGACGAGTTAATCAGACAATGTATGGAGCAGTAGGTAAGGCAGTTTGTGTAGCGTGACAAAGTATGGAATATTTGACATACATTGAGGACGTCCGGGCTTTAATGATGAGGAGATTGGCGTAGAACCTTAAAAATTAAGGAGACAATTGAAACAGTCTAAAGTCTGATGAAAGTAAACAAAGAATTTAAGACGGGGAAGAGAAAATTGAGAATGGATAGTCGACTAGTTATAGCGAAGATCGAATGTAATAGACGCCTACAGGAAGGTACGCAGATTCCTGGTAAATGGATGGCTTAGAACGAGGTGGTACAACAATATAAGGACTGCACCCTCTTTTTTGACGAATCGCCAGTATTGTCCTCTGCAGTTAAATGAAATCAGAAATATACACTGACGGAAAAAAAACCGCAACACCAAAAAGGTGTAGTGCGACATAAACGAAAGTTGGTAGTCGTATTTCTACATATGAAAGATGTTGTATATTCAAATTTCACGCCAGTCGCATAAGAGTGGCGCTGGTAGGGACAACAGGAGTATGCAAATTAGATTTGCTTTTAATGCACCCTGTAACGATCGTGGGCGTTAGTTACCTTTGAGATTGGACATGGTGGTTGATGTTAGCCAAGTTTGCCGTTAAGGCGACAAAGAATCCATTATCAACACTTCATTGAGTTCGTACGAGTTTATGTAACAGGGCTTCCAGATGCTGGATGTTCCTTTCGCTATACTGCAGAAAGGCTTGGCAGGAATGAAGCACTGTACATGATTACTGGCAGCGATCATCACGAAAATGTAGTACGATTGCAAGAAGGCAGGGCCCTGGACGGCCACGTGGTGCAGCCGAGACGGATGGCCGTTGTTTTCTGCGTATAGCTCTGGCGCATCGTACTATATCTGCACCACCAATTTGAGCAGATGTTGCCACCACAGTGACACAGCGAACTGTTAAAAATCGGTTACTTCAAGGACAGTTCCGAGCCAGATGCCCTTTAGCGTGCATTCCACTGAACCCAAGCCACCGTCATTCGCGATTTTAGTGGTATCCATCGATGTCTCACTGGAGGGCTGTGTGGAGGCCTGTTTTGTTTTCTGCTGAAGGCCAGTTCTGCCTCGGTAATAATGATAGCCATATGTTAGAAGGAGGCAAATTGAGTGCCTACAACTAACCTGTGTGTGAGCTAGGCACACTGGACCTTCACCTGGAGTTATGGTCTAGGGTGCGATTTCGTATGATAGCAGGACTACTCTTGTGGTTATCTCACCTACGCTGACTGCAAATCTGTACGTCAGTCCGGTGATTCGACCTGTTGTTCTACCACTCATGGACAGCATCCAATGTGTGATTTCCAACAGAACATGACCTACAGAGTGTCGGCATGTTGCCTTGGCCTGCTAGATCAACAGATCTGTCTCCAGTCGAGCACGTATGAGACATCAGCGGATGACAACTCCACAAACAGCATTAACCGTCCCTGTATTCACTTACCAAGTGCAAGAGGGATGGGACTCGTCTCCCACAAACAGACGTCCGGCACCTGTCTAACACAATGCATTCCTGTTTGCATGCTTGCATTCAACATTCTGGCGGTTACGCCAGTTATGAATGTACCAGCATTCCTCACTCGAAATGGCTTACCTCGCGCTTACATTAAGCTGCGATGTTGCAATGCCAATCAGTTAAATGCGTTACCTAGACACATGTGTTCCCAAAATTTCATTACTCCACATCATTTTTTGGTGTTGTGGTTTTTTTCCCTCAGTGTATCAACAATGCAAGAGGAATGGTATCTTCGTTAACGGACCGCAAATACGTATTGCACTCCATAACTAAATAAAATCAGCGGTATATAAACATAAGTGTGTTGCTATAGAAGCACTGGATCACATCAGTAAATGAATCAAGATGATAGGGGCGATAACGTGTGGATATATGAAGATGAGCAGATGCTAGAAAATGGCAGTCTGTATGAATTACTGAAAAATAAATAACGGTCTGCAGAGCTTTTGATAAGCTAAATAGAATTTCCAAAATTGACCTAAGTGTATAATACGAGTTTTGACTGATGGAATGAAACACAGGCTTTTGATACGAACACCATTCAAAACGTAAACGTTGCACAGCGAGCTGTGGGATGACACTTACTAGGAATTATTAGCAGAGGCTAAAAAACCAGCAAATGGATCAGAAAACATACTGGAGAGGAAGAAGTAATTATTGCCGTAACATAAACTAGATGGGTATGGGCGGGTGACGTAGCCGGGCCAAGATGAACTAAGTGACTTATTTGCTGGTTTGTAAGAGACAACAAAAGACTGAGCCGATGACCTTATGGAAGGATTGTAAGTGATACTAGCAAACATGCAGCAGCTACATGGATAATTATAGCTGAATGCCGAAAAACGTGGGAAGTCTGGCAGCAGCATCTATCCAACAATGGACGTCCAATGGCTGATGATAGTAATGAACTAGCAGCAAACGAAAACCCATAAATTCGATAATTTTTGTAAAGAAAAACTACGATTATTTGTGCAACCGAGATCATGCTTATAGGATGAAATCTGTGCTGCAGCAGCGAAACGGCTCAGTTAAAGAATTTTAGTGGTCACACATTACGGAAAACAATTGTTAGATCAGCAAATGTGAAAGGTATCTAATTATATGCGAACAAACGAAGCAGTTTTCTCGAATAGTGAGTTGTTTGTAACATCAGCAGCAACTTCATTTATACCTCATGAAGATGCTAAATTGTCTTAATCACATCGGGTTAACATTTGGCAACTACTGTTGTAATGAGGTTTATTTCATCACACTTTTAGGCTCTTGTTTTGTAATGAAATTACAATTAGTACATTTTCATTATTTTATAACTCATTATTTACGAGACGTATACTGCCCAGCAGTTGTATTTGGTTTCCCTTTTTCTGACAGATCTGAAAAGGATCATTGTGGATAGAAATTGATAGTCTACGACAATTTGTTTCTAATGACTGACTGGAATTACAGAATGGAACTTTTGGAAGTTGCTACAGAGCAGTGAATGAACGGATTAAAAATAGTAGTGTTGACGTAAAAGTATCATCTATCACTGAAATGGTAACAGTGTGCAGAACGTATGTTATCAGTGATAGCAAATAGAATTGAGAAATTGAATTTCTATTTATTTTTGTGAACCTTTCAACTCGAAGGTAGAAGAAAATACAATTTTCCTAGACGATGGAGCGAAAAACAATTAGCGAACAACTGACGGGAGCAGGTGTAATTTATTGTTGTACTACGTCCTCAAAGCGTTAGGTCCGAAAGGAATTACTTCACAGCTGCCAAACTAATAAGCCACAAGTCTGTGCGGTTTGTCCTACTTCTCTCAACAACCGCAGCTTCAGCCAAAACGTGAAGCCGCAGCAATTCTGTCGAAGCCCGCAAACGCCGCTAGCTGTATCTCTCACAGGCATGTAGGGGCATAGTTTGGCACGTACGAGCTGGGGTGGTTCAGTTGTGGAAGTATAGAGCGTGTCCTTCCTAGGGATGCGCGATGTCGCCAAATAATACAGCAATAATAATTATTACTAACATTGTATGTTCGACAACTTCTTGTCTACAGGGTTTTAAAGTAACATTTTTGAGAGACGTTTCCTCTCCTGTCTGTTGCATTGTCAACAGAGACCTTATTCTGCATTTATGAACAGTTATATCAGAAGCTGATGATGTGTCTATATAGCTGAAATGCATAGGTTCAATTTTTTTGTAACTTTAAATACATACTGCTGATGATGTGATTTCAGACTTCTAAAAGATCTTATTTAAATACAGAACGTGATATTTCAGGTAAAGATTGACCTGTGATGGTAGGTCCGTTTCTGCTCCAGTTAGCATTCTTGTGCTATTTTGTAAATGTTCACTCTATAAATAAAATTTCGTTTCTCTGTTTTCCTGTAATGTATCAACGCACTGCCCATCCTGACTGTTATTTCGACACATGCAAACATATCCGTCGTGCTTCTGATTGTTTTAGAACATGCTAGAGCATCTTGAAGGCACATGTTCTTGAATCAATCATCGAGCAATGTTAGTATGGCTAATATGATATCATGTGCAGTTGGTCGTAAACACATTTTGCTTTCTCTTGTAATCTATATTGGTTGCGTATCAGATATTTTGATACTCAACAGTAGGAATTATTTTACAGCTTGCAAATTACCTCTCACTTCTATATACCTCAGAATGTCACAAGCATCTGCCATATCCACCAGATATAAAATATGATTATAAGAGATTACATAAATATTTGTTCCATAGATCATTAATGCGACACTTCGTAATGATGTGAAAGGTGTCAGTTTAACAAAAGGTTTATTTTCATACCATAATTTAAGGTTATTTATATTTTACTTTCATTTATTTATTTTTGTTGTTGTAAGATTACTAATTTACATCTAAAACTTCATCTACTGAGCAGGAGTTGTCATGCAGAAATTCTTTTAATTTGTTTTTAAATGTTGGTTGGCTAAGATATCTGTCACACTTTTGATGCTATTTGGTAAGTGACCAATGATTTTTGTGGCAGCACAATTCACCCTTTTCTTTTCCAAACTTAGATTTAACCCAACGGAGTGCAGTTCAGGTTTTCTCCTAGAGTTATAGCTATGCACATTTCTGTTGCTTTTGAACTAGGATGAGATATTACTAACAAATTTCATAAGTGAATATATATGTTGTGAAACTATTGTGAGTATATCTAGTTCCTTAAATAAATGTCTGCGGGTTGATATTGGCTGGGCTCCAGCTATTATTCAGGTTACATGCCTTTGTGCAATGAATACTTTTTTTCCTTAATGATGAATTACGCCAAAATATGATGCGATACGAAAGCAGTGAATGAAAAGTAAAGCTAATTTACTTATATGTTGATCGCAAAATTTGCAATAACACCAATAGTATAAGTAGCTGAACTCAAAAGTTTCAGCAGGTCATCATTGTGCTTCTTCCAAGTCAATCTATCATCAGTGCACACCCCAAAAATTTGGAATATTCTGCTTTAGCTGCAGACTTCTGTTCAGATTCTATACTTATTTATGGTGCTGTGTCATTTACTGTACAGAATGGTATATACGCCGTTTTACCAAAATTTAATGAGAGTCCACTTGTGGAGAACCATCTAATAATTTTCAGAAAAGCATTATTTACAAATTCCTCATTTAACTCTTGTTTGTTGGGTGTGATTACCATACTTATAAGCAAAAAGAATTAGCTTCCTATTTTCGTGGATATAGAGTGGCAAGTCATTAACACAGGTTAAGAACAATAAGCAATCCAAGATTGACTCTTATGGGACGCCATTCTTGATGCCTCACCTGTGTGAGGAATCTGCTGATTTTTGCTCATTATGTGAACTGTTTACCTCAACCTTCTGTACTCTTCCAGTTAAATATGAATTAAAACATTAATGCACTGTCCCAGTCACACCAAAATACTTAAGTTATCTAGAACAATATCATGATTTACACAATAAAAAGCATTTGAGCGATTACAGAAAATCCTAATTGGTGATGTTCAGTTATTCAGAGCATTTAATACTTGATCAATGAGAGCATATGTAACTTTTTTGTTGAAAAGCTTTTCTGAAAACCAAATTAGCATTCTGTTAGTACTTTATCTTTAGAAATACATGAAGCTAGTCTTGAATACACTAGTTTTACCAGAATTTTGGACAAAGCTGTCAGAAGTGCGGTCAGCAGTAGTTGTCAGCATCAGACTGATCCCCATTTTTATGCAATGACTTAACAATAGCACATTTCAATTTATCAAGTAAACTACCCTGTGTCAGTGATCCATTATTTATGTGGTTTGAAATTCTGCTTATTTGTTGGGAACAAACTTTTAGTATTTTGTATGAGATGCCATCAATTCCATGTGAGCTTTTACTTTTGAATGAATTTATTATTTTCCTAGCTTCACAAGGAGATGAGGGTAGAATGTCAATTTTATCAAATTCCATAGGTATTGCCTCTTCCATATACAGGGTGAGTCACCTAACATTACCGCTGGATATATTTCGTAAACCACATCAAATACTGACGAATCGATTCCACAGACCGAACGTGAGGAGAGGGGCTAGTGTAATTGGTTAATACAAACCATAAAAAAATGCACGGAAGTATGTTTTTTAACAAAAACCTACGTTTTTTAAATGGAACCCCGTTAGTTTTGTTAGCACATCTGAACATATAAACAAATACAAAATCAGTGCCATTTGTTGCATTGTAAAATGTTAATTACATCCGGAGATATTGTAACCTAATCTCTGGCGTAATGAATGTCGTACACGCCGCAGTACATCTGGTGTAATGTCGCCGCAGGCTGCCACAATACGTTGTTTCATATCCTCTGGGGTTGTAGGCACATCACGGCACACACGGTACATGATGGCCACCACATTGAACATCTACTGGCCTGACATGTCGGGACACACTCTATTCCACTCCGTAATTGAAAACGGAAACCACGTGTGTACGTGTACCTCACCCCTCATGGTAATGTACATGTGCGTCAGTGAAAAAGACCAGTAAAAAGGTGTTAGCATGTGGACGTAATGTGCTGTTCCAGTCTCTTCTGTACCTAAGGTCCATCACCGTTCCCTTTGGATCCCTACGTAATTCGGTGCTCTCCGATACACACGATCGAACAGCGAAGGAGTGGTACTCAAGCGTCAACTTTAGGTTACAATATCTCCGGATGTAATTAACATTTTACAATGCAACAAACGGCACTGATTACGTATTTGTTTATATGTTCAGATGTGCTAACAAAACTAACGGGGTTCCATTTTAAAAAAAAACGTAGGTTTGTGTTAAAAAACATACTTCCGTGCATTTTTGTATGGTTTGTATTAAACAATTACACTAGCCCCTCTCCTCACGTTCGGTCTGTGGAATCGGTTCGTCAGTATTTGATGTGGTTTACGAAATATATCCAGCGGTAACGTTAGGTGACTCACCCTGTATAGCTTTGCCTTTTTTAATAAACATGTGAGTCCTATTTTCTCCACATCACTTAAAAACTGATTACTAAAAATATTTTCAATCTTTTTCAATCTTTTCATTTAGTTTGATGGTAGTACATTCTTTCTGTGCTTTTGGTTGCCCTGTTGTACTTTCAACAATGTTCCAATTGTTTTAATTTTGTTATTGGAGTTGCTAATCTAGTATATAATAAATATACTTCCAAACTTTTTAATAACTTTCCTTAATATAGTACAGTAGTTTTTATAATTGACCATTTCCGGGTTATTACTCTTTCTTTTTCTTAGATATATTTCACTTTTCTGGTTACAATATACTTTTGTCCCTTCAGCAAGTCATGGTTTTTACACGGCTTCTTAAAATATATTTCACTATTTTCTAAGGGAAACTGTTTTCAAAATTACTCACAAACCTTTCACGAAATAAGTCGTATTTTAAATACACCTCATCCCTGTCTAATGGCTGCAAGCTTTCTATAAAATTTTCAATCATTAAATCGTTAACTGAATGCATTGTTTTGGAGGACTGTTTTGCATTATTGTATGGAGCTATGTCAGTTACTGTAACTAGCTGTGCATCATGATCATAAAGACCATTGTTAACAGGTTAAATTTTATTTGATTAAATTTATCTTAGTTTATGAAATATTGTCTATCAATGTGGTGCATTTTTATACTATCTGAGTAGGAAAATCAAAACTGACGTGAATTGAAAGAACCAAGTAAATTTTCAAGATCATTATTCCTATCACACTCTTTCAGAAAATCTACAATTAAATTCCAACAAATAATAATTTGGTTCCCTGTGTCTGTTTTTCAGAAATTCCCCAACGAGGACCTATATCAGTTATAATTATAATATTACCATTTTTTGTTTAAGATATGCTTCTATATGTTGCTCCACACAATTTTTTTTAGTTTCTAAATTTTTAACACTACTGTAACTTTCAACATATGTAACAATTCCTTTTTACATATTGTCTCTGCTTTACATGTGATGAAAGCTTAAATCGACCACTTACATTTACCTTTTCCATATTTGTGACTATGTGGTACTCAGACAGGCATAGTACATATCTTGCATTCTCTGTTTCTAAATCTTCCAAACAAACAAGAAGTTATCTACTTCGGTTTTTTACCCCCTGATATTCTGATGCAATACACTAACATTATTTTTCACTGTACCGGTACTTTTATAAGAATCTTGTGATATTATAACAGCTTCAGTACCTGACTGTCTGAGCTGGTCATTACACTTCATTTCTTTCAATGTTGTACCACTGGACACTGATCTTATACTAAAAAAAGAGATACTCCCCCCTTAAGGACTTTGTTATCAACGTTGCGATTTACCCTTTTTTATTGGGATGCAGGCGACACCCAGTGAAATCCCACCTACCAACAGCATCAATAGGAACCAAAGCACGTGTCTGTGAGCATGAGTAATGCAGTAACGTGGAGTTAATGATATTATTAATCCGCAGACGCGGCTTCAAAAAATCTTTCAAACCTATAGTATAGTAGCTACTTCTTGAACTAATGTGAGGTCTGATCCATTACGTAGCTCGTCATTTGCTACTATACTCTGTTTAAACCACACTACAGTCACCTTCATAACAGTAACCAACTGAGGTAGTTTGTCAGTTTTTTTCAATAGTATTCTTTTTGCTACCGTAACAGCATGTTCCTCTTCTACGTGTCCCCTGAAGGAAGGAAGGAAGAAAGGTTAGTGTTTAACGTCCCGTAGGTTACGAGGTTGTTAGGAACGGGATGTGTCCCCTTAAACAGAGAGCGTCAAATATTTCTTATACCGCAGGTAGTTCCCAATATTTTACCAACATTTTTCACCTAATTAAGCTACTTCTAGAACCTACGGCGCATTCACGAAAATACACTCCTGGAAATGGAAAAAAGAACACATTGACACCGGTGTGTCAGACCCACCATACTTGCTCCGGACACTGCGAGAGGGCTGTACAAGCAATGACCACACGCACGGCGCAGCGGACACACCAGGAACCGCGGTGTTGGCCGTCGAATGGCGCTACCTGCGCAGCATTTGTGCACCGCCGCCGTCAGTGTCAGCCAGTTTGCCGTGGCATACGGAGCTCCATCGCAGTCTTTAACACTGGTAGCATGCCGCGACAGCGTGGACGTGAACCGTATGTGCAGTTGACGGACTTTGAGCGAGGGCGCATAGTGGGCATGCGGGAGGCCGGGTGGACGTACCGCCGAATTGCTCAACACGTGGGGCGTGAGGTCTCCACAGTACATCGATGTTGTCGCCAGTGGTCGGCGGAAGGTGCACGTGCCCGTCGACCTGGGACCGGACCGCAGCGACGCACGGATGCACGCCAAGACCGTAGGATCCTACGCAGTGCCGTAGGGGACCGCACCGCCACTTCCCAGCAAATTAGGGACACTGTTGCTCCTGGGGTATCGGCGAGGACCATTCGCAACCGTCTCCATGAAGCTGGGCTACGGTCCCGCACACCGTTAGGCCGTCTTCCGCTCACGCCCCAACATCGTGCAGCCCGCCTCCAGTGGTGTCGCGACAGGCGTGAATGGAGGGACGAATGGAGACGTGTCGTCTTCAGCGATGAGAGTCGCTTCTGCCTTGGTGCCAATGATGGTCGTATGCGTGTTTGGCGCCGTGCAGGTGAGCGCCACAATCAGGACTGCATACGACCGAGGCGCACAGGGCCAACACCCGGCATCATGGTGTGGGGAGCGATCTCCTACACTGGCCGTACACCACTGGTGATCGTCGAGGGGACACTGAATAGTGCACGGTACATCCAAACCGTCATCGAACCCATCGTTCTACCATTCCTAGACCGGCAAGGGAACTTGCTGTTCCAACAGGACAATGCACGTCCGCATGTATCCCGTGCCACCCAACGTGCTCTAGAAGGTGTAAGTCAACTACCCTGGCCAGCAAGATCTCCGGATCTGTCCCCCATTGAGCATGTTTGGGACTGGATGAAGCGTCGTCTCACGCGGTCTGCACGTCCAGCACGAACGCTGGTCCAACTGAGGCGCCAGGTGGAAATGGCATGGCAAGCCGTTCCACAGGACTACATCCAGCATCTCTACGATCGTCTCCGTGGGAGAATAGCAGCCTGCATTGCTGCGAAAGGTGGATATACACTGTACTAGTGCCGACATTGTGCATGCTCTGTTGCCTGTGTCTATGTGCCTGTGGTTCTGTCAGTGTGATCATGTGATGTATCTGACCCCAGGAATGTGTCAATAAAGTTTCCCCTTCCTGGGACAATGAATTCACGGTGTTCTTATTTCAATTTCCAGGAGTGTACAATTTTTGGTTGAATGCACTTCGTCGTCAGAAGTTCATGGAAAACCGACCTGTACACATTCTGGGCCACGTTATATTGTTCACAGAGTAGTAGATAAGCGCACACAAAGCATGTTGGTGGGCAGCATCACAGACGTGGTTTCTGTTGTATGAGTCAATGGAGAAAATTTAGCTGAAACCGAACAACAGAGTAAGGATGTTGTATTTAGGATGGCCAGTGTTGAATTCACCACCCGACCATATATGTTTAGGTGTTCCATCACGTTTTTGGATTGCAGTCGGACGATATCAACATCTTGTCACAATATTTCGGATGACATTCAGGTAGCCATCTTCAGATTTCATTCAATGGAAAATTTGCCTGGAGACAGCTGCCTTGTTGACAGCCGAAATATCGTGGCAATATGTAATCGGCTGCAATCCTGAAACCACATGGAAAACTTCAAGAATCACATTAGATTTAACTTTTGCAGGATTTCACTAAATATTTCAAGCCAAATGCCGAAATCTTTCGTTTAAATGGAAACAGCCGATTTCTTTCCTCCAATGTTGGTCTTATGATGACTTCCTTCTTTTTAAACAATGTATCAGGAGAGAGATCAGAATATTCGTGTCTTTCAAATGTTTATGAGTACTCTTACAGGGGGACTGTCTGTCCATGCTGAAGCCACACATGCACGAGTCTCAACTACATATGGTACAAAGAATAAGCGCAGGATGCTCTCATTGGAGTGTTTAAAGGGGACCTGCCCTCTGAACAGTGTGTCGTGGATGACAGATTACGAAGGCAAGTGGACATCCTCCCACGCTTAAAATGTTGAACTTAGTCAGCAACGAAGATGTAATGTAGTTTTGCACAAGGGCTTTTGAACTATCATGTCTGCCAATTTCTAGAACGATTAAATATGTGGAGTTAATTACAAAAATTAGACATTGCTGAATCCACCAACTGTTCTGATGAGCACGTTTGATCTTCGTGGCAATGAATTTAGCGAGACTTGAGTACGTCCATGACGACTTTAGTGGCATACAGTTTCCACCTGAGACCAGAAAAAAATGTTTTGTTGGTTACTGGACAAGCATCAAAAGATTGCGCACACTGCCGAAGTCAAGGCACGTTGGAAAGCTAGTGGGTTAGTGAAGAGGTAGGACTTAGAGTAAATTATTAACTGTGGTGCAGAGCAGAATACTTGAAATATTGCTCGTAACATTTAAACAAGCATTCTTCTGCTCCAATGAAAGACTTTTCATCCCAGAAGACCCCATGGTTGTCCCTGCGTAGCCGCATTGCGCCATTTCTCAACGATGCTAACAACTAGGTCATGGGACTGAAGAAAAGATACTGTCTCAAAACTTCCCAGGTGTATAGATCAACGTAGAGAGTACCAGGAATGTGGAGCGGTCTGTAGATCATCCAACGCGATCGTCTAGCCGTAGCTGCCCACGGTACCACGACTCCACAATATCGTCTAGCCGTAGCTGCCCACGGTACCACGACTCCACACTATCGTCTGATGTGACTGGATAATGCACTCTACCAAACGACTTCATCTCTACAGGATCTCACGCGTACCGTCAGCGTTGTACTGTCCGAATCAAGGCCCACCGGTAAAGACAACTGTTTGCTAACAGTTTCGCCACTGTATGTGATGGCCCCTCTGCAGTCAGAGAAGCATCTCAAACCAAGTGGTAGGTACATGCAGTCCACATCACAGCAGACACTGGCTAACTATGGAGACTGACATTGGGACATTTAATAATACTGCTCTAATGCGGCACCAACATTCAATAATAAGCTCTGTAGTCCAAATCGAACGAGATTGTATAGATGTTAAGACACTATGCTAGAGATCTGGGTACACTTGTTTCATATCTCAGCATGATCATTCAGAGTGCTGTGTGGTTTTAGTGAATCATTTTAGAATGATGGAAAGCTTGTTCTTAAATACAGTCACGGCCAGCTATTATTATCCGTCTCTCTCTAACCAAAGTTCGGCTCCATCTCTAACCAACTAGACTGAGGCTGACTCAACATCGTTTACCCGGATCTGATGGATAACAATTCAGGGCTACCTCGGTGTGTGTTAGCTGGCATTCAAAATAGGAAAGCTGCCCGCATCTCCGTGATCTGAAAGTTAACATAGCTGCTGAGGAAGATGGAGACCGCGTTTCCATTTAAAATTTTTGTATGGCATAAGCTCTGGAAAGCGATCTACTCCAGCTTTGAGAGGCCAACTGAAATGGAACAAATAAGCAGGGGTACTTTTAATATTAGTGATACATACATAAATAATATTTTTTGCCTTTACGAATTGTACAATCGATATTTATTGTGCAGTGCGATAACTGACAAGTTGGCTGATCGTCTACCTCTGTAAACTACCTACAATTATTTTGTTATAAATTACAGTATTTTAAATTTTATTTTATGTATGTGCACTGCGTGATGAAAAGGTGAAGTACTCAGAAGGGTAGGAGGAAACGAAATGAAATTTCACGGGGTGAGGGGTATGTTGTGTTACTTCAGTGATCGAGTCAAATTTACTAAGAACTTGACAATATGAATCCACTTATCAGTATGATGTTGCACACCGTCTCGCCTGTACGACTGCACGGATTCGGCTGGAAAGGAGCTGGTGTAGCCTCTCCTATGACAAGGTGGCCCACAACTGTTGTAACTGGCCCTTGATATCCTGGCACTGACACTGGGACAGAGTTGATACCCGAGCTGGTGCCACACGTGTTCTATCGGGGACGGAGCCGGGGACCTTGTTGAGCAAGGGAATACCTCAACATCAAGCAAAATGTTCGTAGAGACACGTGCTATGTGTGGACAAACATCGTCCTATCGTCCTGCTGAAAAATGGCACCACCATTCTGTCACGTGAAAGATAACAGATGAGGACGCACGATGTCTCCTCACACCATCACCCGGGCGTGACACTGCTGCAATTCCACAAAACCCCAAAACATTGAAAGAATGGGACATCTCAGGTTGTCCCACACTGGCCGATGATGCTCATCCGAGGTAGCGCAGAGCTGCGATCCATTTCTGAACACAATGCAACGCCATTCGTTAGCAGTCCATGCTTCCTGGTCGTGGAACCATTCCAGACGTAGCCTTTTGTGTTGCAATAGCACCCAATACATGGGACGGTAATTCTATTGTCCGGTGCTGCTATTCTCTGAACAATTGTACGGTGTTAGGCAGAATGTTCCACGGGAGTACATTACCGGTTCTCGGATGGCAGACGCGGATGTGAGTGGGTCACGATGTGTTCGGTGCACAGTAGGGCAATCCTCTCTCTTGATGGTCAAGAGTGGTTGACGACGAAAATGCGTGGATCTCACATTCCCATGCAACGCAACATCGGGCCACCGCCACATCGGAGTGCCCCTCAAATATGGATGTTGCAAGATACGATCAGCCGGACAAATGGAAACTCACAACGAGCGGCCTCTCACACTGTCAGGTGCAGATAAAGCTGTCTCGCACGAGTAAGCGGCATCTCTGCGTCCTTCATAGCGATCACTCATCTGACGCCTCTCACGGCCCTTTTGTGCCTTATCAGACTAAACACGAACGACATTAACGCAGTCTGGTGGCCGCTCTATCTGTCACAGAACACTGCAACTCCAGTCATTAACTTAGCTGCCGATGGTGTGTAGGTATACGAAGTTACACTGAATTCAGATCATGCTTCTGGGTGCTTCAGCTTTATTGTTAAACAGTGTATGTACACTATTCGCTTGTCACGAGATAAGGAAATAGGCTGTAACTATCTGTATAAATATCTTTGTGAATAAAACTTATTTTGGCGAGTGGTCAATCTGGCATTATCCAACTTTCAAATTACTGTTCGTTGCGGAATGAGGCAAGGACGGTGAGCCACGGCAGAAGAAAGTTTCCACTCTAGCTTCCATTATGGACGCACGTGTTACTGAGTGACAGACATATGTTAATCAATAATGTGGAGAAGAAAATATGTGTGTGGAAGACGCTCATACCAATACAGGAGAGGTCCATAATGACTCATAGTCAGATTCGCTTATTGCCGATATTGAAGGCGCCTGAGTAGTTTCTTACGACACAACAACTTCCTTAATGTTGGCGGACGGCAGTAGCTCAATTAGGACCCGCTCGGTTTGTATACTGAGAATGCAGTAACTCCATGCACACCTAGTTTTGGAATATTGTGAGTGCAGTGTACATTGACTTTGTACTTATGCGTCAATTATTTTGTCCCAGTCTAAAATCTGTTCATCTGTTCTGGATACTAGCAGAAAGCCTGACCGATTATGGTTATCACGTTTAAAGTACTATTTAATGAATCAGAAATTAGAAACTTGCTTGCCTGGCACATGCCTCAAAAATATTAATCAGATCTATGTTACACAACAGGTGGCGGCTTCCGTTTGATATTAAGAATTATTTTAGGTCACTGTATTGCACTTGTGTAGTGGGTGTTGTTTCGTCTGATTATCGTTATTGTCTTCATGGCTGTATGGTTTTGATCATGCGAATTAAAAATATTTTTGCTTAGACGAATGTATGAAAGAATGTGTTTCTGCCTTTTGTCCCGACTGCTATGTCTCTTGCTGAGATGTTGCTCCGTCATGTACGAATCGCTGTAGTGAACCGGCGTTGTAAGTACATGTGCTCATTCAATATTTGTTTATCGGAAAGTGCTTCAGTAAATTAATCTTGTTTTGTGTCTACATGTATTGTATGCATATTTTGGAGGGGTAATTTTACACAGTTAGAGTGTGTTGTGTGATGCGTAACGACCATAGTACAGGCCTCAACAGGCACTAGTGACAGTTAATTGCTAACAGTAGTCAGCTTATCAGAGGAAAATGGAATCAAAAGTTTGTCGCTGCACTTCAGTATACTAAGTTTTCTATACTAAACCGATGCCAGCAGCTCGTAATACTTCCAATGAATGTAATTTAGCTTGAAATTAATATGGCCACTCCATCGTTATGCGAACTGCAAGCAGAGGCCAAGTTTCCCAAAAGCCTCACAATAAATGTATATGGACTGAAACTGCTTACAAGGCATTGCGTTAGCCACCAAGCTACCTTGGCACAGCGGTTCACCCCTACTGCAAAGATTATCCTGGCATGCCTCCCTCCTCGATCCTAATTCTCAATGCCGCCTCAATCTACTATAATTCCCCTTTACATATATGTAAAATCATATCTGCATGAGACAAGTAAAGTCTCTGAAATTATGTCATTTCATTTGTATAAGTAACTGTACCTGGGTTTCAGGCTGGATCTCCCTTTTACGTTCGATGCTGAGGTGGTATTCCAAAACATCGAGAGCCTCGGCAATTCTGTTTGTGTGTAAGGGGGAATTTAAAGTAGACCGCCTCGAGGAGTGGCCCCACGGACTGCGCGGCCCCAACCGCCGGAGGTTCGAGTACTCCCTCGGGCATGGATGTGTTTTGTCCTTAGCATAAGTTAGTTTAAGTTAGATTAAGTAGTGTGTAAGTCTAGGGACCGATGGCCTCAGCAGTTTGGTTCCTTAGGAACTGACGCATTTTGAACTTAAAGTAGACTAGGGCGGCAGTGAGAATTTGTGTCCAGAAGGGAGGCGTCCCAGGGTAATACTTGCAGTTATGTGAACCTCTGTGCCAAGCTGGCTTAGTGGCGAACGCACCTGCCTATGAAGCAGGAGACGCGGGTTCGATTCCCCGGCCTTGGTACATATTTTCACTCGCCACTTCAGTCTACATACATGAAATCATATTGAAAGGTCTCTGTTGGATTGCTTTCATGTTAATTTCTTAAATCTGTTGTCATTTATGGCATAAATTCCTCTTCTAAATTTACTGTGGTGTTTCTGACTATCTGGGAGGAGACTGAGCAGTGAAATGTGTTACTTTTACACATAAACAAGAACGATCTGTCACACTACTACACTTTAAAACAAAGTTTATACGTAATTCATGTCACACAGTCTCATACGGAACCTACATCCGCTTTCTTTTATATACTGTATATGATAAGATACTGTCATCCCCCTTCCCTTCTGTGTGAGAGGATGAATGAGCAAATGTATTTCTAGTTGCATGCTTGATGGTAGCAGACAAGCCTGTCTGCTAGAGAACAGTAGGACCAACGTCGGAACAGGTAGCTACACTTTCTAAAAGCAGAGAGGTTTCTATTCTTAGTATGGTCCTGTCCGTCCCTTGTCATGTTGGTATAGGAAGCTGCCTCTCTGGTCACTTCCGTTTGTATCTGTTAAGCACACTCGGTAGGGGCCCAGGTCAGTCTGTCCGCGGCGAGCGTCTGAAGTGGTAAGATCTCCGGCTAAGCGTGTGTCTGCTAAGTCCGTAGGACAATGGATTTCTTAAGTTCAGCCTAACTGAAAATTTAATCACCTTTATTTCAGGTTTAGCTCTAAAATATCTAATGTTATCTTAAATTGCAACGCAGTGTAATTCGAGTGTGAAGTTCAGAATATCATCTGGTAGTTGCTTTGTCACTACTTTGTGAGTAAAGTGGAACCACGTGTTGATCAGTAACTCTAACTAAGATCATCAATCTTAAATGCGAATGTGCGTGAGATTATAACGTCTCGTCTTGACAATATTTTTCAATATAGCAACTTTTTTTATGTTCAACCCACGTGGGGTATACTTTGTGAGACCAGTACCACGTGCTTATACAGTTTTTTGACCCATCAGGTTAATAGTAAGACGATAGTAGCCAGTTCGAGGTTTTTCTTTTGTAAATTGCGTTTAGATATAATTTATTTTAATTATCAAAATTATTGCGGAGTTACACTCTTTGTGTAAACCAAGTTGACCACGTGAAGCATGTGGTGTAAGCATCAAAGTACCCCTCAGCTATTCTTTTCGGGAAGATTTCACAGAGAGTTAGTATGAATTTAGTATACCAGTGTGTGGTAATTTCATGACGGACAGGATTGCGCTACGAACGTAACTTCTTTGGGTGAAAATTGAATCGGTTGGTTGTGGTTAATTTCCTCTTGCATATGTTTCAAGGTTCTTCGTGTGTTATTTTATGAATGCAGTGTTGTATGTCGTCTCCCAATCTTGGATCCCTATTTGATGTGTTCTGTAAGATTACAAACTCACATTTACACATTCCTAAATAAGGCACCAGTTTAGTTATGAATCAAGTTTGATATGCTGAAATTTTAACGGAACAATGATCAATGTTAAAATAAATGTCCAAATATAAACTGATTTATTTCTTTTTATTTAAATTGCCTTTATATATATATCACCGGTTATCGTAAGATGAGTACTAAAAGATTATAATTAATGTTAGTCTGGTTGGGAATTTGGTAAGCTAGACTGGATACCTGGTGAAACAGTTGCGCAGTAATGCAAGGTTAACTTCCTCAGATAGCTCACAGCTTTTAACCCACTTTTATGGTCTTGAATATCAGAACTGCTTTCAGAACAAATTAATGTAACAACATTACAATATCTGTATGAGACCAGTAAAGTCTTTGAAATTGTGTCATTTCTTTCTCACAATACAGCTGTGCAGTACTTTAAGGAGTTTTTGACTACACACTGTTGCACATTTTGCCGAAGTTAGGTGCAGATGGAGCGCTTGCACCGCACTACAGACGTATTCTAGCCACCTCTATGCTCTCTATCACATTCTTTATTGTGAAAAGAGCTGCAATGTTAGAGTGGTAAGTGACGTACGCTAGAGAGGGAGAGTCTGAATTCAATAACAAACTCTCAGGGGTTCTTTGCTGTTTTGTTTTAAGGGACGCTTGGTCTCCAGTGATTGTAACGAAGTACGAGGGACGTTCCGAAACTAAGTTTCGTTACTGTTTTTCATATCTAAACTTCATTGCCAAAAGCTAAACACCATGGCGTCATGAAGTATATACACTCCTGGAAATTGAAATAACAACACCGTGAATTCATTGTCCCAGGAAGGGGAAACTTTATTGACACATTCCTGGGGTCAGATACATCACATGATCACACTGACAGAACCACAGGCACATAGACACAGGCAACAGAGCATGCACAATGTCGGCACTAGTACAGTGTATATCCACCTTTCGCAGCAATGCAGGCTACTATTCTCCCATGGAGACGATCGTAGAGATGCTGGATGTAGTCCTGTGGAACGGCTTGCCATGCCATTTCCACCTGGCGTCTCAGTTGGACCAGCGTTCGTGCTGGACGTGCAGACCGCGTGAGACGACGCTTCATCCAGTCCCAAACATGCTCAATGGGGGACAGATCCGGAGATCTTGCTGGCCAGGGTAGTTGACTTACACCTTCTAGAGCACGTTGGGTGGCACGGGATACATGCGGACGTGCATTGTCCTGTTGGAACAGCACGTTCCCTTGCCGGTCTAGGAATGGTAGAACGATGGGTTCGATGACGGTTTGGATGTACCGTGCACTATTCAGTGTCCCCTCGACGATCACCAGTGGTGTACGGCCAGTGTAGGAGATCGCTCCCCACACCATGATGCCGGGTGTTGGCCCTGTGTGCCTCGGTCGTATGCAGTCCTGATTGTGGCGCTCACCTGCACGGCGCCAAACACGCATACGACCATCATTGGCACCAAGGCAGAAGCGACTCTCATCGCTGAAGACGACACGTCTCCATTCGTCCCTCCATTCACGCCTGTCGCGACACCACTGGAGGCGGGCTGCACGATGTTGGGGCGTGAGCGGAAGACGGCCTAACGGTGTGCGGGACCGTAGCCCAGCTTCATGGAGACGGTTGCGAATGGTCCTCGCCGATACCCCAGGAGCAACAGTGTCGCTAATTTGCTGGGAAGTGGCGGTGCGGTCCCCTACGGCACTGCGTAGGATCCTACGGTCTTGGCGTGCATCCGTGCGTCGCTGCGGTCCGGTCCCAGGTCGACGGGCACGTGCACCTTCCGCCGACCACTGGCGACAACATCGATGTACTGTGGAGACCTCACGCCCCACGTGTTGAGCAATTCGGCGGTACGTCCACCCGGCCTCCCGCATGCCCACTATACGCCCTCGCTCAAAGTCCGTCAACTGCACATACGGTTCACGTCGACGCTGTCGCGGCATGCTACCAGTGTTAAAGACTGCGATGGAGTTCCGTATGCCACGGCAAACTGGATGACACTGACGGCGGCGGTGCACAAATGCTGCGCAGCTAGCGCCATTCGACGGCCAACACCGCGGTTCCTGGTGTGTCCGCTGTGCCGTGCGTGTGATCATTGCTTGTACAGCCCTCTCGCAGTGTCCGGAGCAAGTATGGTGGGTCTGACACACCGGTGTCAATGTGTTCTTTTTTCCATTTCCAGGAGTGTACCTTGCACAATTTCTCGGCATATTCGCTACTGACATTGAGACATTTTTCGTAGCGTGCAATAAGTTTGAATAAACCACTCTGGTGAGGAATTGTCATACAGCTTGCTCCACCTCAGCATTAGTTTGGAAATGACGTCCCGAGTGTGCGGCTTTCAATGCAAGGAACAAGTGAAAGTCCACTGGGACATGATCAGGGCTAGGGCGGGGTGACCCTACCTCTCGCATGGAAAGTGACAAATCTGATCCTGTGTGAGACATGCTGCGTTTTTTTTGTGTTGTCATCCAGCTCAAAAACTTTCACTCAAAGATCATTGGTCTCTCTCGTCGAATGGTGGACCGGAGTTTGAGGAGGGTGTCGCAGTAGCGTACTGCATTGATGGTCCTTTGGTGGAGGAAATCAAGGAGAACCATGCCTTTCGCGTCCCACAACACAGTGGCCGTAAGGTTCCCTGCGGAGACTGACAATGAAAATTACTTCCTCGCTGATGAACTGGGATGTTTAATCGAATAGCCTCGGGTTCGTCAGTCTGCTGCTATTCTCTCTTCTTCGGCGCTCTGCGCAGGCGTTATTGCTTCTCCTTCCGTCGTTGAACCAACAGGAATGGATTCATACGGAGCTTGTTTGTGTGACGTGGTGTATCATCTTCTCTTTCAAAAACAATGAAGTCACTTATTTTCGGAACGTCTATAGTAGTTTTCTGAGTTTGTTTAAATTTCTCTTAGCATTGTGACATCGTTAACTTGAATGTACACATTTTCAAGCGAATTCCTGTAGTGAGAAAAGTGTGTAGTATTTGTAAAGAAAATATTTCCTCTGACGGAAGGTACCCACAGCGGACATAATAGTTCCATTTACATCTATACTCCTAAAGTCAAATTACGATGTGTGGCGGGAATGGGCGTTATGAGAATTTAACGTAATTCTCGTGAATAGACGAAAAGATGATATCGTTAGACCAAACTATAGGCGATCAGTCACTGGACTCAATCACAAAGGTCAATTATGTAGGATTGTCTCCCTGTAGATATTTAAAATGAAACGACTACATAAGAGGGCCTGCTGAAAAGTGATGCCTCCGAATTTTTTGCCTGTTTTCAATATCGGTTGAGGTATTACATGTCGTGCATATTACTCGGTCGACTTGTGCGCTTCTCTGACGTAAGTTGTATCCCTCTGCCGCTAGAGGGCTCTGAATTGTAGCGTATAACACGGCATTATGTAACGTAACTATGTCGGTGCTTCAGAAACAGTGAGCTGTAATCGATTTCTAACCGCTGAAAACGTGCCTCCAATTGAAATCCATAAAAGAGTGCACGCTGAGTGGGGTGATGATTGTATCGACGTCAGTAATGTGCGACACTGGGTTGTAAGTGCTCATAACGAAGGAAACGGTGGTGCTAACCTCAACATGTGTGGCGCAGCTCTGAGTGGACGACCGCGTACAGCAACCGAAAAGGCTCATAGGAATAAGATTGGGGAACTCATCACAGACAATCGTCGGATAGCATAGAGACGGCTGTCGGGTAAGTGCCACATTACGAGAGCGTGTACAGCCCATCATTGCACCGACGTCTTGGGCTCACTGTCATCGATCATCCTGCATACAATCCCGCTTTGGCCCCATCCGATTTTCATTTGTTTCCATAATGTAAAGAACCCCTTCGAGGGCACGACACTGATAGTGATGTAGCGATGCAAGCAGCAGTGAGTTGTTGCTCCATTAACAAAGTCAAACATTCTACAGTGACGGTATCAACAAATAGGTCTCGTCGCCAAGATGAGTAGACCTAAGTTGAGAAATAAATATGTGCACATGAAGAATAAAGATGCGGAATGCTAATAAAGTTTGTTTTATTTAATAAGCTTTACGATTTTCCACATAAAATATTCGGAAGTGTTACTTTTCGGTACAACCTCGTAATACTACCTGTAGAAAGGCAGCTGTTTATGGAGAACCCTGAGGAACGTTATTCATCACGAAAATGACCGCTTAGAAAAAATCGGTGTACAATCGGCTCTCGAGTATCGTTCGTTGGTCTGAAATTCTTAACAAGTTTGTTGAAAGGCGCCTCGTTGGTCCTCATTTCGGTGACTGGTCGAAATGTGCAATATCCAGATCCGTATGTGACTGTGGCACGATGTTGGACTGAATGGAAACGTGAGGGCAGGCGTCGTCAGGGTTCCAGTCGACCACCTTAATGGTCGATTGCGTGTTGTGCACTAAGTAAATCGTAATCCCTTCACATCTGCAACTGGCAGCCTAGAGCAACTAATGGACATCCGGCAACATTCTGTGTCACCTCCCACCATTAGTTGGAGACTATCACCAGCGGGACTAATGAGTTACCGTCCCATGCGTAGACTGTAGTTAGCATCACAGCACAAACGTCTGCGTTTTGGGTGGTGCCATAACCGGGAACTAAGGCGAGTTGAAGAATAGCGTCTCATCGTGTTCAGCCGAAGATTCGCAGTTATGCACTACCCTGGATGACCACCGTTGACAAGCGTGGAGGTGGCGTAAGGAGAGGTCCCATTCTTCCAATGTTTTGAAGAGGCAAAGCGGGGTTATCCCTTATGACATGGTGTGGAGAGTCATTGGGTATGTCTTCAGTATCACTGGGTATGTCTTCAGGACGTGGCTGATAGTGTTTGAGCGGAGCCACTGGGTATGATTTCAGGTAATGGCTGACAGTGATTGGCGGCATTCTGAAGGCACAGTTATACGTCACAGGGCAGTGCACGTCCATAAATGGCACGTGACTCTATGCATTGTCTGCGTGATATTGAGGTACTCCCGTGACTAGCGAGATCCCCAGACCTGACCCCGGTAGAACTTGTGTGGGACCAGTTCGGATGCCAAAACTGTCCCAGCGCCAGTACCCATGATATCAAGGATCTGTTACAACAGTCGCTAAGCAAACTGCCTCCGAGGGGGATATAATGGCTTTATGACAGCTCTCCCACCTGAATCAGTGCATGCATCGAGGCATGACATAGTGTAATGTCATACTCAGAAGTGGGCTCATACCGTCAAATTCTTTGTAAATATTACTCGATTTTGTAATAATTTAAATGACATATTTTCTCTCAACCTGCGAGGTTTCAGTGCGTTTCTACCTCACCTTCTGCTACTTCACTTTTTTGTCAGGCAGTATACTTCAGGAGAGACGCTTCGTCACGACCACGTGGAGGCACGGAGCTGAGTTGCTACATCGCGTACGAAACACACACTAATCTGGCATTCTCTCAGTTCACTCAAAATCACAAACTATACAATATACAAAGATGGCACTACCATTGTATTCTGGAAGAGCGGCATCATACACGGAAGAGCCAAAGAAACTGGTACACCTGCCCAATATCGTGTACGTTCCCCGCGAGCACTCAGAAGTGCCGCAGCACGACGTGGAAGGGGCGCGACCGATGTCTGAAGTAGTGCTGGAGGGAACAGACACCATGAATCCTGCACGGCTGTCCATAAATCCGTAAGAGTACGAAGGGGGTGGAGATCTCTTCTGAACAGCACGTTTCAAGGCATCCCAGATTTGCTCATGTTTCAGGAGTTTGATGGCCAGCAGAAATGTGTAAACTCAGACGAGTGTTCCTGGAGACACTCTGTGGCAATTCCGTACGTGTAGGGTGTCGCGTTGTCCTGCTGGAATTGACCAAGTCCGTCGGAATTCACAATGAACATGAATGAATGCTTACGTACGTGTCACCTGTTAGAATCGTATCTAGACGTATCAGGGGTCCCATATCACTCCAATTGCACACGCCCTACAACATTACAGAGCTTCCACCAGCTTCAACATTCCCCTACTGACATGCAGGGTCCATGGATTCATGAGGTTGTCTCCATACCCGTACACGTCCATCCGCTCGATACAATTTGAAACGAGACTCGTCCGACCAGGCAAATTGTTTCCACTCATCACCAGTCCAATGTCGGTGTTGACCGGCCCAGACGAGGCGTAAAGCTTTGCGTCGTGATCAACAAGGGTACAACAATGGGCCTTCGGCTCCGAAGACCCTTATCGATGATGTTTCGTTGAATGGTTTGCACGCTGACACTTGTTGATGTCCGGCATTGATATCTGCAGCTATTTGCGGAAGGGATGCACTTCTATCACGTTGAACAATTCTCTCCAGTCGTCGTTGGTCTCGTTCTTGCAGGATCTCTCTCCGGCCGCAGCAATGTCGGAGACTTGATGTTTTACCGGATTCCTGACATTCACGGTACACTTGTGAAATTGTTGTACGGGAAAATCAACACTTCATTGCTACCTCGGAGATGCTGTGATTCATCGCTCGTGCGCCGATTATAACACCACGTTTAAAACTCACTTAAATCTTGATAACCTGCCATTGCAGCAGCAGTAACCGATTTAACAACTGCGCCAGATACTTGTCTTATATAGGAGTTGCCGACCGCAGAGCCGTATTCTGCCTGATTAAATATCCCTGTATTTGAAAATGCATGTCTATGCCAGTTTCTTTGGTGCTTTAGCGTATTTCCATTTCAGTTTTGTCCAGGGCAATGTTTAAGTCAATAAACTGTAAATTTACCAAACAGGCGTATCCTGACGACGTTAAACAATTTTCTGTCCACTGGAAAATTTTTCGTTATTGAATTTAGATGGGTATATTACCCGAACAAAACTTTTTAAAGTGAATGATATTTTCATGTCCTCTAAACTGGAACTCTGTCACAGACTGCTAACACGAGATAATTTGAGTTAAATGTAATGCTTACTGCTCCACTCGTGTGTCAAGAGCTAAGCAAGAAACAGATCTTCGTGTTTATAATTAAGGCGTTATTGCGCTTTCTGGCTGCCCTGTTCATTACTTACACAATAACAAATATTAAAATTTACACTTTGTAATCGAGGTGGGAACACTATCTTAAATAAGGCTAGCGGTATTGGGAAAAAGAAGAACAGCGACCCAAAACACACTGTCTCACAGTCTGTTCAAAATTGCTTTAGGACTGACACTTCGGCAGGAACACGTGGAGGCGCGGAGCAGATTTTTCACGCCCAGCACGGAACACACGCGTAATCATACATTCCATTGAACTCACTCATACTCGCGGACGTTTCGGCGTACATATAGCGTACTAATATCAGGATCTTGTGGGGCAGTGACCGTGCCCTTCCAAAGGAACCATACTGGCATTTGCCTGGAGTGATTTAGGGAAACTATGGAAAACCTAAATATGGATGGCTGGACACGTGTTTGAAAGGTCGTCCTCCCGAATGCGAGTCCAGTGTGCTAACCAGTGGGACAGCCGCATCATGTTTAAATTTCAGTTAGGTTCTTGAGGGCAGCAAATTTTTAAGACTATATATGGAAAGTTTACGAAAATGCGTTTCCTGACGATGTTACCAAATTATCGACATGTGGGAAGTGGGAAACTTTTTTGTTATTGAATTTTGGCGAACACATTCTGCAACGAATTCTTAACAACACAATGTGTCTTCATATGCATAACTTGAGTTTAATGTCACGCTTTATGCTGCGCTCTCGCGCCAAAACCTCAGCATCCGCCCGTTTAGTTCCATTGCAAGAAAGAGAGCATTAGGTTTATCATTGACATTTCATTACGTTTTCTAATCAAATTTTGCGTTTATTTGTAACACAATAAAAATTATGCCTCTTCATTGAAATGAGGATACTTATTCATTTGGAAGAAAAACGTGCAGTGTTAACAAATTGTACTACATGAGCATTGCATCAATTATAATGTAAACAGTGAAAGAGATTTCTCTTGTGCGATTAATACTAAGATCCTAAGATGATGATCATTCGAATTCAGTTGCTGTAACAGCCTTCTAATTATTAGTCAATTTTGTGATGATGATGATGGAAAACTCTTTCACATGATAAAGTGCCCCTGTCGGTTGTTTAATGGTGCATCATTTCCCACATGACAAAAAAAAACTCTTTCTGCCAATTCATCATGGACTATGTGGACTGTGTATGATTGACAGTTTTCTTCCAGTCTTCATATGTGACTTTCCGAACACCTTTTTGCTGAGTGTTTTTACTGTAGACAGTATAATTCGTTTTTAGTGTTGTTGGCAACATAACATTTATTTGGGTCCATATCAGTTCTACTGGAATGAAATGGTGATGACAGGGTGAGAACCTAATGACTGAACGCCCGTATGTTTTCCCTAGTTCGTCAATTTCGTATCAGGGAAATTGACGTTTATGAATTGACATTAGTTACCCCACCTTTTTAAAATTTACTTACTTAGACATTGCGACTCTGCAGTGTATCATCTGCTCCTCTCGCTTTTTCATCATACACGCGTTGTCAATAACAGATTGGTAAGCAGCATAATCACGAACAATTGTTGGTGGTTTTCCCTTATTTGGTTATAGCGAGTACATTTCCTCGTGATGATCTACTGTCCTCTTCGTTTTGAAAAGCAGGGGAAACTTTGTGAAAAACCTTGCCTTTCGCTTTTGTGTAGACTATCTGCCTCTGTTGCGTCATTTGGATGTGTCATCTGCCGAGCCCTGCTAGAGCACGTGGCCAGAATTGATCCACTTCTCATCGAGCCACACCATTACGTCAATATTGACGTCACGTATCTGCCCTAAAAATCGACATAACCACGCTACAAGAACTTGTATCTCCGCCAACAGCTTACGGCCAAAGAAATACCAACAGTGAAAGGCCACGTTGTGCAGAACTGTAAATATCGATGTGCGACTGTAAGGGAAACTGAACGTAAATGAGCCCAGTAACATGCCGAACATTAGAATTTCCTTTCTGCGACGCATCGAATGATCAGAAAATGAAACTATGTTGCTAATTCGCTTACGCATATTTTTCCACAGAGTTTCTAGCTTCGATGAATTTCCAGCTTGCTCAATTTTCTCGAACATTTCCTCGACAATCTTCGCAGCCTTGTCTTTGTTGACATTCAAAGCCTTGGCCGCTATTTAGTTGTTGTATCTTGATGCAGATACATAACACGCTTCTCTCGATTGACTTCGTACGACAGTCCCCTGAACAAGTGAGGGAAGTCGAACTTTGCACTCATAACATTCGACGAACTTGTTCTAACGTTCAGTATCAGCCGACAACCAATAGCGGCAATATAAAATACGTAAGACATGAAGACGCACAAAATTACAGCGCACCAACGAAAGATCACACGAAAGCCTAAAACTGAGGCAGAGTGCAGGCGGAAAGTGCTTTGGTGGTGTGGGTGAAGAGTCGACAATCGCGAATGCTTGCTGTGGCCACGGCTCACGTGGATTGTCATGCTTCCCGCGCAGACTTCATCCGACTAAATCCTTCGTCGCTGTCGGTCCTAAAGTAATTGTGAACAGAGTGTAGTAGTGCAGACTGCAGTGGCACGGCCGGACAGAAGCGACTGACCGTGCGTGAGGATGTTGATGGTCTCGTTGTGCAGGTAGAAGAGGCTGGCGAGGCAGCCGCGCACGCCCTGCAGCGGCCGGTAGCCGGCGCGGATGTGCGGGTTGAAGCGCAGGTGCGCCGGCATGTCGCGGAAGCGCAGCAGGCGCCGGCCCCGCCCCATGACGTCACGAGCGCGCCATGCCGCCCGCACACGGCGTGCCTGCTGCTGGCGCGCAGTCCGCACACTGGACACCTTCTGCCCGCCGCCGCCAACGCCAACGCACCCCTCCGATTCACCCCTCCAGTGGCGCGCGGTCGATGCTGCGCACTGCGCATTGCGGCCGCGTCACCTCACCCGCCGTCGCCTAGCCTTACATCTACAGCTACATCTGTATTCCGCAAACCACCTTGCGGTGTGTGGCGGAGGGTACCTGGAGAGCCACTGTCACTTCCCACCTTTCCTGTTCCAGTCGCGAAAAGCTCGCGGGGAGAGCGATTGCCGGCAAGCCTCCGTCTGGGCTCGAATCTCTCTAATTTTATCTTTTTTATACAGGAGGAAACAACATACAAGTTGAGTCAAGAGGGAAGGTATGTATTTTGATGGTATTAGTGATTCTGAACAAAAAGCTTTATCTGGGCATATGCCCTATTCCGAATGGTTTCCGAGAGAGGACACATTTAATGTGCACTGTTATTTATTTCCTCTATTATTCAAACATTGTCACTGTTTACAACGTCCCACAGTAGCGCACAGGAAGATGAGACGAACAATTTTATACACGACACTTGTGGTCCATCAAGTCAGAAAAGTAACAAATTGGCCTAGAAAAATTACCGTAGCCACAGCGTATGCACGTCGCGTAAATTTTCGATATTCTCGCGCTCTCTTCGCTGAAACTATTGGTCATAGACGAAAAAAATGAATATAGTCTGTTTTGCTGAAAATTTAATGTAGTTTAATTTTGTTCTGCGACTCGTTTTCGCTGGAGCGTGCAGTTTTCGAGTTATTCACGAAAAACTTACAGCAGTGATATTGTTGTGTTCTAACTCGGAAACAATGGCATATGTCCATACGAAGTTGTTTACTCAGAATCAGTATCACCCCTCAAAACACGTATCTTTCCCTCTGACTCAAGCTGTATTTGTTGAGTCTTTTAGGAACGTATGCTCTCGGAATTTTAACAGTAAACCTCACCGTTGTGCAGAACGCCCCTCTTTCAGCGTCTGCCTCTAAAGTTGTTCGATCATCTTCGTGACACTTACGTGTTCACTAAATGAACCAATAACGTAACGCGCTGCTGTTCTTGGGATATTCTCTATTTCCTCTGACAATCTCCTCTGGTACGTATCTCATACTGACAAGCAACATTCAAGTAATTGTCGAACGACGGTACTGTAAACTACCTCCTCTGTTGACGGACTACAAATCTTGACGATTCTTCCAACGAATCTCAAGTCTGGCATCTGTATTTCCTGCGATTTGTTTTATGTGATCATTCAACTTTAAATCTCCTACATACTCGTATTTTCAGGAAGTGTAGTGGTCGGACAAAACTATGGAGACACCGCGATAAATGCACCCTTGAACATGAATGCAAATGCTAGACAAGCCTGCAGGTTGCGCTATTGTATTTGGTGAGTGATCATCACCAGCGGCACATATGACGTGCCCTCAATGATTTGCAAAAGTCAGTCACGGTCAGAACTGTGTTCTGTGTAATTGTTAGTGCTTTATGTCGGAAATAAATGAATTCGAAAGTGGGTAAATTGTTTGGGATCTTATCGTGAGCACTTCCGTAACCAAGATAGCCGAAGTGTTTGGGGTTTAAAGAGGCACAGTATCTAAGAATTGTGCCGCATATAAGTAAAGCTGAAAAGCATCGCCCGCTAAGTCACAACAACTCGGATAAAATGTATGTTCAGTGAAAACGACAGACGGTCATTGCAAATGTAGCTGTACAACAGAAAGTCGCACTCGCGAACCACGTCAGCACCAAAATAAGACGAAGCAAGCTCCATAGGGTGGGAATTGCAGGGCGAGCTCGAATTACAAAACAACGCATCAGTGATGCAAATGCCCGTAACAGGGCCACCTTTGTGGCCGAGCGGTTCTAGGCGCTTCAGCCCGGAACCGCGCTGCTGCTACGGTCGCAGGTTCGAATCATGCATCGATTATGGATGTGTGTGATGTCCTTAGGTTAGTTAGGTTTAAGTAGTTCTAAGTCTAGGGGACTGATGACCTCAGGAGTTAAGTCCCATAGTGCTCAGAGCCATTTGAACCATTTGAGGCGCCTTGTCATGGTTCGCGCGGCTCCCCCCGTCGGAGGTTCCAGTCCTCCCTCGGGCATGGGTATGTGTGTTTTCCTTAGCGTAAGTTAATTTAAGTAAGATTGAGTAGTGTGTAAGTCTAGGGACCGATGACCTCAGCAGTTTGGTCCCGTAGAAGCTTACAACAAATTTCCAAAGAAGTGTCTTGCAAAACACTGTTCGATTGACTCTCGAGAATTTTCATAGATCATGCATTTTTCAGCTGCTTGATAGCAGAGTGTATTGGGCACAGGAAACCTGAATCACATTTTTTCCTGTTGGAATTTCAACATAATCCAAGTCGCAGCAATTCAGTAAGAGAATTCCCACACGAAGCTTTAAACACTGTAGCCTTTATTACCACGTAAGTTTGAGTACTCGTTACAGTAAACTTCGTCTAAAGCTCACTGTGATAGTTATCAAACGTAAGTTATTTCACTGGACAAAATATTAGTTGTCTCCTTAAAAGAGCATACTAGTCGCTTAGGTTAGTTGTAGATGGTGTAGAATTTGTACCAAACCTCGTGACCCTCTGTAACTGACACAATTCATGGCTGTTATGTGGTTAATGCGTGCCAGTCGGTTGAATGGAATCAACGTAGTAGAAACGGTCGACATGGACATGCGACAGGTAGGCAGAAGAAAGCTTCCACGCCCATGACAATGCCGCTCATGTCCATGACAACGCTGCGCATGTAGTTGTCGAATTTTTATGTTTGTTGACGTGCACAGTCCAACAGGTATACAAGGAATGGTGTACCACTGGCAGTTATGTAACACTGTGTAAGAACAGTGACTGTAAAATGATCATGACTGATAGGGACCAGAGGCATGTGTGACGCCTCCTCAAAGACAAATGGTTTCAGACCCACTACTGTGACACAAGGTAGCTCCATTTCAACCAATTTCCGACCGAAAATTGCGATAGGAACTTCATGCATTGGACACTTGGAGTTACGTGCCTCGCAGAAAGTCAGTGTTCATAACGGCGCGTAAAGCTGCGCATCTTCAATGGACCAAAGAACACAGAAACTGGACATTAGCTGAATGGAGGTGTGTAGCGTGAGCCTACAAGTCGAGATTTTGTCTCTTTTCAAATGAAACCAAGTGCTGAGTGCAGCGACAAGCCACTGATGTGTTTAAACCTCAGTATGTTTGCGTTGTAGTTCAGACCGGAGGTGGTTCTTTTGTGTTTTGGGAGTGACCAAGTCTTGTCCTTTCTTCTGCATCTTCATGATGAGTGTGCTGTGGACACTCCCATCTTTCAAGATGACAACACCCATGTTCACATTGGTGACTGTTTTTCTAGAAACAGTCATGTAACATGTAGATTCGAAGTGAGAGACCCAATTGTTGAGAATATTTGACTGACGCCGAGGATTACGATTGACAGTAGTACTAATGACTGTTGGTAACCGGCCACTGTAACCTTTCTCTTCATTTACTCTTGATTCGGCTTTGCATGCCTTGTAGAAGCGAGAGAACGTTAGAAGCATTCTGACCAGTGCAGGGACAGTAAGAGCTGGTCACCATCCTTAGAGCCATTTCACAGAAGACCTCCCAAGGGAGAGGTGAAGTTGAATAGCCCTTGGCCACGCAGTTATTTATGATGCACCGTATGGCGCCTAAGACTTCATGGAAACACACACAGGACCTCCTGTGGCACAAGCTCTCACCGCTAACATTTTAAAACCCAGAAAGAGAGACATATTTTAATAGAAAGCAATATTAGGCACAAAAGTAGAAAGAAGGGTTTTTATGTGAATGACATCACACAGCATTCACAAACATTTCGAAAGTAAAATTGGGAACCATAGTTGTGAACGTTGGAAGATGTGACACACCACTGGACATACTGACGCTGCAAAAAACAAGCGTTTACATAACGTAAGAATTACAGGGATTCATTCATTTAAATATGCTACAGGTTAGACAGGGAAGTTTGGCCATGCTAACAAAGACCGCCTCATTGGTCACAGCAAAAGTGTGTGTGTGTGTGTGTGTGTGTGTGTGTGTGTGTGTGAGAGAGAGAGAGAGAGAGAGAGAGAGAGAGAGAGAGAGAGAGAGGGAGAGAGAATGAAGCGACTTTTTTCTGAGTAAGATGCGAAGATGAATGTTACTGGTATCCCAAATAGAGCAAAGCCCAGGGAAGGGGACTGGCTAGTATGTTCTAAGGAGCATTTTTATCGGTCAGCACTCTGAAGATGTAGAGCCTAGTCAATCTGAATTCAACAAGCAATGCAGAACATTTCCTTGTAGCAACCATTCGAACAGAGATCACTTCACCTTCATCTCCTGTTTCATCATTGGTCTCATCTGAGTCTCTGTCTTCGGCCTGGTCGCCGCCAAGTGTCACCACCAGAGGTGATGCATCGAAGGACTTTGAGAAATTTTTGTCTGATTTGCACTTCGCCGTTGGTGATATCGTTGGTGCCGCCATTGACTGATTTTGCGGGATGTGTAGGGAAAATAAAGTCATTTTATTTAATTTCGATCACTTCAGGCTTCACTTTGAAGTCTTGCATTTTGAACCAATGAAAGTGCTTTCAACTCCAATCATAGGTGTGATGTTTTTCCTTCTGAAGTATTGTCTATTTTCAGTTAATATCACGACAATCATTGGGGACTTTGAGTTAGGAAACAAACTTGCCATTAATTCACTTACACGATTATTAGCATATTTTCCCCAGACCCTTATGTCAGATATGACAAGATCTTATTACATTAAAAAAAAATGGTTCAAATGGCTCTAAGCACTATAGGACTTAACATCTGATGTCATCAGTCCCCTAGACTTAGAACCACTTAAACCTAACTAAACTAAGGACTTCACACACATCCACGCCCGATTCAGGATTCGAACCCGCGACCGTAGCAGCAGCGCGGCTCCGGACTGAAGCACCTAGAACAGCTCGGCCACAGGGGACAGCTATTATATCAAATGTAAGGTGGCAGATTAAATGAATGTCGATTTCGCACCTTACATAAGAGATTTCATAGATCGTAACAAGAAGATGAACGTGTCACCTGATATACTTCGACGAAAATGAACATATTTGCCTATTAAGATGTACAGAATGCAATGAAAGGGGTTGACGCTCAGTTGACGGTATTAACACACTGAACCTAAATCCTGCATGTCAATGAGCAAGAGGTGAAAAGAGCTGCTGGAGGAAATGTTTACTGTGGGGGCAGACGTGAGCTGCGCTGTCATGGCCCGAGTACAACAGAACGCTTTTAAGGCGGCCTGTGGTGACTGACAACAAACGCGCTGGGGGAGCATGGAGGAGAATAGGTAGTAGGCCACCACTGTGTGCTATGGAAAGAATCTTTAGAAAACTGTGTTGCGGAGTTTCCAGATGGATACAAAGAGACCAGCGATGCAGTTGATCACGTGAAAGGTGCGTGGTACGCTCGTGGTGTATGCATGAAACTTTTAGGCGTCTGGAGTGGGCACAAACTGTGTGATTGGCTGAAATGAACTAGGAAGGAGTGAAGTGCCAAAATTTCTACACAGTTTGATGGTTGTCCCTTTGCGATTGGCAGGGATAGTTTCAACAAGATTAAAGGAACGGTCCTATTGGTTGGAAAAAGCCATGACATGGAGCACGAAAGGGCACAGGTGGGGGACAGTTTTTCTACGAGAGACAAGACCGAAAATTCCGGATACTCTCCTCTGAACCAGCGTCAAGTGCAGAACAGGCCACATCACGCTCTTTACGACGCAAAGGAGGAATTTTGTGTGAACACTGCGTTCACTTCGGCTAACATTCAGTTAAGTATTATCTGTAGTATCGTTGATGTCCAACAGCGGAGAAACGAAATAGCCATGCAGTTAATTGTTCTTGCGAGAACTGAGAGGGCATTGTAATATGCACGCTGATCCATCCATGCACGTGCATATCGCCATTTTTCAAGACTAGGGACGAGAAACATAGGACAGTTTCTGCTGATAAAATCAGCAAAGATTTCGATTAGCT
Source organism: Schistocerca cancellata (assembly GCF_023864275.1). Taxonomy (NCBI): domain Eukaryota; kingdom Metazoa; phylum Arthropoda; class Insecta; order Orthoptera; family Acrididae; genus Schistocerca; species Schistocerca cancellata. The sequence continues at coordinate 298,088,781 of NC_064626.1, read as the reverse complement.
TTTATAGGACTTTCAGAGGACGAGAGCAGCCATGCAGCCGACAGCTCATCACAGATAAGGTAAATACCGCTAGCAGAGGCGTAAACTTGTTGGGTCACCAGCTTGCGTCGACTGTGATTTCGAGCAACCTTGAGTAATCTTTTGCTCAGCTTGTCACAAAAACTAATCATCTTCCGTAGACTTGATTGTCACCCTAAATAGTACCGAACTTAGAACCGGAATAGGATGATTTGTCATAATATTGGCCAACTTCACGATGTAGTAGTAAGAATAATTTTAGAGAGAACCTCCTGGTTAAAACTTGATATTGTTGTGTTCAGTTTTATTTTGATTAAACAGTACGTAATGCGTTATTGTGACAGTTGTCCTAATTTTGACATGTTACAATGTATGTAAATTCGTGAACTTCTTTGACAATAACCCTGTATTAAAAGCAATTTGTGTACAGCTAAACACCGTTGTGCTCTGTCATAGAATAAGGGTCCACTCCTAAGCCCAGTCATTTATCCTATAGACGCTAACGCACTTGTTTTGCTGATGTTTTTGCTGATGTCTGGTGATAGAGAAAAGGAGTAGAGTGTCAGACAATGTTGCTACTGTTTGTCGGTTTTGTGGATAATTTTATCTTAATAAATCAAAGTCGTGTGATTACATTTTTAGTTTGACAAACACTTAGCCACTCTACTGGCCCACTAAATCACCCGATCGTAGTAGCACAGGAAATGTCTGACACTGTATGCAATAGCGGGCGAAACATGGTAATCAACTGCCCCACAATTAGTAGCTCTATGGGATCTAATCATCAAAGAGTAGCTTTAGTTGGATACCGCATACCTGAAGCAAACTTGTGAACTCTCCTCTCTTGTAATGAAGCCATTTTAAGGCTGTAGATGGTGCTACTTTTTATTAGCGTGATCCCTCGCGGAGATAACTCATTTTTTGTCTAATGTGGTTAGTATAGACGAGGTCACAAACGTGCTAAATAAGACATATCACGCGAATTCTGTCAATTTGTAGAAACTAAGATTGCTTTTTTGTATCTAATGGATCAATGCGGTGCTAGCACGTAACGTTACACCTCTTATTTAAATCTTTTGTCAACTGCTGTGTAATAAATACGTTGATAATGCTACAGACTGTTTAATGTTGACGTTACTTACCGGTGACGCATGTGTTCACCATGTACAGCAGTGGTTGTTGGTGCCTATATACGCCAAATGGAAAATGTGGACACTACAAGAATGTTGTTGATGTGTAATGTTTAATAAAGTCATAGCAGTTGTGGAAGTCATCTTAACGAAACTGAATGGAGAAACAACAGAATATAAATTTCCTAAACGAGCTAGGAATGTGTTTTACCATCGGCCCATTTCATATCGTGCAGGGTATGTGAGGGAAAACAGTGAATAGAAGACAGCCGTGAGCAATAACGGGCGGCCACTAGACCATTCAAAGTAATTGCAACACAAGGAGGCTTCCTCGACCCCGTTAATTTGTGGATGATTCAATTTTTATGCTGAGAGTTGGATTGGTGGCATATAAAAGTATTAGACACTGCCGTGAAGAACGTAAAATAACCGCATGCATATTGAGAGACATATCAGTCAAATGTCAAGTGTAATGGCATTGAGCCCATTGGCTACAAAAGGCGACCTTAGTCTCTGCGTATTCAGAGAAATACACACAGCAGTAGCTAAATCAGGGAGATTTTAAGAGTCCCAACCACACTGCCCCTTATTTGGTCCAGATACCACTTATCAGTGGGATTGGGTCAGGAAACGGGTGACAAGCCACAGGACAGGAGCTACAGTTTCAATGGCATACACGTGAGTCTGATATGTCGAGCGTTCCTGGAATACAGTTGCTCAACAACCTGTTGGTTACAGTTTACCATGCAAGCAAGGGTCGTGCTTTGTGTAATCTCATAGCAGTCACGTCAAAGGAATTCTTCAAAAGCATATCTAAGGTCTATTTTACTATATTCTACGATGTTTTTATGCTGTACTTGTGCTTCGCACATAGTGATTTCTCAAAATCAGAGTTCACATACAGTCAGTAGTGTGGATCGTTTTCATGTTGTTACATAGTTGCTGTGTGGGAATGATTTCATTTTTGTGGCATATGTCCCTCTTGGGCTTTCCACAGACGTCAGTGTTAAAAGCTCAAAAAAAGGCTTATATCATCGCGGTTTTTTGATTAAGAGCCTCTTCCTCAATACTCTTTCCCGCAGCAAATCGCAACACAGTCACCTACGGAATGATATTAAAGGTCGCTTGTGTTCTCAGAGCAGTTCAGTAGAATGTGTTGTGTCTCCAGTTGTGAAAGGGACAAGCAGCTTGTGCACATTTTTAAGTTTGGTAACATTCCACGAGGGATCATATCAAGTTTAAATGGTGAACGCAGTGTCATTTTTCAACAAAAAGTGTGTCGGAACGATAAGCTGGCCACCGAATCGGCGTGCACCATACTGTTGGTGCTTGAACTTCCAACCACTGCCATGAAATACGAAAAATTGAACATCTGCCTTGTAGTGATCCCTAATAGCAACTGATTCGTAAGAGAATACAACTGAACTATGTACAGCCTCTCTAGAAGTGACTAGGTTGGATGTATCGAATCAGACAATGCACAATCTACCAAGTTGGCCTCTAGGTGTTTGGTATGATTAACCCCGCCTCCTCTCCCACGATCGCCAAGGTGCACAAAGTAAGTGGGCAAGGCAACACCTGGAACTTGAACTGAACCAAGATTAATTGTGTGGGGTTTCCTCCACAGAGACGTTCAGGATTTGCCTGTCTCCTTACTATCGTCTTTGAAAATTTGGAGGGTGCCAGTTACCACTGCACGTCTCAGGCACTCTGTTCTACGGGTTCAGCAAGTAAGTTACTGTCTTGTTTTTGAGTTGGTGTCACGTAAGGATGCAAGACAGCGCTACCTAAAGTAATTTAAGGGCTGCTCAGTGTATATAAAAGATACTGAAACCTGTTATCTAACTGTACAATTAATATTTCTGCTACCAGTGTGTCTATCAAGATTATGCTGCATGATCGCAGCACACCCAACCCGTAAATAACTTCGAGGTGGCAGGAATTAGCCAAATTGAATTCATGCAGTATATGCTAACATTTGTGGTATCGTCCAAAGATCAAGGCGCCACACCAAAGTGGGCAAAGCGCATGGACACCAGAGACACTAGCAATGTCTCACTGCAATCCGAACGACGAATGGGAGAGACTTAAGAATACTCCCCTCTCTCTCGGCACTGTAGTGCCCTCGCACGTTCAATACGAAGCTGAGCATGGCAGTGCTCTGACCTCAGCTGAAGGAGTCAACATCATCGAGTAGAATTAAAGAGCTAGTCAAGTCTCAGATGGAAATGTACTTTTGTAAATTTTGAAAATTGCATGTCAAGAGAAGAGTTTATTAATCAGTGTATCAAGTGATGCTTTAATAGTCAATGACAGACACTCCTACAGCAAAGGACTGTCTCAAGTTAAGCAAATCTTTGATGTTGTTGTTGTTGTGGTCTTCAGTCCTGAGACTGGTTTGATGCAGCTCTCCATGCTACTCTATCCTGTGCAAGCTTCTTCATCTCCCAGTACCTACTGCAGCCTACATCCTTCTGAATATGCTTAGCGTATTCATCTCTTGGTCTCCCTCTACGATTTTTACCCTCCACGCTGCCCTCCAATACTAAATTGGTGATCCCTTGATGCCTCAGAACATGTCCTACGAACCGATCCCTTCTTCTAGTCAAGTTGTGCCACAAATTTCTCCTCTCCCCAATTCTATTCAATACCTCCTCATTAGTTATGTGATCTACCCATCTAATCTTCAGCATTCTTCTGTAACACCACATTTCGAAAGCTTCTATTCTCTTCTTGTCTAAACTATTTATCGTCCTTGTTTCACTTCCATACATGACTACACTCCATACAAATACTTTCAGAAACGACTTCCTGACACTGAAATCAATACTGGATGTTAACAAATTTCTCTTCTTCAGAAACGCTTTCGTTACCATTGCCAGTCTACATTTTATATCCTCTCTACTTCGACCATCATCAGTTATTTTGCTCCCCAAATAGCAAAACTCCTTTACTACTTTAAGTGTCTCATTTTCTAATCTAATTCCCCCAGCATCACCCGACTTAATTCGACTACATTCCATTATCATCGTTTTGCTTTTGTTGATGTTCATCTTATACTCTCCTTTCAAGACACTGTCCATTCCGTTCAACTGCTCTTCCAAGTCCTTTGCTGTCTCTGACAGAATTACAATGTCATCAGCGAACCTCAAAGTTTTTATTTCTTCTCCATCGATTTTAATACCTACTCCGAACTTTTCTTTCGTTTCCTTTACTGCTTGCTCAATATACAGATTGAATAGCAACGGGGAGAGGCTACAACCCTGTCTCACGCCATTCCCAACCACTGCTTCCCTTTCATGTCCCTCGACTCTTATAACTCCCATCTGGTTTCTGTACAAATTGTAAATAGCCTTTCGCTCTCTGAATTTTACCCCTGCCACCTTTAGAATTTGAAAGAGAGTACTCCACTCAACATTGTGAAAAGCTTTCTCTAAGTCTACAAATGCTAGAAACGTAGGTGTGCCTTTCCTTAATCTTTTCTTCTAAGTCGTAGGGTCAGTATTGCCTCACGTGTTCAACATTTCTACGGAATCCAAACTGATCTTCCCCGAGGTCGGTTTCTACCAGTTTTTCCATTCGTTTGTAAAGAATTATCGCTAGTATTTTGCAGCTGTGAGTTATTAAACTGATAGTTCGGTAATTTTCACATCTGTCAACACCTGCTTTCTTTGGGATTGGAATTATTATATTCTTCTTGAAGTCTGAGGGAATTTCGCCTGTTTCATACATCTTGCTCACCAGATGGTAGAGTTTTGTCAGGACTGGCTCTCTCAAGGCTGTCAGTAGTTCTAATGGAATGTTGTCTACTCCCGAGGCCTTGTTTCGACTTAGGTCTTTCAGTGCTCTGTCAAACTCTTCATGCAGTATCATATCTCCTATTTCATCTTCAGCTACGTCCTCTTCCATTTCCATAATATTGTCCTCAAGAACATCGCCCCTGTATATCGTGTAATAAAGAGAACTAATATTTCATATGTTTTAATTCAGATGAGCCATGCCCGAGAGCAATCAAAAAACCCGCAGCTACGGCCGGAGAATAGTAACTTCTTCTGGTCATAACAACGTGAGCTCCATTAGGTACACTTGGGACCTTTTGAAACTTTCACTGCGTCACCACAGGACCCTCTTCCCCCACACCCTCACCGTCACCTCTCGCGTACTGGATAACGTAAGAAGCGCTGCTGTCGAAGACTGGGACAGGCTTGTACAGCGACCTCAAGAGCACCTCGTGGGCGGCATGCAGAGTAGGATCAAAGAACGTTAGCACATACGGGTCAAAGCATATTAAGCATTTTTGCTATCACAGATGTACACCTTAAAACAAACTGTTTATGTTTTGGATATGACGTGTTCTTATTGTGCGGTTACTTTTCTTAAGGCTTGTGCTTTCAAATGGTTCAAATGGCTCTCAGCACTATGGAACTTAATATCTGAGGTCATCAGTCCCCTATAACTTAGAACTACTTAAACATAAGTAACCTAAGGACAACACACATATCCATGCGCGACGCAGGATTCGAACCTGCGACCGTAGCAGTCGCGCCCTCAGCGGCCGGCGCTTGTGCTTTCACTCTCTGCTCCCCTTGAATCTAGGCCCACAAACGTTTTTGAGCAATTTTTATCTCTCACTTACTGCGTCGCATGCTTTCTGTCGAAGCAGGCGTATTCGTGTCAAAGGTGTAGGTGGTAGCATTGTTCAGAACCCAGCAGAATGTTCGTCGAACTTAGTCGAAAGTGTCGGGAATATTTATCGAAGGTATTTTAATTCATCTTTGCAGCTACAAGAAAATGCGCATTTTTTCACCAAGTGCGTTTCGTTTTATCGATGTAAACACCTCAGCAGTGTCCTGTAATGAAATAATTTACAATTTGGCTTGCATTCTAGCTCGAAAAAGTGTTCGTTACAAAGGATATTGCTTTCATTAAGGTATTTTGTGACCGACTTTCGCTCACACCAGGAAACGCCGTCTGGGCGATTTCAAAAATGGTTCAAATGGCTCTGAGCACCACGGGACTCAACTGCTGTGGTCATAAGTCCCCTAGAACTTAGAACTACTTAAACCTAACTAACCTAAGGACATCACACACATCCATGCCCGAGGCAGGATCCGAACCTGCGACCGTAGCGGTCGTGCGGTTCCAGACTGTAGCGCCTTTAACCGCTCGGCCACTCCGGCCGGCTCTGGGCGATTTCATCTCAAATCATACAAGTCAAGTGTGAATGTGTCACATCATTACTTCAAAGTTTGCTGAAAAAAATATCGGTCGAAGTTCCACATGATACCTCTCCAAAACTACAATATTTTGATTTTCTGATGATTTGTTAAAACGCTACAGACCTCTCTAAATGAGAGTATTTGTGAAAATGTCGTAACGAAAGGGATAACTGAAAAATTGTAATAAAGAAACCAAAAGTGGTAGAGATCAGAATTTATTTTCAATAAATACTTTGTTCCCAATACTAAGAGACATGGTAAATACACACAAATTCATGAGATTTTTTATTTTTCTTGGAAAAATAAACTATGAAAATTTGTAACTTTTTGCGAGAATCAAAATTATGTTTCGACGATAAGAACGGTCACAGGATGTTAACTGTCTTAAGAAATTCAAAGTGGAAGGACTGGTAACTGTCAAACTATTTGTACATAAAGATGAAAAAATCTGAAATTTTTTGGTTATTTAGAAATTATTTTCTCCATGACACCCATCCTAAATGTTCAAAAAATTTCATGGTCATTGTACTTAAGGAATGTACAATCAAAGTGGGCAATACTTGTCTGTACAAAATGCGAGAAATTTTTAGATAGACCCAGCTCTACTCTCAAGCTCAAAAAGTAATGACGACACTTAAATATTTAAATTGATCGCTGATTTTAAGTAAATGTAATGCAAAACTGGTATTTTTGACTCAAAATAATTACTTTACAACATTATAAATGAGTGGGAAAAATTCATATTTTTTTCAAAAGCATTTTATAGCGAAAATGAGATTGAGAATATTTATGCCGATTTTTCTTTTATGACGTTCACAAATTGTTATTGTATTCTTCATGATTTTACTTCTTCATGACATTTCATGAATTAAAATTGCCTGCAGTGTAACAATCAACACTGCGCTGTTGAGAAGAGTTCGTTGGTTTTTTTCATCTGCTTCTGCTGAACTTGTATAGCCGAGTTGAATTTGCACATCTGGCCGAGCGGTTAAAGGCGCTACAGTCTGGAACCGCACGACCGCTACGGTTGCAGGTTCGAATCCTGCCTCGGACATGGATGTGTGTGATGTCCTTAGGTTAGTTAGGTTTAAGTAGTTCTAAGTTCTAGGGGACTTATGACCACAGCAATTGAGTCCCATAGTGCTCAGAGCCATTTAACATTCATCACTTCAGCACCAGGACACACTCCGGCAACCAACAATTACCTTGCAGCTCTTGACGTATACACAAAACCATCAGGTGCATCTCTGTGTGCTTCTTTCCCGTGACACTGCTTATGGCGAAACAAACAAGTTTCAAATTAGTGCAGACTTCTTTCACTGGCTGCCATTTTACCTATTTTGATCGTAAGGACACTTCACAATGTTTTGAAGCTGTCACTTGCGTAAAATACGTTTCAGTTTCTTTCCCTTTTCTGTTTACGTATTGTTTTCTTCTTGTGCTTCTTACCTTTCCTGGACGTTCGGGGGGGGGGGGGGGGGGGATGTAGTAGGGGCCACAGCAGCAGAAATGCTAACATTCAATGCAAAGTGTTATCTAACTATGCTTCTATACGTGTACTTGATATGTAAGAGAACTAAAGGAGTAAGCAAAATAGAAGTGAAGGGGAGGGGGATTACACTCCTGGAAATTGAAATAAGAACACCGTGAATTCATTGTCCCAGGAAGGGGAAACTTTATTGACACATTCCTGGGGTCAGATACATCACATGATCGCACTGACAGAACCACAGGCACATAGACACAGGCAACAGAGCATGCACAATGTCGGCACTAGTACAGTGTATATCCACCTTTCGCAGCAATGCAGGCTGCTATTCTCCCATGGAGACGATCGTAGAGATGCTGGATGTAGTCCTGTGGAACGGCTTGCCATGCCATTTCCACCTGGCGCCTCAGTTGGACCAGCGTTCGTGCTGAACGTGCAGACCGCGTGAGACGACGCTTCATCCAGTCCCAAACATGCTCAAGGGGGGACAGATACGGAGATCTTGCTGGCCAGGGTAGTTGACTTACACCTTCTAGAGCACGTTGGGTGGCACGGGATACATGCGGACGTGCATTGTCCTGTTGGAACAGCAAGTTCCCTTGCCGGTCTAGGAATGGTAGAACGATGGGTTCGATGACGGTTTGGATGTACCGTGCACTATTCAGTGTCCCCTCGACGATCACCAGTGGTGTACGGCCAGTGTAGGAGATCGCTCCCCACACCATGATGCCGGGTGTTGGCCCTGTGTGCCTCGGTCATATGCAGTCCTGACTGTGGCGCTCACCTGCACGGCGCCAAACACGGATACGACCATAATTGGCACCAAGGCAGAAGCGACTCTCATTGCTGAAGACACGTCTCCATTCGTCCCTCCATTCACGCCTGTCGCGACACCACTGGAGGCGGGCTGCACGATGTTGGGGCGTGAGCGGAAGACGGCCTAACGGTGTGCGGGACCGTAGCCCAGCTTCATGGAGACGGTTGCGAATGGTCCTCGCCGATACCCCAGGAGCAACAGTGTCCCTAATTTGCTGGGAAGTGGCGGTGCGGTCCCCTACGGCACTGCGTAGGATCCTACGGTCTTGGCGTGCATCCGTGCGTCGCTGCGGTCCGGTCCCAGGTCGACGGGCACGTGCACCTCCCGCCGACCACTGGCGACAACATCGATGTACTGTGGAGACCTCACGCCCCACGTGTTGAGCAATTCGGCGGTACGTCCACCCGGCCTCCCGCATGCCCACTATACGCCCTCGCTCAAAGTCCGTCAACTGCACATACGGTTCACGTCCACGCTGTCGTGGCATGCTACCAGTGTAAAGACTGCGATGGAGCTCCGTATGCCACGGCAAACTGGCTGACACTGACGGCGGCGGTGCACAAATGCTGCGCAGCTAGCGCCATTCGACGGCCAACACCGCGGTTCCTGGTGTGTCCGCTGTGCCGTGCGTGTGATCATTGCTTGTACAGCCCTCTCGCAGTGTCCGGAGCAAGTATGGTGGGTCTGACACACCGGTGTCAATGTGTTCTTTTTTCCATTTCCAGGAGTGTAGATAGCAGCGAGTGGGGGGGAGGGGGACGAATTTTTTTCTCTGTTTTTTCAGTTATTTTATGTAGTGTCTGGTACTCAATATTTTATCTGATCATAAGGTAAATGTTTACTATTTGTTAGTGTTTTGTGTATGTTCATGTTTTCTTGAAAAGGGAGAAGGTGTATGTTTTTACCGTTTTATGACATTCATATCACGTTAATATCTTTTTCTATTGTGCTTGGTCTATGATATCCTGCAATTGTTGAATGGCTACATTGTGTGTCCATGTCCTGTTGCGCTCTTCATATCTTCTGCCAGTCATATGTCCTACCAGTCGATCTGATGCAGCTTTTGTCACAATCTTCCCAGTGGAGCTGGTAGATACCAGACTTTTGGTATCTCTTTGGTCTTGGTTCTAGTTACGGGATGTGATTCTGTATCGAATTATTCGTTTCGTGATTAATATAGTAGTTAGGAAACATTTGGTATCGAATGCTACCTCCTCTCAATAATGCAAATTTCATTCCAGTGAGTCATTACTGCCAGAAGTAATTGTAGCACTCAGAGAAGTAAAAATCTGATACCGAACAAACTCTTCAGCAATCGACTGAAGTTTTCGAGCAGGTTTTTCAGTCGGTGAATAAATGGCTTTTATGGCCACAGCGACAGGTGAGGTACCTGTGAGTCGCTTTTTGCTGATCCTGGCCAACCACCGGCGTTCAGCTCACGCTAGCATAGCTTAGAGTTGCTGTAACATTTCTGAAAAGAGGCTTGCATCTACAAGGCAAATCCAGCCATGGCGACAGACGGTTGCGGCCGCAGTTCATCGGGCGTTGATGGTATTTCTTCGCTACATGTATTCCTTAGTCATTCTCTAAATATTGAAAACAGCGGAAAGAGTCATGGTCACAATTCAATTCCGCTTGGTAAATCACCGAAAGTGTATCGCCCATCGCTTTTGAAAAGCTGAAAATAGCCTTAAAAACGCCATTCAGGTTCAGATCGTGATGACATGCACTACTGGGAACTGCAGTTATTTTTGGAGCGTCGCTTCCGAGGAATGTACACTACTGGCCATTAAAATTGCTACACCACGAAGATGACGTGCTACAGACGTAAAATTTAACAAACAGGAAGAAGATGCTGTGATATGCGAATGATTAGCTTCTCAGAGCATTCACACAAGGTTGGCGACGGTGGCGACACCTACAACGTGCTGACATGAGGAAAGTTTCCAGCCGATTTCTCATACACAAACAGCAGTTGACCGGCGTTGCCTGGTGATACGTTGTTGTGATGCCTCGTGTAAGGAGGAGAAATGCGTACCATCACGTTTCCGACTTTGATAAAGGTCGGATTGTAGCCTATCGCGATTGCGGTTTATCGTATCCCGACATAGCTGGTCGCGTTGGTCGAGATCCAATGACTGTTAGCAGAATATGGAATCGGTGGGTTCAGGAGGGTAATGCGGAACGCCCTGCTGGATCCCAACGGCCTCGTGTAACACTAGCAGTCGAGATGACAGGCATCTTATCCGCATGGCTGTAACGGATCGTGCAGCCACGTCTTGATCCCTGAGTCAACAGATGGGGACGTTTGCAAGACAACAACCATCTGCAAGAACAGTTCGACGACGTTTGCAGCAGCATGGACTATCAGCTCGGACGCTGTATCACAGACAGGAGCGCCTGCGATGGTGTACTCAACGACGAACCTGGGTGCACGAATGGTAAAACATCATTTTTTCGGATGGATCCAGGTTCTGTTTACAGCATCATGATGGTCGCATCCGTGTTTGGCGACATCGCGGTGAACGCACATTGGAAGCGTGTATTCGTCATCGCCATACTGTTGCTGTGTGTGCCACCCGGCGTGATGGTATGGGGTGCCATTGGTTATACGTTTCGATCACCTCTTGTTCGCATTGACGGCACTTTGAACAGTGGACGTTAAATTTCAGATGTGTTACGACCCGTGGCTCTAATCTTCATTCGATCCCTGCGAAACCCTACATTTCAGCAGGATAATGGATACCGCATTTTGCAGGTCCTGTACGGGCCTTTCTGGATACAGAAAATGTTCGACTGTTGCCCTGGCCAGCACATTCTCCAGATCTCTCACCAACTGAAATCGTCTGGTCAATGATGGCTGAGCAACTGGCTCGTCACAATACGTCAATCACTACTCTTGATGAACTGTGGTATCGTGTTGAAGCTGCACGAACAGCTGTACCTGTACACGCCAACCAGTTTTGTTTGACTCAATGCTCAGGCGTATCAAGGCCGTTATTACGGCCAGAGGTGGTTGTTTTGGGTACTGATTTCTCAGGATCTATGCACCCCTACAGGGTGTTACAAAAAGGTACGGCCAAACTTTCAGGAAACATTCCTCACACACAAAGAAAGAAAATATGTTATGTGGACATGTGTCCGGAAACGCTTACTTTCCATTTTAGAGCTCATTTTATTACTTCTCTTCAAATCACATTAATCATGGAATGGAAACACACAGCAACAGAACGTACCAACGTGACTTCAAACACTTTGTTACAGGAAATGTTCAAAATGTCCTCCGTTAGCGAGGATACATGCATCCACCCTCCGTCGCATGGAATCCCTGATGTGCTGATGCAGCCCTGGAGAATGGCGTATTGTATCACAGCCGTCCACAATACGAGCACGAAGAGTCTCTACATTTGGTACCGGGGTTGCGTAGACAAGAGCTTTCAAATGCCCCCATAAATGAAAGCAAGAGGGTTGAGGTCAGGAGAGAGTGGAGGCCATGGAATTGGTCCACCTCTACCAATCCATCGGTCACCGAATCTGTTGTTGAGAAGCGTACGAACATTTCGACTGAAATGTGCAGGAGCTCCATCGTGCATGAACCACATGTTGTGTCGCACTTGTAAAGGCACATGTTCTAGCAGCACAGGTAGAGTATCCCGTATGAAATCATGATAACATGCTCCATTGAGCGTAGGTGGAAGAACATGGGGCCCAATCAAGAAATCACCAACAATGCCTGCCCAAACGTATCCCGTATGAAATCATGATAACAAGCTCCATTGAGCGTAGGTGGAAGAACATGGGGCCCAATCAAGAAATCACCAACAATGCCTGCCCAAACGTTCACATAAAATCTGTGTTGATGACGTGATTGCACAATTGCGTGCGGATTTCGTGAGCCCACACATGTTGATTGTGAAAATTTACAATTTGATCACGTTGGAATGAAGCTTCATCCGTAAAGAGAACATTTGCTCTGAAATGAGGATTACCACATTGTTGGATGAACCATTCGCAGAAGTGTACTTGTGGAGGCCAATCAGCTGCTGATAATGCCTGCACACGCTGTACATGGTACGGAAACAACTGGTTCTCCTGTAGCAGTCTCCATACAGTGACGTGGTCAACGTTACCTTGAACAGCAGCAACTTCGCTGACGCTGACATTAGGGTTATCGTCAACTGCACGAAGAATTGCCTCGTCCATTGCAGGTGTCCTCGTCGTTCTAGGTCTTCCCCAGTCGCGAGTCATAGGCTGGAATGTTCCGTGCTCCCTAAGACGCCAATCAATTGCTTCGAACGTCTTCCTGTCGGGACACCTTCGTTCTGGAAATCTGTCTCGATACAAACGTACCGCGCCACGGCTATTGCCCCGTGCTAATCCATACATCAAATGGGCAACTGCCAACTCCGCATTTGTAAACATTGCACTGACTGCAAAACCACGTTCGTGGTGAACACTAACCTGCTGATGCTACGTACTGATGTGCTTGATGCTAGTACTGTAGACCAATGAGTCGCATGTCAACACAAGCACCGAAGTCAACATTACCTTCCTTCAATTGGGCCAACTGGCGCTGAATCGAGGAAGTACAGTACATACTAACGAAACTAAAATGAGCTCTAACATGGAAATTAAGCGTTTCCGGACACATGTCCACATAACATCTTTTCTGTATTTGTGTGTGAGGAATGTTTCCTGAAAGTTTGGCCGTACCTTTTTGTAACACTCTGTATATTTGTCCAATGAATACCCGTTTACCATCATCTTGGTGTAGCAATTTTAATGGCCAGTAGTGTATTTAGTTTTAACGTTCGGATCAGCTTGAAAACGTGTTTGGGAACAGTCGGTCAAAATTGTAGTAGCGGTACGAATCATTTCCATCCAGAACTCTGAATCTTGCGACAGATGGTATCTGAAATTTCGCTTATTACTGCGAAAGAAAGCAGATTCATAATGCAAAGGAGGGAACTGGGAACTATATGGAAAAACGAAAAATACTTGTATGACGGCTGTAATTATATTATTACTTTTCCCATTACTAATGTCACAAAACTGCTCCTTCAAATAATTACTAGAGTGAACAATCATTTGTTCACCTGACCAGATATTCAGGTACACTTATTCAATTCCCCTGTGAGATTTCAATGAAACCACCACAGATAAATGGAGAAAAAGGTATATGTATCTAATGAAAACTACTTTTATCACGAAGCATGACTTCTTCAGTCAATTAATATCACAATATGGACATTTCAGACGATGATATTAATATGCAATCATTTTTCTGGGAGTTTGCAAGATTATGGAGACTAATTCTGTCTTAGCAACCCCATATAACTGAGGTGAAGTCCTGTATGAGAGGTCACGCTTTGACTTTTAGTTTAATCTTTAAACAGTACAGAACATGTCATTTTCCATCCCAATAATGAATGCTAGAATGTGTTATCCGAGCAACATCCATGTACGAAATGCTGTGATCGAGAGAGGTATGTGAAGCTTTGCGGCTTCTTGTAGATATTCACTCGTAAGGAGAATTGCAGGTGTACATTATTGGTCGAAAGTATCCGAATACTTCAGTATAATGCTGAATTGACAACTGGATGTCGCGAGAACGGGCCCGCCAGTATAAAAGGAGGCAGGGAGTATTGTGTTGTCAGTAGAGAAGCATTAATAGTAAATTGGACAGCCAGGAGAGTTCAGTGACTTCGAATGTGAAATAATCATTGGGTGTCACCGGAGTAACAAATACATTAGGGACATTTCAACTGTTATAATCTTTCCTGACTGTAGATGATGTTACTGTGAAGTGGAAAAGTGAAGAAACAACCACAACTAAACCAATATCAGGCAGACCTCGTGTTCTGACGTACAGGGATCGCCGAGCATTGCAGAGGGCAGTTGCAGTTAAAACAGAATGGGGTCTAATGGTCGAGTAGGTGAGATGGTGTAAAGAGCGGCGCCATTGGACAGCGGATGATTGGAATGAGTGATATGGAATGATAATCGCGCTATACGTTGTGGGAATGCGATGGAAAAGTTTGGGACTGTCGAATACCTAGAGAGCATTACCTACCATCACTGGTAGAGCCAACAATGAAGTACAAAGAAGATGGCGTTAAGGTTTGGGTGTGTTTTTTCGGATAGAGTGTGGTTCCCACATTGCACTTAAGAACACGTTATCTTCGGAAACATGTGAGCGAACTGTAGAGCACTATGTACTGCGTACAGTAGAGGAACAGTTTGAATAGGAAAATTATATAAGTTTGACAATGCACCCTGTCATAAAGCAGCTTTGTGGGGCAATGGTTTGTGGGCAATCACATTCCTGCCTACCCAGACTCCCAACCTTAACTCAATGGAACGTCGGCTTCATTCAAGATCCAACGTCCAACGTCACCACATTCTCTGGTTTCGGCTCTTGAAGCAGAATGGACTGCCAGTCCTCCGTAGACTTTCAGACATCTCACTGAGTGTCTGCAGCAAAGTTCAAGTCATCACCAAGAATAAGGTTGGACGTAGCCCATATTAACGTCCACAAACAGGAGTCCGGAGACTTTTGATCAGATAGTGTAAATCACTAAAAAGCGCGGAACCTGATTCTCCGAGCTTGATGTCGTGAGTTTGCAGTTCCAGAGTGTGCACATTTTGAAATACTGGGCAATGAACTATTTAAGGAATGTATCCCTCTACACAAGGTCCCACTGCGTGATTTCGCGAAGCAGTTTCAGTTCAATAACGGATATTAGAATATACGGTAGGGGTGGTGGGCATGTGGCTGTGAGCTGTGATGTCACCGTGCATCCTCTCGCCACGATACACTGTACTGAAGCTTATAGGCACACGGTGCATACATTTAACCCATACGCAGGTACGAATGTGATCGAGATTTTCCAGGTTTTAGTGTACTGTTATTATTATTAAGACTTACATTAGTTAGACAATTTTTTTCTATGATGGGTTTAATGCTAGTGTAAAGCCGCCGAACTTATTTTTAGATTTGGTTATTAACATTGAATTTTCAAAACACTAAGGCTTGAACGAATGAAATCTGGTGGAACGCTACACTGCCAGAGTCTCTTTTAAATGGTGGCTTCACTAGGAAGAGGATATTTCAATACATCTCTGACAAAACAATACGCTTTATAAGATTGGAAACAAAGTTGTAGCCTTTGCAATACAGTATCCTCAGATTACCAGTTAGTACACCATCCTTCCATAACCGCTTGCTGCTGACAGTCAGAAAAACTATATAATACGCAGGAAGAGGTTAAGAAGAACATCGATATTCTACGCGTAACATACAAGCGGTACTATATATATATATATATATATATTCTGATATATAATAAAAAGAATGAAGCTCCGGCTCTCCCACTTGTGTCAAAATACTTCGTAATATGAGCAGCCTCTGCTTCAAAAGTGACGCTAAATCGACAAACTTTCTCGATATGTGTACGAGCTTGTTCGAAAAACCCGCGGATACAGAAGAGTGAATTTGACAAACAAGTTTAATCGTGTAGGGAGCGTTTACTGTGCTGCCTGTAGTGGAGGAAATTGGCGCTAGTTGGAAGTTACTCATTTGCCTCCGTGCGCTATCAATATTTACGCGTATGTCATCCCTAGCTTAATACAAGCACAAAAAGCGCATAATGGCGCTAGCTCATCTCAGTACACGTTGGCGCTTAATGCACTCCTCTCACAAAGTGGAGTATATTTCTGCTGATGTTCGCTGCTGTACTCTTATCTTCGACAATTTTGAGAAGCCATACTGACTTCTGTCTTATAGTGATACGTTGTTTCAAAGGTCCTAAAGTCAACTAGTATCATGTTGCAAGGCAGCAGCACATTGAAAATTTATCACAAACACATCACCCTTATAATTAAATGTCAGTTAACGACGCTGCAGGGATATAAATCTTCAAGACATACTGTGACAGCCGACACAAAAGTCGGCTGTGCCTTCGCCACATCGTAGAGGATAAAGATGAGTACTACAGTCGAAGAAAATGGATTCGCGTACCGCTATATGCCAAATTTTTAATTATCTTAATCTTTTTAATACATTTTGGGACATTTTTATGAATGTAATATAAGTAGTCCCATATGCTCCAATATTCGGTGTTATCTACATGTTATGTACAGTCGTGCTCAAAAGTATCCGAACGACCTGAATTGCATTTCACCTGATTTGCATACAACCCTCATAACGCAGCTGTCTAGCAGGTCCTCTAATCGCTCCTCGGTACAGTCGTTTGACTATTGAAAATGGTTCCAACAAATCACCACTAGAAAACACTGCTCTGTATCGTAATAACTCAAGATGTAAAGTAATACCACAATACTACAAATATCAGGGAACAACTTATCACAAATAAGACTGTCCTTAAGGCTTGTAAGCTCACATTTATTACAATAAATGACATTCCTGCCACTCTCATTATTACGTCAGATAGGTAATGCACGTTGTAAGTTCGTCCTGTTCATGATTTCCTCTTCAAAGTAACATACCGTACTTATTATTTAACACAAAAGGGCATTAAAAATTTAAGTTATTCACGAGCAGCTAGTTGAGAATATGTATAAACTTCAAATGACACGACGAATCGTCTCGTTCTGCATATGGATTCAAACCCCGGTCATGCAGACTAAGCAAAGATTTCGTGACTGACGGAAACGAACAGTCATTCCTCACTAGGCATACAGAGAGTGATATACCTCGATTTTAGACAGTATCAATTAGGAAATATCAAATTTAAATTACATAACGTAAACATTTTTAGCGGACGCGAATTCTTACCCGGCATCTATTGTCCCTGTTAACGAACTACGAGAGATGTTAAATGTTGCTTCTTCACAAGTAACTTACTTGAAATCCCGTGAGGTAAAGCTTTGTGTTGGACAGGGATTCGAACGCAGAACCTAATCTGATTGTTATCGGACCACAATCAACTGTGACATATCGATTTTCTCGGCAGCAGCAAGATTATTTTAACTGAAATGAAGAGACGTAACATTAATTTTTTCTTTTCCAGGACTCCAACCCGGCACCTACCGCTGTGATATTCTTGAGAAAACGAACATTGAATATGGGTTTGTTACACCAGCAGCGACATGTGAGCATGTTTGAACTCGAAATAGTATGACAACGAGATCAGTGCTGACTGGTAATCGAACCCCACACATAACGTTTTTCACTACACACAAAGAGACGTCAGCGACCGAATTTTTCTCCACCAGCAGCTCGGAATAACATCCTTGAACTTACAGTGATCTCGCAAATAGTTCTGTCCCACTGGGAGTGTTGACAACGAATGAAAATACATTAAAAATCAAAATTATTATCCACTAGCAGATAGGGGTTCTCATGCTAGAGCTTCATAATACATAATGAAAACTTTAGTGCCAGGCCAGGATTCGAACCCATTCACGCGCAATATGTGGAGATGTTGAGGAATCTGCAGTTTTGAACAAACAACAAATTGTAGTCGAGCTGTATTGTCACGAAGGGATCAAATTCCGCGTTAGGGCGGCCTGAGTTGCATTCCCAGTTCAGAACCAATTTTATCGACATACAGAAGCTCAAATAAAAGGTGGAATAAGTGTCCTGCGACCCAACATAGCGTTTGTTTCGTCACTAGAAATAAATAACTATTATTATAAAGGTTACTGGTGATAGAGTTTCTACATGTCGCCACTGCTGACTTTATTGTGGTTCAACTTAATGTCTACTTGTTGGAGAAGGAATATCATGTTTAATGTGAATTTCAGACCACAATGCCATTACACCTTTTTCACTTGGCGTAGCCAGATGAGAATAGAATCTGTCTCTCCCCATAAAAAAATAAGTGGCAGAACTTAGAATCGAACCCAGACCATGACTATATGAATGTATCAGCAATCCAACAGACCACCAAATCCTCTGATCTGTGGCACATTTTCTACTGCAATGCCGTTGCGCCACACTGGATGAGAATTCTGACACACAGGCTCCTTGTAGTGGTTTGCAGCACGTTCAGTAAATTGATTTACTCGATGACCGATTCGCCATGAACTAGCTGCCTCGGCTACTCACTGCATACATTCGACTCTATTTTGTAATCACCGAAATAAAATCACGTAACTGCCACCTATACAGAACTGCCAACAGTGTAGGATGCAGAAATTTAAATACACTCCTGGAAATTGAAATAAGAACACCGTGAATTCATTGTCCCAGGAAGGGGAAACTTTATTGACACATTCCTGGGGTCAGATACATCACATGATCACACTGACAGAACCACAGGCACATAGACACAGGCAACAGAGCATGCACAATGTCGGCACTAGTACAGTGTATATCCACCTTTCGCAGCAACGCAGGCTGCTATTCTCCCATGGAGACGATCGTAGAGATGCTGGATGTAGTCCTGTGGAACGGCTTGCCATGCCATTTCCACCTGGCGCCTCAGTTGGACCAGCGTTCGTGCTGGACGTGCAGACCGCGTGAGACGACGCTTCATCCAGTCCCAAAAATGCTCAATGGGGGACAGATCCGGAGATCTTGCTGGCCAGGTAGTTGACTTACACCTTCTAGAGCACGTTGGGTGGCACGGGATACATGCGGACGTGCATTGTCCTGTTGGAACAGCAAGTTCCCTTGCCGGTCTAGGAATGGTAGAACGATGGGTTTGATGACGGTTTGGATGTACCGTGCACTATTCAGTGTCCCCTCGACGGTCACCAGTGGTGTACGGCCAGTGTAGGAGATCGCTCCCCACACCATGATGCCGGGTGTTGGCCCTGTGTGCCTTGGTCGTATGCAGTCCTGATTGTGGCGCTCACCTGCACGGTGCCAAACACGCATACGACCATCATTGGCACCAAGGCAGAAGCGACTCTCATCGCTGAAGACGACACGTCTCCATTCGTCCCTCCATTCACGCCTGTCGCGACACCACTGGAGGCGGGCTGCACGATGTTGGGGCGTGAGTGGAAGACGGCCTAACGGTGTGCGGGACCGTAGCCCACCTATGTTATGTATATTCTGTGTCTCCCTTGTTTTTCTTTTGTAATACCTGTGGCTGAAGAGCAGCGTACTGTGCTGCTGCCAGCCCATCTGTGAAATAACAACAAAGGAAAAAAAAAAAAGAGAGAGAGAATCAGATGCGTCAGCAGTCGCAGCATTTTGACCTTACCTGGAAAGGTGCTTTTAGTGAAGCTGTATTATCAGAAAGGGGAATGTGTTAGTTCAGCGTTACGAATTGCCATAGGAACTGGATTCGAACGGGTAAAGGTCCGTTGACAAATGCAGCTGTGGCGAGAATGATTTCGAAGTTTGAAGCCACGGGTTGTTTAGACGATAGACCCCGTAGTGGCCGACCGAGCACAAGGCGTAATGCTGCTGAGACAGTTCAGGAAGAAATGGAGACTGTAGCGGGTTCGTCTATGCACGGGGAAGTCAGCGCTCGTGCAGTCGCACGTTGCACCGGCATTCCATACACTACTGTTTGGTTGGCACTGAGGCGTACCCTCCGATGCTATCCGTACAAAATCCATCGGCAACATGAACTGTTACCTGGCGATATAGTGAAGCTGAAGGCATTAGCGGTGTGGGCGTTTCAAATAATGGCGGAAGATGACGATTGGCTGAGTAACGTGTTGTGGACCGACGAAGCTCATTTCACGCTCCGAGGGTCTGTCAACGCCCACAACTGCAGAATTTGGGCTACCGAATATTCTAGAACTGTCGTGGAAAATCCGTTGCACGACGAGGAAACCACAGTATGGGTTGGATTTACCACATCTACCGTTATCGGGCCTTTTCTCTTCGAGGAAATGCGTGATTCTGGTTTTGTAGTTGCTACCGTGATGGATGAGAGGTACGCCGATATGTTACAGAATCGCGTCATCCCCTGGCTGATAAACACCTGCTAGAACGTACGATTTTCATACAGGATGGCGCTCCACCCCATGTTGCTAGACGCGTGAAAGATCTCTTGCACGCGTCGTTTGGTGATGATCGTGTGCTCAGCCGCCACTTTCGTCATGCTTGGCCTCCCAGGTCCCCGGACCTCAGTCCGTGCGATTATTGGCTTTAGGGTTACCTGAAGTCGCAAGTGTATCGTGATCGACCGACATCTCTAGGGATGCTGAAAGACAACATCCGACGCCAATGCCTCACCATAACTCCGGACATGCTTTACAGTGCTGTTCACAACATTATTCCTCGACTACAGCTATTGTTGAGGAATGATGGTGGACATATTGAGCATTTCGTGTAAAGAACATCATCTTTGCTTTGTCTTTCTTTGTTACGCTAATTATTGCTATTCTGATCAACTGAAGCGCCATCTGTCGGACATTTTTTGAACTTTTGTATTTTTTTGGTTCTAATAAAACCCCATGTCATTCCAAGCATGTGTGTCAATTTTTACTTCTCTATCTACATTATTCCGTGATTTATTCAGTTTTCATATTTATACTGATTTTTGATCACCCGGTACATCGTTGTCAGTTCTTCCACATGATTTGGTCGACGTGATCTGTTTCAAGTTGTGTATGACAGAGAGTGTTTTAGAAAATCAATTGTATTCCTTTGCAATAAACAAAGATTTTCATTCTAAGCTATTCAAGTTTAAAATTTTCGCTATATTAGTTCAAATGTAATATTCGCTTCTGTAACGTGGGAAAGTATTTCACAGTTGCAAAACCCGCATCCCACCCATTGATCTTACACTTAGTCGGTGACCATAACAAGGTGACGCCAGTTTAAGTAACCTAATGTAGCGAAGACTGTTTGCTAGTGCCCTTTCTCGCCGGAAAATACGCAGTTAACTCATTGGGCTCCATAAGTACACTGTAACAGTAATTTCTGTGTGTATGCAATGCATACGGATTGTAGAATTTAGTGGTACTCTCTCTTCCACTTCTGTATACAATATGCCTGATCTAAACGGGCCCTTTATCATTACAGACCCTGGGCAATGCAACATCATAGTGACAACAGTAATGTGCTTTTACTGACAATCTCACTGTTCGTTTTTCCTGATTTTTTAATCATTTAAATAAAACAACATGACCTTCCAGCGTACGTTTTTTCTCGTAAGATGCATAATGGTAATGAAGATTAAGGCATCAAAGAGAGACCATTTATGTTGGTTAATTTATCTCCTTTTCTGTTTATGCCAACTTGAAGGAACTACATTCAATTCAGTTCTCTTTCGTGCAGTGACGCCCAAGTGCCAACGCAGTCACAAAACAATAGACCCGTAATTTTAATACCAAACGGAAGCCCCAGTGGTGGCTACACGGCAACAAAGTGATAAGTTCAAAATGGTTCAAATGGCTCTGAGCACAATGGGACTCAACTTCTGGGGTCATTAGTCCCCTAGAACTTAGAACTACTTAAAGCTAACTAACCTAAGGACATCACACACATCCATGCCCATGCAGGATTCGAACCTGCGACCGTAGTAGTCAGCGGTTCCGGACTGCGCGCCTAGAACCACTAGACCACCGCGGCCGGCAAGTGATAAGTAACAAGACTATGTGTACGAAGCTCTCGGGTTCGGTCCCTGGTCAATCGCACGAATTTTATCTCCCATTTTACACTTATTTCCCCTCGGGCAGTGTGGGGTTCGTATCTCCATCACAGAAATTCACATCATGTGCTTCATCTTTAAATGCATGCACACTTTGTTACTTCTTAATGGAGGTATATCAGACATCTTCCGTGGTTAGTTAACAGGGACGATAGGGTCTTGATAGGAGCCCCAGTTTATTACTAAAACTATGGTCTTTTATTTTCAAGTTTAGTTTGGTTACTGATATTGGCGAAAATTTCGGTAATTCATGACTCTTCATGGCTAGTCAGCAATATGATTAGATTAGATTTGAATCGATTAATATTTGTTCCATAGATCATGAATACGTCATTTCGTAATGATGTGGAACATGTCATTTTAATTAAAGATTTCTTTACATACCATGATGCAATTTCTGTACAACAATTATTTACTATCTGTCTCACTTTTTTTTATATATTTATATTTATCACTCTCTCTCGCTCTCTGACACACACAAACACACACACACACACACACACACACACACACACACACACACACACATTGTTTTTCATTTTTATTTATTTGTTGTCCTCGACTATCGGCTAGACACGAAAACGTCCATGAATGAGTTTCTTAGTTTTGAGTACACTTACGAAGAAATTTAAAAACAATTATGAGAGTTACTGATTTATGATGCTTTGTTTACAGTCAGTTCTGAGTATTATGAGTAACTACGCTGCAGTCCCTAAACCTAGTTACAGAAACGCGAATCAGAAGCATTACGTATTCCAGGCCGTGCCAGCCGCGTCTTTGAGACACCAGCTATGGTCACTTCCCAGCCCTCTGTAGCAGCACATCGGTTCGTCTTCTTCCTGCTGGTACTGTAACTGAGATTTGGCAACAAGGCAAGGTATGTTTGGCAACTCTCCGGTGTGCACGGAATTAAGCCTCAAAGTTCACTTGATTTCTCCAGTCATTTCCATTGAATAATCTGAGTTACTATCGCTTGAGGTGTAACAAAAGATTGTAAATTTTCGGTTTTCAGCCCAGGACAGTCGTTGCACGTGGAAATCGCAACTAATCTTGTCCTTTAAATAGCGATTTACAAATTACAGTCACTATTAGCCTCATAATAGGAAATCCAGAAACATACTGCTTCGCTAGCTTTGTGGTAACATGCTGACCCGTAATAAAAGCGTCTGTTGTGGTTCGCGGTTCCAGTCTCGCTGACTGTGACCTTTTCATCCCTTCTGTGAAAGAGCTACAAGCAGTCAGATCAAACATCGATAAGGAAAACGGAAGAAAATACTTTCGGCTCATAGTACAATGGTGAAAAACTTAGAATACTGCACAACAGGTAATGCCTCTTTCCGTTGCTGACAAGCAAATTTTGGGTTTTAGGAGGACATAACTTTATTTGTGAAATGCTACATTTGCATACCTCTTGAGTATGACACAGCGTACCAATTAAACACAGACCCAATCGAAATCTAAGTGAGTAGTATTTCACTAATTCGGTCCGATAGAAGCACGCTTGTGTACATATACTCAGCGTCATTAAAACAGACTTTCGTCGTAAGGTTATCGTGGGTAGTTTTATTTCATTTCTTATAATACAGTGCACAATTTTCGTAGGGTTTCTTTTAGTGTTGTTTACACAATAGTAAACAAGAGAGAGAACTTAATGTCCGCAGCTCGTGGTCGTGCGGTAGCGTTGTCGCTTACCGCGCCCGGGTTCGATTCCCGGCGGGGTCAGGGATTTTCTCTGCCTCGTGATGGCTGGGTGTTGTGTGACGTCCTTAGGTTAGTTAGGTTTAAGTAGTTCTAAGTTCTAGGGGACTGATGACCATAGATGTTAAGTCCCATAGTGCTCAGAGCCATTTGAACCATTTGAAGAGAAATTAATCATCAACGATATATGCGAATTCTGTGATGTTACCTATTAACAGTCTGACAATGCACATGCAGTTTGTTGATTACATGCATGCATAAAACTTGTTCTGAGTTAAAGCTGTCACTCAAGGTCTGAAATTCACATTAAACATGATATTCCTTCTCTACCAAGTAGACATTAGGTTGAACCACAATAAAGTCAGCAGTGGCGACATGTAGAAACTCTATCACCAGTAACCTTTATAATAATAGTTATTTATTTCTAGTGACGAAACAAACGCTATGTTGGGTCACAGGACACTTATTCCACCTTTTATTTGAGCTTCTGTATGTCGATAAAATTGGTTCTGAACTGGGAATGCAACTCAGGCCGCCCTAACGCGGAATTTGATCCCTTCGTGACAATACAGCTCGACTACAATTTGTTGTTTGTTCAAAACTGCAGATTCCTTAACATCTCCACATATTGCGCGTGAATGGGTTCGAATCCTGGCCTGGCACTAAAGTTTTCATTCTGTATATGAAGCTCTAGCATGAGAACCCCTATCTGCTGGTGGATAATAATTTTGATTTTTAATGTATTTTCATTCGTTGTCTACACTAAAGATATCTGACGTTTTTTACTCCCAGTGAGACACAGAACTATTTGCGAGATCACTATAAGTTCAAGGATGTTATTCCGAGCTGCTGGTGGAAAAAACTTCGGTCGCTGACGTCTTTTTGTGTGTAGTCAAGAATGATATGTGGGGGGTTCGATTACCAGTCAGCTTTGAACTCGTCGTCATACTATTTCTAGTTCAAACATGCTCACATGTCGCTGCTGGTGTAACAAACCCATATTTAACGTTCGTCTTCTCAAGAATATAACAGCGGTAGGTGCCGGGTTGGAGTCCTGGAAAAAAAAAAATTAATGTTTCGTCACGTCATTCCAGTTAAAACATCTTGCTGCTGCCGAGAAAATCCGATATGTCACAGTTGATTGTGGTCCGATAACAATCCGATTAGGTTCTGGGTTCGAATCCCTGTCTAACACAAAGCTTTACCTCACGGCATTTCAAGTAAGTTACTTGTGAAGAAGCAACATTTAACATCTCTCGTAGTTCGTTAACAGGGACAATAGATGCCGGGTAGGAATTCGCGTCCGTTAAAAATGTTTACGTTATGTAATTTAAGGTTGATATTTCCTAACTGATACTGTCTAAAATCGAGGTATATCACTCTCTGTATGCCTAGTGAGGAATGACTGTTCGTTTCCGTCAGTCACGAAATCTTTGCTTAGTCTGCATGACCGGGTTTTGAATCCATATGCAGAACGAGACTGTTCGTCGTGTCATTTGAAGTTTATACATATTCTCAACTAGCTGATCGTGAATAACTTAAATTTTTAATGTCATTTTGTGTTAAATAATAAGTACGGCGTGTCACTTTGAAGAGGAAATCATGAACAGGACGAACTTACAACGTGCATTACCTATCTGACGTAATAATGAGAGTGGCAGGAATTTCATTTATTTTAATAAATGTAAGCTTACAAGCCTTAAGGAGAGTCTTTTTTGTGGTAAGTTGTTCTCTGATATTTGTAGTACTGTACCGAGGAGCGATTAGAGGACCTGCTAGACAGCTGCGTTATGAGGGTTGTATGCGAATGAGGCGAAATGCAATTCAGGTCGTTCGGATACTTTTGAGCACGACTGTACGTATTTTCACCCTCTTCTAAGGTGTTGAAACATGGACTCTGACAGAATCGTTGGGTAAGCGGCTGGAGTATTTTGACAAGTGGCTGTACAGGAGAATGTTAAGAATACCGTGGACAGCGCATGTCGCAAATGTCGAAGTTCTACGAAGAATGAAGAAAGTGAAAGAAGTACTGGCCACCGTCAAAGCAAGAAAGATCCAGTACCTGGGACACATCATGCAGAACAACAACATATACCATCTCCTCCAGACCATCCTGCAAGGAAAAATACCAGGGAAGAGAAGCGTTGGCCGTAGAGGAATATCCTGTTTAAGAACATCAGAACGTGGACCTCTAAAACATCTCAAGAGCTATTTAGAGCTGCAAGTGACAGGAAAAGCACTCCCAAAATGGTTGCCAACATCCGGAACGGATAGGAACCACATGAAGAAGAAGAATGTTCATTTCCACCAGTACAGAAAATGAAGGATGAAATAAATATTTCGTTATTGATTTCAGAATATGTGGAGATTTTCAAGTATGGGATTAGGCAGGAACCTAAGAAAGAGCTGAAATATCTGTGAGTGGCCCAAATAGCAATAAAATTCGTATTCTTCCTTGTCATGGTGTCTCCAAAGTGATCGAAGATACGATGGCAGGAAGGACGCTCAGCGGTAATATGCTCCTCTTTGTGAGAAGAATGCATTAGACCCAGCTGTCTTGTCTCCTGGCCGGCCGCTGTGGCCGAACGGTTTTAGGCGATTCAGTCCGCACCCCACTGCTGGTACGGTAGCAGGTTCGAATCCTGGCTCGGGCATGGATGTGTGTGATGTCCTTAGGTTAGTTAGGTTTAAGTAGTTATAATTGTAGGGGACTGATGACCTCAGATGTTAAGTCTCATAGTCCTTAGAGCAATTTGAACCATCTTGTGTCCTCTCCCCAATGCAAGTGGGCAAGGTACGCCTCCTGCCGCTCCCGACAGCCACCATGCAGAGAGTCAAGTTGTCGCGGTCAAACTGTACAAATACATGGGAACATTTACGTTCAGGAGGACGTATTATTTGAATGTACTGATATTTACTAATAGATGTAATGAGTAAAACAAGGTAATAAAGAAAATAAAAATGTTTATTCAAGTAAGTCCCTAGAGCTGTACCTACGCTATACATTCAGGAACAAAAGCTTTGGGATCGCTGGATGCAGCGATGTAAACCCGACTACAGCAATGTTTGTTAAGGAGCCTATGCGATAGCTGGTGTAGTTATTGAACCGTAGCAGCTCCAGGAACTTCGAAGCTATCTGCGAACGCCGGACGGATGTGGGTTTTTACAGTGGTAGAAGTGTTGCTTTGCTTTTGTAAAGTAATAGCTGTTGTTTCCAGAATGCGGTTGTATAGGGGTTCACCTGGAAGGAAGTGGCAGGCGGCATGGGAGCTGAGTGACCAATGGTCACTTGCTTTTATGGATTTCAGTGAGACAACCAATTAAAAGACGAAGAAAGCGAAAAAAACATGCTGGGGAAGGGGGTGGGGGTGAGGGGTGGGGGAATTGGGTGACGTTAGTGTCAGGCTGCAAGTGTGAATCGGGACGATAGAATCAGCACAAAAGGAAGAGGTTGGGCGATATGAAGAGTAGGAAGCGTGAGGATCAGTGAAAGTTAAAATGCCGAAGGGAACTTTCTATAGTGTATTTACCGCTGGGAAGAAGTAATTCTGTTCGACAGAAGACTAGAGGACATTAGATTTTCTGTTTAGCTGGCTTTTTGGAGGGACTCGGAGTGTCTACCAGCGTTACTGAGGCTCAATTAAACTATACATTTCAAAGTGCGTAAAATATGGAAACGTTAATTTACTGAGATTAATAAAACGTCTTCACTTTTTATTTATATTGGCGCGTCCTTTTTAATAGTTAATCTTTTCACGTTAAGTATTTTAGGTACTTTGCGTTAGCATTTGTTTTTCAGTGTCCGCCGTAATTTGTGTGTGTTAATGCGTAATTAGATTTATAGTTACCAGTCTTATGGCATTTATTTCCTTACAATTCAGCGATCCTATGAATGGGCGCTGGGTCTTCGACACTGTCAGAGGGGCCCGTGATCACTATAAACAAATAATTGCCCTTGTCTCGCGGGGTGAACCTTCTATAGTGAAGCTGGCGACACGATTGATTTCAGTCAGAGGTACACATGGAAGGAAGAAAGTCGCAGGAGACGGTGATTACCTTTATTTAGGTAGCTAAACAAACACATGGAGCTTCACAGCCTTTAGTTACGAACACATTCCTTCGTGGTCCGTTTGATATGAGATTTGACTTCACAGCTTCGCTTAAGAAATTACATGATAACGCTCATAGCAGAACGATTGCCCACGTTAAAGGGAATCGCTACAATTTTTCTGTGACCATACTCTCCCGCCTGACAACAAGATCAATATCCAGCGAAAGCAGGGCACAAGTTCAAACCATAGAGGATCGAAGTTACAAGACCTGAAGTGCTCCGTCCGTTCTTTGTCCCAATTTAATAGATAAATTTCTCAAACAGAGAAAAAAGAATTCTGAAACAAATTCAACTTGTTTTTGTACTAGTTTCACTGTTCAACAGTACCCTTAAATCAGCATGAGCCGGGGTGAACATCTGAAATGTTGCATTGTAAGGTATCAGACAAAGCCAACACCTTCCATGAAAACTCTGACATGATAGCAAATCCGGTAGTATGTCACATAGCTCCGAATAAATCCTGACATTAAATTAACCAAAGTAATACGATCAACGAGTGAGCAAGTGGAATACCACAGCCTAACACAAAAACGCCTAAATGTATGTCATACCTTCCCACTGTGAAACAGACGCAGGTACGAGGGGAGAAACGAGAACAGAAGCCGAGGGCAGAGTCATGTAAGCTAAAAGGCCCTACGATAAGGGACACCCACATCACCCGCCGACCGCCAAGACCACTCCCCCCCAGCCCATGTTAAAAGATAGAGCCATCCAGAAGGACAGTATAGATCTTACGATAACACTAAAAGGGCCACACCAGCTGGCGTCTCCTTATCAGCAACAGGTCCCAGGTTCAAACTAGTCAATTCCCTAAAAAACACGCTCAGAGCGTCGTTGCGCGAAAGTGGTAGGCAGACACGACTTTGAACACACAGAGAACACGCAGAATTAACTAGAGCATAACTTGCTCATTTCTGTACCAATTTGGGTAAGTGGCATAGTGGATGTTGTTTCGTTATAGAATTACAGTATATGAGGGCGTACTAAAAGGTAACATCTCCGATGTTTTTAGGGGAGAACTCTTAAAGCTTTTTAAATAAAACAAAAGTTATTAACATTCTATTTTTTTCGTGTCTACGTATTTGCAGGCCTCTGTCGCTAGATAACTCAGAATCGTGGCGTGTGACATGGCGGTGTGTATCTTAACCATGAGGGTGCCTGAGAAACATCTTAGTCTAATCCAGTTTCGAATTCGAAGAGAACCAAGTTCATTCAGTTCTTCACTTTTTTCATTTTTACCGTAGTTGCAAAACTACTCTCGCACCTGTAAGTCGTGGCGAATGGAGTCGATATTCTTAGGAGCTCTTCCAATAATAGTGATTACTAGCGGCAGACAGTTCGCTAAAACAATGGCAGTTCTCTTGTATGAAAATTTGTTTGTAGTGTGTTGCCTTTCCAAGGTCCAGTAAACTTTACTTTGGCTTGAATTTTATTACCTGAAAATATTCCTTCATCCAGTGAAATTGCTCTCAGAACCCAAGTCATTTTTCCTAATATGAAAAAAATAGTCACTATTAGAATTAATTTCTGATGACAAGTAATTACGTCCATTAGATGGACAGTAAAAGCAACAAATAAAGGAGTGAGCCTGACCCTGACTGCTGTTGGTAAACTAAACAAAGTTTCAAAATGAAGTTTGTAATGTGCATGAAACTGAACGTTAGCAATCAGTTGGTATTACCCGTTTTAACTCATACCAGTGGGACATGATATTTTAATAGGAATAGCATTGAAACCTTGAGGTCAGTACATTAACAAATCGAGAACTGTATGTCGCAAATTACTGGAAGAGACAGGAAGCAAATAAATGGATTATGGAGTAGATTGGAATAGAAGACAATTACGATAGTGATGAAAAACTTGCGAGTCCATAGGTGAGTACCCAGGAAGGTGGATTGTAGATGGTAGACAGCCAAAGGAAGGCACTTTCTGGATTTCAAGAAATAAGAAAAGACTAAGAAGACAAACGTGTGAAAAGTGGATAGATGGCATTAAAAGATAAGTGAGAGCAATACTGAATCATATCACTGAAGATCGATGCGTGGAAGTATCACGACGCGGTATTTATCCAGCAGTGGACATCAAGTGGCAGATGATGGTGGGGATGCACATTAAATTCTACAGGAATTTTGATAGAAACTACATTTAACAAAATTTAGAGAGATCACTAAATCTTCACTGAACGCATTTTGTCTTTACTTCTCAGAAATTTTCATTGTACTTCTCATGGGCTAATTACCGCCAGGTTCGGAACCACTGGTCTAAAGGCTAACATGTGACTGCTGGCCACCAACCTCTTGGTGCTCTCACTAAGTTTTCTTAAACTTAAGAGCCAAAGAAACCGGTACACCTACCTAATATCGTGTAGCGCCCCCACGAGCACGTAGAACTGCCGGAACACGACGTGGCATGGACTCAATTAATATCTGAAATACTGCTGGAGCGATCTGACACCATGAATCCTGTAAAGATGTCCATAAATCCTACGAGTACGAGGGGGTGGAGATCTCTTCTGAACAGCACGTTGCAAGGCATCCCAGTTACGTTCAACAATGTTCATGTCTGGGGAGTTTGATGGCTAGCGGAACTGTTTAAACGCAGAAGAGTGTTCCTGGAGCCACTCTGTCGCAAATCTGAACTTGTGGGGTGTCGCATTGTCCTGCTGGAATTGCCAAATTCCGTCGGAATACACAATGGACATGAATGGATGCAGGTGATCAGACAGAACGCTTACATACGTGTCACCTGTCAGAGTCGTATCTAGACGTATCAGGGATCTTACATCACTCCAACTGCACACGCCCCACACCATTACAGAGCCTCCGCCAGCTTGAACAGTCCCCTAATGAAAATGCAGGGTCCATGGATTCATGAGGTTATCTCCAGACCCATACACGTCCATCCGCTCGATACAATTTGAAACGAGACTCGTCCCACCGGGCAACATGTTTCCAGTCATCAACAGTCCAAAGTCGGTGTTCACGGGCCCAGGCGATGCATAAAGCTTTATGTCAGGCAGTCATCAAGGGTACACGAGTAGACCTTCGGCTCCGAAAACCCATATCGATGATGTTTCGTTGAATGGTTCGCACGCAGACACTTCTTGATAGCCCACCATTGAAATCTGCAGCAATTTGCGGAAGGGTTGCACTTCTGTCACGTTGAACAATTCTCTTCAGTCGTCGTTGGTTCCGTTCTTGTTACCGAATTCACACTACACTAGTGGAATGGTCGTACGGGAAAATCCTGCATTCATCGCTACCTCTTAGATGTTCTGTCCCATTGCTCGTCCGCCGACTATAACATCACGTTCAAACTTACTTAAAACTTGATAACCTGCCGTTGTAGCAGCAGTAGCCGATCTAACAACTGCGCCAGACACTTGTCTTTTATAGTGTTGCCGACTGCAGCGCCGTATTCCAACTGTTTACATATCTCTGTATTTGCATACGCATACCTATATCAGTTTCTTTGGAGCATCAGTGTATTTTGGCGCGTTAATTACCTCCTATACACAGAGGGACTTACCTCCAACGTTTCCATCCCTAACGATGCATGTCTACCTGTCTATTCATATGCATAAATCAATAACAGAAGCAACAGTTTTTCATTCATAAACCAAAAACAAAAAAAGAATTTGATCATTATTACAAACAGTAAAAAAATAATTTTTGAACATAAAATAATACTGCAGCAATAGTTATATTATTGGCGATAGTGGTGGTGTTACTACTAGCGCGGGCAAGCTTCATCCTACCAGAAGAAAACATTTTCCTGACGATGTAGGAATGTCAACAGTCTGGCACTGATGATTATACGGATGTTTTCCTCACTATTTAAAGTTACCTCAACAAACACTAGAGGCTTACTGATATGGCTCCTCACGCCACAACTATAACATGGTATGATCTGTATGTTTCTACCTGACATATTCTGGTAGTTATCGCTAACGATCTGTCGAACAAAATTGTGACCAGCTGTTGGAAGAACGCATCGGTCATACGCGTCACCAAGAAAGGTAGCAGACGGGGTCCGCAAAACTACCGTTCAATATAATTGACATCCATCTGTTGTACAGGCTTAGAACACATTCTCAGCGCAAAACGTGATGAGACTTCTCGAGAAGAATAGCCTTCGTGTCAACCAGCATGAATTCTGCAAACATCGGTCATGCGAAACCCTTAACATGCTTGTCTCTTACGTCATCCTTTAAGCAATGGATTATGGTAGTAGAGCACAGTCTTTCTTGCGTCTTGAAAAGTATTCGACTTAGTTTCACGCCAACGCTTATTAGAGAAAATAAAATCATATCGGATATTAAGTAAAATTTGTGTCTAGATAGTGGATTTTATTGGTATGAAGGACGCGACATATTATCTTGGATGCACAGTCATCAACAGACGGGAAGTAACTTGAGGCGCGTCCCAGAGACCATTGCTGTTCATGTACTAATTTAATTACCTACCAAACAACATTAACATTAACTTTAGGTTCTTTGTAGATAAACGCACTTGGAATGCAGTTGTCTATCATGAAGTTTTATGTAAAAGCACCGATAAGATTTAACAGCAATGCAAAGACTGGCATGTAGTCAACATATTCAGATATCGGGGTGCAACAGTTAGTGGGGATTTGAATGTAATGATCACATAGGTCAGTCGGGGTGAAGCAGCCGGCCGACTTCGGTTTATTGGTATGTTTCTGGAAAACGCGGTTGGTCTACAAAGCATATCGTTTACAAAATATTCGTGTGGCCCAACCTACACTACTGCTCAGGAGGACTGAATGGTAATACGGAATATACCAGCTGGGCTGGGTTTCTCGGTTGAAGACTCACGGCGCGAATAGTCCGATGGAGGTGGTCCTACAGACTATGATTGGATTTAAATCCGGTGTGTTTCGGTAAACTCATCGTTAAGGTCTCCAAAAAACACACATACACTGCGAGCTGTGTAACACGTTGCATTGTCCTGCTGGTATATGCACATTGTGATGAGGAAAAAGCAAATTGCATGTAGGGGTAGACATGATTCGCAAGGATAGGTGTTTATCCATTGTGCCTTCCAGAATAACGAGACAGCCAGAAAATGCCACGATAACATTCCCCATACCATAAGGACTACTTGCTTTCAGACTTTTCACGCCGTACATGCAAACGCCTATTCGTCCGATGGAGCATAAAACGTGATTCAGCTGAAAAAGCCACCTGTCGCCACTCGGCGGACGTTAAGTTGCACGAATGGTGTGCAAATTCCAGCTTTCGTCGCCAATGAACAGCAGTCAGCATGGGTGCATCAATCAGGTGCCTGCAGCAGGACCCGCATGCAGCTACATTCGCCGGACTGTCGTTGAGGAAGCACTGGTGGTAGCAACTTGGTTCGTCTGGACGATTACTTGCCCAACAGTTGCACATCTATCTGCCTGAACACATCTACGTAGCTGTCGTTCACCCATGACACCTGTTTCCAGTGGCGCACAACAGTTGCCTCTGTGCCCACTTTGGCTAGCGCCATTTTGCCATGTACGGTGTACTTTAACCACAGTGACATGTGAACAATTTACAAACTTAGTTGTTCCAGAAATGCTTGCACCCTTGGCTCGAAAGGCAATGATCTTGTCCTTTTGGACTCTCACAAGTTTCTCCATATCCATATTACAACGAATGCACTGTTTTTCCATCTCCCACCCCACACACCTTATATACCCTCCGCTGCTGTATGTGAGTGGTTATTACACGTAGGTGTCTAACATATGTGGTCACGTGAATGTGACCGGACGTGTATGTGACACAACTGCGGCCTTCCCTTCTCCAGCCTTTCGTTTCACTGCAGCATCGAAGGCGAGCAGGACGATATTGCTCCTAATCTTTGCGCGTTCACTGTTCGATCAGCAAAGCCTGTAGCACCAGCGCCAACACTACAATGAGGTGACATGGCGGTAGTGTCGCGTATAGAAGGTATAAAAGGGCACTGTATTGGTGGGGATGTATTTATAATCAGGTGATTCATGTGGAAAGGCTTCTGTACTGATTATGGCCGCAGTACGGGAATTAACAGACTCTTAGTGCTGAATGGTAGTTGGAGGTAGACGCATGACACAATGGTTGGTTGGTTTGTTTAAAGGCGGGAGAAGGGACCAAACTATGAGGTCATCGGTCCCTTGTTCCTAATAAAACAATGCCTTAAGTGTGAAAATAAAACGGACGAATCATATAACACAAAACGGAAAGAAAGGAAAAGCCACAAGAACGAAGGGAAGGCAACGAACACTAAAAGGAACAAAAGAGGACAAGAAAACAACAGAGGGACGCTAGAAACAGAAGAAAGTAAAACATGAAAGCAGATTACAGCGGCTAGCCAACCACGAGAATAAAAGGGAAAGCCACCCACTCTGCAACACATTAAAACCTCCACTCTAAAAGCACTAGGGTGGAGAACACAGACGGACAAAGAACATGCGCTAAAACCTACATAGAAGTATAAAACCCACTCTCACAGATAAACCGTAAAACTAAAGCTGCTGTGGAGGCATTGTCGCCCAACACCGAAGGCAGGGTGCTGGGAAAGTTGAAAGTCTGCTGCAGAGCGGCTAAAAGTGGGCAGTCCAGCAAGAAGTGGACGACTGTCATTTGGGAGCCACAGCAACACTGAGGTGGGTCCTCACGATAGAGTAGGTAACCATGCGTTAGCCACATATGGCCAATTCGGAGCCAGCAGAGGACAATTGATTCCCTGCGAGAGCCCCGCATGGAAGACTTCCACACATTCATAGTCTCCTTAATGACACGCAGTTTGTAGTGCGTGCTGTTATGCCATTCCGGCTCCCAAAGTCGGAAAACCCTGCGGTGTAAGACAGAACGCAGGTCAGCTTCGGAAATACCTATCTCCAGAAGCGTTTTCCGCGTCGCCTGTTTGGCAAGCCTGTTGGCAAGTTCGTTGCAGGGGATACCGACGTGTCCCGGGGTCCACACAAACACCACGGAATGGCGGGACTGTTCCAGGGCATAGATGGACTCCTGAACGGACGCTACCAGAGGATGGCGAGGGTAGCACTGGTCGATAGCTTGTAGGCTGCTCAATGAGTCAGGGCAGGGCATGACCGGATGTACTCAAGAGCACGAGATATGACCGCCAGCTCTGCAGTGAAAACACTGCAGCCAACTGACAAGAAGTGCTGCTCAGTATGTCCTCCATGAACATATGCGAAGCCTACGTGACCATCAGCCACTGAGCCGTCGGTGTAAACCACTTCAGAGCCCCGGAACACGTCAAGAATCGAGAGGAAGTGACAGCAGAGAGTGGCGGGGTAAACGGAGTGCTTAGGGCCATGCAAAAGGTCCAGACGAAGCTGCGGCCGAGGCGTACAATATAGAGGCGTACGTGAACGGACCACAAGTAGAGGTGTTAAAGGGAAGGACTCCAGTTCGGAGAGAAGGGACCGCACGTGAACCGCAATTGTAAGCCCCGATCTGGGCCGCCAATGCGGGAGATGGGCTGCCACGGATGGGAAAAGGAGACGGTAATTCGGATGCTCAGGGGAACTATGAATGTGTGCTGCATAACTGGCGAGCAATTGAGCACATCTGATCTGCAGTGGAGGGACACCAGCCTCCACCAGTACGCTGGGCACCAGACTCGTCCTAAAAGTTCCTGTCGCTAATCGAACCCCACAGTGGTGCACAAGGTCGAGTAAATGCAATACTGAAGGCGCTCCAGAATCATAAACCACACTCCCATAGTCAATTCGGGATTGGACAAGGGTTCGTAGAGCTGCAGCAGCGTAGAGCGATCTGCACCCCAATTGGTGTTGCCCAGGCAACAGTTGGCACAGAGGTGCTGCCAGCACTTCTGCTTAAGCTGATGAAGCTGAGGGAGCCAAGTCAAGCGAGCGTCGAAAACCAGTCCTAGGAATTGATATGTCTCCACTACAGTGAGTGGATCGTCATTAAGCTAAAGTGCGGGTTCCAGATGAAAGGTACGCTGCCGACAGAAGTGCATGACATACGACTTTACGGCTGAAAACTGAAAGCCATGCTAGGCGCTCCAGTCTGGAACCACGCGATCGCTACGGTCGCAGGTTCGAATCCTCGGGCATGGATGTGTGTGATGTCCTTAGGTTAGTTATGTTTAAGTAGTTCTAAGTTCTAGGGGACTGATGACCTCAGATGTTAAGTCCCATAGTGCTCAGAGCCATTTGAACCATTTTTTGGAAGCCGTGAGCTAGAGCCCATGACTGTGCCTTGTGGATGGCTCCCTGGAGGCACCGCTCGGCAACAATAGTACTGGAGCAGCAGTACGAAATGCAGAAGTCGTCTGCATACTGAGAAGGTGAGACGGATGGCTCGATAGCTGCTGCTAGACCGTTAATGGCCACTAAAAATAGACAGACACTCAATACATTCTCCTGGGTATGGATGGAACTATGGGACTCACCAACTTGGACACGGAAAGTACGGAGCGACAGGAAGTTTTGGATAAAAATCTGGAGTGGTCCCCAGAGACCCCACTCATACAATGTGGCAAGGATATGATGTCGCCAAGTCGTGTTGTATGCTTTACGTAAGTCAAAAAAGATGGCAATCAGGTGTTGCCGTCTGGAAAACGCTGTTCCGATGGCAGACTCGATGGACACAAGATTATCAGTGGTACCTGGCGAAAGCCGCCCTGACATTGAGCCAGCAAGCCACGTGACTCCAGGACCCAATCCAACTGCTGACACCATACGTTCCAGCAGCTTACAAAGAACGTTGGTGAGGCTGATGGCCGATAGCTATCCACATGAAGCGGGTTTTTACCGGGTTTGAGCACTGGAATGATGGTGTTCTCCCGCCATTGCGGTGGAAAGACGCCATCGCACCAGATCCAGTTGAAGATGACGACAAGATGTCGCTTGTAGTCAGATGAGAGATGTTTAATCATCTGGCTGTGGATGCGATCAGGCCCAGGAGCGGTGTTGGGGCAGAGTGCAAGGGCACTGAGGGGCTCCCACTCTGTAAATGGGGCGTTATAGGATTCACTGCAGCGTGTAGTGAACGAGAGGACGTTCCCTTCCAGCCGCCATTTGAGAGTGCGAAAGGCTGGGGGGGGGGGGGGGGGGGGCGTAATTCTCCGACGCAGAGGCTCGAGCAAAGTGCTCGGCAATCGCGTTTCTTTCAGTACATAACTCGCTATTTATGGTAACACTAAGGACAGCTGTTGGGGCTTGGTACCCGAAAAGACGTTTGATCTTTGTTCAGACTTGGGAAGGTGATGTGTGGCAGCAAATGGTGGAGACGTATCTCTCCCAACACTCCTCCTTCCGTTGTTTGATAAGGTAGCGAATACGGGCACAGAGCCATTTAAAGGCTATGAGGTGCTCCAGGGAAGGGTGCCGCTTATGCCACTGTAGAGCTCGCCGACACTCCTTAATTGCTTCAGCCACTTCCGGCGACCACCAAGACACTGCCTTAAGCCTCGGGCACCCTAAAGAGCGAGGGATCGCGTTTTCTGCCGCAGAAACAATTGTGCTAGTCACCTGCTCAACCATCACATCGATGTTACCATGTGGGGGATATTCAGCGGTGACAACAGAGGTGAAAGTTCCCCAGTCCGCCCTATTCAAAGCCCATCTGGGCAGGCGTCCGTGCGCCTGACACTGGGGCAGAGACAGGAAGATGGGGAAGTGATCACTACCACACAGG
This sequence comes from Schistocerca cancellata, assembly GCF_023864275.1. NCBI lineage: Eukaryota > Metazoa > Arthropoda > Insecta > Orthoptera > Acrididae > Schistocerca > Schistocerca cancellata. The sequence continues at coordinate 298,051,037 of NC_064626.1, read as the reverse complement.
TCGTCATGTGCTCTCCAGTGGATAGATGGGAGAAGTCCTGGGCTGGAAATTGGTATATCAATGGCCGAGTAACTACTATGAGCCACACTGAAATGTGTGGCGGCCCCAGTATTTAAGAGGAAGAGGTCGAATTGCGTCAGTAAATTTTCGACATCTCTGCCTCGGCCAGTAAGCATGGTACCACCCCACAAGGGGTTATGGGCATTAAAATCTCCCAGAAGTAGGAAAGGTTTAGGGAGTTGATCAATCAGTGCATCTAATACAGTCAGGGTTACTGCACCATCTGGAGGAAGATATACATTGCAGACTGTTATTTCCTGCGTCGTCCTTATTCTGACAGCCACAGCTTCAAGAGGGGTTTGAAGGGGCACATGTTCACTACAGACTGAGTTAAGGACATAAACGCAAACTCCATCTGACACTCGATTATAGTCGCTATGGTTCCTGTAATATCCCTTATAGCTGAGGAGGGCAGGTGTCTGCATTGCGGGGAACCAGATTTCCTGGAGGGCAATGCAGAGAGCAGGTGTAAAGCTTAACAGTTGCTGTAGCTCAGCCAGGCAGTGGGAAAAACCGCCACAATTCCACTGGAGGATGACATTATGAGAGTGGGAAGTCATGGAACATTCAATGAGGCACTTTACGCCTCAGAGTCACCTGTTGCCACCTATTTATTGCCTGAGTAGTCTATATCCATTGTGTCTGAGGGTCTGGCGAGATCTAGGTCCTCAGTGGACGCCTAAATCTCCACCCCATCCTCAGCAGCAGAGCTTATAGGTAGTGGTGGTGTGGGTGGAACCGCAATTTCCTTGGTCTTAGGGGTTTTCTTTTTGGATTTCTCTAGCTGCTCCTTGGGTTTCCCTAGCTGGGAGGACTTCACTGGTTCAGTCTCCGGGACTGAGTATGAGCGTGAAGCCCTATGACCAGCTACTTTCAGGCTCTTCAGCCGCTGGTGGGTATCTTCTTTCCCACTAGAAGAAACCTGGGAAAGGAGCGACCCAAGGGACTCCTTCCTAGCGAGAGAAGCCGAAGAAGACTTACGCTTCTCCAGCTTAGAAGTGGGGACGGACATCCCAGATGGTTGGGGGGGGGGGGGGGTGTTGCCTCCAAAGTAGGTGGTGCAGGAGCAACAGGAAGGGAAATACCCCCACCATCAAAGGTGCAGGTGTAGTCTCCCAGCTCTGAGAGGAGACCTAGGTTGGCAGAGCTGATGGTGCCAGAACTGTTGTAGCGGCGGCGTAAGATGATGTCATACACACAGGATGCAGGCGTTCAAATTTTCTCTTAGCCTCAGTATAGGTCAGTCTGTCCAGGGTCTTGTACGCCTTGATTTTCCTTTCTTTCTGGAGAATCATGCAGTCAGGCGAGCAAGGTGAATTGTTCTCTCCACAGTTGACACAGATGGGAGGCAGGGCACATGGAGTACGAGGTGCATTCAAGTTCTAAGGCCTCCGATTTTTTTTTCTAATTAACTACTCTCCTGAAATTGATGAAACTGGCGTTACTTCTCGACGTAATCACCCTGCAGACGTACACATTTTTCACAACGTTGACGCCATGATTCCATGCCAGCGGCGAAGGCTTCTTTAGGAGTCTGTTTTGACCACTGGAAAATCGCTGAGGCAATAGCAGCACGGCTGGTGAATGTGCGGCCATGGAGAGTGTCTTTCATTGTTGGAAAAAGCCAAAAGTCACTAGGAGCCAGGTCAGGTGAGTAGGGAGGATGAGGAATCACTTCAAAGTTGTTATCACGAAGAAACTGTTGCGTAACGTTAGCTCGATGTGCGGGTGCGTTGTCTTGGTGAAACAGCACACACGCAGCCCTTCCCGGACGTTTTTGTTGCAGTGCAGGAAGGAATTTGTTCTTCAAAACATTTTCGTAGGATGTACCTGTTACCGCAGTGCCCTTTGGAACGCAATGAGTAAGGATTACGCCCGCGCTGTCCCAGAACATGGACACCATCATTTTTTCAGCACTGGCGGTTACCCGAAATTTTTTTGGTGGCGGTGAATCTGTGTGCTTCCATTGAGCTGACTGGCGCTTTGTTTCTGGATTGAAAAATGGCATCCACGTCTCATCCATAGCCACAACCGACGAAAAGAAAGTCCCATTCATGCTGTCATTGCGCATCAACATTGCTTGGCAACATGCCACACGGGCAGCCATGTGGTCGTCCGTCAGCATTCGTGGCACCCACCTGGATGACACTTTTCGCATTTTCAGGTCGTCATGCAGGATTGTGTGCACAGAACCCACAGAAATGCCAACTTTGGAGGCGATCTGTTCAACAGTCATTTGGCGATCCCCCAAAACAATTCTCTCCACTTTCTCGATCATGTCGTCAGACCGGCTTGTGCGAGCCCGAGGTCGTTTCGGTTTGTTGTCACACGATGTTCTGCCTTCATTAAACTGTCGCACCCACGAACGCACTTTCGACACATCCATAACTCCATCACCACATGTCTCCTTCAACTGTCGATGAATTTCAATTGGTTTCACACCACGCAAATTCAGAAAACGAATGATTGCATGCTGTTCAAGTAAGGAAAACGTTGCCATTTTAAGTATTTAAAACAGTTCTCATTCTCGCCGCTGGCGGTAAAATTCCATCTGCCATACGGTGCTGCCATCTCTGGAATGTATTGACAATGAACGCGGCCTCATTTTAAAACAATGCGCATGTTTCTATCTCTTTCCAGTCCAGAGAAAAAAAATCGGAGGCCTTAGAACTTGAATGCACCTCGTATTGGAATGTGATGGGCGTCCGCAATCTCAGCATGTGACACTGGAAGTACAGCGGGAACACATATGGCCGAACTTCCAGCACTTAAAACACCGCATCGGGGGAGGTATATAGGGCGTTACATCACACCGATAGACCATCACCTTGACTTTCTCGGGCAATGTATCACCCTCAAAGGCCAAGATGAAGGCACCGGTGGCAACCCGATTATCCTTCAGACCCCGGTGGACACGCCGGACGAAATGTACACTTCGCCGCTCTAAATTGGCGCACAGCTCATCATCGGACTGCAAAAGAAGGTCTCTGTGAAATATGATACCCTGGACAATATTTAAGCTCTTATGGGGCGTGATGGTTACAGAAACATCTCCACCTTGTCACAAGCGAGCAACTCCTGTGACTGGGCAGAGGATGCTGTTTTGATCAAGACTGACCCAGATCTCATTTTGGACAAGCCCTCCAACTCCCCGAACTTGTCCTCTAAATGCTCAACAAAAAACTGAGGCTTCATCATCATGAAATATTCCCCATCAGCTCTCGAACATACAAGGTACCGGGGCGAAAAGATCCGCTGCCATTTTTAGCCTGACGTTCCTCCCATGGTGTGGCCAGGGAGGGCAACTATTTGGGGTCGCACTTCTGTGCATTGAATTGAGCTCGTGATTACTTAGAGACTGCTGATGATGGCCTACACTTTATCGTGTGTCATCTGCCCTGATACCACCCACTCTGACCAGGGGCCCTCTCCATGGGCGCCACCCAGCTGCAGTGAAGGCCACCTGGCAGGAGTCCCGATTTCCCAGGGGGATGGGCAACTACCCCTTGGCATACGTGGGGAGTTAACGGCGCAGGCATCAGCAGAGCGATCCCTGTGTGGTCAGGGGGCTACAACCAACAGGGTAAATGGCGGCCTCACCACAACGGACTGGCTACTGTGTTGGATGTCAGGTGCAAGGAAGTCCATGGTCATCGTCGACGCAGAAATCGACACTGCATAGTGCATGGTGGAGGTCGCTAATACGCGATTGTGCCATAGACTAGGAGGTAGTTGGTTCGATTTCTGGTAGCAAAATGTTTTTATCAGCAATATTTGACTGATAAGGGATCTTGTTGTATGGTTTATGGTCACCAGACTCTACGTGAGAGTACTGCATCAAATTACAAACATCTCTAAAGTTTGTCGGCCGGTGTGGCCGTGCGGTTCTAGGCGCTTCAGTCTGGAACCGCGTGACCGCTACAGTCGCAGGTTCGAATCCTGCCTCGGGCATGGATGTGTGTGATGTCCTTAGGTTAGTTAGGGGACTGATGACCACAGATGTTAAGTCCCATAGTGCTCAGAGCCATTTGAACCATTTTAGCCAACTCTACAGTTTCTTGTTGCGGGAGTTCATGTGACACTGTTCATGGTCATTCATCCATGGGATGGGGACACTGAGTTTTGTAATCACCTTTGTGCAATACGAAAGAAGTGGACTGTATACTAGCATCGGACTTCACCCTCTACCTTCTCTCTCTAATCATCTCCAACCACACAAATAATACACAAAATACTTAAAGCCGCTCCCATACCGGACACGCCGCGCACAAACTACGCGGCGGTGGGCAGCGCAGAACTGCACACAATGGCGCAGTATGTTTGTAGGTGCACAGCACCGTTCCAGTTTGCGCACGCGTCTATAAAAATAGAAGACGAAACTGAAAATTGCAGGTGTTGCTTTGACAATTGTTTGTTATAAGCTGAAGGGGGGAAAACAGAAAACTTCGTCAGTGAATGATGTCAGAGCATACAATTTGAAAGATATACGGGTAAATAAGCCTTTAAATGATTTACGTACTGGTAGTGATCAGTAGGATACCAATGATGAGGTTCATTGATGACAATGCGATTCTCGGTGAAGGCGAGGAAGATCTACAGGACGTACTGGAAGGAATGAACTATCTACTGACTTTGGATTGAGAGAAAGCTGAAGAAAGACAAAAGTAATGAGGGACAGGAGCATGATGTTATTTTAAAAGATAATCATCAAAATTGGGGACCAGGAACTAAACGTAGTGAGAGAATTCTGCTATCTTGGAAGCCAAATAACTCATGACGAACGAAACAAGGAGAACATAAAAAACAGGCCTTCACAGACAAAGACGGCATTCCTGGGCAAAATAAAACTACTAGAATCAAACATCGGCCTTAATATGAGCAAGACATTTCTGAATACTGGAGCGGTCTGCTTATCGGGTGAGGAATGTTAAAATTCTCTTAGATTGGCAACCCAAAATCCCCAATCCTGGATGCCATCAATGTCGATCCACGTGCAATCACTGGGAACCTAAAGTGTGTCCCCAGAAAAAGCTCAGTGTTCAGTTAACTGAAACTTATTAAAACTGTCATGTGGCTGCGAAACTTCAATTAACTTTCATCACCGTGTGCGATCTCAAGGAATAATAATTTAGTACTTTTTCTTGTACTTATTTTCACGTGAAGATAAAACTGTTGGTCATCTCAAACTCCAAATCAACACTCACACCGTAATGCCTTCACCTTAAAAGCACCAAACTACTATTGAGAACGTATGTAGCTGCTTTTAGGTAAGTACAATTACATTTTCCAGTAACTACAGTACAAGCCGTGGGCCGTAATATTCCCTGGATAACTTCAGTTCAGAAATAATTATCTTCAATATTAAAGAAGAGTCCTGATCTGGCGTATAATAAAATGAATATGTCTGTCAAAAACAAATACAAAGACTAACTATGTATTATTTCAAAACTACATTTAATGTACAACAGCAACGGCGCCCTAACATTCTTAGGCTGCCAGTAGATTGTCGTCGCTCACATAGATAATCCCAGCTACTTTTATCTCTATAGCTTTTCTGGATACTGTGTGGCTGGTAACAAACACACAACTTCTGCAACATCTTTTTATCAACATTTCTATTTACTTATTTCGTATCAGAATCATGGCATTATACACAGTTATGATTATATAACTTTTGCCCAAAACTTGGCCACTTTTAATGCATTTCTCGTTCCTTGAGAAAGTTTATTTTCTGTGCAGTAGGGTGGACACAGCTGGCACTGAAGCTTATGATGAACAATCTAGTCTTCTCAGCGTTCACACTGAATATCATCTTGGTAAGTGTAACTACATCTTGCCAAATTAATATTTGATCTGTCAACTCCAGATTTCAGTCTATTCAAGGACTTCCAAATTGTCCATTTCTCGTTATGTCCAGTAGGTGAAGTTTCAGAAACTATTTTCCAGCCAATGGGGAGGTACGCCGTAGCCTTACATAGTGGCAACGTAGCTTTTCAGCAGCGATTATAAGTGCCGCCAATGTTCCAAGGAAACTACTTCTTGACTTCAGTCTTGCAGGTGCGGTTCGTCCCCATACAGAGGATGAGTTCTTATCTGCTATAGTGTCCTCCTTTCCTCTCTTGAAGTTATTTCTCTTCAAACAGGAGGTGGTGCTATTTCTGTGAATTGGTGAAACCTTTCCACTGGAGTGTATTTCAAGCTACTTGTTGTGATTCTGTTCTAGCCCATCATTAGCACAACTACATCCCCAACTTGTACTTTCGCCTGCTGTCTCAACAATATTATATGAGTAATCTCCTACCTTTAAATTGCACATGAGGATCAAAAGTTCCAAACTGATGGTCGTTGTGACACAGCATTGTACGGAAGTGAAACAAGGATTGTAGAAGAATCGTAAAAGGAAGATAATCGAAGTGTTTGTGATGTCATACTACAGAAAGACATTGGGTGGACAGATAAGATAAGCAGTGTAGAGGTATGCTGCAGAATCGGCGAGGAGTAAAACATATTGAAAACATTGACAAGAACTTCTTCATGGGATGTTAGGATATGTGTTAAGACATCAGGGAATAGCATCAATAGTACTAGAGGGATCTGCAGTAAGTGAACACCGTAGGAAAATACAGACGTTGGAATATATCCAACAAATAACTAAGGGCGCTGTGTGTAAGTGTTACTCTGAGATAAAGAAGAGGTCAACAAAAGAGATCAATATATGTCCCAGAAATAAATAAAGGTTATGGAAAGTTTGAACATTTTTATCATGTATCGTCAGAAAACTTAAAACATATGGTCAGTTCGACTGAACCATTAATGAAGAAACAAGACACTAATTATGGAAATGCAGTATGATCAAAAGAGAGAGTGGCAATAACACTGGGCCTTTGGATTCGTTTACAAGTTTGATTTATCTCTTCAAAGTATCCACAAAAAATATCTAAGTTTGATTTATCTCTTCAAAGTATCCACAAAAAATATCTAAGTGGTTGTTCTTGAAATGTGTAGCGCTCTTGATGATGCACTGAACAAACATAATTCTTATTTCTAATGCCCTTTATTAGCAGTGATACATAGGAGATCAAATTATTAGCAAATTCCTTTACACATGCTGATAGGGGAGCATGTGGCGCTCTACTTGAACAGACGATTAGATTTTTGTTCTTTCTTCATTGTTATTTCATTCCCCGTCCCCAAATGGGCAGAAGACGGCTGTCAGTGGCACAGTCCACCACTCTGCAGCCGAGAGACAGTACAAATAAAAAGATGAAATGATACACACAAAAAGTGATAAAAAGGAGGATACAAGAACAGAAATAACGGGAGACAAAGGGGCTTAAAATATAAACTTACTTGAAGATGTTCATTGTAGGACTGTTAAAAAAAGGTCCATATAAAGATAAAAAACACAGTTGGTGATGTGCCTAGCACATAAAAATACACTGAAGTCACACACATAAGTTAAAAAGTTCGACACAGTATTAAAACACATCAGAACGATGACACTTTAAAAATCACTGCACAAGATGGAGCACACATGACGAAGAGTAAAAACTGCCTGGAGAGACCTGCAGAGGTATGGGAGGCCTGAGAAGAGGGCAAAGAGGGGAGAGGAAGCGATAGCAGAGAGGAGGGGGTCTGGAGAGTGTGGGATGAAAAGAAAGGGGTCGAGGGGCGCACCAAGGGGCAGGAGATGAGCGGAGTGGGAGATGGAGAGGGGAGGCAAGTCAAGAGGGAGCGCAGAGACACAGAAGGGGTGCACTGGAAGGAGAGGGGATGGAGAAGGGAGGAAGGAGAAAACCTCCCACAGGAAGGGAATAAGAGGGGAGGGGGAGCCCTGAGGAGGGGGAGAATGAAGGGGGAGGTGGGGTTAGAACTGGTAGGAGGGCTAGATATCACAGCAAAGCTCATCATCCAGGAGGGGTAGGCACTGGAAGTTGCTTTGGGAAAGGTGGTGGAGGGTGTGGAGATGGAAAAAAAGGGCGGGATACGAGAGTAAATACGTGGCAAGGAGCTGGGGGTCGAGAGGACAGAAAACACCAGGGGATGGTGGGGGTTCAGTCTGTGGACGCCATACAGGGTGCAGATGTGTTCCAGGAAAAGGAGAGGGTGTGGGAAGGGGATGAGGTCGTAGAGGGTCCATGTGGGGATACAGACAACAAGGCAGAGTGCATGCCGTTCAAGGATTTGGAGAGCTTTATAGAATCTGGGTGGGGTGGAAATCCAGGTGATACTGGCATAACAAAGGATGAAATGGATCAAGGATTTATAGGTGTGAAGAATGTCAAAAGGAAACAGTCCCAATGTCCAACCAGACAGGAGTTTCAGGAGGTGGAGTTTATTGTAGGCTTTTTGTTAGGTCGTAATGAGCTGGGAAGTACAGATGAAGTGATGTCTAGAAAACCAAACGTTCAATATAAACAGGTGAAGGGGTCAGAAGCGATTGGTGGGCCTGTGGTTCAGAATTGTACTGAACAGAATTTTACTCAGGAATGCGATCTGTACCATGTTTTTTTATTTTTTTATTTGGTTGTCATATAGAGAGTGTATCAAAAAGAATCATCCAATTTTTAGAAAAATCATTACTCTTGTGTTATTTAAGATATGTGCATGAACAACGTGCTGTTGAAAGAGAAAACTCACGAGTTTTGTGTTGTTCCCGCTAATAGGTAGCAGCAGTGTGCACCCACTTCAGTTCTAGTAAAAATTGTGTTGGGACAACGGAAAACGTTTTGTGTTCTAAGTTTTGCGCAGCGCGAGTCAGTAATAACTGTTCAGCGTGACCTTCGTACTAGGCATAGTGTGGATCCTCCTACAGCACAGAGCGTTAGACGATGGCATGAATAACTCCGAGAAAGAAGTTGTTAGTGTAACGGCAAATCGCTGGACCGTCCCAGAGTGTCTGACACACAAGTCGAACGCATCTGCCATAGTTTCACAAAAAGTCCGTAGAAATCCATTCGCCGTGTAGCTCGACAGCTCATCACGCCCCCGATATCCGTCTGGCTTGTGTTGTGTCGACGTTTACACACGAAACCATATAAAATTCAGCTACTGCAAGTTCTTCGTGAAGGCGACAAACAACAAAGTGTCGAGTTATGTAATTTTGTTCTTGGCAAGATGGAGAATGACAATTTTCTTCCACACTTAGTGTTTAGTGATGAGGCAACATTCCATTTAAATGGAAAGGTGAATCGTCACAATGAGAGAGTATGGGGTACAGAACAACCACATGAAGTTGCACAGCATGAGAGGAATTCTCCAAAATTTAATGTGTTTCGTGCAGTTTCACGGGGAAAGGTCTATGGTCCATTTTTCTTTTCCAAGAACACTGTTACAAGATGCACTTATGTCAATACGCTTCAGAATTTTTTCCCCACCAGTTGGAGACTAATTCGAACGACTTCATTTACCACAGGATGGGGTACCATCACACTGACATCTGGAAGTGTGGAAATTTTTAAATCAGATTCCCGAACGATGGATCAGTCGCACTGGACCAAATGATTCAGCCTTATATTACTGGCCTTAAAAGTCACTGGACCTGACTACATGTGATTATTTCTTGGGGGATTTATAAAAGACTCTGTTTAAGTGCCTCTGTTACCAACAGTGAATGAATTGAGGCATCGCGTAACAGCAGCTATGGAAGTTGTAACTCAAGAGATGCTCGCTGCAGGGTCGGAACAATCTGAATACCGCATTAACATATGCCATGCATATATAAGGGGGCCTATTGAACAGCTATGAAAGGGTATGAAAAAAACTTTTTGAGTTTCCCGTTCATCAAAAAAACAATATTCATTGTATTTGTTTATTAGTTTCGGAAATAGAGACCAGCCAGATCGGATAGTTATTTTTAATATATCCTGTATTTCAGTTCCCACAATCCTGACTTTTTGGTAGAAATCTATGATGATTTCTATTTTCTGATGAGTCCGCTCGGAACTCATTTTGTGTTACAAGGTAAACCAATTTACTCTTCTTCTGTTGGTACAGCTCTGTCTCCGGTAGGGAGAAACCCCGTCCAGAAAGCACGTGCACGAACTAATCATTACCTTTAATTAACCGACAATGTGCGGAAGTTATTTGCAGTTGTTCAGAGCGGCGCGGTTTGCTGACCACACTGGTCACCCGCTCGGCGCCGAACTATAGGCTGATTCCCACTAGAGCGCGGCAGCACGGCGTGCGGCAACGGCAGCGGCAAGCGTTTTCTGCGTTGACGCGGCGGCTCACGGAATTGGCGTTCCCATCTGGAAGCGGCAGACGTTAGCGGTAGCCAATGACGGGCAGCCACTGAGGTACGGGGCAGGACCCACTGAAACGCGCGGTGCGTTTGATTAACTATATCTTACACCTACATGAAGGAAAGACGAAGTTGGGTGAAGACATACCAATTTTTCATTTTCTGTACAATGTACTCTTTCACATATTTCATTATTGATGTTTTCTCATTTCACCATAAACAGATTTCATGACTACCGTTCACGATTGTTCACTATCTCCTAACACATTGAAACAATGTACGACAAAAGAGATTATTCAGATAGTTAAGCGAGACAAAAATTTAAAATGTGATATGGTAGCAGGTACACGGAAACAGTAAGAACGCAAATGCTAGGTGGAAGGGATGAAAATGGAAGCCACCGGATAGAATTTCCCACAGAGCATAATGTAATCATCGCCAGCACCTTGCTTAAGAATCACGAAAGAATAATATATATTTGGAACAGTTTTCGAAACCAGATTTTAAATTGTAAGGCATTTCCTGGTGCAAACGCAAACCTGACTGAAGACTGTCAATAGCAAGAAAAGCGTTCTGAAAAAGAAAATTTGTTCACGCCGAATATAAATTCTAATGGTTGGATACTATTTTACAAAGGTATTTGTGTGGAGTGCAGCCCTGTATGTAAGTGAATCGTGGACGATGAACAATTCTGTCAAGAAGACAATGGACGCTTTCAAAACGTGGTGATTCATAAGAATGCTGAACATTAGATACGAGGATCGTGTGACTAAAGAAGAGGTGTTGTTGTTGTTGTTGTGGTCTTCAGTCCTGAGACTGGTTTGATGCAGCTCTCCATGCTACTCTATCCTGTGCAAGCTTCTTCATCTCCCAGTACCTACTGCAACCTACATCCTTCTGAATCTGCTTAGTGTATTCATCTCTTGGTCTCCCCCTACGATTTTTACCCTCCACGCTGCCCTCCAATACTAAATTGGTGATCCCTTGATGCCTCAGAACATGTCCTACTAACCGATCCCTTCTTCTGGTCAAGTTTTGCCACAAACTTCTCTTCTCCCCAATCCTATTCAATACTTCCTCATTAGTTATGTGATCTACCCATCTAATCTTCAGCATTCTTCTGTAGCACCACATTTCGAAAGCTTCTATTCTCTTCTTGTCCAAATGACTTCCTGACACTTAAATCTATACTCGATGTTAACAAATTCCTCTTCTTCAAAAACGCTTTCCTGGCCATTGCCAGTCTACATTTTATATCCTCTCTACTTCGACCATCATCAGTTATTTTGCTCCCCAAATAGCAAAACTCCTTTACTACTTTAAGTGTCTCATTTCCTAATCTAATTCCCTCAGCATCACCCGACTTAATTAGACTACATTCCATTATCCTCGTTTTGCTTTTGTTGATGTTCATCTTATATCATCCTTTCAAGACACTGTCCATTCCGTTCAACTGCACTTCCAGGTCCTTTGCTGTCTCTGACAGAATTACAATGTCATCGGCAAACCTCAAGGTTTTTATTTCTTCACCATGGATTTTAATACCTACTCCGAATTTTTCTTTTGTTTCCTTTACTGCTTGCTCGATATACAGATTGAATAACATCGGGGAGAGGCTACAACCCTGTCTTACTCCCTTCCCAACCACTGCTTCCCTTTCATGTCCCTCGACTCTTATAACTGCCATCTGGTTTCTGTACATAGCCTTTCGCTCCCTGTATTTTACCCCTGCCACCTTTAGAATTTGAAAGAGAATATTCCAGTCAACATTGTCAAAAGCTTTCTCTAAGTCTACAAATGCTAGAAATGTAGGTTTGCCTTTCCTTAATCTTTCTTCTAAGATAAGTCGTAAGGTCAGTATTGCCTCACGTGTTCCAGTATTTCTACAGAATCCAAACTGATCTTCCCCGAGGTCGGCTTCTACTAGTTTTTCCATTCGTCTGTAAAGAATTCGTGTTAGTATTTTGCAGCTGTGACTTATTAAACTGATTGTTCGGTAATTTTCACATCTGTCAACACCTGCTTTCTTTGGGATTGGAATTATTATATTCTTCTTGAAGTCTGAGGGTATTTCGCCTGTTTCATACATCTTGCTCACCAGATGGTAGAGTTTTGTCAGGACTGGCTCTCCCAAGGCCGTCAGTAGTTCCAATGGAATGTTGTCTACTCCGGGGGCCTTGTTTCGACTCAGGTCTTTCAGTGCTCTGTCAAACTCTTCACGCAGTATCGTATCTCCTATTTCATCTTCATCTACATCCTCTTCCATTTCCATAATACTGTCCTCAAGTACATCGCCCTTGTAAAGACCCTCTATATACTCCTTCCACCTTTCTCCTTTCCCTTCTTTGCTTAAGGTACGGAATTAAATAGAGGAGGAAGTGGAAATTACGGCACAACTTTGACAACAATAGGCGTTACCTGACAGGACGTATTATGGGGCGTCAAAGAGTGAGGACAAAGGGGTTGGGTGATACTATTCTGATAATAACCATCTGTTGAAATACTATTCCACTATTTTATTTATTAATGTAAGCAGTGAATTTACTCTTCCATGCACTCCTCCACAAAACATTTAAACCAAAACTGAAATCAGCTGAACACCAAATATTTCAACCACTGTCTGACCACTACTGGATTCACTTTCAACTTTCTACAACTATCACTGGCTAGCCACACACACATACAGATATAAGAAGAACAAAAATAAACAAAAATTAGTTTTCAGCATATAATTCTGCAGTTTGGCAACATGTACATAAACAAACCAGACAGGAAGGGACATGAGGTGAACACACCGTAGTTACGACTTCAAATCAGAGTTTTCGGTAAAACGTATACTGCTAGTGACAGAAGAAAAAAGAGCGAACATGAAAATGTGCTTATGTTCCATAATCTAAGTTTTAGTTCAACCTACAGCATGTGACCAGGTGAGGGGAAACGTATATGTCCGCCAAAAACTCGATTCACTGTAAGTAATCAGTCATTCACGTAAAAAAAGATGTGAATTGTTTTATAATCTGCAAGTATCACATATCAAAACACCGAAGATGCCTTAAAGTAAAAGGCGAAACGCGTCTTGAATCAGTAAAGTACACTGGATAAAGAAAAAAGAAAGGAAATAATCAGCAGCTCTACATATTTAGTAAATTACATCTTATGACATACCAGCAAATTAGTTTCGGTTTAACTTCTCATTCGACATGCTATTAAATGCCGTTTAAAAAAATTCATCTATCCCTTCTGAAAAACTGTAATTACTTTCATGTCTCGGTAGATAAACAGATTTAGGATATTTATCATGCGACGAAATACATGACTTTTCACAAGTTATCGTTTGCAAAAAAACACATTTCGATTTCTTGAAACGTTTACGAAATTTGCGGTTGATACAACCACATGGTTTACGACGAGCAGGACGAAGTATCGGTCGCGTCGCGAGCGACCTGCGCGGTTCACGGCATAGCCCGTCCGCCGACATATTCAATATCTCGAGAACGGTGATAGCTATCGATCTGCTCTCAGCTTTAAAAACAATTTCGATATGTGGACTAAATGTATTACCTAAAATGAACTGTACGCAAAGTCCACGCAATGCGTTTTTACCTCTGCACACTCATTAAAATTTCTTGTAAAGGTTTACGTAAATGCGATACAGCAAGTAACCACCAAGAATAATGAAAATAAATTCGGTTCTTTATCGAGAGAAGATATCAGGCTGTAACATGCCCATGAATCAAATTTTTCTACCGAATAGTTTTCTTGGAATCGGATGATAAGTATTTCATAGCTGCCGCCGCGTCCGCGCCAGCGGTTCAGTGAAAGTTCTTGTGGCCCGGGGTTGCGTACCTGACGTCACGCTCAGCGCGTTCTGTGATTGGCGGCGCGCACCTGGGGCGCGTCACGCGGCAGCGGAAGCGGTTCGACATGGTCAAACCGCGACGCAGAGCCTGCCGCGCCGTGCCGCTGACGCCGTTTCCATGGCAACCACGCCGCTGACGCGCGGTTTTGACGCGCGGCAGCCCTAGTGGGAACCGGCCTTATAGCGCGACGCAGCACGGCGGGGGCGCCTTTCGGACGTGTCTCAAAGACATGACTAACGCTTCGTTCCAGACAGATGGAATATTTGAACGCAGAAAGAAATATTTCCACGTAGGCGGATGAACCCTGCAGGTCTCTCAATCAACAATGACATTCGATTCTTTCTATATCTATGGTTCTATATCGTTGGTCATGGTCCAGGAGTTTTCCGCCTTGCGCTCTTTGACAGCTCTAGGAACCATTTAGACAGCATGGCTTCAGTTGAGCATGGAAACGCTAATCTCACACTTTGCAGCTGTCTATGCTGACAGCTACAATATGTATACATGGGATGGTAGCTAGTGGTAGTACACATCATTTTTATCGACTCCACATATAACAAACATGGAATGAACACTAAGAGTGAACTATGCTCAGTAGAAAATATGAAACTAATGAAGCTTTACCGAAAAGTACGAAGAAATAAGTTCGAAGGGCCGCAAGTGAATTTCAGTTTCCCAAAAGTTCAGCGCATGGTTTATTACAAAAATGCTTAATGTTACATGCATATGTAGTACAGATTGTTCAGTTTTTCTTGGTAGAAGACGCCGCATCGAAAAGTTAACAAGAATTTAGGACTGTACTAGCTATCTCAAGTGCACTGGCGGCTGCTGTGTAAGAACACAAGAGCAAGTAAACACCCTGACTTTCGACACATTGCGAATTTATTGTTTACTATTCTCTGATTGCTGTTAAACGTAACACATATGCTGCAATCTGACAGATATGGCGTGTAATCTACCTCGCTACTACTCCTATAGACTCCGACAGCGTGAAATTTGGCATCAGGATCGTAAGGACACCTTCAGTTGTGTACATTTTAAGGAGCTTTCGCGCATGCGCAACTCGTGTGTGACGTAATTGGATTATGGGCCAAAGACACACTGATTTGATAAACAATGTGCACAGGTAGTCCAAGGATTTACATCAGTGCCACCCGATGGTAGCACATTGTGACAGACTGTTATTCCCGTTGGCCCGGCATAAATGCTGCTAGATGATAGCACTCTCCTCAAAATGCTGATTCACTCACTATATAGTAAAATTAGATCGGACGTCAGTACATGATATTTACTGACAGTAAACATATTTTGTGGGTTTCTGAATGAGTTATAGTATATTAAGTTATGAATTTTATAATACAGTAATCCATTTGAGGCGCTGAGAATCATAAGGGCCTCAAGCACATCACCGTCTGTTGTGAGATTGTAGCATTTATTCAGGCTTCTGAAATCTATTGATCTTTTTGTGAGTCGGGTTTATCTGTACTGTAGGGCCGTATTCTATATTTGAAAATTCACGAAAAGCTTTATCACTGGTTTCTATGGCATTTACTTAAATCTGGTTCAAAATGTTCAAATGTGTGTGAAATCTTATGGGACTTAACTCCTAAGGTCATCAGTCCCTAAGCTTACACACTACTTAATCTAAATTATCTTAAGGACAAACACACACACACCCATGCCCGAGGGAGGACTCGAACCTCCGCCAGGACCGGCCGCACAGTCCATGACTGCAGCGCCTGAGACCGCTCGGCTAATCCCGCGCGGCCTTAAATCTGGGCCGGCTGGAGTGGCCGTGCCGTTCTAGGCGCTACAGTCTGGAACCGCGAGACCGCAACGGTCGCAGGTTCGAATCCTGCCTCGGGCATGGCTGTGTGTGATGTCCTTAGGTTAGTTAGGTTTAAGTAGTTCTGAGTTCTAGGGGACTGATGACCTCAGAAGTTAAGTCCCATAGCGCTCAGAGCCATTTTGAACCTTAAATCTGGTATGGACGGCAGTGTGCATTAAGCGTTTATAGATCTCAGCGCCTCATTTGTATTCCAGTCATTGATCGTGTTAGTAGACATTACTACGTAAGTTTAATAATTTCCACAAACGGCAGCTTTTGTTTGGAGTTCGTTGTTTACTGTGCGCGAATCGGTTTTCGTGTGCACAGTAAACATGAACTATGTTGATTCTGTTTTAAATTCTAACAGAAAAGTAAAGCTCTAAGAACGGGTCATGAGTTTTCCCTGGGTAGCTCAGTCGGTAGAGAACCTGTCCGTGAAAGGCAAAGGATCAGAGCTCCAGTCTCGGCCTGGCACACAGCTTTAATCTGTGCACACTCCTCTGCAGATTAAAAATCTCATTCTGGGAACATAAAAGTAAATTACCAGGAAAAGTTAGCCGCAAGGGAACTAGGTCCTCCGAGAACAGATTGAGAGGGTGGCGAAATCTTTTAAGTGTGACTACAAGCGAACATTTGATAAGGAAGTGCACAGTTGGCACAAGTTGTTGTGTGGGTGCAGCGCAAGACTATCTGATTTTCATGTCGGAAGTAAATTCTTGAACTATTAGGGGTCTTGCACATACGTCTGAAAAAAATGGAACAGCACGAAAATGCGAAACAGAAAGTTGCAAAAGCTTACAAATTATTTCGTTATAGCTCTAAACTGTACTTAATTATGTTCAAAGCAATAAAATACCACAGCAAGAATTCCTTCTTTTGTCAGGTACGTTATGCATGTTATTGTTATTATCTTCTTTCCTTTCTTAGACGTTATGTCTGGTTAAAAATGGAAAGTGACCCGGACCTTGATCAAGCGTGACTTCCTTTTAACTGTACGGTATATGTTACATTGCACTTAGGAACTTTCGGGTAATTGAACATGTATCAATAATTACAGATTTATGTAGTTGTATATATAAGTTTGGATGTAGCTGTATTGCGTTGATGTACTGGTGGATACTGTGGGGTATGACTCGTGTAGTTGATAGTACAATTGGTATAATGTCAACTTTATCCTGATGCCACATGTCCTTGACTTCCTCAGCCAGTTGGATGTATTTTTCAATTTTTTCTCCTGTTTTCTTCTGTATATTTGTTTATTGGGTATGGATATTTCGATTAGTTGTGTTAATTTCTTCTTTTAATTGGTGAGTATGATGTCAGGTTTGTTTTGTGGTGGTGTTTTATCTGTTATAATGGTTCTGTTCCAGTATAATTTGTATTCATCATTCTCCAGTACATTTTGTGGTCCATACTTGTATGTGGGAACGTGTTGTTTTTAGTTAATGTTGTATGGCAAGTTGTTGATGTATTATTTTTGCTAAATTGTCATGTCTTCTGTGGTATTCTGTATTTGCTAGTATTGTACATCCGCTTGTGATGTGGTCTACTGTTTCTATTTGTTGTTTGCAAGTCTGCAGTTATCTGTTGTGGTAGTGGGATCTTTAATAATGTGCTTGCTGTAATATCTGGTGTTTATTGTTTGATCCTGTATTGCAATCATGAATCCTTCCGTCTCACTGTAAATATTGCCTTTTCTTAGCCATGTGTTAGATACATCTTGATCGATGTGTGGCTGTGTTAGATGATACGGGTGCTTGCCATGTAGTGTTATCTTTTTCCAATTTACTTTCTTTGTATCTGTTGATGTTATGTGATCTAAAGCGTTGTAGAAGTGGTTATGAAATTGCAGTGATGTAGCCGATGTATTTATATGAGTGATTGCTTTGTGTATTTTGCTAGTTTCTGCTCGTTCTATAAATAATTTTCTTAAATTGTCTACCTGTCCATAATTTAGGTTTTTTATGTCGATAAACCCCTTCCTCCTCCCTTTCTGCTTAATGTGAATCTTTCTGTTGCTGAATGTATGTGATGTATTCTATATTTGTGGCATTGTGATCGTGTAAGTGTATTGAGTGCTTCTAGGTCTGTGTTACTCCATTTCACTACTCCAAATGAGTAGGTCAATATTGGTAAAGCATGAGTATTTATAGCTTTTGTCTTGTTTCTTGCTGTCAATTCTGTTTTCAGTATTTTTGTTAGTCTTTGTCTATATTTTTCTTTTAGTTCTTCTTTAATATTTGTATTATCTATTCCTATTTTTTGTCTGTATCCTAGATATTTATAGGCATCTGTTTTTCCATCGCTTCTATGCAGTCGATGTGGTTATCCAATAAGTAATCTTCTTGTTTAGTGTGTTTTCCCCTGACTATGCTATTTTTCTTATATTTGTCTGTTCCGAAAGCCATAAATATATCATTGCTGAATACTTCTGTTATCTTTAGTAATTGGTTGAGTTGTTGATTTGTTGCTGCCAGTAGTTTTAGATCATCCATGAATAGCAAATGTGTGATTTTGTGTTGGTATGTTCCAGTAATATTATATCCATAATTTGTATTATTTAGCATGTTGGATAGTGGGTTCAGAGCAAGGCAGAACCAGAAAGGACTTAATGAGTCTCCTTGGTATATTGCACGCTTAATCTGTATTGGCTGTGATGTGATGATATTTGAATTTGTTTGGATATTAAGTGTGGTTCTCCAATTTTTCATTACTATGTTTAGGAACTGTATCAATTTAGGATCTACTTTGTATATTTCCAATATTTGTATAACCATGAGTGGGGTACACTATCAAAAGCTTTTTGGTAATCAATGTATGCATAGCGTAGCGAGCTTTGTTTAGTTTTAGCTTGATATGTCACCTCTGCATCTATTATTAGTTGCTCTTTACATCCTCATGCTACTTTGCGGGAGCCTTTTTGTTCTGCATTTATAATTTGTTCTGTGTTGTATGTGTTATTAATTTCTGTGTAATGACTGAAGTCAATATTTTGTATATTGTTGGTAGGCATGTTATGGGGCGATATTTAGCTGGGTTTGCTGTGTCTGCTTGATCTTTAGGTTTCAGATAAGTTATTCCTTGTGTATGGGTCTGCAAAGTAACTGTTAAATAATTTAGTTAGATGTGAATGTGTTGAGGTGAACTTCTTTAGCCAGAAATTTGATATTTTATCTTTTCCAGAGGCTTTCCAATTGTGCATAGAATTAATTGCTCGGGTGACTTCACGTTGCAAAATTATCACTTCAGGCACTTGTGGTATTATCTTGTATGTGTCTGTTTCTGCTTGTATCCACCGTGCATGTCTGTTATGTTGTACTGGGTTTGACCATATGTTGCTACAGAAGTGTTCCATGTCTGTTATTTTTGGTGGATTGTCTATTTTAATGTGTGTGTTGCCTATTGTCTGATAAAATTTCTTTTGGTTTGTGTTGAATGTTTGGTTTTGTTTCCTTCTATTTTCACTTTTTTTGTATCTTCTAAGTCGTTTGGCCAATGCTTGTAATTTCTGCTTTTTTTCATCTAATTGCTCTATTGCTTCTTGTTGTGAGATTTTACCTAACCTTTTTCGTTTTTTGACTGATATTTCATTTCTTATAAATTGTGTTAGCTGTCCGATGTCTTTTCTCAGTTTTTCTATTCTGATCTGTAGCCTGTGTTGCCATGCTGGTTTTGTGGGTTTCTTCTGTGTGTTGGTTTGTTCTGATCTCTGCCTAGTGTGTATATTTAGTGTAGTGAGTGCTCCTATATAAACCAGTAGTTGTAACTCTTCCATAGTTGTATTTTCATTTATTTTGTTGTGTATGATTGTGTTGATAGTTGTTATTGTTGTTTCGACTTGTGGGTTATTTGGGGGTCTATGCAAGAATGGTCTAATCTCTGTATTTGTGTCTTTGTATTCTATATATGTCAGCTGAAATTTTTCTTCTATATCTAACATGTGTGTCACTTCATGTTCTTTTTGTGCTTGTTCTGTTGGCTGTCTTAAGATTTCGTTTTCCTGTGATTGTTTAATTTATGCGTGTTGTTCTTTGTTTGTTTGCTCTGGGATGTTTGAGTCCATTACTGCATTTTCTTCTTCTTCTTCTGATTGCACATTATTTTGTTCCAGTATTTGTTGTACTTGTTGTTTGATGTTTTCTAAATCTCACTGGGGTATCCTGTTCCTTTTTATTACTACACGGATCTGATCAGCTAGTCGTTGTTCTGTTAAAAATTTTAATTCTGGGTATCTGGTAATAAATGTTGTGTATACTTGTGATCTGTATCCAGTTGTGTTGATTCCTAAGTTTGTTGCTTGGTAATAACAGAACATGAGGTGTCGGTTAACTTCATCTGCCCATCTCATCCTCTGTCTGTTTTCCTTCTAGAGTGGTTGCAGGAAGCATATCCTGCAAAACACCTCTATGTGGATTTAAATCATTTTCCGTGTGGCTAGCAGTGTCGTTACCATTGTGGACAGGCATAGGGTTCAAGCGTCGTCCCCGACCACGACAGCACTTGTCCGAGGCTTCATTAGTTCTGCCCTGAACCAACTAATCACACTAAAAGGAGGGTTAGCCCTATTAGTGGTTTGTTCTTTTCGTCGCCTTTTACGACTGGCAGAACATACCGGAGGCCTATTCTTTTCCCGGGCCTCCATGGGGTTTGTTATTATTATTATTATTATTATTATTGTCATTACTGTTGTTGTTGTTACTGGCAGTGGCTGCAGTTGTATAAACTTGTTGATAAGCATAACTGTTATACAGCGGATGCTATTAATTTCACGCTCTCAGATTTATCTGCATCCAAACATGTGTGAACAGCCAGGATGTATACTCACAAGCCACCACTGCTCAAGTGTATGTCTTTCTCTGAGTGGATGAGCTTTAATATCACTGATGTAGTGAATCGATATAACTTACGTATTTGGGGAGAGGTGATAGAAATCTTCAGAAGCGGTCTAAAGAGGAACGTTTGCTGCGTGATTTGCTGTGCAAAGGATGTCGGATACTTGTTATTCTTTGATATCATGAACACACATTCATCTAGTGTCTCGAGCGTGTTTTGGTATGTTACAATTATTTGCCGTTACTCAGTTGCTTGAGTATCAGCCGTCGTTACTTTTAAACGAGTACATCGTCTCACTGACGTTTGGATGCTCGTGGTAATAGAACTTTTCATGAACGATAGACGGTTCTTGGTCTGGAGGCTCTCCTGACAACGCCATTAGACTTTTCACCCAAGTTTATGCCAAGATCAATGTCTACAGACCTCCTACACCTGATATCCAAACTCTGAAACACAACTCTCCACAACTGTCTAGGTTGTCGAGTGGTAACATCAAGGTTGTGAGACTAGTAAATTGAGAACGTGCAATAAATTAAATCTTGTGATAAAAGAATACAAAATATCCTTCTCTTCGTTCACTGTAGCCATAGCTCACGTATTAAACGAGTGATCGGTATGTTCAATTCCACTATTCTGTGCATGTAACTACCAATTGTGGCACTAGATGTATCTTTTCTGCTGCCGTACATTGGTGCTCTCTATCGGTCCATTCCTTAACAAGCGTTTCCAGCAGCGACAGTGGGAGGCTATACACTTGTCCTTCAGTCTCTTTGTTTCATTTGTGAGGTATATCATTATTTTACTTCTTTCATAATGACATTATTCACGGAATTCATCACAGACGCATAAATTTATTCTCAGAAGGAGACTTTTAGCAGTTTATGAAACATCGTATGCAGGGCAACAGTCAAGCAATCTGTCTGAAACTTAAGTAGATAAACAAATACAATCAATTAGTACGTCTCATACCCCAGTTCCGCGGCATCATGCAGCAGCAGAAACACAAAAACGAGGCTGCATAATGAAGAATAATGCTAAAAAAGTGGAGGTGAACGACGTCCTACTCCGGAGTGTGTTATATATGGGAAAAAAACTTTCCAGTGCAAGCATGGTACTGAATAAACTGCTGTGGCATGTTTCAATAAAAACATAAACATTTACATGGAAAATGTAAGGCAGGTTTGTAAGGGTAGCCAAACCCACATGAGTCATGGAATTCATAATAGTATTGAAGATCTTGTATCTATAAAAAGGCGTTTAATGTATACCATGATCATAATATATTTACAAATGAAATATGAAAATTAACATTTCTTTAAAATTATTTGTTGCAGTAAACTATCTTTTATTAACTTTAGTGGTGGGATGTCTCGTGAAACTGTATGTATTAGAAGGGTGTCGCCATCAGAACAATTTAGAAAACTCTACTCTAAAACATAGGATAGCGGTGGATATTTTACCTGTTCTACTACGACGTTTTCTAATACTCAAATTGAAACTGAATATGGATTATAGATGCCTAGTGTCAAAGTTTAGAATTATTGATGTGTTTTCCTCTTGTCCATTCGGAGCTGGCCGGCCGCGGTGGCCGAGCGGTTCATTGAAGCGCCTAGAACCTGCTACGGTCGCAGGTTCGAATCCTGCCTCGGGCATGGATGTGTGTGATGTCCTTAGGTTAGTTAGGTTTAAGTAGTTCTAAGTTCTAGGGGACTGATGACCTCAGATGGTAAGTCATATAGTGCTCAGAGCCATTTGAACCGTTGGGAGCTGCTAGTTGTGATCATTTCATTCATCATGAATTGCCTTATTGGGACCGCGACTGCTAAACTGGACGAAAATATTACAGTTTCGAGGGCTATACCATCATCACAAGCAAGAAAGCTTCTTAAACACGATTGTTGTTCGTGAATAATATGAGCGATATGTTGCAGCAGCACGCGAGATGGCTAGCAGGTTATGGTCTGTTTTGCTTGTGCTAGAAGTACAGGATATTTATTGCATTGTGCTGTGGAATATAACGTATGATTTTAGCTCTGTATTAATGGAGTCAGTGCCATTACTTCTTATCACTTACGATTTTCTCTAACAAATCACCAGTATTTTTTTCAGTTCAGTAAAAATGTACTTCCATCTGATGATGAAGATGTAGCTGTCGAATCGCTTAGCTGATAAAATGAATTACTTTTGACTGCCACAAATATTACAATATTTTCCTTTGTTAGCTATATGAATTTGAGAATTTTCATTCCTCGGCAATGATCATGGAAATATATGAAAGACTTTTCGGACATCCTTCATATAATATCAGCACATCCCTCACTTCAGGTTCGATTCCAGGAAAAATTTAAGCTCTCGTCCTCCGTGTACGCCAGTCTTAATAGTGTAAGGCGTTCCACGAGGAACAAAGGCTCGTCTCTCGCTCTGTCGTTCACTGTGCTATTGCTTTTGAGAGACATAATTTATTACTCATAACATTTATGACCTTTTTGTTGCTTTTCCCAGGGTATTTCCCCGGTTTACTTTCTACAACACGATTAGGTTGAGAGATAGGACATAATGAAAAAAAAAAAACACGTGTACACAATGTAAAATTTCACAGTGCTAATCCTGAAGATTAGTACACGACGCAACAAATACTGAGTAGTAAAGCGGAAGGCCACGAGCGCATATCTGTTTTGAGCTGCGACCCATTTGCATTGCAGACCTCACGATGTACGCATGATAGAGGGCCGTACTAATAAACAAATTCTTCTCTACGATATCTGTATGAAGCTATATCATTTCGAGTTAGAAAACAATTTAGTGATGTTGCGAAAATGCCGTACACAACGATGAACGAGGTTCATGTGTCACCAGACTTTCGAATGGTTTGATGTTAACGTATACCTCATTCTATTTAACACCATTCAATTAATATCTAACCATTTAATCTTCAGTATTCTTCTATAACACATTATTTCAAAAATTTCTAATCGAGGACTAGTCAAACCAGGACTGATGCGTGTAACCCTGTAACGCGGTTGTTGTTATCTTAGCCGGCCGGGGTGGCCGAGCGGTTCTAGGAGCTACAGTCTGGAATCACGCGACTGCTACAGTCGCAGGTTCGAATCCTGCCTCGGGCATGGATGTGTGTGATGTCCTTAGGGTAGTTAGATGTAAGTAGTTCTAAGTTCTAGGGGACTGATGACCTCAGATCTTAAGTCCCATAGTGCTCCGAGCCATTTGAACCATTTTTTGTTGTTATCTTACAAGACAGGAGTGCTCACAGCACACATATCATGAAAATGTGGAATTAACGGCAGCAGTTGTTCATAGCAAATGTTGAAATAAAAGTCGTGTTTCATGGTCATGTTAATACGAATGAGTGGGCCCAAGTCACGATTAGAAAATCAGCCCCAAAACATCGTTGAACCCCCTCAGTCCTGAACTACGAACACCACGCACTATGGGTTAGACGTCGGTGCGTTCGATGCACCACTTGAGAAGGGGTTACAACAGTGACTCGTCAGATAATACTACACGCATGACAGCCACTTACTGTCCAGTTTCTGTGTTTTTTTTGGCCCTCTGGGGATGTGGAGATTCGTGTGCCGCTGTGAGAAAAAACCTTTTGCGAGGTTCACGACCCCAATGTATATAGCATGCAATTCCCTTCGCAGTTCTTTCTCAGATACTTCAGATGTAATTTACCGAGGAAGCGCTTCAAAGCTTCCTTGGGACTTATAAGTGCACAACCGTCAACGGTGTCACTCCATCCAAAACACTGCACGTAAGCTGGCATCACAACCTTTTGAGACCACCTGTGTCACGTGCTGTGGGCCCAGCTTGCACACAGGTCAATTTACGTGCGAAGTGCCCGTATCTCGGCACGCACATTGAGGCAACATCGGGGGTAGACCCAAGAAGTCGTCGTCGTCGGCCACAGGGAGCGTCAATTCTTTGACGTCGCAGATAAGTACATCTGTTTGACCTGCGACCATAACCAGTTCTCGCTACGACTACAGTCGCAGTCGCTGCGACACAAGATTCATTACCAGCCCTCCCGCTATGCCTCCTACGTCACATACGATTTCCACCCCCGCGCCCCCACGCGCCAGAACATTGATGAAAGGCTCACAATATGAGAATGTATAGACGTGGAACTGTTCCCTCCGTCCTGACCTTTCCTTAGCCCTGTTACACCAGCGCAGCTTGCTTTCTAGTGCGATTCCACCTCTGTCATTCTGCAGTCCGCAGCCACGCTGCATGGGTTAGCCAGTACTGAGCCAGTGGTTTTGGATATATTTTTTGGGCGTTATTGCGCACCACATGCTGGGAACAGAGTCGTGGCAGGATATGGTGGAATGATGCAATCAACAAATCTTCTAAGGGAGCGTATAGAGGAAGCCATATGATTCGATTCGCAGTGCTGTCCCGTCTGCTTTCTGGCGTCTTATTGTCAGATAGAAGGATCATACGTCACTAGGAAAGGAGTGGTTAGAGCTGGCAAAACAATAACTGTAATCAATCAAATCACCATCCAGGTACGGCGAACTTAATGACAGGCACGCCCATGGAAGGAAGTGATGCTCATTACATTGCGAATAGGACACTATCGATTGACATATTGTATTGGAGTGTACTGTATTAAAACAGGGACCTAGAAACGACGGAGAACTTCTTCCCGAGGTAGCGATGAAGCTGGGATTTTCACTTACGACCATTTCACGAGTGTACCGTTAACATAAGAAATCCGGTGAAACATCAAGTCTCCAATATCGTTGCGGCTGGAAAAAGATACTGTAAGAAGGGGACCAACGACGACTGAAGAAAATCGTTCAACATGACAGAAGTGCAACCCTTCCGCAAATAGCTGCAGATTTCAATGCTGGCCCATCAACAAGTGTCAGAGTGCAAACCATTCAACGAAATGTCATCGATATGGGCTTTCGCAGCTGTCGTCGTATAGCCTTGGTGACTGCACGATACAAAGCTTTGTGCCTCGCCTGGGCCCGCCGACACTGACATTGGACTGTTGATGACTGGAAACATGTTGCCTGGTCCGACGAACTCGTTTCAAATTGCATCGAGCGGATGGACGTGTATGAGTATGGAGGCAACCTCTTGAATCCATGGACCCTGCGTGTCAGCAAGGGACTGTTCAAACTGGTGGAGGCTCCGTAATGGTGTGGGGCGTGTGCAGTTGTAGTGATATGGAACCCCTGATACGTCTAGATACGACTCTGACAGGTGACACGTACATAAGCATCCTGTCTGGTCACCTGCATCCATTCGTGTCCAATGTGCCTTCCGACAGACTTGGGCAATTCCAGCAGGACAATGCGACAACCTGCACGTCCAGAATTGCTACAGAGTTGATCCAGGAATATTTTTCTGAGTTTAAACCCTTCCGCTGGACACCAAACTCCCTAGACATGAACATTATTGAGCATATCTGGGTTGCCTTCCAACCTGCTGTTCTAAAAAGATCTCTACCCCCTCGTACTCTTACGGATTTATGGTCAGTCGTGCAGAAATGTATGGTGTCAGTTCCCTCCAGCACTACTTCAGACATTAGTCGAATCCATGCCACATCGTGTTGTGGCACTTCTGGGTGCTCGTGGTGGCCCCGTATGATATTAGGTAGGTATACCAGTTTCTTTGGCTCTTCAGTGTATATTGGCTATTACTAACAAAGCGAGTTGTTATCTTGTCCTCTATTAAAATCCACCGATCGTTAGAGATAGGTCCTTAAAACTCTTAAAATATTCAGCTCAGTTGTTTCCTCGCCGGGTGATTCATTAGTGTCTCCACTCACACTGGCCTCTTCGTAGTTGAAGAAAATGTACTGAGCCTGACTTGGAACAAGAGACCCGACACGTCATAATATTTCAGAACACGTGTAATACTATAACGATTGTCAGGTAGAACGGTGAATCAGTCTCAGGCCAAACAGAGAGTTGCCCTTATGTCAGCATATTAAACACTTGTAGTGAAAAACATTGTATCGGCAGTGGTATTTTACATTGTTCATATATTGGTGGAATACCTCACTGGACGAGGAACTCGTATGTCAATGGACAGTGTCTTACTCGCAGTTTGATGAGTATCACTTCCTTCCATCGGTGGGGCTTGCATGAGGTTTGCTATTCCTGGATGGTGATTTGATGGACCACTGTTCGTTGTTTACCACCTCCAACCACTCGTTTTCCCAGTGAAAGATTATCATTCTCTCCGACAATGCGACGATAGCAGGTGGAGGGAATAGTACACAGAATCTAATCACAATGCTTCCTCTACACACTTTCTTGACTGATTTGTTGATTGTATCAGTTCTCATATTCTCGGTATCCAGCGTGTGGCTAGCCACAAGGCCCAAAAACATATACAGAATGTCTGGCTCAGTGCTGGCTAACCCAGGCAGCCTGGCTGAGGACTGTGGAACGACAGAGGGAGAGTCACACCAGGCGGCTAGCTGCGCTGGTACAACAGAGTTAAGGAAAGGTCGGAGCAATGGGAGCAGTTCTATCTCTATACATTCTCATGTTCTGGCGAGTGGGGACGCGGAGGTGGAAGTTGTACCGTGACGTAGGAGGCACAGTGGGAGGGCGAGAAGCATGGCTAGTGGTGAATCTTGTGTCCAGCTTAGGGTCGGAGATTGCACCGATTGCGATTGTAATCGCGGCGAGACATGGCTTTGCCACAGCCTGGGGTATGTTTCCAGAATGAGATTTTCACTCTGCAGCGGAATGTGCGCTGGTATGAAACTTCCTAGTAGATTAAAACTGTGTGCTGGACCGAGACTCGAACTCGGGACTTTTGCTGTTCGCGGGCAAGTGCTCTACCATCTGAGCTAGCCAAGCACGAGTCACACCCTGTCCCCACAGCCCTGCTTATGCCGGTACCTCGTCTCCTACCTTCCAAACTTCACAGAAGCTCTCCTGCGAGACTTGCAGAACTGGCACGCCTGGAAAAAAGGATATTGCGAAAACATGGCTTTGCCACAACCTGGAGGATATTTCCAGCATGAGATTTTTCACTCTGCAGCGGAGTGTGCTCAAACAGATGTGCTGATCTGCGATGTCAAAAAACTGATGCGACCTGTGGCCTACGATGACTCCTTGGGTCTACCCCCAATGTTACCTCAACGTGCTTTCCCAGACACAGGCACTCTGCACGTGAGTGGACTTGTATGAAGGCTGGGCACATAGCACATGACGCAGGAGATATCAGCAGGTTGTGGTACCAGCTCACTTTGCAGTATTTTGGCTGAACTACTCCGCTGACGGTTGTACACTGGTAGGTTCCAAAGACGTTGTGCAGGGTTTCCTCAGTAAATAACATCTTCAAGGCCTTCCGAACCATGTTTAGAATGTACAGATCACCACATTCAGCCTCCGCATTGCATATGGAATGATAGGGGTTGGTGTTCAGATGTTCTATGCCATTATGGCGACAGATTGGTTGGAAATGCGTTGAAGTACAGCAGACAGAACAAAACGATTTACACCGAAAATGGCAGTCTCACATTGGGCATTCTTGCCACGCGCAACCACGTCAAAAATTGTGGCAACACTTCGGCCCCGTTAATGCCCATGTTGGATTGTAATGGCGAAATATTATCGTAATAGTGATACATATTATACACAACATTGGTAATTAATTCGAATTAAACATTATACACGAAAGTAAAGGACGTCGACAGTGATTACGAACTATGTAATGATGTGACCTGCAGCACTAGGTGTTAGTGTCGCTGTGCAAGTAGTTGACGGTCAATGTGTCTGGTCTTCAGTCGTTGAATCAGTTTGCTTCTGACATCTGGCCAATATTTTTTACGTCCCCCTCGTGGTGGGTGCTAACGGTATTTCTGTGATAGTCTCTCTTATCTTGATAAGTGCAACACTGGTGCATATTGATTTTAGCCTTTACGAGAACTGGTGTAGTAAGAGCTAACAAAAACTGTATCAATAAAACTCAGAAAATATTAAACAAAATCCATTCACGTTTAGTGACAGTAGGCATTGCCTGCAGGAGAAGTCAGGCGAGACAGGCTTGAAGTGTTCACTGAATCTCCTCTTCTTGAAACAGCCAGGTAAAGGGGCCTCTTTTTCTATCTAAAACTTACACATTGTCTATGATTTTCTTCTTAAGAACGTAGTAAAGTTTGTTTTCGTTTCCCAATTTTATTTTATATATCACATGTATTTTTAATTAACAATGTAATTATGTAAAAGAGGGAATAAATAAAAGCACTAAAAGAAACTGCAGAAAAAGATGAATAGACAATCTCTGCAGTTTTGTAACTAGTTTCTAGTAGCAAACGACCCATCACAGTTACCTACCAAGTCGGTAGGTCACTCTTTAATGTTAATTAACAAATGGATAATAAATAATTAGTTTTACAGGAGCAAGCAGACATTATTATTTTGAGAAGTAAGTAATTTTACATCACTTACACTTCTAGAAAAGTTTTAGACTCTTACGAATCTCGTATCTCAGATGGAGAGAGTAGCTAATCGAATAATTATACAATTCCTTGTCGTTAGTGAAACTTGTAACGATATATTTTTTTAAAAAAATAAAAAAATACTCACAAATATACGCGCCTATCTCGACAATAAGCTTTTTGCCCTTCCGGAACACTCAGAATTCACCATAACTTTCAATTTCGAAATCAATCAGGTCCAAATTAAATTGCCGAAGAGAAAGTTTTGTCTGCATGCATAAAACTATTCGCAGATGGAGACAAAACGGCAAAGCAGATGCAGACGAAATAAAGCATTAGGATGAAACTGAGTAAAAGAGAACAAATGTTTAGCGATGAACTCATAAATTTTGGTTTCGAAGTAAAATTAAAAATTTGTTGGGAGTAATGAGTTTTGCTATTTAGCGTAATGAGTCTGAATAAGACGTTTAAATTCTGCAAGACAATACTTAAGATGGCGTGCTGAAAAGTAATGCCTACGAATTTTTAATTTAATAACTCTTAAAGCTTTTTAAATAAAACAAATGTTATTAACTTTCCTTTACTTTACACCTATGGTCACAAAAAATTTTTGTCAACAGATTACCGGGATTCGATCTATAATGACCATCTTCAGATCTGTTTTATAAAAACAATGTCCTAATGTACTGCAGCCATAGTGGCATCGTCAAATGTTAAATGCTGACGATGCCATAACAGATCTGAAGTTGGTTTTTATAGACCGAAACCGGTAATCTGTTGACAAAAAATTTTGTGGCCATAGACGTAAAGTAAAGGAAATTTATTCTTTATACGAGACACTGTTTTATTCGCGACAATGTCGCAGCTTATGAATGTTACTAACATTCTACATCTTTACTCTTCGTGTGTACATATTTATTTCTCAAGATAGTCACAATGGTGACGACACCTTTCTCCCAACGTGAAACCAGTTTGTTGATACCGTCACGGCGTCATCGTAGCATGTTTGACTTTTTTGACGGAGCCACAACCTCACCTCTGCTTTCACCGCATGATTATTATCAAAGAGAGGTCCTTGAAGGTGTTTTTAAATTTTGAAACAGATGAAAATCGGGTGGGGTCAAGTTTAGGTTAGCACCACCGTTTCCTTCATCATGAGCACAAACAACCCAACGTCTCAAATTACTGATGTCGATACAGTCATCACCGAACAAAGCGTTCATTCCTCTCTGGACTCCAATCGTAGGCACGTTTTCTGCGGATAGAAACTCGATTATTGCACGCGCTGTTGGCAAGCGGGGTGCACTCAGCCCTTGTGAGGCAAACTGAGGATGTACTTGATTGAGAAGTAGCGGCTCCGGTCTCGTAAACTGACAAAACGGCTGGGAGAGCAGTGTTCTGACCACATGCCCCTCCATATCCGCATCCAGTGGCGCTTGTGGTCTGAGGATGACACGGCGGCCGGTCGGTGACGTTGGACCTTCATGGCCTGTTCGGGCGCAGTTTAGCTATCTCATATTAGGGTAACTTCAGCTTGCCACCATAGTAGCTGGATTCAGACTCATATTTACCAACTTGTTTGACAATTTTGTGAACTTTAGGAAGCCATCTGGCTATTGTGCTAATACTTAATGGGCATCGTATCACAATTGTCTGATAGGGAAGGAAAAAGAAAATTGTGTCCACATCATCTGTTTATTGTCTCAATCCACGCATAAAATGCTCCTCTTATGTAGAATTCGTGGGACTGTTTAAAATGCATTATCCCCAAGAAATAGAAATCTGGTGAGGAAATAACCCATGTAGTAACATCATTTTTTATTACAAGGTTATATGGAGCGGCCTACTTTGAGAGCAGTGTACTGTTTCTCCTGGGTGGACTTGGATTTAAAAAAAAAATGTAAACTAAATATTACGATAGATTTTATAAATAATCGACAAGTACGCCAAAGAAGAAGAGAGAGAACTACAATGGACATGTTATTCCATGGACTCTTGCGATTCTATGCATGAGCTATCTTTCCTTTGTCATTCACTTATCTGTTTGGATTCGGCCTTTAAGAGGACGTTCTTGTGTTAAGCTCATCTTGCTGTACCAGATGATAATGTAAGTTGTACTTAAAACCCGAAAAATATAATGGTTATTTTGTCAAAAGAATTTGTGTATGTGGACAATCTATCGTAAATCTGGTACCTTTATTGTCTTAAGTAGATATCGGACTTAACAAAGAATTTTCATTGCTAGGCGCCATCCTAGAAAAATCTTTAACATTTTTCTTTTAGCTCATCTACGAGACGTGCCGTCGGTTAGGACAATTAACTTTATTTCAGATCCCACGAGACCGGTGGCAGCTACAAATAATTTAACAATTTTATTTACAAATTTTCTTTATATCACGAGATAACATCCCAGGCAGAAAAGGTCTGGTCACAGGATTCCAGTTCCATTATAGGATTTCATTTGTAGCTGCTACTCTTGTCGTCTTATATTGGGGAATCGAGACGAAACCACGATATTAAGTTACGTACTACAGTAGTGTACACCGAACAGACTTGGCAAATATTCTCTGGTACAATAAGCACACGACTTCTCACGAGCCTGGTGTTGGATAAACGATAAAAGGACAATTAATTATCGACGATTATGTAACTACCCTGAGAACTGAGCTGGTTTACTGAGTGCATATACACGTCGGACTAAACTAAACAACATATTACACTGTTAATAATATTCCTACATTAGTTATTTCTCTTTTATGATGAACCATGCCTTAATGTGTGTTTCTTTTTAATATAAGTCACGGCTCATATTTTATTTTATTACATTTACAGCAGTAACAACGGAAAGTGCTATTAACGGTGTCTGGGAAACTGGAATTTCCCGTGTAACAGGTAAATACTTTGCAATACACCAGGAGTTCGAGATACAAGACGGAAACAACGGAGTAAATGTGAATGTAAAAAGCATCCGGCCAGCTCCCAACATCAGCAAGCTACACAAAGAGCCACTACATCCAGTACAAACAGTACATTCAGAATCTGTTAAGTAGCTAACATCGTCTCCATACAGAGAACGTTTGGACAATTAAAAGAGAGAAAAGCTGTAGCAGAATTAAAGGAGGCAGAAGCAGACGTTTTGTTCTTGAAAAAGAAAAAAGAGGACACCAAAGGAAATGTAATCCTCTATTCACTCGGAGTCTGATCATATTTAACTGAGGACAGTGCTTCAGATGTGCAATGTGAAGAAGACACTGGATCCGAATTCTTTAGTAATCGTTTCTCTGAATACTGGCATAGAATAATGAGCACAGTGTTTGGAATTCTGTCGATGTGCTCCCAAAGAATGTTAACTTGAAAAAGAGCTTTTGTATTCCCGGATTGTAGTTCAAATGATTCAAATGGCTCTGAGCACTATGGGACTTAACTTCTAAGGTTATCAGTCCCCTAGAACTTAGAACTACTTAAACCTAACTAACCTAAGGACATCACACACATCCATGCCCGAGGCAGGATTCGAACCTGTGACCGTAGCGGCCGCGCGGTTCCAGCCCTGAATGTAGTTCTTTTGCACTATAAACACATGCAGTATGGAATGGACTGGGTTTTACCTGTTCTTAAATTGGCCGATATTAAGTGTTTTCTATTCCTGTCTCATATTACTACACCATTTCTATTTCAATTAAAATTAACTTGCTTCTGCTGTTTTCAAATTTACATGTATTGAGTGTTAGGTAGCACGAAATCAATAAATAAAATTTAAATTACAATGGTTTCACGTAGATTTCCAGTTAACAAACATACAGTTGTATCAAATGTTGTAATATAAAGTGGAGTAATGTGAGACGAGGAAAGTTTCACATCAGGGATGAGCCTAATGTGATATCCACTGGCACTGGCATCAATTACCTGCTTCATCCGACGAGACATGGAGATGGCCAGCCTCTGGAAATATATCTCATCGTCAGTGAGACTCTTTCGGGTGTGCAACACTAGTTCCCACAGTTCATCAAGTGTGCATGGGACTGTTGTCGCCCAGTGTAAGTTCATGTGATGCTACCTTTTGGCCCATAAATTTTCCGGCCCTCGATCAGGTCTGCCGATCAGGTCGACGTCACTCTGTTGCGAAAACCATTTCTGAACTATTCGACTCGTGAAAACCGGTGAGTGGTCATGCTGGAAATGGATCACTCCAATGGGGTAGTGTATGCTCACACTCGGCACCATAGTACGAGGGCGGTTCAGAAAGTAACCTCCGATCGGTCACAGTGCGGGTTGTGGGGGGAGTAGCGACGCCATCTGTGCGTTCACGCACTCAACAGGTCAGTCGGCATCAAGCCGTGGTCGAGTGAACGTCGTACCTGCGCTAGTTTAGTTTTTGTGGCAGTTTGAAATGTGTGCTGCAATAGAAAACCCCGCCAAATGTGAAGTGCGTGCAGTCATAAGGTTTTTTACAGCCAAAGGATATTCTGCAGCAGCTATTCATCGTGAGCTTTGTGCCGTGTACGGACCAAGAGTTATGAGTGAAGGAGTTGTCCGTGAATGGGTACGTTTATTTAAAAGCGGACGAGAAAACGTTCATGATGAAGAGAGGAGTGGTAGACCATCATTGGTGACTGACGAACTCGTTCAGACAGTTGATGCAAAAGTTCGTGAAAATCGACGTTTCTCAATGTCGGAGTTGTCTACTGGTTTTCCACAGATTTCTAAGACTCTCTTGTACGAGATAGTGACAGCAAGATTGGGTTACCGTAAGTTCTGTGCACGATGGGTGCCCAAAATTCTTACCGACCACCACAAAACTCAAAGAATGGCCTCTGCATTAGACTTTTTGTCACGTTATGAGGACGAAGGAGAACCATTGTTAAACAGAATCGTGACCGGTGACGAAACCTGGATTAAGTACGTGAACCCTGAGACAAAAGAACAATCAAAGATGTGGGCACATTCAAATTCGCCTACCAAACCAAGAAAAGCCTCGCAAGATTTTTCTGCCAGAAAACTGATGGCAACGGTGTTTTGCGATGCCAAAGGGGTGTTGTTGGTTGAATTCATGGAACGTGGTACGACCATTAATCAAGACGTGTACTGTGAAACAATAAAAAAGTTACGACGGGCTATACAGAACAAACGCCGTGGTATGCTGACTTCCGGTATCGTTTTTTTGCACGATAACGCCCGTCCTCACTCTGCTCGCAGAACAACGGCCCTTCTTGAGTCCTTCAAGTGGGACGTTATCAACCATCCACCTTACATCCCAGACCTGGCGCCAAGTGATTACCACCTCTTCATGCATTTGAAGAAATGGCTCGGGTCACAGCGGTTTGATGACGACGAAGAGCTCAAAGATGCGGTCACAGGCTGGCTCCAGGCACAAGCGGGTGATTTTTATGCAGAAGGAATTTCAAAGCTTGTGAAGAGATACGATAAGTGCCTCAATCGCTATGGAGACTATGTAGAAAAATAGTGCAAAGATGTAGTTGTAAGATGTATATATTAAAATATTTTTATTTAACTTGGTGTATTTTTTTTAAATCAACCGGAGGTTACTTTCTGAACGGCCCTCGTATGTTTCATGACGTTCACATATTGTTGTGTTATGAGGTAACAATAAATTCGATGAAGCATCCTTGTCCCATCAGATGACATCCATCCCCAGCAAGAGACGGTGCTATGACATATATGCGAATGTTGCGCCACAGACGTGCTCCTGTGGCCTGTAGACCATCACCGGACCGTGATTCACTAAGCTAAACATTGACTCATCTTAAAAGATGACGTGGTGCCAGTCACGGTCAACGTTAAAATTAGCGAAGCCAAGCTTATAAAATTTTTGATCATAACAGAGGGCTCTAAGGCCAGCATTCCGTAATCGGTTGCGAACGATTTGCACACACGCAGGGAAATTGGTCTCATTCTTGAGTTGGGCGTCGTTTAAAAACAGACATTCCATAAAGGTGACATCTAACAAGTTGTCTAGCAGAGTCGTCGATAACATCCCAGCCCCGACTCTGGAAGCCGGCAAATTACTCTTGTCGTGCCACCGCTTTATCTACACTACTGGACATTAAAATTGCTACACCAAGAAGAAATGCTGATGATAAACACGTATTCATTGGACAAATATATTGTACTAGAACTGACATGTGATTACATTTTCACGCAATTTGGGTGCATAGATCCTGAGAAATCAGTACCCAGATCAACCACCTCCGGCCGTAATAACGGCCATGATACGCGTGGGTATTGAGTCACACAGAGCCTGGATGGCGTGTAGAGGTACAGCTGCCCATACGGCTTCAGCATGATACCACAGTTCATCAAGAGTAGTGACTGGCGTATTGTGACGAGCCAGTTGCTCGGCCGCCATTGACCAGTCGTTTTCAATTGGTAAGAGATCTGGAGAATGTGATGGCCAGATCAGCAATCGAACATTTTTTGTGTCCATAAAGACCCGTACAGGACCTGCAACATGCGGCCGTGCATTATCCTGCTGAAATGTAGGGTTTCGCAGGGATCGAATGATGGGTAGAGCAACGGGTCGTAACACATCTGAAATGTAACGTCCACTGTTCAAAGTGCCGTCAATGCGAACAAGAGGTGACCGAGACGTGTAACCAATGACACCCCATACCATCACGCCGGGTGATACGCAGTATGGCGATGACGAATACACGCTTCCAATATGCGTTCACCGCGATGTCACCAAACACGGATGCGACCATCATGATGGGATCCTTAACAGGTGGGACTGACGGAGGACACCGAAAGGGTGCAAAAAAGGGCAGCTCGTTTTGTATTATCACGTAATAGGGTAGAGAGTGTGGCAGATATGATACGCGAGTTGGGATGGAAGTCATTAAAGCAAAAACGTTTTTCGTCGCGGTGAGAACTATTTACGAAATTTCAGTCACCAACTTTCTCTTCCGAATGCGAAAATATTTTGTTGAGCCAAACCTAAATAGGTAGGAATGATCATCAAAATAAAATAAGAGAAATCAGAGCTCGACAGAAAGATTTAGGTGTTCGTTTTTCCCGCGCGCTGTTCGGGAGTGGAATGGTAGAGAGATAATATGATTGTGGTTCGATGAACCCTCTGTCAGGCACTTAAATTTGAATTGCAGAGTAATCATGTAGATGTAGATGTAGATGCTGTAAACAGAACCTGGATTCATCCGAAAAAAGTCACGTTTTGCCATTCGTGCACCCAGGTTCGTCGTTGAGTACACCATCGCAGGCACTCCTGTCTGTGATGCAGCGTCAAGGATAACCGCAGCCATGGTCTCCGAGCTGATAGTCCATGCTGCTGCAAACGTTGTCGAACTGTTCGTGCAGATGGTTGTCTTGCAAACGTCCCCATCTGTTGACTCAGGGATCGAGACGTGGCTGCACGATCCGTTACAGCCATGCGGATAAGATGTCTGTCATCCCCACAGCTAGTGACACACGAGGCCGTTGGGATCCAGCACGGCGTTCCGTATTCCCCTCCTGAACCCACCGATTCTATATTCTGCTAACAGTCATTGGATCTCGACCAACGCGAGCAGCAATGTCGCGATACGATAAACCGCAATCGCGATAGGCTACAATCGGACCTTTATCAAAGTCGGAAACGTGATGGTACACATTTCTCCTCCTTACACGAGGCATCACAACAACGTTTCACCAGGCAACGCCGGTCAACTGCTGCTTGTGTATGAGAAATCGGTTGGAAACTTCCCTCATGTCAGCACGTTGCAGGTGTCGCCACCGGCGCCAACCTTGCGTGAGTGCTCTGAAAAGCTAATCATTTGCATATCATAGCATCTTCTTCCTGTCGGTTAAATTTCACTTCTGTAGCACGTCATCTTCGCGGTGTAGCAATTTTAATGGCCAGTCGTGTACTCTGAGTGCAGCGAGGTTCAACGCCGCACCTAGCTGACGTTTCGCGCACTGAAATCATCATGTTGGACATTTGCCAGGACGCTATTTCTCGTTGTTGCTGAGATATTCTGGCAGTAAATTACTGTGGCTCAGTAGGTTATGTTCAACGTAACTCAGCTATATTCGTGTTACGCTTGCAGTACACCAACAAACAATAAAATGTAAAAAAGAGATATGGTATGGAGGTGATGCTTCAGTGGAAGCCCAGAGTTCTAAATGCTGCCGCTCGGCTACCACGTAACTATATCACGGAACTATACTGCTCAAAAGAATTAGGGGAACACCTGTATCTCCATCCGGTACGTTAAATGGCTTTTGATGCAGGTGGTACCTGTGGTCATGTATTGTATAGCTTGAGATCTTCGCTTCCTGTGTGAGCAACAATTAAAGTTATTCGCCATAACACTGTCAGGTGACCCCTGCGAAGGATGTGACTATCCGTGTCCCTGCGTGCTCTAGAGAAGTACATAATGGTTCAAATGGCTCTGAGCACTATGGGACGTAACATCTGAGGTCATCAGTCGCCTAGAACTTACAACTACTTAAACCTAACTAACCTAAGGATATCACACACATCCATGCCCGAGGCAGGATTCGAACCTGCGACCATATCGGTCGCGCGGTTCCAGACTGAAGCGCCTAGAACCGCTCGGCCACACCGGCCGGTTAGAGCAGTACACAGACGGCAGTTGGCATTTGTGTGTGCTATATTCAACCAAGCACATGCAAAGCGACATTTTACTGCAGCACATGTTGCTAGGGCAGTTCATTTGATCCGAGAAGAATGGACTTCTAGTCAGGTTGCTACAGATACCAATATCTCTCCAGCCATATACTGTTGCACTCGCTACAGGGAGACAGGTCAATGCACGAAGCAAGTTGGACAACGTCGCCGGTACATTACGACCACACATGAAGACCGATAATCTGGCCATCTCTGCTTTGCGTCGTTGTATGGCTACCGTCAGAGCACTGCAAGACGATCTCAGAAGGGCAATGGAGTATTTGTGTCCGATCAGACTGTAAGGGACAGGTAACGAGAAAGGACCTTACGACCCAGATGTCCTGTTCGGCTATCCCGCTTGACACAACATTCTCGCAGCTCGCCTTCAGTTCCGCCTTTCCCATGTCACCTGCAACTTCGCCTCTGGCGATACGTGTCATTCAGAGACGATTCCAGATTTTCTCTGACCCAAAGTCGACATACCGTGGTAAGTGGTATCCAGGAAGTCGACTGATTGGGCCAAGGTTCTGTAATGGTGTGGGGAGGCATCAGTGCTGACAGCCATACAGATCTTGTTGTCATTGATAGCCTTACCAAAAAATGGTTCAAATGGCCCTGAGCACTATGGGACTCAACATCTTCGGTCATAAGTCCCCTAGAACTTAGAACTACTTAAACCTAACTAACCTAAGGACATCACACACACCCATGCCCGAGGCAGGATTCGAACCTGCGACCGTAGCAGTCCCGCGGTTCCGGAATGCAGCGCCAGAACCGCTAGACCACCGCGGCCGGCTGATAGCCTTTCCGCTACGCAGTATAACGAGCAGATACTTTTAGACTGTGTGGTGGCTGGTGCATACGTTTGTGGCCCTGAATCCCTTCTCATGTATGATAATGCCGGGGCCCGTGTGGCTTATGACGCCAAGAATTCCAGGCAAAGCCTGGACACGGATGTGATGGGATGGCCAGCGCTGAGTCCCGACCAAGGCCACATCGAGCGGGATATACGTAACAGACTTGTTCGAGATCGTGATTCCACTGCAGACTCTCCAAAATTCTCCAGGGCTCTCGTTGAAGATAGGAAGGTATGCCACAGGTGACCTCTGTGGACTTATAATGAGTTTGTCATGTAGACGTTAGGTGGTGATAATTGCTCAGACAGGACATACGTGTTATTGAAGCACAAAGTCCACTGAAAAGTGGCCAGCATGACGGGATGAATGATTATTTCCACTTTGTTTTCGACACGTGTCAGACATTTCAATTCTTGTTATGTGAATGAATGACAATGTAACGATCGTTATTTGTGTGCGGAAATTGTGAAAGATAAATGTATAAATTTAGAACAAACCCAGTCGTCAGCAGATTTCGAAAGTTTTGTTCCTCTAATTCTTTTTAGCAGTGTGTATAAAATTACCGTTATTTGTTTATTCGAGGCAGAAGCATCTCGGCGTTTCAAAGAGATAAAAGTGAGCTTACATGTGAAACTGTATGCGGTAATTATGTGAAATCACAGTAAATAAAAAGAGGTCTGTAAGTAAAATCGTTACAATAAGAATAGGACAAACTTACAGCTAAAAGTGTGTCGCATGTGGTGTTGCCGTCATTTCCAGTTTGTGTTGCGTTAACTCTTGTGTAATTTGAACACAAGCCAAGGTACCTGTGTATATCAAGACATGCGAATAGTTCTGTTTTATCGACTGTATAATGGGCCCCATCGTCTGACACCAGAATACGTGGTACTCCTATGATGGCGAATACATCAAGAAGGCACGGTAGGAGACCGCATCTCGTGGTCGTGCGGTAGCGTTCTCGCTTCCCACGCCCGGGTTCCCGGGTTCGATTCCCGGCGGGGTCAGGGATTTTCTCTGGCTCGTGATGGCTGGGTGTTGTGTGCTGTCCTTAGGTTAGTTAGGTTTAAGTAGTTCTAAGTTCTAGGGGACTGATGACCATAAATGTTAAGTCCCATAGTGCTCAGAGCCATTTGAACCATTTGGCACGGTAGGATGAGTGGTACAGCAAAGGAACTGATACAGGCAGATATATGTACACTGGCAGAACACGGCGCTGCGGTCGGTAACGCCTATATAAGACAGTAAGTGTCTGGCGTAGTTGTTAGATCGGTTACTCCTGCTACAATGGTAGGTTATCAAGATTTAAGTGAGTTTGAAGGTGGTGTTATAGTCGAAGCACGAGCGATGGGACACAGCATCTCCGGGGTAGCGATGACGTGGAGGTTTTCCCGTACGACCATTTCACGAATGTACCGTTAATATCAGGGATCCAGTAAAACATCAAATCTCCGACACTGCGCTGTGCGAGGTAGCCGGGCGGTCTTGGGCGCATTGCCACGGTTCGCGCGGCTCTCTGCGTCGGCGGTTGGAGTTATCCCTCGGGCATGGGTGTGTATGTTGTCCTTAGCGTAAGTTGGTTTAAGTTAGATCAAGTAGTATGTAAGCCTAGGTACCGATGACCTCTGCAGCTTGGTCCCATAGGAACTTACCACAAATTTCCAATTTTCCCACATCGCTGCGGCCGGAAAAAAGATCCTGCAAGAACGGGACCAACGACGACTGAAGAGAACCGTTCAGCGTGACAGAAGTGCAACCTTTCCGCAAATTGCTGCAGATTTAAATGTTGGGCCATCAATAAGTGTCAGCGTGCGAACTATTCAACGAAACATCATCGATATGGGCTTTCGGAGGCGATGGTCCTCTCTAGTACTCTTGATGACAGCAAGACATGAAGCTTTACGCCTCCCCTGGGCCTCTCAACACCGACATTGGACTGTTGATGACTGGAAACATGATGCATGGTCAGATGAGCCTCTCAAATTGTATCTAGCGGATGGACGTGTATGGGTATGGAGACAACCTCGTGAGTCCATGGACTTGCATGTCGACAGGAGACTGTTTAAGCTCGTGGAGGCTCTGAAGTGGTGTGGGACGTGTGCAGTTGGAGTAATATGGGATCCCTGATACGTCTTGATACGACTCTGACAGGTGACACGTATGTAAGCATCCTGTCTGATCACCTGCATCCATTCATGTCCATTGTGTATTCCGACAGACTTGGGGAATTCCAGCAGGGCAATGTGACACCCCACACATCCAGAATTGCTACAGAGTGGCTCCAGCAACATTCTTCTGAGTTTTAACACTTCTGCTGGCCACCAGATTCCGCAGACGTGAACGTTATTGAGCATATCGTATCAGGGATGCCTTCCAATGTGCTGTTCAGAAGAGATCTACACCCCTTCGTAGTCTTACGGATTTATGGACAGCCCTGTAGGATTCTTGGTGTCAGTTCCCTCCAGCACTACTTCAGACTTTAGTCGAGTCCATGCCACCTCGTGTTGCGGAACTCCTGCGTACTCGCGGGGGCCCTGCACGATATTAGGCAAGTGTACCAGTTTCTTTGGCTCTTCAGCGTATCTTGGTCTCGTAAATGATGAAAGACCAATTCTCAATTTGCCCGAGTAGCAATACTGCAGTCAACGGTTTGGATGCGAAGATGATTGGCTGTTTAAGCTATCCAACAACTTATGGAACGAAACAGCCTGAAGTTGGGACGTGTCCGTTTTGTCAGTGGCCAGTCCGGTGAATAAGGCATGAATAAGGAATGAGACAAGGCACCGCCTTGAGACAGTCGTTAAGAGTCAGAAAAGATTGTTGACAGGCGGTCTGCCACACAGAATTGACGCCCTTTCTGCGCAGCTCATTTAGGGGATATGCGATTTGCGTCACTTGGGCTATGAACTAAATGTAGTAAGTGATTTTACGCTAGAACGAATGCAACTGTTCAAAGTT
Organism: Schistocerca cancellata; assembly: GCF_023864275.1. Taxonomy (NCBI): domain Eukaryota; kingdom Metazoa; phylum Arthropoda; class Insecta; order Orthoptera; family Acrididae; genus Schistocerca; species Schistocerca cancellata. The sequence continues at coordinate 298,009,329 of NC_064626.1, read as the reverse complement.
AGTGGGAGTCGGCATATTAGTGATAGGGTCGTTGTAATCGCGCGTGGGCCTGAGGTTCTTTTGACTAAAACTAAAATTGTGCCCTGAATATATAACGCGGAGGGGGGGGGGGAGGGAGGGGAGGGGGCACTTTTACAACTGACAGTGTGAGGTGTTTTCTTGGAAACGTATGAAAAGGAATTCGCTGTTGTTGCAATATCTGCGTGTGTCGACCCAGTTGTGATATTATGCAAGTAATTAACAGTATGTGGAAGACTTTTAATTAATTTTTCTTAATACTTTTGGAAAAATGGCAGTCCTACTACCAAGCCGAAACGGTAAGAGATTTATCTGGATAAGCCGAACGGCGTATTTAAGGCTAGCAGCATTAAGCGGCACTTGTAGATACACTTTCTTTAGAGCTATCTTTGAAAAATACTACCCGCCGCCCGTTTAGATAACAAATCTTCCAGGTGAGGCACAGCACAGAGATCAGTGTCTGACTGGGCATTTGTAGTGGGCTTAAGATCATTACAAGCGTGTAAAGATTCTTTAGGAGTTTTGAGGAAAACTATAGACATTCGTTCATGGACCGGTTGAACCTGAGGAAATGCCGCCTTGATCTTGAAGCCGTATGATTTCTACTTGAACAGCCCCTCTAGCCACAAGTGGCTTTGGGCGAGTTCTACAATATTTTGGCGCTGGTGGAAGCTTCATGGCACTGTGAGCGTAAAATCATGTGCGCATCCAAGAGTTGTTTCAAAAATCTGTCCTTTTACAAATCCCACAGAGCATCGAAGTCAGAAAAAAGAACTGTTTTAGACGATAAATTCATATGGTCCACTGCTTTGACACCGAAACTGTTAAAGGCCTGTATGCTGAAAATGTTAGTAGCAGTAGAGGAGAGCACAACAAAGACGGTTAGTGCACATTCGACGTTTTTGCACTGTCAGCTACAGTCCTCCGATGAGAAGGGTGGTCTTGCGGCAGTGAGACACGACCTGGCACTGTACCCTTCACAGAGATGGAGAGCTGAGTGGCAAGCGGGTGTCCTCACCAATTAATGAGACGGCAGCGCCAGTGTCTAGCTGTAATTTCACGGACCGGCTGTTAAGTTTCAGTTCCAATGTAAGGTTCCGCAGCGGCGAGCAAGTTGCCTGCTGTGCTGTCGTGACGATGTGGACCGATGTGCTTGCCGCAGGCCCAACAGTTCGCTGCACGGTGCGGAATGCCGGCCGCCGCTGTCATGGTAGGACTGGAGTTTCTTCGACTTGAGTGCAGCACGTCACAACGCCGAGAGTGAGGGCGTTCCTGAACTGTCCAGTTAACATTATACAAAATTTCACGATGCTGAGGGGGAGCAGAATGTTTGACGTACTTAAATCACTCACAAGATGCCAGCGAACCAGACGGCTGTAAACTTGGGTGAGACCGAGGCAGAAAAAGAAGATGATGAGTCATAGTCATCAGGTGACTGCTATTTGTGATGGCGAAAAGCTATCTTCGATACCTGAACATTAGTTGTTAGTTGCTTCAGAAGCAACTTTGAAAGATTTAGCAGTTTTCATCGCTTTACCAAGACTAGAGTCGGAAGTGGCCAAAGCTTTCGCTGTCGGGAACAAGGCTGAAAATCATATTCTAAATCTATGATACCATATACAGCTCTGGCACCTCCAAGTCAGCAGTCCCTTCTGCTGAAGACTATTTGTGCATGTTGTTTATGACATTGATTAAATTGGAGGTTAGTAGCAGCAAGGTGTGACTGAAGACTGCAGTATTCGGTTATCAGAGTACATAGTTCAAACAACTAGTGTTTGAGAACGGTCGTAACTTTTGCAACACTTAGTGCAAACACTACTAGGAGAGAGGAGCTACTGCTTTCCAGAAATGCTATAAGCAAGAAAATCTAGTTCATAACGTTGGATGTACACGTCGCAACTCTTTGAAGACTCGTCAAAACAACGAAATGAAAGCTGAAGGGAGAGATTCGAGATAAAAATATAGTCTCGGTTGCGGAGTCGTTCTTTTTTTTCAAATTTCAGCGATACCTTTCGCCTTGGTAAGCATCTTCATTTGATCTATAACGCAAAAAAATCACAAAAACAAGTATAAGCAGACGTCCTGATCCCATCTTGTGCAAGAACGCCCTCTGCGGGAAAAGTTTTCATTCAAACTTACAGAAACTGGACACGACGCACGTCGTCCATACAAATGATTACACGATGTGAATACATCGGCAAAATGCTATCAAAGAGTTGAAAGTCTTCAACGTCTGTTAACTGGGTTCCTGAAGAGAGCCGGATGGATGGAAAAGCGCTGCGAAAAAATTTTTAACGTTTGAAAAACTGGAATTAATAAGATTTGAAAAGAGCGGGTGAGTAGTTAGTGAAAATAAATACCGAAAAATCCTTTAATTACCTTGCTCTTTGCCATGCGTAAAGGACGCCGCACAAGTTAGGAACACTTGCACAGCAGAGCTTCCTGGAGAAGGAACACATGTATGTGCGGCCCCGCTGACAAGCACAGAATGCGGAAAACTATGGACTAGGGCTTCGAGCGGAAATAGTGCTGCGGAATCCGATGGATGGCGTTGGCCCGTTTGCACATTATCCTAACTAACCTAAGGGCATCACACACATCCATGCCCGAGGCAGGATTCGAACCTGCGACCGGAGCGGTCACGCTGTTCCAGACTGAAGCGCCTAGAACCGCTCGGCCACTCCGGCCGGCTATTTGAACTGTACGACAGAGTATTATCCTCCTCAAAAAAAGTGGCAAATGTTATATTAATTACCATAGTTAATAATCGAAAATGTCACCTTCAAGTTTTTTAACTTATTTAGTACAATTAGCAGCAGCGTAATGGGCATTTTATGTAACCACTCCAATGCATGGCCAACTACCATTGTTATTTAGAATTTTGGGAAAATTCTGTCAATTTTTCGACCAATTTTGTCCCATGTTTATAGATCCTCAACCAAAGACTCGTGTAAATATCAGGCTTTAAATGTTCAACAATTACTGTACCCCGCAGAGGCAGCCGTGCGGTCTGAGGCGTCTTGCGGTTCGCACGGCTGCCCCCGTCGGAGGTTCGAGTCCTCCCTTGGGCATGGGTGTGTGTGTTGTCCTTAGCGTAAGTTAGATTAAGTAGTGCGTAAGCCTAGGGACCGATGAGCTCAGCAGTTTGGTCCCACAGTCCTTACCACAATTTTTTTTCCCAATTACCATAGTGCATCATTGAAACAAATAGACCTCAGTACATACCAAGTCTACATTTCACGATAATGAACATGTCCCTACATTATTAATGTGTGATGTCTAAGTGTGTTAAGCACTCCAAGGTATGACCACCTCCTATAGCTATTTACAGTTTTTGGTTAATTTTTTAAGTTTTTCAACCAATTTTCTCCCACGTTTTAAGATCATCAACCAAAGACACACGTAAACATGATACTTCTATTGTTTAACAATTACCACAATGTATTATTTAAACAAATAAACTCTTTACTAAATACCAACGCTACATTGTAAGGAACTTGTTCCTGTGTTATTAACGTATGATGTACACACACACCACCACCACCACCACCACAACCACCTGTGGTGTCACCGCCAGACATCACACTTGTGTTAACGTGCCACAGCAATGCCTCGGCGACGTAATTGGCGACGTCGCGTGCGGCACAGCGTTCCAGTGTATCGTGCACTGAAGGCCATAGACATTGATCTGGCTGGACAATTCAATAAGCAACAGTTAATAGGAGGCCCGAATGTGTTTCTAGGCACTCCTTTAAATCGGCCGCGGTCCGTTAGTATACATCGGACCCATGTGTCGCCACTATCAGTGATTGCAGACCGAGCGCCGCCACACGGCAGGTCTAGTCTAAAGAGACTCCCAAGCACTCGCCCCAGTTGTACAGCCGACTTTGCTAGCGATGGTTCACTGTCTACATACGCTCTCATTTGCAGAGACGACAGTTTAGCATAGCCTTCAGCTACGTCATTTGCTACGACCTAGCAAGGCGCCATATTCAGTTACTATAATTACTTCAAGAATGTATTCTGAACAGATAATTTTGTGAATCATGTACCGTCAAGAGCGACGTTCATCATTAATGGATTAAAGTTAAGTATCAAACTAATTACGTCAGCTTTCTGAATTCTCATTCCTTGTCATGTTCCAGACCTCACGTCAGTATAGCTCTTCCCTCCTCACGCCACCCTGCGTGAGCTAAAACGCGTGCATTTCGGCCTCCACTCGTAACACGGTGTTGGCTCTTCTGCCAACACAAAACCACCACCACCAAATTTACACGGTAAACAAATAACCCCAACCGACATGTGTTGCTAACCATCACCACTGGCATAAAAATGGCTTCACAGTGCGTTAAAAACGATGATGTCGATAGCAGGATGCGTTAGAGGAATCGGACACATTAAAATTATAGTATACTTGCAAATAACGGCGGGAAACTCCGAGTGGAGGCGTTTCTACAGACAATTTTACGTTGAAAGAACACTCAAGATATTGGTAAACAGCACTACAAAGAGTTTCTCCTACTTGTGCTGTTACTGCCACCATTGGTATTGGATAGAAATGGTAGCGGAGTGCTCTTTATTTAAAACAAACAAAAAATATCTTTCATTATCTGCTCCATAAGCGGGTGCGTCCTCTGCACTTTCTATTTGCACCGTACCGCCAGGATAGGGTTCTTCCCGCTACGACGTTAGTTGCGCTATTGGAATGTGAATGGGCTGCTCTCTGTTGCACAAAAAGTGTCCCACAGACCTGCTAGATGACGGTGTTAGAGGGTGAGTGAGGTGGATAATGGTTTCTTGGCTACACTCTGTCACACTGACAAACGGATCTGAGACGGGCAACAGCCAAGGTATCAGTCACGCCAAGAGCTGTAACTCGCGCCTAAGATATGGCAGCTACCATTTACAGCATTTATTGCGTAGTGAGACTGCAACATATTTCGACATATACCGCCACGTGTTTGTAGTGTTAGGGCAGCAAGGATTCTGAGATACTCGTAGGCATTTTAAGGCTGATATCATTTCTGGTCGCTTATTGCCAGTAGCATAGTGGGACTACAGCACGTTTCCACATATACTGCTATGTGGTTCGTCTCGTTGGAGCAGTAAGGATGCTGACGTATGGGTGAAGGCAGCATCTTATACACATCAAAACCATCATGAATCAATCAATCATGTAATGTAATTTTTTTAACGATGTTAACGTGTGTTCTAAATTTAGGAGACATAACAGGAATTGACTCCATGATCATGTGACATTCTTAAGCGATTCATCATACAAATGTATTGAACAACTAGCTGAAATACCAAGAAGTATGGCAAAGGTGCACAAACAGTGAAGCAGGAAGAATGCATTATTTTAATTGTATGTGATTCAAGGGTAAATAGGATTTGGTTATGAGTACACGCACTTAAAACTATTTATAGCTGACTGCCGTTTATTGTATTTGATTCTTTAGGTATTTAACTGCAATTAATGTCTTGCGCAGAATTCGAGTAACCAAACCTAACTGGAAAATGTCCTTCCTCACATACGTGTTCGTTTGACATACTCTGGCGTCAACAGGGACGCAACTTGATCTTTTTCAATTTTGCTTTGAAACCGATGAATAAGTTTTCTAGCGGTTTATGTCTAACAGCGAACTGCAGAAGATGAATGATTCGAAAGGGATCTTGATGCAGGAAAATGTAACGCACTGCGCATAAATAGGCAGAAAGGCCCACTACTGTTCTGTTACACTACTGGCGATAAATCACAGGATATTTATAGGTGGAACTTTGCTATTCATGTAGTACACGCACACAGACCACTTTTCTCCTCTCATACCCCCACATACCTCTATTAGCAGACCTCTCATTATTTATCATTAGAAATGTTTAAATGTGATGCGTGTACATCGTTTTTTTCCTTACCTTTCGTTTTAGAGAATCATTCCACTTTGGATTGATTCGGATGATTACTTAGAAATATTTACGGTTGCAAATACATATGGCTCACGGCTCGTAGGTGCAAGGAAAGAATACCACAGCATCCAGAATCCGAACAAAGAATACTTTGCTAATCTAACATAAAAAAAAAAAAACGAATCGAGGGAAGAGGACTTAGCACATGTCAGCAACTTTTCTGCTGTATTATTATCCAGAGAACTAGAATTTCTAGCACCTTAGCGAGCAAAGGGATGCTTACCAATTTATAGGACCACACTAGAAGGATATACCTAAGTACACACTGTAAATATTGCTGGGAGTTACGAAAAATCATAACATAACTTTTATATAATACTTGCATCGTCCTTGTTAACAATCTTTTGTTTCATAGGTATACAATTGAAACCATAAACAGACCGAGAATAAAACGTCCGCCGCTCGTGGTCTCGCGGTAGCGTTCTCGCTTCCCGAGCACGGGGTCCCGGGTTCGATTCCCGGCGGGGTCAGGGATTTTCACCTGCCTCGAGATGACTGGGTGTTTGTGTTGTCCTCATCATTTCATCATCATCCAGGAAAGTGGCGAAATTGGACTGAGCAAAGGTTGGGAAATTGTACGGGCGCTAATAACCACGCAGTTGAGCGCCCCACAAACCAAACATCATCATCATCATCATCAGACCGAGAATAATCTATAACCTTTTCATGGTCTTAGTTGCCTGTACGGTGTACTTCTATACCAGGCAGCTTTCGTGTGTCCTTGTTACCCTAGTAGACAAAACGCAGAATGATATCTGTAATCGCAAATGGTTTAAGTCTGCTTCACACTTTGGTTTCTTTAAGTGTTGTGTGTCTCGATAGAGAATTTCGATGCATGCTCTATCACTAATAAAAATGTGACTCCCACCTTTAATAGAGTATTCATGTACTGTATAACACCTATGTCGTCTTCGCTTGAGACTGTGTTAGCAAAGATCTGCACTATGCACATCACCCTCTGTTTTAGCAGAGTATCCTACAAGTTGAATTAGGTACAACTGTCAGTCCCCTTGTTTTAGTAGACTGATTGCTGTGTGGTACCGCCTACCATAATTAATAAATGCTCCATTAAAAACACAGTCTTCTAAGGCACAAACACACCCAACTTCCATTGTACTGATTTTGAAATGCAGTTTGCTTACGAAAAATATCCAGTATTGCAACAGTAAATCGGATACGTAACACAGTTTCCCATCAAGAGATAGCCTAAAATATGGCTGTCAGTCCTCGTTTGTAGCAAAGTATTGCTATGTGGTGTTGCTTCCTGCCATTAAGAAAATGTTTCATTAAAAGTACAGTCTTCTGCTGCATATACACTCACCAATGCCCATCCTCCTGATTTTGAAAAGCATTTTGCTTGCAGAAACAGTTAGTACTCTAGCAGAGCAATGGAATCAGATCTTTAACATAAATTTCCACAAAGTTCACAAAAAATAATTAAAACTATAGGCAGACAGAGCATCGTCTACAACCTGAAACTTATCTTATGGGGCTATAAGGCAGCCACTAAATTGCGAGTGATACGTGGGCGTACAGTACGCAGCAAATGCGAGCGTTATTCTTTCTTGCGTAAAAAGAACCTCTCCACTTTCAGCTACGTAAAGGAAAGTCGCGTACGTTGAGAACAGGAACATTTATTGGTAATGAAAAGGATAAGTAACCTGTTGCTATGACAGTTAACTACGGTATATTATATTACAAACTAAAACCACAGAGTTCTAGTGTCTTTTCTTAGGTATGGAATAAGCGCACACGTCAGCGCCCCAGGCGGCGAGCGGGCGAACTTCTTTGGCGTAACTGGGCAAACAGCTAATCGCGCTGCAGAACACACGATGTCCGCCGTCGCCACAAACCTTTTCCTGATCTTGATAATCTGGGACTGATGACCTCAGAAGTTAAGTCCCATAGTGCTCAGAGCCGATTGAACCATTTGATAATCTGGAAGGCGCACTTGTACACCAGTCTGTTTTCGTGAGTTTGTATTAACTCAGTAGACTAATAACAGAACTTCAGTTGAGCTACATATATGTTTTCTACTGAAAGGGAGCCAGTCCTCAACCGGTAATATCCACATTTTTGATGGTATTGTGGAGAACAGTGTCCTGGATTAGGTTTTATTAATATGGCACTTACGTACAAAACTTGAGTGATCTAAGATGATACTGATCTACATGAAACTGGTACAATAGTCCAGGCAGTCGATCCATTAGACACTCATTTTAACATTGCCCAGTTACTTCGTAGAAATAGTGTATTTGTTTTTTTTAAATAACGCGCTGCAGTAATTGTTAAACATTAAACAACAGGACGCCGACATATGCTGACTGTCAGATGCGTTGATGCCCTGCCGAGTTAGTGACAAGAGCCTGACCCACCACACAGCGGCATGACTCGAAGGTGCAGTTGTTAAGGATGTGCTACAGCGGGATTTGATGGACCGTGGAGGAGACACCCCGCATTGTTGGCGTCTGCAAAGAAGTGACTAGGATTTGCAAATGTACTTGTCAATGTAGTGTAAGCTGTGCAGAATATCCAAAACATCAACTTATCTTCTACATTCCTCATGTCCAAAGTATCATGTAAACTAGTGTGCATATAGTAAACAGCATTGAATCTACACTCCTGGAAATTGAAATAAGAACACCGTGAATTCATTGTCCCAGGAAGGGGAAACATTATTGACACATTCCTGGGGTCAGATACATCACATGATCACACTGACAGAACCACAGGTACATAGACACAGGCAACAGAGCATGCACAATGTCGGCACTAGTACAGTGTATATCCACCTTTCGCAGCAATGCAGGCTGCTATTCTCCCATGGAGACGATCGTAGAGATGCTGGATGTAGTCCTGTGGAACGGCTTGCCATGCCATTTCCACCTGGCGCCTCAGTTGGACCAGCGTTCGTGCTGGACGTGCAGACCGCGTGAGACGACGCTTCATCCAGTCCCAAACATGCTCAATGGGGGACAGATCCGGAGATCTTGCTGGCCAGTGTAGTTGACTTACACCTTCTAGAGCACGTTGGGTGGCACGGGATACATGCGGACGTGCACTGTCCTGTTGGAACAGCAAGTTCCCTTGCCGGTCTAGGAATGGTAGAACGATGGGTTCGATGACGGTTTGGATGTACCGTGCACTATTCAGTGTCCCCTCGACGATCACCAGTGGTGTACGGCCAGTGTAGGAGATCGCTCCCCACACCATGATGCCGGGTGTTGGCCCTGTGTGCCTCGGTCGTATGCAGTCCTGATTGTGGCGCTCACCTGCACGGCGCCAAACACGCATACGACCATCATTGGCACCAAGGCAGAAGCGACTCTCATCGCTGAAGACGACACGTCTCCATTCGTCCCTCCATTCACGCCTGTCGCGACACCACTGGAGGCGGGCTGCACGATGTTGGGGCGTGATCGGAAGACGGCCTAACGGTGTGCGGGACCGTAGCCTAGCTTCATGGAGACGGTTGCGAATGGTCCTCGCCGATACCCCAGGAGCAACAGTGTCCCTAATTTGCTGGGAAGTGGCGGTGCGGTCCCCTACGGCACTGCGTAGGATCCTACGGTCTTGGCGTGCATCCGTGCGTCGCTGCGGTCCGGTCCCAGGTCGACGGGCACGTGCACCTTCCGCCGACCACTGGCGACAACATCGATGTACTGTGGAGACCTCACGCCCCACGTGTTGAGCAATTCGGCGGTACGTCCACCCGGCCTCCCGCATGCCCACTATACGCCCTCGCTCAAAGTCCGTCAACTGCACATGCGGTTCACGTCCACGCTGTCGCGGCATGCTACCAGTGTTAAAGACTGCGATGGAGCTCCGTATGCCACGGCAAACTGGCTGACACTGACGGCGGCGGTGCACAAATGCTGCGCAGCTAGCGCCATTCGACGGCCAACACCGCGGTTCCTGGTGTGTCCGCTGTGCCGTGCGTGTGATCATTGCTTGTACAGCCCTCTCGCAGTGTCCGGAGCAAGTATGGTGGGTCTGACACACCGGTGTCAATGTGTTCTTTTTTCCATTTCCAGGAGTGTATAATTTTTACGCAAGTTTGCTAATGTGCGTTAACTTTCCTCTAAAAACAGTCCGTTTTATGTCAAAAGCAGTATTGATACTGTCGAAGATACCAAGCAAAATATGACTCGCATTATGATAACTGACTTAAAATTAGGCAAACCCTGAGCTACGGCTTTAGTTACTAATCCAAGTCATCGAGATGAATGTGAGCAAAATGTATTCAGTCACTGCAACCTAGCCAGTTAGGGGTAGTACCTATACAGGGTGTTACAAAAAGGTACAGCCAAACTTTCAGGAAACATTCCTCACACACAAAGAAAGAAAATATGTTATGTGGACATGTGTCCGGAAACGCTTACTTTCCATGTTACAGCTAATTTTATTACTTCTCTTCAAATCACATTAATCATGGAATGGAAACACACAGCAACAGAACTTACCAGCGTGACTTCAAACACTTTGTTGCAGGAAATGTTCAAAATGTCCTCCGTTAGCGAGGATACATGCATCCACCCTCCGTCGCATGGAATCCCTGATGCGCTGATGCAGCCCTGGAGAATGGCGTATTGTATCACAGCCGTCCGCAATACGAGCACGAAGACTCTCTACATTTGATACCGGGGTTGCGTAGACAACAGCTTTCAAATGCCCCCATAAATGAAAGTCAAGAGGGTTGAGGTCAGGAGAGCGTGGAGGCCATGGAATTGGTCCGCCTCTACCAATCCATCGGTCACCGGATCTGTTGTTGAGAAGCGTACGAACACTTCGACTGAAATGTGCAGGTGCTCCATCGTGCATGAACCACATGTTGTGTCGTACTTGTAAAGGCACATGTTCTTGCAGCACAGGTAGAGTATCCCATATGAAATCATGATAACGTGCTCCATTGAGCGTAGGTGGAAGAACATGGGGCCCAATCAAGACATCACCAACAATGCCTGCCCAAACGTTCACAGAAAATCTGTGTTGATGACGTGATTGCACAATTGCGTGCGGATTCTCGTCAGCCCACACATGTTGATTGTGAAAATTTACAATTTGATCATGTTGGAATGGAGCCTCATCCGTAAAGAGAACATTTGCACTGAAATGAGGATTGACACATTGTTGGATGAACCATTCGCAGAAGTGTACCCTTGGAGACCAATCAGCTGCTGATAGTGCCTGCACACGCTGTACATGGTACGGAAACAACTGGTTCTCCCGTAGCACTCTCCATACAGTGACGTGGTTAACGTTACCTTGTACAGCAGCAACTTCTCTGAGGCTGACATTAGGGTTATCGTCAACTGCACGAAGAATTTTCTCGTCCATTGCAGGTGTCCTCGTCGTTCTAGGTCTTCCCCAGTCGCGAGTCATAGGTTGGAATGTTCCGTGCTCCCTAAGACGCCGATCAATTGCTTCGAACGTCTTCCTGTCGGGACACCTTCGTTCTGGAAATCTGTCTCGATACAAACGTAGCGCGCCACGGCTATTGCCCCGTGCTAATCCATACATCAAATAGGCATCTGCCAACTTCGCATTTGTAAACATTGCACTGACTGCAAAACCACATTCGTGATGAACACTAACCTGTTGATGCTACGTACGGATGTGCTTGATGCTAGTACTGTGTACTGTAGAGCAATGAGTCGCATGTCAACACAAGCACCGAAGTCAACATTACCTTCCTTCAATTGGGCCAAGTGGCGGTGAATCGAGGAAGTACAGTACATACTGACAAAACTAAAATGAGCTCTAACATGGAAATTAAGCGTTTCCGGACACATGTCCACATAACATCTTTTCTTTATTTGTGTGTGAGGAATGTTTCCTGAAAGTTTGGCCGTACCTTTTTGTAACACCCTGTATTTTGTGTAAATTCATATGAATCTATTACCCTCAGTTGCGTTATTTAATAGGCGTACCCATTTCATTTTTGTATAGTCTAGCACCGTATCAGCTGACCCATAATTTCCGCAAATTTTCACAGCCCTTACGAATGCTTTTCATCTCTCCACTTGCAGTTAACACCCTAAGAGGAAAGTGACTACCATGTGCTTATCAGTATCAAGTTGTGTGATTCCCTCATCTGCCAAATTTCGCATATTTTTCTTATTTTCCATATTTTTATATAATTTCTATATTTTTCATATTTTTCCATATTATATGTGTAAATGTGCAAGTCAATCAGTGCAAATCAACCAGTCAAATCTAAAGGCTATAAATTCAACTAAATATCTAGAAATTACAATTACGAACAACTTAAACTGGAAGGAACACATAGAAAATGTTGTGGGGAAGGCTAACCAAAGACTGCGATTAACTGCCAGGACACTTAGAAAATGTAACAGATCTACTAAGGAGACTGCTTACACTATGCTCGTCCGTCCTCTTTTAGAATACTGCAGCGTGGTGTGGGATCCTTACCAGGTAGGATTGACAGAGTACATCGAAAAAGTTCAAAAACGGGCAGCACGTTTTGTATTATCGCGAAATATGGGAGAGAGTGTCACTGAAATGATACAGGATTTGTGGTGGACATCATCAAAACAAAGGCGCTTTTCGTTGCTGCGGAATCTTCTCGCGAAATTCCAATCACCAACTTCTCCTCCGAATGCGAAGATATTTTGTTGACACCGACCTACATAGGGAGAAACGATCACCATGATAAAATAAGAGAAATCAGAGCTCGTACGGAAAGATATAGGTGTTCGTTCTTTCCGCGCGCTATACGAGATTGAAGGTGGTTCGATGAACCCTCTGCCAGGCACTTAAATGTGATTTGCAGAGTATCCATCTAAATGTAGATACAGAAGAACATTCATGCAATTATTGCTTAACCTTTTTCTTTAGAATAAAACGGTGGTTCAGATTCACCACCACGCCAGAGTCTCTCAAATGTGTCTGCAAGATCACTTCTTCCTCTTCTTCTAAATTCCCCCCCCCCCCCCCATAAAAAAACCTTCGTCAATATACAATGTTAACTGCTGAATCCAATCCATATATGCGCCAAAACAAACATGGTTTGTGATGGGAGTTGAGTGCTGGCTTTAGATATCGTAAATACAGCTTTCTGCCGACTGATTCTTAGAAAATCTCACTCTATGATCAGCTAGCAACGATGATATCAGTTTGTATTTGTATTGTATTGTATGGAACTGGGGACCTAGAAACGATGGAGACGCTTCGTCCCCGCCGTAGCCCGCAGTGGTACACAACCCCACAACAGGCTACAGCAGTCCACTCATCCCCCCGTCGCCTCACACCAAACCCAAGGTTATTGTGCGGTTCGGCCCCCAGTGGACCCTCCTGGGCTCATCTCACACCCGTGTAGCACCAGTGTTTGCGTGGCAGAGAAATTATGGTGTACATGTACGTGGAGAAAGTGTTTGCGCAGCAATCGCCGACATAGTGTACCTGAGGCGGAATAAGGGGAACCAGCCCGCATTCGCCGAGGCAGATGGAAAACGGCCTTAAAAACTATCCACAGACTGGCCGGCACACCGACCTCGACATTAATCCGCCGGGCGGATTCGTGCCGGTGTGCGGACATTTGCCACGCCGGACATTTGCCACGATTTTACCTGCTCCGAAGGGTTGGGTCCCTTGTCTCACCCTCCTCCTCATCGCTAACTGAGCCTTTCCGCTCGTTTACTTAACATAGAACCAGAATCTCTTTGGATTCTCCGCCACATTTCTAGAGAGAGTTTCGTTGTGGAAACTATTGAATGCATCTCGCATTGAAATCCGCACCAAATTTCTAGCCTCAGTAAAACTTCGTCAATCTTGGAGATTTTGCGTTCGTCTAAATTATACTTGCCTTTTTCGGTGCTCGTGCAGAAGCTTTCTGTCCTGTTTTGTGTACCATGGGGGATCAGTTCCGTCTCTTATTAATTTATTCGGTATGAATCTCTCGAGTGCTGTTGATACTATTTCTTTGAACTTAAGCCACATATGGTCTTCACTTACATCGTTTGGAAGGATTGGAGACTGTCTCTTAGAAAGACGTCAACCGAATTTTTAGTAGCTTTTATAAATAGATATATTTCGCGTTTAGTTTTGGTGAATTTCTTTGTTACGGAATTGAGCCTCGCTACGACTGTAATCCCTGTATCCGTCGTGATGCTCAGGACTATTTGTGGCTAAGACGTCAAGTGTGTTTTCGTAACCATTTACTATTTGAATGCCCTCGTGAACTAATTGTTTAAAATAATTTTAAAAAAGCATTTAGAACAATTACGGAAGTTGTTTTTTAACTACAATAGGGTCTGAAAATGAATTTTTGTCAACATACGGAAGGTAGATTGAAGTCACTGCCAACTATAATTGTATGAGTAGGGTACCTATTTGTGATGAGACTCAAGTTTTCCTTGAACTGTTCAGCAACTGTTTCATCTGAGACCGGGGGGCGATAAAAGGAGCCAGTTATTAATTTATTTCGGTTGTCGAATATAACCTCTGCCCATACGAAGTCACAGGAACTATCTGCTTCAATGTCGCTTGTGAGCTGGAACACACAGTACATTATTTTGCCTTGTTGTGCTTCTTGTTTCTGTTGTAGTGCAGATCATAACAGTTACGGCTTTTCCCTCCAAAACCTAGGATGCTTTCTCTGTGACCCTGAAACACCAGAGCTAAACAATGCAGAACAACAATGTACGTTACAAGCATTACTTTATTTCTTATTTCTAACATTTTAAAATTGTACGTCGACTTTCCCCCCATGAACCATGGACCTTACCGTTGGTGGGGAGGCTTGCGTGCCTCAGCGATACAGATAGCCGTACCGTAGGTACAACCACAACGGAGGGGTATCTGTTGAGAGGCCAGACAAACGTGTGGTTCCTGAAGAGGGGCAGCAGCCTTTTCAGTAGTTGCAGGGGCAACAGTCTGGATGATTGACTGATCTGGCCTTGTAACAATAACCAAAACGGCCTTGCTGTGCTGGTACTGCGAACGGCTGAAAGCAAGGGGAAACTACAGCCGTAATTTTTCCCCGAGGGCATGCAGCTTTACTCTATGATTAAATGATGATGGCGTCCTCTTGGGTAAAATATTCCGCAGGTAAAATAGTCCCCCATTCGGATCTCCGGGCGGGGACTACTCAAGAGGATGTCGTTATCAGGAGAAAGAAAACTGGCGTTCTACGGATCGGGGCGTGGAATGTCAGATCCCTTAATCGGGCAGGTAGGTTAGATAATTTAAAAAGGGAAATGGATAGGTTAAAGTTAGATATAGTGGGAATTAGTGAAGTTCGGTGGCAGGAGGAACAAGACTTCTGGTCAGGTGACTACAGGGTTATAAACACAAAATCAAATAGGGGTAATGCAGGGGTAGGTTTAATAATGAATAGGAAAATAGGAATGCGGGTAAGCTACTACAAAAAGCACAGCGAACGTATTGTTGTGGCCAAGATAGATACGAAGCCCACACCTACTACAGTAGTACAAGTTTATACGCCAACTAGCTCTGCAGATGACGAAGAAATTGAAGAAATGTATGATGAAATAAAAGAAATTATTCAGATAGTGAAGGGAGACGCAAATTTAATAGTCATGGGTGACTGGAATTCGAGTGTAGGAAAAAGGAGAGAAGGAAATGTAGAAGGTGAATATGGATTGGGGCTAAGAAATGAAAGAGGAAGCCGCTTGGTAGAATTTTGCACAGAGCACAACATAATCATAGCTAACACTTGGTTTAAGAATAATGAAAGAAGGTTGTATACATGGAAGAACCCTGGAGATACTAAAAGGTATCAGATAGATTATATAATGGTAAGACAGAGATTTAGGAACCAGGTTTTAAATTGTAAGACATTTCCAGGGGAAGATGTGGACTCTGACCACAATCTATTGGTTATGACCTGTAGATTAAAACTGAAGAAACTGCAAAAAGGTGGGAATTTAAGGAGATGGGACCTGGATAAACTGAAAGAACCAGAGGTTGTACAGAGTTTCAGGGAGAGCATAAAGGAACAATTGACAGGAATGGGGGAAAGAAATACAGTAGAAGAAGAATGGGTAGCTTTGAGGGATGAAGTAGTGAAGGCAGCAGAGGACCAAGTAGGTAAAAAGACGAGGGCTAGTAGAAATCTTTGGGTAACAGAAGAAATATTGAATTTAATTGATGAAAGGAGAAAATATAAAAATGCAGTAAATGAAGCAGGTAAAAAGGAATACAAACTTCTTAAAAATGATATCGGCAGTCAGTGCAAAATGGCTAAGCAGGGATGGCTAGAGGACAAATGTAAGGATGTAGAGGCTTATCTCACTAGGGGTAAGATAGATACTGCCTACAGGAAAATTAAAGAGACCTTTGGAGATAAGAGAACCACTTGTATGAACATCAAGAGCTCAGATGGAAACCCAGTTCTAAGCAAAGAAGGGAAAGCAGAAAGATGGAAGGAGTATATACAGGGTCTATACAAGAACGATGTACTTGAGGACAATATTATGGAAATGGGAGAGGATGTAGATGAAGATGAAATGGGAGATATGATACTGCGTGAAGAGTTTGACAGAGCACTGAAAGACCTGAGTCGGAACAAGGCCCCCGGAGTAGACAACATTCCATTGGAACTACTGACGGCCTTGGGAGAGCCAGTCCTGTCAACACTCTACCATCTGGTGAGCAAGATGTATGAAACAGGCGAAATACCCTCAGACTTCAAGAAGAATATAATAATTCCAATCCCAAAGAAAGCAGGTGTTGACTGATGTGAAAATTACCGAACAATCAGTTTAATAAGCCACAGCTGCAAGATACTAACACGAATTCTTTACAGACGAATGGAAAAACTAGTAGAAGCCGACCTCGGGGAAGATCAGTTTGGATTCCGTAGAAACACTGGAACACGTGAGGCAATACTGACCTTACGACTTATCTTAGAAGAAAGATTAAAGAAAGGTAAACCTACGTTTCTAGCATTTGTAGACTTAGAGAAAGCTTTTGACACTGTTGACTGGAATACTCTCTTTCAAATTCTAAAGGTGGCAGGGGTAAAATACAGGGAGCGAAAGGCTATTTACAATTTGTACAGAAACCAGATGTCAGTTATAAGAGTCGAGGAACATGAAAGGGAAGCAGTGGTTGGGAAAGGAGTAAGACAGGGTTGTAGCCTCTCCCCGATGTTATTCAACCTGTATATTGAGCAAGCACTAAAGGAAACAAAAGAAAAATTCGGAGTAGGTATTAAAATCCATGGAGAAGAAATAAAAACTTTGAGGTTTGCCGATGACATTGTAATTCTGTCAGAGACAGCAAAGTACTTGGAAGAGCAGTTGAATGGAATGGACAGTGTCTTGAAAGGAGATTATAAGATGAACAACAACAAAAGCAAAACGAGGATAATGGAATGTAGTCGAATTAAGTCGGGTGATGCTGAGGGAATTAGATTAGGAAATGAGACACTTAAAGTAGTAAAGGAGTTTTGCTATTTGGGGAGCAAAATAACTGATGATGGTCGAAGTAGAGAGGATATAAAATGTAGACTGGCAATGGCAAGGAAATCGTTTCTGAAGAAGAGAAATTTGTTAACATCGAGTATAGATTTAAGTGTCAGGAAGTCATTTCTGAAAGTATTTGTATGGAGTGTAGCAATGTATGGAAGTGAAACATGGACGATAAATAGTTTGGACAAGAAGAGAACAGAAGCTTTCGAAATGTGGTGCTACAGAAGAATGCTGAAGATTAGATGGGTAGACCACATAACTAATGAGGAAGTATTGAATAGGATTGGGGAGAAGAGAAGTTTGTGGCACAACTTGACCAGAAGAAGGGATCTGTTGGTAGGACATGTTCTGAGACATCAAGGGATCACCAATTTAGTATTGAAGGGCAGCGTGGAGGGTAAAAATCGTAGAGGGAGACCAAGAGATGAATACACTAAGCAGATTCAGAAGGATGTAGGTTGCAGTAGGTACTAGGAGATGAAGAAGCTTGCACAGGATAGAGTAGCATGGAGAGCTGCATCAAACCAGTCTCAGGACTGAAGACCACAACAACAACAACAACGTCGACTTTACATGACATCATAGATGTTCTTATCTCTATTTAGTGAACGTATTTTCAGTCATGTTTTGAACACTGTCCCGCTACACTTTCTTAACTAATGTTTCGCCGCAAGGGATATCGCATTTTAGAGAGTAAATTAATATGGAGTATGTCGTTCTTCTTTTCAAACATTCACTTAGCCATTTGTTCTTTCCTTATTGTCTTTTGGGCATGCAGTTGTAGTAATTAAAGTAGGCACAAGTGCAGTGATAAAAAAGAAATGATTAGCGTGCATCCGTATTCTCTTTACATCGTTCCTTTCTTGTTGCTCCCATGGCGATTGACTGTTTCTATCGCAATCAGTAAGCGTGAAAGGAAGCTACCGTACAGACAGATGGATCTATATTTATACTTGTTGTTGTTGTTGTGGTCTTCAGTCATGAGACTGGTTTGATGCAGCTCTCCATGCTACTCTATCCTGTGCAAGCTTCTTCATCTCCCAGTACCTACTGCAACCTACATCCTTCTGACTCTGCTTAGTGTATTCATCTCTTGGTCTCCCCCTACGATTTTTACCCTCCACGCTGCCCTCAAATACTAAATTGGTGCTCCCTTGATGCCTCAGAATATGTCCTACCAACCGATCCCTTCTTCTGGTCAAGTTGTGCCACAATCTTCTCTTCTCCCCTATCCTATTCAATACTTCCTCATTAGTTATGTGATCTACCCATCTAATCTTCAGCGTTATTCTGTAGCACCACATTTCGAAGACAGAACTAATTACATACTGACATAATCGTCGGTATTGGTTTCGTTTCCCCGAAGTTATAATTGTTTCGATTTCGGCGGCGTGGCAAAAGTGCGGCATTCATCGTGCCGGGGATCGCCACGCCTTCCCGCCCGGAAAGCAGTGCGTTAGATCGCACGGCTAACCGGGCGGGCCAATTTGTATTTAGTTGTACGTTAATAACAGAGAATACAGTCCAGCTATGGCTGTGATAGTTTCGTATATACTCTAAACAAACAAGATGTATGTAGCAGACGCAAATACGTATGTTATAGATTCAGGACGTATGTAACAGACCCCAGCAGTATGGTGCAGACGGTCAGTGCAGAAGCCGTGTGCAGTTATGTAGCCAAAAATGAAAGATATTTTTGTTCATTTCAATCCAGTGCATTTCTCTATCCCTCCTACCCATTGCTAATGGTGATGGTAAAAGCGCAAATGAGGAAACTTTGTACAATGAAGTTTAGTGATGTTATATGTGTTTTTTAATGTAATATACTTGCCCGTACAAACGCTCGTTCTTAAATTTTCCCGCCATTATCTACAAGTCTACTACAGTCTAATAGTGTCACATTCCTCTAAGGCGTCCTGTTAATGACAATGTTTTTAACGCACTATGAACTCATTTTTATGACGGTAGTTAGCAGCACAGCTGGGTTGGGGGTAACTTTTTACAGTGTAAATTTAGTGGTCATATATATATATATATATACACTCCTGGAAATTGAAATAAGAACACCGTGAATTCATTGTCCCAGGAAGGGGAAACATTATTGACACATTCCTGGGGTCAGATACATCACATGATCACACTGACAGAACCACAGGCACATAGACACAGGCAACAGAGCATGCACAATGTCGGCACTAGTACAGTGTATATCCACCTTTCGCAGCAATGCAGGCTGCTATTCTCCCATGGAGACGATCGTAGAGATGCTGGATGTAGTCCTGTGGAACGGCTTGCCATGCCATTTCCACCTGGCGCCTCAGTTGGACCAGCGTTCGTGCTGGACGTGCAGACCGCGTGAGACGACGCTTCATCCAGTCCCAAACATGCTCAATGGGGGACAGATCCGGAGATCTTGCTGGCCAGGGTAGTTGACTTACACCTTCTAGAGCACGTTGGGTGGCACGGGATACATGCGGACGTGCATTGTCCTGTTGGAACAGCAAGTTCCCTTGCCGGTCTAGGAATGGTAGAACGATGGGTTCGATGACGGTTTGGATGTACCGTGCACTATTCAGTGTCCCTTCGACGATCACCAGTGGTGTACGGCCAGTGTAGGAGATCGCTCCCCACACCATGATGCCGGGTGTTGGCCCTGTGTGCCTCGGTCGTATGCAGTCCTGATTGTGGCGCTCACCTGCACGGCGCCAAACACGCATACGACCATCATTGGCACCAAGGCAGAAGCGACTCTCATCGCTGAAGACGACACGTCTCCATTCGTCCCTCCATTCACGCCTGTCGCGACACCACTGGAGGCGGGCTGCACGATGTTGGGGCGTGATCGGAAGACGGCCTAACGGTGTGCGGGACCGTAGCCTAGCTTCATGGAGACGGTTGCGAATGGTCCTCGCCGATACCCCAGGAGCAACAGTGTCCCTAATTTGCTGGGAAGTGGCGGTGCGGTCCCCTACGGCACTGCGTAGGATCCTACGGTCTTGGCGTGCATCCGTGCGTCGCTGCGGTCCGGTCCCAGGTCGACGGGCACGTGCACCTTCCGCCGACCACTGGCGACAACATCGATGTACTGTGGAGACCTCACGCCCCACGTGTTGAGCAATTCGGCGGTACGTCCACCCGGCCTCCCGCATGCCCACTATACGCCCTCGCTCAAAGTCCGTCAACTGCACATGCGGTTCACGTCCACGCTGTCGCGGCATGCTACCAGTGTTAAAGACTGCGATGGAGCTCCGTATGCCACGGCAAACTGGCTGACACTGACGGCGGCGGTGCACAAATGCTGCGCAGCTAGCGCCATTCGATGGCCAACACCGCGGTTCCTGGTGTGTCCGCTGTGCCGTGCGTGTGATCATTGCTTGTACAGCCCTCTCGCAGTGTCCGGAGCAAGTATGGTGGGTCTGACACACCGGTGTCAATGTGTTCTTTTTTCCGTTTCCAGGAGTGTATATATATATATATATATATATATATATATATATATATATATATATATATATGTGTGTGTGTGTGTGTGTGTACTTTGATTTACCACCGCTATTCACAAGTCTACTATAATCCTCTACTATCAGACTCCTCTAAGGCAGTCTTTTAGTGACATAATTGTTTTTCTTACATATTGTGACATCACACATTAATAATGTAGGACAAATTCCTTACAGTATATTGGAGAGTTGGTATGTAGTAAGAGTTTATTTGCTTAAATACCGCACTGTGCCAATTGTTAAACACCGAAGTTTATATGCGTCTTTAGTTGACATTCTTGAAACGTAGGAGAAAACTGGTCGAGACATTTAATAGATTTCCCCAAATTGCCTATAGTAATTGGGGGGGGGGGGGGTTGGTCACACTTTGGAGCGCGTTTTCCTTACAGTGAAATGTAAACTGGGTTTGTAGCAATAATTTATTTGTTTTCATATGCAGTGTGGTAATTGTTAAACACAAGTTGTCCTGATTTACAGCTGTATTTGGTTGACAATCTTGAGAAGTGTGAATTTGGAACATTGAGGGTAAAATTGGCTAAAAAATTGAAAATTTACCAAAAAATTATATAACGATGGGGCGTGGTCATACATTGGAATGTTTACAAAATTTGCTCATTTCTCTTTTGCTAAATTGTAGTAATTAAGATAAACTTTCAGGTGGCCATTTTTTGATCATAAATTAAGTTAATTGATACAATATTTGCCTCCATTTTTTAAAGTTGGAATCCATCCTGTTACACATTTCGCTTAGAATTGTGGTTGGAGGGAACCACTTGACTACAGCTCTTTATTCTGTCTAGAGATAGTGGCTGAATTCTGCTGCTGGCACTTCATGATGATCCTTTCACTACAGTGTACAGACATTGAATAATGATACTCACAAAACTGGCCTACAGAGAGAAGGTGAGGGAGAGGGAAGGGAGAAGAGTGACAATTTAAGTTATCTTATTGGCCGAGCTTAATTGGAGAGGGAGGCTACCTTCAAAGTTGCTCGTACTGGCACAGTGAATAGGCGACCTCGATTTTCACACCATTTTTAGTAGCATAATTCCCCTAGAGGCATGAATGGTGGAAAGAGAGACCTTATCTTACATGTGATAGCTATAATGTTACATAGTGATCCTGAATTTACCACACTCAGTTGCCCGAGTAGCTCAACAGTGTATCAGGTTACATCGTGACCTTGAGATTATATCGTTACCTGTTCCCGCACTTGCATTACCTCCACTACTCAACTTAACCCGAATAGAGTCACTCACAGACTGATGATTATATGATGATTATGATATTGGTTTCAGGGCACTTGGGCACATGGTTATCAGCACCCCTGCAGATTACGAACTGGAAGCTTATGAGAACAAACTCTTTCCTCATAAGCTGTCTATTTGGGACAGTGGCCCATGGACAGTCTGACAATGAAAACACAGTGGTCGTTTATCAATAAATTAAAATGTATACCAAAAAAGATGTTCTGGCCGCCAGGAAATGAGTTGAGGTCTTTTACACTGTTTATTCTGTTTCCGATTGTAACATTATTACAAGCAAAAATATTAAGTTTTCAACTCTTTTCTTCAGCTAAAATTAGAAAACTGTATGATAATTAAAATAAATAGATAAATGAAATTAAACAGAAGGGTATGAAAAGGTTATGGGTAAATTTGGAGAGGGTATGGAGGCCAACAGGAACGGGAAACAACTCTTGGATTTCTGTGCCAGTATGGGCTTAGTAATCACAAACTCCTTTTTTAAACATAAGAACATTCACCGGTATACTTGGGAAGGCAGGGGAACCAGATCTGTCATTGACTATATAATAACAGATCAGGAATTCAGGAAGGCTGTGAGGGACACACGTGTATTCAGGGGATTCTTTGATGACACTGACCATTATTTAATCTGCAGTGAAATTGAGATTGTGAGGCCGAAAGTGCAGGAGGTCAGGTCCATATGTAGGAGGATAAGAGTGGAGAAACTTCAGGATAAGGAAATCAGGCACAAGTACATAACAGCGATCTCAGAAAGGTACCAGTTAGTTGAATGTAGTCAATTACAGTCATTGGAAAAGGAATGGACAGGGTACAGGGACACAGTACTAGAAGTGGCTAAATAATGTCTTGGAACAGTAGTGTGTAAAAGTAGGATGAAGCAAACAGCTTGGTGGAATGATACAGTCAAGGCAGCCTGTAAAAGGAAAAAGAAGGCGTATCAAAAATGGCTACATACCAGAACCCAGGTAGACAGAGAAAGTTATGTTGAAGAAAGAAACAAAGCCAAACAGATAATTGCAGCATCCAAGAAGAAAACGTGGGAAGACTTTGGAAACAGGTTGGAGACTATGGGTCAAGCTGCTGGAAAACCATTCTGGAGTGTAATTAGCAGTCTTCGAAAGGGAGGTAAGAAGGAAATGACAAGTATTTTGGACAGGTCAGGAAAACTGCTGGTGAATCCTGTGGATGCCTTGGCCAGATGGAGGGAATATTTTGAAGAGTTGCTCAATGTAGGTGAAAATGCGATCAGTAATGTTTCAGATTTCGAGGTAGAATGGGATAGGAATGATGATGGAAATAGGATCACATTTGAGGAAGTGGAAAAAATGGTCAAAAGATTGCAGTGCAATAAAGCGGCTGGGGTGGATGAAATTAAGTCGGAACTCATCAAACACAGTGGAATGTCAGGTCTTAAATGGCTACACAGGATAATTGAAATGGCCTGGGAGTCGGGACAGGTTCCATCAGACTGGAAAAAAGCAGTAATCACACCAATCTCTAAACATGGAAACAGAAAAGATTGTAACAACTACAGAGGTATCTCTTTAATCAGCGTTGTGGGTAAAATCTTCTCAGGTATTGTTGAAAGGAAAGTGCGAGTATTAGTTGAGGACCAATTGGATGAAAATCAGTGTGGGTTTAGGCCTCTTAGAGGTTGTCAGGACCAGATCTTTAGCTTACGGCAAATAATGGAGAAGTGTTATGAGTGGAACAGGGTATTGTATCTATGCTTTATAGATCTAGAAAAGGCATATGACCGGGTTCCTAGGAGGAAGTTATTGTCTGTTCTACAAGATTATGGAATAGGAGGCAAACTTTTGCAAGCAATTAAAGGTCTTTACATGGATAGTCAGGCAGCAGTTAGAGTTGACGGTAAATTGAGTTCATGGTTCAGAGTAGTTTCAGGGGTAAGACAAGGCTGCAACCTGTCTCCACTGTTGTTCATATTATTTATGGATCATATGTTGAAAACAATAGACTGGCTGGGTGAGATTAAGATATGTGAACACAAAATAAGCAGTCTTGCATATGCGGATGACTTAGTTGTGATGGCAGATTCGATTGAAAGTTTGCAAAGTAATATTTCAGAGCTAGATCAGAAATGTAAAGACTATGGTATGAAGATTAGCATCTCCAAAACGAAAGTAATGTCAGTGGGAAAGAAATATAAACGGATTGAGTGCCAAATAGGAGGAACAAAGTTAGAACAGGTGGACGGTTTCCAGTACTTAGGATGCATATTCTCACAGGATGGCAACATAGTGAAAGAACTGGAAGCGAGGTGTAGCAAAGCTAATGCAGTGAGCGCTCAGCTACGATCTACTCTCTTCTGCAAGAAGGAAGTCAGTACCAAGACTAAGTTATCTGTGCACCGTTCAATCTTTCGACCAACTTTGTTGTATGGGAGCGAAAGCTGGGTGGATTCAGGCTACCTTATCAACAAGGTTGAGGTTACGGATATGAAAGTAGCTAGGATGATTGCAGGTACTAGTAGATGGGAACAATGGCAGGAGGGCGTCCACAATGAGGAAATCAAAGAAAAACTGGGAATGAACTCTATAGATGTAGCAGTCAGGGCGAACAGGCTTAGATGGTGGGGTCATGTTACACGCATGGGAGAAGCAAGGTTACCCAAGAGACTCATGGATTCAGCAGTAGAGGGTAGGAGGAGTCGGAGCAGACCGAGGAGAAGGTACCTGGATTCGGTTAAGAATGATTTTGAAGTAATAGGTTTAACATCAGAAGAGGCACCAAAGTTAGCACTGAATAGGGGATCATGGAGTAACTGTATAAGGGGGGCTATGCTCCAGACTGAACGCTGAAAGGCATAATGTCTTAAATGATGATGATGATGATGATGATGATGATGATGATGATGAAATTAAAACATTAAAATATAGATATATGAGAGGTTGGCTCACTCCCAACAAAATTGGAGCACGCCGTTGTGTGATATGTATTTTCATAAAGATGTATTTTGAATGAGAAAATGTAAAAATGGGTGCGCTATCATTTGTAACATAAGACAGATTTATTTCAGTAAGACATGCCGACGGCCAATAGGCACAACAGTATCCATCATTAACGCTTTCAGTGACCAACTGTCCTACCTAGCATAACAATGAAATACATGTCAATACGTAGCCTTTGGGAATACTAATCACTGAAACTGCTGAATTTATTGTGTTTTTCTAAGTCATTCGTGAGTTATGGGCCGACGGTTAACTGAACGACAGCGACAGTGAAACAATTACAATGTATAGAAACAGTAGCACACCTGTTTCTTAGTCCATCTCTTACATCGTAAGGAATAAAAAGCCTGTTTACAAAGAGAAACTTCGCATCTCTGGAACACAATGTTGCTTCGTTTTTGTTTTTCTTCGGTGCTGTAGTAACCACACCTACACCATGTTCTACAATTAGAAACAATAGCCCCTTTTTGTATGGGTAGAGCTAATTAGTTGATCTACTAGTTTAGTTCTAAAATTCAAATGGGTAACAAGTTTTCGATTGTGAAGTTTGACTGTATGTGAATAAAAATGTAGCTGATTAGAGCTGAGGTATTCAGAAATTAATAAAATATGTTCATCCACGAGCATCTTGATCTCCAAGCTACTGATTATGAAGAATGCAGGTGGTCAAACAAATCAGTACCACCCATATATAGGTTGCAGCTTGTTATATTTTTGGGACACTGCACACATTCGCTTTTGCCAATTTTATATCTTCTCAAGACATATGACTTTTCTGTAGCATTACGCATGGTGTTGTTCACGTTCACGCTCTTTGACCATCTGCTTTCCATTTTATGGCAGGGCTTAGTGAAGACATTCTTATAGGTCTACAAGAAATATTCACGGATGGCAGTATGATCCATCTAACTGTAAAAATCAACTAAAAATGAATGTGTAATATGCCTATTACATTCACGTGTCTGCATAAACTGCTTTCGTCATGCTGTTTATTTTCAGTAACCATCCTGGATGTGCACTGCCAGCGGAAATAATTTATATTATAATTTATATTATCTCAGTGGCAAACATTTTTTCGAGATCATTTGTGAAACAATATTATCTGAAATGTTCATTCTTCAAGAGAAGCAGCAAATCACAGCATATAATCTGTAAAATTGGATATAACTAGCAACTGTATTCACGACAATCAGTTTGTTTATATGTACGGCGCGGAAGAAAAATAGCTATAAATATGCACACACAAAACTTCCGTACTGATTTTGCACTTTAAACTGTAGGAAATGTTACTATGAGTTAAACTTACCGTCGTATTTGTCAGAAGATGAGAGAATTGTAGTCCCACAGGCGACAAATGCTAGCGATGCTCAAAACCATCTCGAAAGACGAGTGCCTCAAAGGCCATTGGTAAATATTCGTACCATTACTCACTTGTTCGCTGTTATTTCAAGCCTACCAACATCGCACATGGTATTCGCACTTATTACAGAAACTATTCACTGCATTTACACACGTTATATTATCCGAAAGACGAAAACCAAATTCGGGAAACCGTTTTTAGCTGTCGTGTTTACATGTTAAGATTCGAAGCCCAGTTAAATATGGCGTCTGGAAAACAGCTGTTCCAATTTCCAGTTTAGTCAACACAATCGCTGTTTCTCTTCACTTAATTTTTAGAAGTAGTCCTTCATGCTCATTCACTGCACAGTAAGTCACTCCATCCATAACAGCCGAATATTTTGAGAACAAGACGTAACCTGACAACCCAAGTACACTTCAAAAACGATTATGCGTTTACGTGAGAGTGAAACTCGATTGCGGAATTGGAAACCCGACAACTAGAAGCGGATCTCCAGAATCGATTTTGGGAGTGTTTAAATGATCACTCAGAAGCAGTATTGGAAATCGGTTTACGAAATCCGGTTGTGGGAGCCACACGTAAAAAGGGTGGGTGTGAATATATTAACACAAATAAAATCGACCGTTTTTAGTGAAGAAAGTAATAAACAGCATTTGAGACAAGCGGTATGTATATTTATCACTGACACTTAAGGGGTTAAATTTCAGCGCACAATAATATGAACTGCATCACAAATGCGTTAAAATCACATTTATAAAAGACTGGATTGTCACAGGTAACATCAGGCGTTGTTACGTTCAGATTTTTGAAGTGTTCATCAACACATCTTCCTAAACTACGTGCTCTGAGGAACTTTTGATTTATTCGTATTCTAAAAAGATTAAAAGATAAGTTAATGGTTTTGGAGCTCCACGACCAATCAGTACCACACCAATCTTGGTGTGTCGCCAAAACATATACAGGCAGAATAAGTGGGGTGACGATTATTCAAATACTACATATTTAACTGCCTGAGTGTACATTGTGGGTAATCATCATTTATCACAATGAATATCTTATATTTTGGTGCTGTTCGCGAAATCGACATCATTTGGTCGCTAGATAGTTTT
Organism: Schistocerca cancellata; assembly: GCF_023864275.1. NCBI lineage: Eukaryota > Metazoa > Arthropoda > Insecta > Orthoptera > Acrididae > Schistocerca > Schistocerca cancellata. The sequence goes on along the minus strand of NC_064626.1, from coordinate 297,981,682 downwards.
CAGTACAACTTCCACACTTTACCAACTTTATACTCCAAAGTAAAAAATAAAAATATGCCATTGTGCAATGCTATATTTTGTCTATGGTAACTGTCCATGGCACGTATCTAGATCTATATAGATGTTTGAGTTGAAATATAAAGAAAAAAATTATGTTCTGCTGAACCAGACGAACAAAAGACTTACTATAGAAGTAGCAAAAGCAAAATCACTTTCTGCATGGTGAATGCGTTACTATCTCCTACTACAATGCTGTTAACGATTATAAATGACTTTATAGGAAGCTGCCATTATGAATAATATGCGTGCTTCTCAGCAGGGGTTGCTGAAACGTCATCGCCCAGATGTCGATAGAAGGGATCGCAAAGCAGCCTGGTTCAGATACTAATCGCCTTTTGGAAAGACGTTTTCCATTTTCATTTATTGAGCTGAATGGGTAGTTCTATTCTTCCTTTGCAATTACAAAACCGTCATAATTTAACGATGTACTCTCAGCTGTCAAGTTTTCTTCAGAATTTTAGGGGCGTTCATAAAGGGCGATATGCTGAAATACTCGGGAACCTGACCGTCTGTTACGCATACTGCTCACCGCACATCGTTAGAAAACGCTTTATCAATTCGAGGAATAAAATGGCATGCAATCATGAAGCTGATACTGCAAGTGTGAAACCACACAACTGTGGTCTCTCGCGAAAAGTTGCAACACATGAGCGACTGATAAATCTCTGCAATTTCCGTAGCTGCTAAACGATGACCTTTCGTGGTCAAAGTTGGGCTGTTTCGCAATAGTTTCTGTAATGCCACACTATTCACTCTTCCACGATTTTACCTTCTTCGAAGTCACTGCAGCCCCCGAACGTTGTCTGCATATGGCTAATACATGTTGCGAGTTTTTTCTCTTTTTAATGCGTGTGGTCAAACCTGTGGAAAAAGTTTCGCCATTTTGCTATGAACGGTACCTCTGCGGTAGAAGCGATACAACACACAACCATTACCTACCAGATTGCAAATATGATGGCTAAACCTAAATGTGATATAAATTACGCCTACTAGACAGAATATGATGTTTCCGGACCGTGATCTTCACTATTCACGGCATAAAAGAGTCGAAATTTTAAGTTATGCCATGTGTATCAACAATGCAGAACAATAATGAAAAAAAAAACAGGTGAAACAAATGAATTCTCGAGAGATCTTCTTATATTAAAAAGTATTATTAACAGACATGGAGGTATATTATACCTCCATGTTAACAGACGTCCGTTCGTACGCTACCTCTGATTTGGTCAGAAATTTCTGATAAGATTCAACGTCTCACTAATGTGAAGTCGTTAGACGTGCGTTGACTCATAGCTCATCGTAATGTGGTCTAAAACGGAGACGGGTTAATGTGCTGATGATCTCCACGTTTATGACGAACCTATTATGGTAATCACGAAATTAAAATTAAGCTATGTGGGCCATTATTCGCACATAATAAACATGTTAGTGTGTTTCCGTTAAGACAGCGTGCGGCTCAGTAATTTTTTTCCGCGTTAATTCGAACTATATGTGGGAAGAGAAAACTACTGTATCTTCCTTCTTCAATTGGATAATCAGAATTTCAGGACACTGGCTCTGTCAACGTTGTCTAAAGTTTCCTCTGAATCTACAAATGCTATTAACGTTTGTATGGCTTCCTCCATTCTATCTACTAGAATAAGCTGCTGGGTCAGTTTGGTCTCGCATGTTCCAACATTTCTCCGGAACCCAAACCGATGTTACCCGAGGTCAGTTTCTATCAGTTTTTCCCATTCTCCTGTAAATACTTCCTGTAAGTATTTTGCAACCATGGAGAGACAGTTCAATACCTACGGTCTCTGGATCGGTAATTGTTACTTCTTTCACGAAGTCTGACGGTATGGCCTGTCTAATATTTCTTGCATAGAAGGTGGAAGAGTTTTGTCATGGTTGGTTCTCCTAAGCATCTGATTATTTCTTAGGGAATGCCGTCTACTGCAATGGACATGGTTCGACTTAGATATTTCATTGCTTTGTCAGATTCTTCTCGCAGCATTATATCCCCATCTAATTTTCATTTACTTCCTCTTATCATTGTAAAATATTGACTTCCAATTTGCTTCCCTTATTCATCGCTATGGCCGCAGAGAGACTGAGGCTCACCAATCAGATACGGTGATGTTGTAAAAAGATAAAGCTGCCCTTAATGCGAGCGGTGGTTTCAACAATACAGCAGATAACAAAACTACTAGAGACACCTATTGTTACACCTTTGATTGCGAAATCCGGTTGTGTGACAAAACTTCTTACGATCAGATTATAAGAGCCGTACAGTCCAGAAACGGTTTGCCTATCAGGCAAACTCACCGTGAGCCCATCGACATACCGGGTTGGAGTAGGCGTTTGGTATACCACCGTATCCTTGCTGCGTGAAGAAGTCCGGAACTGCCTTTTGCACATCCTCGTACAAGAGGAATCGTCGACTCTTCAAGGCCTGTTTTAAGGGATGGAAAGCTTGATAATTGAATGGGGAGAGATCAGGGCTCTAGGGCGCGCGACCGAGTGTCTCCCACTTAAGTTGCGTAACTTCTGCATCATGACATTTGTGTTATGGGGACGTTCGTTATCATGACGCAAATGCACCCCCTGTAACATCATTCCACAAGGGTGGTGGTCGACAGACATGTTGCTCCACACACATCCTTTATTCTCCGATGGATGTCTATCGGTGATCGTCCTTCGGCAGCCAAGGTAAGAATAAGAGCACGTTGGACCCTTGTGGACGCGTTTGGTAATAATGTCGCCATAGTTTACAATTCCGCATTTACCGCAAACACCTCGGAAAGCCACGAATGCACGAAGAAAACGCTAATCCCTCGGCTACACGTCGGTAGTTATAGAGGGTGGTCCATTGATCGTGACCGGGCCAAATATCTCACGAAATAAGCGTCAAACGAAAAAACTACAAAGAACGAAACTTGTTTCGCTTGAAGGAGGAAACCAGATGGCGCTATGGTTGGCCCGCTAGATGGCGCTGCCATAGGTTAAACGGATATCAACTGCGGTTTTTTTTAAATAGGAACCCCCATTTTTTATTACGTATTCGAGTAGTACGTAAAGAAATATGAATGTTTAAGTTGGACCACTTTTTTCGCTTTGTGATAGATGGCGCTGTTATGGTCACAAACATATGGCTCACAATTTTAGACGAACAGTTGGTAACAGGTAGGTTTTTTAAATTAAAATACAGAACGAAGGTACGTTTGAACATTTAATTTCGGTTGTTCCAATGTGATACATGTAGCTTTGTCGACTTATCATTTCTGAGAACGCATGCTGTTACAGCGTGATTACCTGTAAATACCACATTTATGCAATAAATGCTCAAAATGATGTCCGTCAACCTCAATGCATTTGGCAATACGTGTAACGACATTCCTCTCAACAGCGAGTAGTTCGCGTTCCGTAATGTTCGCACATGCATTAACAATGCGCTGACGCATGTTGTCAGGTCACGATAGCAAATATCCTTCAACTTTCCCCACAGAAAGAAATCCAGGGACGTCAGATCCGGTGAACGTGCGGGCCATGGTATGGTGCTTCGACGACCAATTCACCTGTCATGATATATGCTATTCAATACCGTTTCAACGGCACGCGAGCTATGTGCCGGACATCCATCATGTTGGAAGTACATCGCCATTCTGTCATGCAGTGAAATATCTTGTAGTAACATCGGTAGAACATTACGTAGGAAATCATCATATATTGCACCATTTAGTTTGCCATCTTTAAAATGGGGGCCAATTATCCTTCCTCCCATAATGCAGTACCATACATTAACCCACCAAGGTCACCGATGTTCCACTTGTCGCAGCCATCGTGGATTTTCTGTTGCCCAATTGTGCATATTATGCCGATTTACGTTACTGCTGTTGGTGAATGACGCTTCGTCGCTAAACAGAACGCGTGCAAAAAAACTGTCATCGTCCCGTAATTACTCTTGTGCCCAGTGGCAGAACTGTACACGACGTTCAAAGTCGTCACCATGCAAATCCTGCTGCATAGAAATATGGTACGGGTACAATCGATGTTGATGTAGCATTCTCAACACCGACGTTTTTGAGATTCCCGATTCTCGCGCAATTTATCTGCTACTGATGTGCTGATTAGCCGCGACAGCAGCTAAAACACCTAGTTGGGCATCATCATTTGTTGCAGGTCGTGGTTGACGTTTCACATGTGGCTGAACACTTCCTGTTTCCTTCAATAACGTAACTATCCGGCGAACAGTCCGGACATTTGGATGATGTCGTCCAGGATACCGAGCAGCAGACATAGCACACGCCCGTTGGGCATTTTGATCACAGTAGCCATACATCAACACAATATCGACCTTTTCCACAGTTGGTAAACGGTCCATTTTAACGCGGGTAATATATCACGAAGCAAATACCGTCGGCACTGGCGGAATGTTAAATGATACCACGTACTTATACGTTTGTGGCTATTACAGCGCCATCTATCATAAAGCGAAAAAATTGGTCCAACTAAAACATTCATATTTCTTTACGTGTTACACGAATATGTATTAAAAATGGGTGTTCCTGTTTAAATAATGGAGTTGATATCCGTTTGACCTATGGCAGCACCATCTAGCGGGCCAACCGTAGCGCCATCTGGTTTCCCCCTTGAAGCTAGACGATTTCGTTCTTTGTAGTTTTTTCGTATGATGCTTATTTCGTGAGATGTTTGGCCCGGTCACTATCAATGGACCATCCTCTATACCTGCATCGGAGTCGCGCTTCGTTGCACATATGCTTCGGCAACGCCCTAAAACGGAAATTTTTTGATAGCCCTTTATATTACTAAGCAAAATGCTGAATGACTGAACTCATATTCAGTACAGAAAGTCTGTGGAAATGACGTCACAGCAGAGTAATGGCAAGAAAACTATATTTTACTTACTCTAACCGCAGACAGTGCACTAAAAGGTTATAGTTCAGACAATTTGAAGTGGCTGTGCTCCTTGCTGTAATCAAAATGAAGCAAAGCAAATGAAAATATCGTAACGAACGCTTAGTTTTTCACGCACCGTCAGGTAGCTTTCAGTATTTCTCGGAGAAACGCGCGGTATAACAGTACTGTCGCTTTGTCCGCCACTCGTGGTCTCGCGGTAGCGTTCTCGCTTCCCGAGCACGGGGTCCCGGGTTCGATTCCCGGCGGGGTCAGGGATTTTCACCTGCCTCGAGATGACTGGGTGTTTGTGTTGTCCTCATCATTTCATCATCATCCAGGACAGTGGTGAAATTGGACTGAGCAAAGATTGGGTAATTGTACGGGCGCTGATAACCACGCAGTTGAGCGCCCCACAAACCAAACATCATCATCATCAGTACTGTCGCTTTGTGGCAGGCGTTACTCTTGGTCAGACGCAGTCTCTTCTGCTGTTTATCACACAGTCTCTTTCGTTACGTTCTCTGTACAGTGACATAAAGGCTTTGTCTGAAATATTAGATAAGAACAGCTACTTAGCAGTAAAGAGGAGGGACAGTGGGTTCTTCCAAAGTAGCCCCTTTTCTGCTAACCATAGTCGCCCCACGGAGAGGAGAAGGGATGATGGAGAGAGGAAATTTGCGACTTCGTGAAAACTTGGTACATACTTTTCATTTAATACAGAATTATACCGAATTTCAAGAAATAAGTATCTACGACTCAGATAAAGTGAAGGCATAGCAGTACAGCGTAGATTAAGCCTCTTGTACATGAGCAACTTTCTTGCATCGGTTGACAGCACGTGGCAAGCGAGTCTACTGCAGTGCCCCTGACACTTTATTCGTGTACCAAGTCACGCCTGTCACATGTGGACGTTTTGTTCCCAAGTCAGCACCAAAACTATGAGAGCTGCCTCCAGCACAGTTCTACACCTGAAGAATGAAAGTGAGTTTATGAGAGACCATACTTTTTACAGAAAAATCGAAATATAATAACAAGACGTAGCAAAAACAACGATAATGGAGTTTATAGTGGCCAAAGCAAAATTCATAGTGGATGTTCTTGACATACGTCGCATGTTAAATTCTCCACACCTTTGAGAACTAGAAGAATAGAAAAATTCTCGTAGAAACCTGTCAAAACATGTAAAGTTATGTGCACGAGAAAATACACTACTGGCCATTAAAATAGCTACACCACGAAGATACGTGCTATAGACGCGAAATTTAACCGACAGGAAGAAGTTGCTGTGATGTGCAAATGATTAGCTTTTCAGAGCATTCACACAAGGTTGGCGCCGGTGGCGACACCTACAGCGTGCTGACATGAGGAAAGTTTCCAACCGATTTCTCATACACAAACAGCAGTTCACCGGCGTTGCCTGGTGAAACGTTGTTGTGATACCTCGTGTAAGGAGGAGAAATGCTTACCATCACGTTTCCGACTTTGATAAAGGTCCGATTGTAGCCTATCGCGATTGCGGTTTATCGTATCGCGACATTGCTGCTCACGTTGGCCGAGATCCAATGACTGTTAGCAGAATATGGAATCGGTGGGATCAGGAGTGTAATACGGAACGCCGTGCTGGATCCCAACGGCCTCGTGTCACTAGCAGTCGAGATGACAGGCACCTTATCCGCATGACTGTAACGGATCGTGCAGCCACGTGTCGATTCCTAAGTCAACGGATGGGGACGTTTGCAAGACGATAACCATCTCCACGAACAGTTCGACGACGTTTGCAGCAGCATGGACTATAAGCTCGGAGACCATGGCTGCGGTTACCCTTGACGCTGCACCACAGACAGAAGCGCCTGCGATGGGGTGTAATTAACGACGAACCTGAGTGCACGAATGGCAAAATGTTATTTTTTCAGATGAATCCAGGTTCTGTTTACAATATCATGATGGTCGCATCCGTGTTTGGCGACATCACGGTGAACGCACATTGGAAGCGTGTATTCGTCATCGTCATCGCCATACTGGCGTATCACCCGGCGTGATGGTATGGGGTGCCATTGGTTACATGTCTCGGTCGCCTCTTGTTTGCATTGACGGCACTTTGAACAGTGGACGTTCCATTTCAGATGTGTTACGACCCGTGGCTCTACCCTTCATTCGATCCCTGTGAAACCCTACATTTCAGCAGGATAATGCACGACCGCATGTTGCCGGTCATGTACGGGCCTTTCTGGATACAGAAAATGCTCGACTGCTGCCCTGGCCAGTACATTCTCCAAATCTCTCACCAATTGAAAACGTCTGGTCAATGGTGGCCGAGCAACTGGCTCGTCACAATACGCCAGTCACTACTCTTGATGAACTGTGGTATCTTGTTGAAGCTGCATGGGCAGCTGTACCTGTACACGCCATCCAAGCTCTGTTTGACTCAATGCCCAGGCGTATCAAGGCCGTTATTATGGCCAGAGGTGGTTGTTCTGGGTACTGATTTCTCAGGGTGTATGCACCCAAATTGTGTGAAAATGCAATCAAGTGTCAGTTCTAGTATAATTGTCCAATGAATACCCGTTTATCATCTGTATTTTTTCTTGGTGTAGCAGTTTTAATGGCCAGTAGTGTATATTTATAATTCTATGGATGAAAACTGCAACAAACGGAAAAGTCTAGTGGCGGCCGTTATTCAAAAATGAATATCAAATGGCAGATGATGGTGATGATTACAATGATGATAATGACGTAGAACACATATGAAGATAAGTCAGGACTCCCACTGACGTGGCATATCAAGTGAGGTGTCCCGTGGCATGGCTCATACATGGCAGTGTCTTGGCATACGTGTGACTCAATACCAAAAGAAGAGAGACGGCATTAGGAACGCGGTGCCATCTTTTCTTCAGACATGTTATTTTAGGATGTTCGAAAAGTTGCATGAGTACCTCCCCCGAAAGATTTCAGTCATTTCACAGAATGAAGAGGGGTAGGTTTGATTTATTGTGATGACAGAGTGGACTATCCTTTTCCATTGTTAGATGCTCAGTTAATTCAGAATCATTTGTATAGTACCATATAGACCGGATTGTTGCTACTCATTTGAACACTTTTTGACCCATTTTCTTTGGAAGATACCGCAGCTGTTTTCCTAAATTACACTGTAGGAAATACTGCAGCCAGCCACAAGCTTTCTTGAAATCATTTTATTATACCATTACTAGTTTAGAGCCTGAGTCCATCGTCAAATAGTTGCGTTGACTTCTTGCAAGTTTGACATTTGCGTCTCCCTGAAAAGCCCTTCTTTACATGATACAAGGCTGAGGTTTGGTTTTCTTTTACGATCCATAATGATACATGAGCAGAACTCAGTTTAGTTCATGGACCAGTATCGATTGTAAAAGAAATCTGAACCTCTGTATTATAGTGTGTAAAGGAGGGCTTCTCAGGAAGGCACAAATGTAAAACTTTTAAGAAGTCAACGCGACCATGTGACAGTGGGATCAGGCCTGAAACTAGTAATGGTATAATACAATCGCTTCAAAAAAACTTGCGGCTGGTTGCAGTATTTCCTAAAGTGTAATTTGCTCATTTGAAATCCAGGAAACCAACAGAGACGTGCAAACAATGCGATGGAGTCGAGATATCTATTTTGCAGTTTCTGTCTTAGCCCAGGTGGAAGTAATATCTTGTCAGAACAAATATGTATAACTCTGTATCGAAAGGACCTGATATTACACTACATTCAGCAAATTATTAAAAAGTTTCGCAGGCATGTTTTATAGAAAGCCACATTGCATATATTTAGTTAGTTCTGTGTCTTCTTTGCATTTCGCAAATAATTTAAATGAATTTCCATTACCGTACGTGTCTGCGACTTTTGACTAGTAATCTGTCCCACTGTGTGTCCTGAGCGTATTGAGCAGTACTGTGATCATGAATAGATGAATATTTCAGAGCAGTACAAAAAAAAAAAAAGAAAAATAATGAAATTGCGTTCAGGATCGGTCTCATTTTTCTTGGTAAGAGAGAATAGCATAACATAGCAGAAGTGTTAGTAAAGTGTCACTAGAACAGATGTGGGGCGTGCCCGTGGAATACGCAGCATTCACCCGGTAGTGGTGTGGCAGAGTATAAGACTCACATCACTTCAGTCCTGTAGGCGCTGCTCCATTCAGGCTGTGTTTGTTGCAAGTTGCAGACTGCATGCAAGTCTTTTGCCACAACACGTGTCTCCTCACTTGCCACGCAACTTCGGTGGGCGCCCTGTCTGAAAAATGGTTCAAATGGCTGTAAGTACTATGGTACCTAACATCTGAGATCAGCTGTCCCCTAGACTTAGAACTACTTAAACGTAACTAACCTAAGGACATCACACACATCCACGCCCGAGGCAGGATTCGAACTTGCGACCGTAGCAGCAGCGCAGCTCCGGACTGAAGCGCGTAGAACCACTCGGCCACAGCGGCCGGCGCGCTGTCTGATAAAACTAAATTTTGATCTCTGCACTTTTCTGACCTATCAACGGAATCAAGAAAAGTTTTTTCACGTGTCAAACCGACCGCTTAATGCTGCTGCAAACTAAAAAATGTACGTTGTTTAGATTCGGGACTTCATAAACACATTACAATAATCCTCATAAACTACTCTGATGTTGTTTGAGGTCCTTTCCCACTCTTAAATAAAAATCAACCATGATCTACCTGCATACACCTGCAGCAGACAGGACCGCAATGCTTCGCTGTTGAGGATTTTTAAGTGGTATGGGCTATCTTGAATGATTTCAATTTGCTGCACTGGCTGTTCCGTTAGTATTAAACCATCCTTATATTCCACATTGTTCACTACTATGTAGTTTCGCCTGCCTGCATTACACATAAGGTATTACCTAATTAAAATTCAAAGCATAAAGCAACCATTGGTTGTTTAGTTGACACAATAAAAAGACAACTTACAGAATATAATCCTTTAAATGTATATAATTGGGCTTGAGTCAGCCCGTACTTATCTACGAGTACGTCACACAATTTTGGAAACAGAGCGTGGTGTGCCTCACATACGAGAAAGGTAACATAAATTAAGTAAAGTTAAATATGTTAAGTACACAGAAAGGGAAATACCGTCTCCTTGCATAGCGATTGTACCGCATGCTAACAGGGCCTGTTGGTTTAGCTCTCTGTCGCCATTTTATCCGATCTTGTGCCTGATCTTGGTGCAGGCCTGAGATCTTGAGGTATGTGAGCAGGGCGTCAAGTCCCACCATCTCCTCGCTAACTAAAACCAACCTTTGCCACTGTCGTTGGGTATAAGAACTTGCCCATAGACGGCTTTCTTTCGTCTTGTCCGCTTTTTGTGCTACTCCATATGACTTACGAACTTCATCATTTGTGACTTGCTCTTCCAGTATTAATACAGAGTCCACTTGAACATCTTTGTTTCCGTGACGCCACGTCGTTGCTCCACTTCTTTTGTTGAACGGCAACATACAGTACAACTGAACGGATTACAGATCGCTATACTTTCGACATGAGCCTGCTTGGAATCTTTCGGTTCTAGAGTCCATCAGTTACCGAACGCCATTTCACCCGTGTGTTGCTCAGGCGGTTAGAGATTTCTGAGCCGAGAATTCCATCAGCAGCAGTTTTCGGGCTTAGGCACTTACAAGTCCTTATTGTTGGGAGGTCAATACATCGATCGATTTTGATTGTACGCGGGTCATTCAAATCTGTGATGAGACACTCCGTTTTCTTTGAGTCGTAAACCTACTTGAGCAAGGCTGTTGTTTCAGGCTTGGGATTAACACTGCAGGTCAGTCTTATCTTCAGAGGCTAACAGCACATCATCAGCATAGAGTAACGTCCAGGCTGCGGTTTTCTGTAGACCTCTTGTAACCTTATCCATGACTGTGATAAAGAGGGTCCGCAGCTCGTGGTCGTGCGGTAGCGTTCTCGCTTCCCACGCCCGGGTTCGATTGCCGGTGGGGTCAGGGATTTTCTCTGCTTCGTGATGACTGGGTGTTGTGTGATGTCCTTAGGTTAGTTAGGTTTAAGTAGTTCTAAGTTCTAGGGGACTGATGACGACAGATGTTAAGTCCCATAGTGCTCAGAGCCATTTGAACCATTTGAACCTTTGCAATAAAGAGGAGAGGCGAGAATGCAGATCCTTCATGTACTACTACAGAAAGAGCAAAATTGCCTTATAGTCCGGCACCTGGTTGCATCCGGCTCTTCGGCTCATGGCAGGACAGTCTGCCTCATCTTGTTTATTCTTCAGATTTTTAATAAGCAAGCGAGCAGCATGGATAGTTTCTGTCATCCCACAGCCTTCACGGATCCGCATTGACTGGTGGTAAGACATAATTGCCGGATCCCCTATCGATTATGAGCTCCAAGACTTGTGTGACGGAAGACACACCGGGCTACCCTTTTGCTTCCAAATTGGAACTATTGTACTAGATATAATAAAATATTTAACTACGTAACTGGACATGAGAAATGTAGGAAAAACATCAAACATTACAGAAACAATAGTTACACAAATGCAAGGGAGTACTGAATTGTGCCAATGACATCTCGTGGCTAACTGGATGGATACGCTCTCTCTATAATCTTTGTTAACCACTGACGTAGTAGTCTACTCGTTGCCACGCATACATTGTGCTTTCTCACTCATACAACATACTCTCTCAGGCTCGTGATCTGATGTATGCAGTGAGATACAGGGGGCTAATAGGCTGACGTGGACTCCACACATATTTCACAATTTGCCATTTTTCATGTCGAAAAGCCATTGCTAGAGGCGACAGAAGCGACAAGTGCAAAAGAGTCATAGGTCTGACTAGATGTGCAACCCCCATACTTTAAATTTGTAGTCTGATTTTTTTTAATTTTTTTTTTTTTACCCACGTAGCCGTCGAACTGTACCTCAGAAGCGTAAAAATTTGTAACAGCTGCCTACCAATGTTACCGCGAAATAGAGATGCCTACGTTTCTCAGATGCTAGCCTTGCCTTTATCTGCCAGGAAAAATTACAGAGCAAAGCGTCAGCAGATTTCTGCGAACGGGAGCATTGAGAAGCGACCGCAGCGCCGCGGCTGATGCAAGTGGAACTAGCTAACGGTGACATGAGGTCGCGCTGCGGGCTGGCGCTCAGTTTGGACGCGGAAACAGTGAGGCGAACACATGGGTTACGTAGCGGCAATCCTCTTGGCTGTCTTCGCAGCGGCCAATGCCCGTGAGTACAAGCTCTTTACGCAGCGTCATGAGCAAAAGTGATAACTAACTACTTTCTGATTAACAATCCAGTGTTTATTTCAGTTATGCAGTGTTCTGTGGTATCAGTAGGCTGGCCGTACAAGTTCGATATTTTGATGTTAGTGTTGATTATTTTTGCATATGTCTGCAGCATTACAGACAAACCTAATTACCGCAGTACTTAAATAGAAACTAGAACTCTTTTGGAGAAGTAGTTATGTTTTTCATATCAATATTTTATTTAAAAAATAAAAAGTGACGCACTTGTAATGGTGCTACGGTCCGTACTCAGAAAATGAAATAGCTCGTGCTACGGCACGTTATGGGCAACGTTAATACGATTTACATTTAAATTTTTTTAGTGCATTTTACCACATAATTAGTTTCCAGTGAAATGCTTACGGTGTTCTTACAAAATGTGCCTCTTCAGCATTTGAAAATTCATTGTTAAAGTTCCTAAAGAAGTCCAGGTATCGTCCATAGCGTGCTACAGCTTCGGATCTCAACTACACGTGGAGAAAGGCAAGTTCTGAAAGCGTCCGAAAGGTTTTGTTAAAAATCTCAAGTCTTTTAGTAAACGATTTCTTTTACGCATACGCCACTGTTGGGGGAACTGTCCCCGGATCAACCGATTTTTATCCTTCTTGCATTTAACTTACTGTACTACGAAATAAGCAAGCTTATAGCATTTTCATCCACTAAATGAACCTGCGACGAAATTAGTACTTTGGTAGCGTGAAAGTAAATAAACCACACGAAAACGTTTTGTACCACTTGCTTGTATGCGAACCGGTGTGTATTTACGATCAAGGGGAAGAGGAATGGAAGAACTAACATATGAAACGGACAAAATAACTTCTGTGAAATAAAAACAAAACAATAACGATAAAAGCAGTCTATTCGAAAGTGCACATCTTTGCAGATCTGTGCTGGATAACATTCAGTTTCGTGTTGCTCCATAAAGTGCATTGTAACACGCCTCCATCTACCTCGGAATGCTGTTTGCAATGTGATAGAGATGTTCCTACTGAAACCGGTCCTACGGTGGTGCTGTACTGAAGTGTTGAGAATGCTGGTTTATGTTTAGCCTCATCACACAGGTGGCTTTATGTAGCGATTTCCTGCACACAAGAGTACTAAGAAAAAGCTTTTAGTGAAAAAAAGGCATACAAAAATACGCAAGCCAAGAGAATAATGAAATACTTTTTTGTCGAGTTAATGTTGTTACTAGTGCTCCTGTGTCAAAGAAACTTTTCATAATCTTAAATTGACCAAACAAAATACTTGACTATATTACGGCTATCTCCTTGGCAGCAAAGTACGACCGAATATTTAGTTAGTTTGGATCTTGCGTGGATCATTTTGCACGATAACTAGTAAGGAAGTATATTACACTTATGGAAGTGTTTGTCTTGATAACTCATACGTGCATGATATAGTTTCGTACCGAGCGAAGTGATGTAGCAGTTAGCACACTGGATTCTTATTCCGGAGCGGGGATTTAAATTTCCGTTCAGCCTTTGTAATTCAGGTTATTCATGATTTCCCTATTAAAAGTGAATGTCGGGATGGTTGATTTGGAAAGAACATAGCCGATTCCCTTCCACATTGTTCCGTTGTTGCGCGACCTTGGCTAGTTGATCCTGGAAATGCTCGAAAAATTGTCTTGCGCCTATAATAGCTCCGTAATTTATTATGCATCTTTTTAAAGGACGTTTCGCCGAAGATATTATAGTACTGCAGGGTCGAACTTAAAATTTCTCAGATAATGGGCACTATAAATCTTGATATCTGATAGTCTTCGTCTGGATTTTCTTTAGATGTTCATGTAGTTGTTGATTGTGTTGCCACCTCGTGCAAAGACAATCATTAACTGCTTTGTCGCAATTTTCGGTAGTCTCTGAGACTCGAAATAGTTATTAATGAATTAAATTTCCACTTTCACTTAAGTTTCTCTCAGATTACTGATACTCGAACGTAGTATTTTTGTAAAGTAAATCACGAAGATTTTCTCACTAGACATTTCATTATTCGTTCAGAAACTCAGTTGTTATAAGTTTCTAAGACCAGAGATACACTCTAGTAACATTTAGCTGTCGTATTTTGACTTCAGTTTTAACTTCAGTCTATTAAAGCTTCAGTGAGTATTTTGTTGTTGCGTTACTATCACTCCGTCCAGATGAAAAGTCTTCAATAAGAATTCAACACAAGACTACAGGGTAATGCTACACTTAATAACGTTTTATTGAATTATCACAATATACAGTCTACTGCCTCATAAGACTCTACATAATTGACAAATGTGTCTAATCAAGGGTGGGTAGAGACGTACTGAACTAAACTCTTAAAACATTTTAGTAGCATGATACACATATATTTTTCTACAATAATAAACACCGGCGTCTTGACATAGCTGGAAGTATCTCCTCATGGCGCATGGCTGTCTTGGTCGCCCGTAAGTTGGTCCGGCGTTTCGAAGTCGACAAAACAGCTCCAGACAACCCTTCTACTGATGTGTGGTACATCGTACAAACATAAAACCACACACATTTTGTAGCATTTGCGAAGTATGTTAATGTAATAAGATTGATAATTTATTGAACACAAGATGGTAAAATACTGTACCACGTATTGCAATGGCAGCATAATCTGTAGTGAAACAGCTTCAAAGTTGAACAGTAGAACACTTGTCCCATTCGGGCTTGTGTTAAATCTCAAATGACTCTGTCGTCAACCATAAGCTAAAACGTAACGTTCTTTCATGTCCTATGTATTTGCACACCCACAGTTCACCCAGTGAAAGTAGAACACTAGGTTATTTTCAGTATTAATGTGAGTGGGTGGCACGTTGTGTAACGAAGAGCAGGTAACAGTGACTTAAATGACAAGCAGTTACCGAAAGCAGGGATGCAGCACAGAATATGTGCAAACTCCTTTTCCGGCGTTACAGCCCATGATTGGCCAGGGCCTTGTCGACCACGTGTTCTCCCATCCTCTCCAGCCTATAAAGTTCCGCACTATCTGATCAGCCTCTACATCATCCAGCCATCAGTCTTGGTTTCACCATTGAGCGGCTATCATCTGACTTTGCTGGTAACACCTTTGCTACTAGATGTTCTTACATTCTCTGCACATAACCCAACCAATGTAACCTTCATGCCTTTAGGTCTACGATGTTTGATGGATTTTTATGAAGTTCATACAGTTCTGCATTGGCCCTAATCCTCCAAGCACCATTCTCATATACGGCCCCATACTCAGGGCGGTCAGAAACAATCTGAAAAGCTCGTAAAGGTGTTGCGGATTAGGGTGCACTGAGAAATAATTATCCAGAAAAAAATTCGGTAAGTTGCTCTGTTTCTGACTTAGATTGAAGTTAGCGCTGAAGAAATTGCGCTCGCAGATTAAAGTGGCCCGCCAGATACATATACTCTGTTCTGTAGCGTAGATGATAGCGCAAGAGACTGCTCACCCTGTGGCTCCGTTTCGATCCTCGCTAGCGTCCCATGTCCAGTTTTTGTACCGCATCTCATTCGGATTCAGGAAACCAAGCGAAACACGCGTTTGGCAATACCGTTTCCAGACTAGTCGTCCTGTATCCTGCGCAGTACTTTGCATTCCCACGCATCCAAGGCATCTCTAACCTGTTGTCGGTACTGCCCACGTTTAGGAGCCACATATAGCGACTGGTTTTTATATTCGTTTTGTAATTTGTCGTCTTCAGCTTTCTTGGATTGTGGGAGGATCGCAAAATAAGGAAATTGTAATAGCACGGGTTACCTAGTCTTTATCTCTGTTCGGTACCATATTATCTTCCGTAACTACTCCTCCCAAATATTTAAACTGATTTACTCTTTCAATCCCTTCAAACTGCCCAACGCCTCTCCACCTTGTTTTATTTCTGGTGTTGATCATATATTCTGGTTTTTTTTCCCCTTACTTATGACCAAGCCCAATGCAACAGCTTCGCGTTCCGAATCACATAGTTTTCCAACAAATATATTCTACTTCTCCCAAGCCTGGCAATGTCGTTAGCAAATGCCATATTCTGAACTATCCTGCTGAAAATAGTACCACCTGTTCTGCTTCGCAGTTTTCGCATGACAGCCTCCAGAGTCAAGTTCAATAACATCGGAGATAGAGAAGCTTCTTGGTTGAGTTTTTTTGAAAGATCGGAAAATTGACATACTTGCTATTAGATTTTATTTTGCACTTGGGGTTGATTAGGGTCATCTTCATATGTCTCACGGCTTTGATGGTGTACCCACGCTTCCGTAACGCCTTAAAAAGATAGTTTCTGTTGACACCGTCTATGCACCGTCCATAAATGGACGTGACCGTATGCAGGCACAGCCAACCAGATACATCATGTGCTTGTCCAAAGAAG
The DNA here is from genome assembly GCF_023864275.1 of Schistocerca cancellata. Classification (NCBI taxonomy): domain Eukaryota; kingdom Metazoa; phylum Arthropoda; class Insecta; order Orthoptera; family Acrididae; genus Schistocerca; species Schistocerca cancellata. Next base: position 297,965,098 of record NC_064626.1, on the reverse strand, counting down.
GCATCGCTCAAACATCAAAGATTTTAAGATGAGGACCACCATATGGCGATTGTCAACTAGAGGCAGAGGATATCAACCAAAATCTGTCAACATGCAGAAAGGGATGGAAAGTACAAAGGTATTCAGCTATCACCAATGAGTGGGAAATAACAGGATTCGAGAGAAATGGGTGAAGGAATGGGAGAGATTGCCACTGAGGAGAACTGAAGCCCGAAGAGCAGTGGCAACTAATAGAAAGAACAAGACGACAGAAGACAAATGGGAACTGGCAAACAGAGAAAAACGAAGTAAGTCGTACGATGAAAACTGAGAAAGATACTGAGGAATGAAATACCGCAAATATGATGCTACATCTACATGATTACTCAGCAATTCACATTTAAGTGCTTGGCAGAGGGTTCATCGAACCACAATCATACTATCTCTACCATTCCACTCCCGACAGCGCGCGGGAAAAACGAACACCTAAACCTTTCTGTTCGAGCTCCAGCGAAATACTGGCCGCTAGACAAAATTATGAAGAAATGATACGGAAAGTAAAAAACATTTGCAGAAAGAAAAAAAGCGAGGAATGTAGAAGTGAAAAATACGTCAGAAGAGTGTTTACTGGAATAAGAGATAAAACAAGGACGGCAGCCTCGGAAAACGATATGCAGGGATAACAAAGGAAAGTTAATTGGAGCGGAAACTAAAATCATAGAAATGTGTGAATGTTTTCAAGACCTATTGAAATAAAAGGAAATCCGGAAATCTGAAAGAGAGAAGCAAGTGGAGCAAACTGGTAGCAACGACGATGGACCAGTGCCGGCCGGAAGTGGTGACTGTAGCTGTTAAGGAGGTGAGGAACTACAGAGCTATGAAGGAAAATATGGTACCAAATGAAATTTTTGAGTACGGGTGGTACAGAAATATTAAACCTGCATGAAATGGTTCGGAAAATATGTAGGAAAAAATCAACAAACTGCAACACATCCATAATTATACCAATACATAAGACGAGCGAAAAACTAAATTGATAATACCATAGAGGAATAGCACTGGAGAATTCTACCTACAAAATACTCGCTAGGCTACTGAAAAAGAAATTACGACCGTATACAGAAGCAACTATTGGGGGATACCAGTGCGTCTTCAGTAAGGAAAGAGCAGAAACAGATCAGATGTTTGCACTTAGATTAATAATGGATTGGTTGGTTGATTCGGGGCAGGGAACCAAACAGTGAGGTCATTAAACCTATCGGATTAGAGAAGGATGGGGAAAGAAGTCTACCGTGCCCTTTCATCCCGTCATTTACCTGAGCCGATTTAGGTAATTCACGGAAAACCTAAATCGGGATGGCTGGACGCGGGATTGAGCCGCCATCCTCCCGAATGCGGGTCCAGTGTGCTAACCACTACGATTTATAATGGACAACTGTTAGGAGTACACTACAACGAATTGTCACATTCGTTCATATTAACCACGTCGGTTAAACTATACATCAACACCAAACAACAAAATTAGGTATCTCACGACAGGAAATTAAAGGAAAATAAATTGCGAATTTAATGAGATGTGTAATCATGTAGCAGATACTGTCACTGGTAAACTGAAATGCCTTTGTGTAATGTTCTGAACAGTGCACGATTATGGACGTTGTCCTGTGCGTATGTTGAGTAACATGTGAGTGTTGGGAGCTCTTCGCGTACCGCTATGCTGATGGCCGCCGTGTGACGTGTTGACACAAACAGATTCCGGTCGCGTGTCGTAAGTAGCGGCGAGCGAACAGCTGACAATGAGATGCGCAGTGCGCTCGCAGAGAACTGCGAAATACGAACAGATGGACTGCCCAACTGTGAGGCAGGTTGCTGCAGCCAATTAGACCACTTTTAACCAAGAGTATGTTTCGGTGTGGAAGGTTTGTTGAAATCGTAAAAGGCGCATGACTAGTTTGCGGAAGTGTGAGAAGGAATCATCTATTTCGCCTAAAGGATGAAATTTATTTATAACGAAAAGTGCGTTAAGCTAGTGCGAGGGTGGAAAGAATCCAGAGTCTTAACTGGTGCAACAACTTTTTCACACTGTGCTTGGACGACACTAGCCAAATCAAGCATATAGTACTCCGAAAACAGAAGTTTGAACTGAGAATTGAATGTTACAGGTAATACAGAGATTTGAACAGTAAACAATTATCGCAATCTCCATGACGCGATTCAAGCTTGTTACTGATCACGTGCGTATGTATTCTACATTCTTATTAAGTATTCTTAGCAGGATCGGAGTACTTGTGCGGTATGATTTTGACTATGAAATTAGAAAAAAAACGGTGATTGTGCTAAGGCTCAATGGCAGGCATACCTCCAGTACCACGAAATTTATGAAAAAGGTGCATACGCGCCACACACCGTTGGGTGGCTTGCGGAGTATAAATGTAAATGTAAATGTAGAGACCACTTCCATGCTGAATGGTATACGCCGCACAGCGTAGTGTGACTTGCTCAGTACATATAGAGGTAAGAAATCTGGAAGTGCGTTGTAAAAAGGAGCGTTGTCACTTACTATTTACGGTTAGTATTTAACGATGTAGATGTTTATAAAGCAAGTACTAAGAGGTTCTTGACGCTTATGATTGTGAAAATTAATGTGGAATGTTTCCAGTAAAGCTACAAAACTCGGAATTAGTCTTCCAAAATTTGTTGATGGGGTACACTACACGAATTCAAAAATGGTTCAAATGGCTCTGAGCACTATGAGACTTAACATCTGTGGTCATCAGTCTCCTAGAACGTAGAACTACTTAAACCTAACTAACCTAAGGACATCACACACATCCATGCCCGAGGCAGGATTCGAACCTGCGACCGTAGCAGTCGCGCGGTTCCGGACTGCGCGCCTAGAACCGCTAGACCACCGCGGCCGGCTACACGAATTTCTTCGTGCGTTAATAACCACTCAAAAATTAGACGCGTTCAAATAAACAATACTACAAGGTGTACAACTTTGCTTCCGCCGTTTCTTCCCCAACATTTGAGACTTTAATGAAACAAATTGGTTGAACATGTACCATTCAAAGTATTTTCCATCGCTGGCTACTACTTTCTCCCATCTTTAGGGCAGTGTACGAATACCAAGTCGAAAAAAAAAAAAATTGTTCATCTTTTGAAGCGATCCACGAATCGATCCAATTTGTGACTCCTTCATGAGATCGGAAGTGTTGGTCAGCCAGGCCATGAGCCATTGATCTAAACAGGTGATAGTCAGAGGGAACAATGTCTGGAGAATACGGCGGGTGGGGTAGGACTTCCCATTTTAACGTTTACAAGTACGTTTTGACCTTGTTTACAAAGTGAGGTTCCCCCTGCGGGTTCGGGGGTTAGAATAGGCCCGCGGTCTTCCTGCCTGTCGTAAGAGGCGACTAAAAGGAGTCTCACATGTTTCGGCCTTATGTGATGGTCCCCTCTCGGGTTTGACCTCCATCTTTCTAAATTATTCCGAAGAGCGAGCCAATTGGGGAAGGGCGCCTTACGTGGTGCACTGTATCCGTCGTGCATTGAGACCTTTAGCCGGCTTTTTCGTCGTTGCAATAGTGTTCCGCTCGTTTTCCATCTCTTGGGCGAGGATACGTCCCTGGATGCGATTCCCACGCTGCACTCTGCAGTGTTTATTTTAACTGCGACGACGACCTTGGACAGTTTTGCACCTAAGATCCAGCACGGTAGCCAGTCCGTTGTGGTGGGGCCGCCATGTACCCTCTTGGTTGTAGCCCCCTGACAACACAGGGATCGCTCTACTGATGCCTGCGCCGTTAACTCCCCACGTATGCCAAGGAGTAGATGCCCGTCTCCCTGGGGCATCAGGACTCCCGGCAATGGACATCCTGCCAGGTGGCTATTGCTGCGGCTGGGTGGCGCCCGTGGGGAGGGCCCTTGGTCGGAGTAGGTGGCATCAGGGCGGATGACCCGCAATGAAGCGTGGTACATCATCTCTCGCTGGCGGCCAGCCGCCAGCAGTCTCTAAGCGTTCTCGGGCTCAATTTAATGCTGAAAAGTACAATCCGAAAACGTTCCCCTCTCTGGCCACGCCGTGGGAGGAGCGTAAGTCTCAGGATGGAGGTAATAGTTATTCGCCCCGATTCTTGGTTTGTACGAGAGCTGATGGGGAGTCTTTTCTCTCCACAAAGCCTCAGTTCTTCGTCGAGCATTTAGAGGACAAGTTTGGGGAGGTGGAGGGCTTGTCTAAAATGCGCTCTGGCTCAGTACTGATACAAACGGCATCCTCCGCCCAGTCACGCAGGTTACTTGCTTGTGACAAGTTGGGGGATGTTAACGTTACTATTAATCCACATAAGAGCTTAAATATGGTCCAGGGTGTTATTTTCCATAGGGACCTCCTTCTGCAGTCTGATGACGAGCTGCGCGCCAACTTAGAACGTAGAGGTGTTCATTTCGTCCGGCGCGTTCATCGGGGTCCGAGGGACAATCAGGTTGCTACCGGTGCCTTCATCTTGGCCTTCGAGGGTGATACGTTACCGGAAAAGGTCAAGGTGATGGTCTACCGATGTGACGTCAGGCCCTATATTCCTCCCCCGATGCGGTGCTTCAAGTGCTGGAAGTTCGGCCATATGTCTTCCCGCTGCACTTCCAGCCTCACATGTCGAGATTGCGGACGCCCATCTCATCCCGATACTCCATGTGCCCCGCCTCCCATCTGTGTCAACTGCGGGGAGCACCATTCACCTTGCTCGCCTGACTGCAAAGTCTTTCAGAAAGAGCGCAAAATTATGGAATATAAGACCCTGGACCAGCTGAGCTATACTGAGGCCAAAAGGAAATATGACAGACTCCATCCTGTGAGAATGACATCTTCTTATGCAGCTGCTACGACAACTGTGCTAGCCCCATCAGTTTCGAGACTTCCAGCCAGCTCGATAAGCAGTACGACTCCTCCTGCCCCCTTGCCTGTGGGGGGCTCTACCCAACCGGTTGCTCCTGCACCACCTACCTCAGGAGCAACCTCCTCCCACCCGTCGGGGACGTCCGTCCCCGCTTCTCAGCCGGAGAAGCGTCTAACTTCTTCGGCTACTCTCGCCCGTAAGAGTTCCCTTGGGACCCTCCCTTCCCAGGGTTCCACCAGCGGGAAGGATGACGGCCGCCAGTGGCATAAGTCCTCACCAGCGGCCGGGCGTAGGGCTTCACGATCCTCCTCTGTCCCGGAGGCTGAATCGGTGAAGCCTTCCCAGCCGGTGCAACCCAAGGTTCAGCGAGAGAAGTCCAAGAGAAAGACCTCTAAGGCCACAGAACTTGCGGTGGCGCCAACCCCACCGCACCTTTCGCGCTCTGCGTCTGAGGATGCAGTCGAGATTCTAGCGTCCGCTGAGGACCTTGATCTCGCTGGTCCCTCAGACGCCATGGATGCCTCTCTACGGGTACTGAATCGGTGGCAGTGAGTGAACAAGCGGCGTAAATTGCCTTCCCAGTCCTTTCACGCCTTTCTCAGCCATGGACAATATCATCCTCCAGTGGAACTGCGGCGGTTTTTTCCACCATCTAGCTGAGCTCCAACAACTTATCAGCCGTCACCCTTTCTTCTGCATAGCTCTTCAGGAAACTTGGTTTCCAGCAATGCGAACCCCCGCCCTCCGTGGCTATCGGGGTTATTATAAGAACAGGGCAGCGTATGAAAGGGTGTCGGGTGGCGTCTGCCTCTATGTCCTTCACACTCTGCACAGCGAGTCTGTCCCTCTCCACACACCTTTAGAGGCTGTCGCTGTTCGGGTGTGGACGCCACAGGCTGTTACCGTCTGCAGTCTTTACCTTCCACCGGATGGTGATGTCTCGCAGCATGTCCTGGCTGCGCTGATAGCCCAATTGCCGCCACCTTTCTTGCTATTGGGCGACTTCAACGCCCATAACCCTCTGTGGGGTGGGTCAGTGGCAACAGGTCGAGGCGCCATCGTTGAACATTTATTGTCGCAGCTCGATCTCTCGATTTTAAATGATGGTGCCTTCACACACTTCAGTGTGGCGCATGGCACATACTCCGCCATTGACCTTTCAATATGTAGCCCTAGCCTCTTACCGTCTCTCCAATGGAGTGTGCATGACGACCTGTGTGGTAGTGACCACTTTCCGATCTTTCTGTCACTACCACAGCGTCACTCTTCTGGGCGCCCTAGCAGATGGGCTATGAATAAGGCTGACTGGGACTTGTTCTCCTCCACTGCCGCTATTGAGCCTCTCTCTAGTGATGACATTGATGCGGTGGTTCAATCGGTCACCACCGGCATCGTTACTGCCGCCGAATCTGCCATTCCCCGTTCTTCTGGGTCCCCTCGGCGGAAGGCTGTGCCTTGGTGGTCGCCTGAGATCGCTGAAGCGATTAAAGATCGCCGGCGGGCGCTCCAGCGTCACAAGCGACATCCCTCCTTAGACCACCTTATCGCCTTCAAACGGCTGCGTGCGCGGGCCCGCCTCCTTATCCGCCAAGGCAAGAAGGAGTGCTGGGAGCGGTATGTGTCCACCATTGGCCTCCATGTCACTCCTTCGCAGGTCTGGGCCAAGATTCGACGCGTCTACGGCTATCGGACCCCTGCCAGCGTCCCTGCGCTCTCACTGAATGGAGCAGTTTGTACTGACTCCGACGTCATTGCAAACCGCTTAGCAGAGCATTTTGCTATGAGTTCCGCTTCTGCGAATTACCCCCAGGCCTTCCGCTCCATTAAAGAGCGGATGGAACGTCGGAGCCTTTCTTTTCGCACCGACGCTTCTGAACCCTACAACGCTCCATTCAGTGAGTGGGAATTTCAGAGTGCCCTTGCCGCTTGCCCTGATACCGCTCCCGGGCCAGATCGCATCCACTGTCAGATGCTGAAACACCTTTCAGTGGACTGCAAGCGACGCCTCCTCGACCTTTACAACCGTCTCTGGGTCGAGGGCGAGTTTCCGTCGCAATGGCGGGAAAGTATTGTCATCCCCATTTTGAAACCTGGAAAGAACCCTCTGGAGGTGGACAGCTACCGTCCCATTAGTCTCACCAACGTTCTTTGCAAGTTGCTTGAACGGATGGTGAGCCGGCGCTTAAATTGGGTACTGGAGTCTCGGGGCCTTCTGGCTCCGTCTCAGGGTGGGTTCCGGAAAGGCCGCTCCGCCGCCGACAATCTGGTGAGCCTGGAGTCGGCCATCCGTACTGCCTTTGCCCGCCGTCAGCATCTGGTCGCTGTCTTTTTCGACATGCGGAAGGCGTACGATACGACATGGCGTCATCACATCCTTTCTACGCTTCATGGATGGGGTCTTCGGGGCCCTCTGCCGATCTTTATCCGCAATTTCCTGTCGTATCGTACCTTCCGCGTGCAAGTCGCAGCCTCCTATAGTTCCACCCACGTCCAGGAGAACGGTGTGCCACAGGGTTCTGTTTTAAGTGTCTGCCTGTTTTTAATAGCCATTAACGGGCTCGCTGCGGCCGTGGGAAATTCTGTCTCTGCTTCCCTGTATTCTGACGACTTCTGCCTTTATTACAGCTCTACTGGCATTGTAGCTGTTGAACGTCAGCTACAGGGCGCTATCCGTAAGGCGCAGTCTTGGGCTGTAGAGCATGGGTTTCAGTTTTCGGCAGCCAAGACCCGCGTTATGCATTTCTGCCGGCGCCGAACAGTCCATCCTGAGCCGCGGCTTTATCTTGGCGACGAACTCCTTGCTGTGGTGGAAACCCACAGGTTTTTGGGGGTGGTTTTCGATGCCCGGTTGACTTGGCTGCCTCATATCCGGCAGCTTAAACAGACGTGTTGGCGGCATCTAAACGCTCTGAGATGCTTGAGCCACACCCACTGGGGCGCCGACCGCTCTACCCTGTTGCGGCTCTACCAGGCGTTAATCCAGTCTCGCCTGGATTATGGGTGCCTAGCTTATGGCTCAGCATCCCCATCTGCGTTGCGGGTGCTGGACCCAATTCTCCACAGCGGGATACGCCTTGCCACTGGTGCTTTCCGCACCAGCCCTGTGGACAGTGTACTAGTGGAGGCAGGTGTACCTCCACTGCGGTTCCGGCGCCAACGTTTGCTGGCCGCTTATGCGGCCCATGTTCTAAGCTTGCCCGGGCATCCAAATTATCGTGTCCTGTTCCCGCAGTCAGTCGTCCATCTGCCAGACCGTCGGCCCCGGTCGGGTTGTCCGATCGCCGTACGCGTCAAGGAGCTTCTCTGTGGGCTTGGGTTTTTCCCTGTTCCACCTCCTTTCCGGGCGCCTCTGCGTACACCCCCGTGGTGTGTTCCTCGCCCTTGCCTTCGGCTCGACTTGACACAGGGCTCGAAGGACTCGGTCCCTCCAGAGGCCTTCCGCTGCCGCTTTTATTCCATCCTGGCCACGTATCAGGGCTCTGGAATTGTTTACACCGACGGTTCGATGGTTGCTGGTCGTGTCGGGTATGCGCTAACTCTAGGGGACCATTCCGAACAACGGTCCTTGGCGGCTGGCTGCAGCGTTTACACTGCTGAGCTAGTCGCCATCTTTAGAGCCCTAGAGTATATCCGCTCCTGCTCAGGTGAGTCCTTCGTTATCTGTAGCGATTCCCTGAGCGGTTTACGAGCTCTCGACCAGTGTTTTCCTCGTTCTCGTCTGGTGATGGCTATCCATGAGTCCCTGCATACTCTTGCGCGTTGCGGCCGCTCTGTGGTCTTTGTGTGGACCCCCGGTCATGTCGGTATCCCGGGCAATGAACATGTTGACCGCCTGGCGAAAGAGGCCACGAGTAAACCATCTCTGGATGTTGGCCTCCCAGAGGCTGATTTGCGGGCGGTCCTCCGCCGAAAAGTTTTTGCGCTTTGGGACGCTGAATGGCGCGATCGGATTACACCCAATAAACTCCGTGCCATTAAGGAGACGACGACTGTGTGGCGGTCCTCCATGCGAGCCAACCGCAGGGACTCAGTCGTCCTTTGTCGGCTCCGTATTGGCCACTCCCGGCTAACACACAGTTATTTACTGCGCCGGGAGGACCCTCCTGTATGTCGCTGCGGGGCGGCTTTGACGGTGGCCCACATTCTGTTGGCCTGCCCCCTTTTAGCTGTGGTCAGGCAGACATTTGCGCTGCCTGATACGCTCCCTGCCGTTTTATCCGATGACCCTGTTATGGCTGCCTTAGTTTTACGTTTTATTAGGGCAGGGAGTTTTTATTCTTTCATCTGAGTGTTTCTGTTTTATTTTTTGTTTTGATTCTGGCCTTTGGCCTATGATTTTAAACTGATCTTTTAATGTGTTTCTAAGTGGTTGGCTTTTCCTTTTTTATTTCTATGGTCGGCCAACCACTGTCACACTCTGTGTGGTTTTAGTTCGTTTTGTCTTGTCCTTGTCTCCGTTTCTCTTGTTCTGTATCGTCTGTGATCTATTCTGTTCCTCGTTTTTATTCTCTGTGGATGTTCTTTGTCTTTGGAAAAAGGGACCGATGACCGTAGCAGTCTGGTCCCTTTCATCCCCCAAACCAACCAACCAACCAACAAAGTGAGGTCGAGTGTTGTCGTGCTGCAAAATCACTTTATCGTGCCTCTCACTGTATTGCTGCCGTTTGTCTTTTAATGCTCTGCTCAAACGCTTTAATTGCGTTCGATAACGAGCACCTGTGATTGTTTCACTTGGTTTTAACACCTCATAATGCACGACGCCGAGCTGGTCCCACCAAATGCAGAGAGCATGGTCTTGAAGCCATAAATATTCGGTTTGGCCGTTGACGTGGAAGCATGGCCGGGATATTCCCATGATTTTTTGCTGTTAGGGTTATCGTAATGAACCCATTTTTCGTCCCCGGTCACAATGCGATGCAGGAGTCCCTTCCGTTTTTGCCTCTGAAGCAACTGTTAAAACACACAAACGCCATTCAACGTCTCTTGGTTTTAGCTCACACTGGACCCAAGTTCCTTCTTTCAGAATCATGCCCATAGCCTTCAGACGTTTTGAACGGCTTGCTGTGTCACTCCCACTAATCGTGCCGATTCTCCTTGAGTTTGACGCGAGTCGTCACTCAGCAATGTCTCCAATTCTGCATCTTCGAAAACATTCTCTCTTCCACCACTGTGCTGGTCTACGGCGTTAAAATCACCGTTCTTGAAGCGTTGAAGCCACTCAAGACATATTATTTCACCAATAGCGTCCTCAACATACGTACTTGAGAGCATTCGATGAGACTCAGTCGCTGTTTCCTTCATATTGAAACAAAACAGTAACACCTCCGGAAAATTACAAGAATTAGGCTCGTAGACTGACATTTTCAATCAAGAACAACTTTATGATTCAGACACAAATCGAATAATGTTTGAATGAAGTTATGTTAACCGAGGTCCAAGTTAACTGCCTGACGTCTGCGATCTGTTACTTTCGACCGCTACTTCTCGTTGTCGGCCACCTATCGGCAAATGGCGGAAGCAAAGTTGTACACCTTGTATGATAAGAAATATCAGAACCACACGCTAATAACGCGCGCTTCACAATTCGTAGCTAATTACAAATAGTTCAAACTGCTCTGAGCTGACATGTCTTAAAATCCACGATTACTGCAAGGAGGTTATAACTAAAAGTGTCGATATAATTCTTTGTTCGCCTAAAAGCGAAAACTTAAAAGAAAATCATTCTCATAAAGGTGACTAATTGGGTTGTAAAACGTTTTACTTGCCCCGAGGGCTTATTTGGACGGCAAAAACAAACAGCCTGAGAGGCAATTAAAAAGTACGTGACAAAGTAACGTTGGAAGCCCAGTCGTGCCATTATTGTGTGAGTAATTCTGCGTCACAAACATACGCAAAGAAAAAATAGCATTGATTTACTCCCCACTCGATCCGTGATTAAATGTACAGAATACCTATGAAATAATGCTCATGTTTGCGTCTTATATTCATGGATTTTTTTTCTTTAGTCTTCTGCAGGAACATGACTGAAGGTTCAGCATTTCAAATGCTAAATGGCAACAATGCTGTAACATAATACACATTGGCTCGGGTTGCCATCTGTCCCGATATATCGGGACCACCACCGTTATGGACCTTCTTGCCCCCAACGCCCCGACAAGACCGAATTTTGTCCCGGTTTTGCAAAATACTGTTAAGAGCTCGGCTCAAGGACTGCAGTAATGCCATCTGTTAGTGCAACATGTAAAGCCAGCATCTGTTTTATTTATGACAACAAGTTTATGTTGACAGGCCGTTTCACAGAAGACCTTGCGTGTTTTGTATCCTGTGTAGAGGACGCAAGCACCTTTTAGATCTAGCGCCATCATTGGAGAAAACACCAGACTTCTCCAGTACCAGGGGCTGGAACTACTTTAGAAACGCCACGCGGAAGAATCGGACAGTTTCCATTTGAATGACGACCTAATAAGATGATTCTTCCTAAAAGTAATACGAACGGCGAGTCCGTGTTAGCAATTTCTGAAGTGGTTACTGGGAGTGTGTAGGGTGTGAAGTGGACAGTGACTTGTACTTCGATGACTAGTCTTATTGTCTACTGATCATCGTTTAACAGACTTATCATAGCTTCCGAAAATGCCTAAGGATGAAAAGATAGTCTCTTTTCGGATGATTGTGGTCTATTGTCCAGAAATGACGTAAGTTAAGAAAGAATTGGGACAAATTTGTAGCAATATAAGCCACAAACACAACGCCACTGTGGAGAGTGATGTCGGCCCCGTGGGCTGATGAAAGAAATAGGCTGCTGCCAGGGACTGTGGAAACACAGTGAGTGTTTTACAAGCTGACTTGCAAGGAGTTTAATAAATACGGAAAAGGGAAAAATGACTTGTTAAGACGTAAAAATTTCTGAAAAATGTGGTGAAGCAATTACTTCTGCCGCAACAAGTTCCATGTAATTGTGTTCTAAATAAAAATTAATTAATTAAATAAATTGTTTACTTCATTTCTACACTCCTATCTGTGTGTCCCAACGGTGTCCCAGCTGTATATGGAAACCCTATCCTTGAGCCAACCGCGACAGGTCATATGAAGACGTATTCTAACTGCCGTTAAGTCTCCTTCGCCGTAGCCAATATCTCACGATTTATTTATTGACCTTTATCTTGCGGTATAGGCACAGCCACTTGCCACCAGGTATAACAACGTGACAGACAAGTGGGTATTAAATCTCCTCCTAGAGGAAATTTCCTAACTCTTTTGGAAAATAGCATAAATTTTGGCGAAGAGTTCTCGGGCTTCCAGCCGGGTGGCGGTGTCTTCAAACTGCGACGTTTCGACGAGTGACATACTCATCATCTTCTGGCGAAGTGCCGAGACTTTGCGGATGCCGGTCCCTTTATACCTGCGGTGTGCCCCCCACCACCTGGCCGCGGGAGGCTGGGTCCAGAGGAGCCGGCGGGCGAGGTGGAGGGGGAAGCGGGTGCGCCGTTCGTGACCAATGTACTGCACACCACATTCGCAGGCAATGTTGTGTATACCAGGTGTGTTTAGTTTGAGTCGGTCTTTAGCTGAGCCCAGCAGCTCTTTCGTCTTCGGCGGTGGTCGAAAGACGGTATTTGTTAGATTTTCTTAATAGCCTCCCGATTTTGGCCGATGTGGGCCCCAAATATGGGAGAAAGGCGAGTCTCTTGCTAACTTCCTCTTCCTCTTCCTGAAATTTGTCAGCCTGTCTCCTCTTGAAGGCCCTGTCAATCTGTGTTTCACTGTACCCGTTTTTCCGAAATACCTCTCTTAGGTGGTGTAATTCGTCTGAGAGGCTTTCTTTGTCACAAATGGCGTGCGCCCTATGTACCAAGGTGGTCAGTACTGACTGGCGTTGCGCCGGATGGTGGCAGCTGGTTGCATGGAGGTACAGGTCTGTGTGCGTCTTTTTTCTATATACTGAATGGCCCAGCGTGCCATCCGCTTTCTTCCTGATCAGTATGTCCAGGAATGGAATACAGCCATTCTCTTGTATTTCCATCGTGAAGGTGATATTTTCATGTATGCCGTTTAGGTGGTCCATAAACTCCTCCAGTGCCTGCCTGCCATGCTGCCAGATCTACCAGAGGCAGTGCAGAAACGGCTGTATCCCAGAGCGCCAACGACACCGCGCCTGTATGGATTGCCCAAGATCCACAAAGATGGGGTGCCTCTACGGCCGATTCTGGACACCATCAACTCGCACAGTTATGGACTGGCCAAATACCTGGCGACACTATTGAAACCACTGGTGGGACACTGCAGTCATCACGTGAAAAACTCCGCGGATTTCGTTAGAATACTGAAGGACATCCGAATACAGAGTGATGACCTACTCGTGAGCTTCGACGTCACCTCCTTGTTCACAAGAGTACCGCTACAAGACGCCTTGGCGCTCCTTAATCAACACTTCGAGCCTGAAACAGTGAAGCTCTTTGAATATGCACTTACGACCACCTACTTCAAGTGCAATGGAGAGCATTATGAACAAGTGGATGGAGTGGCCATGGGATCTCCCCTTGCTCCAGGGATCGCGAATCTTTACATGGAACACTTTGAGGAGGTGGCACTACGAACTGCTCACCGTAAACCCAGGCACTTCTTCCGCTATGTGGACGACACTTGCGTGATCTGGCAGCATGGCAGGCAGGCACTGGAGGAGTTTATGGACTACCTAAACGGCATACATGAAAATATCACCTTCACGATGGAAATAGAAGAGAATGGCTGTATTCCATTCCTGGACATACTGATCAGGAAGAAAGCGGATGGCACGCTGGGCAATTCAGTATATAGAAAAAAGACGCACACAGACCTGTACCTCCATGCAACCAGCTGCCACCATCCGGCGCAACGCCAGTCAGTACTGACCACCTTGGTACATAGGGCGCACGCCATTTGTGACAAAGAAAGCCTCTCAGACGAATTACACCACCTAAGAGAGGTATTTCGGAAAAACGGGTACAGTGAAACACAGATTGACAGGGCCTTCAAGAGGAGACAGGCTGACAAATTTCAGGAAGAGGAAGAGGAAGTTAGCAAGAGACTCGCCTTTCTCCCATATTTGGGGCCCACATCGGCCAAAATCGGGAGGCTATTCAGAAAATCTAACATAAATACCGTTTTCCGACCACCGCCGAAGACGAAAGAGCTGCTGGGCTCAGCTAAAGACCGACTCAAACTAAACACACCTGGTATACACAACATTGCCTGCGAATGTGGTGTGCAGTACATTGGTCAAACGCAGCGCTGCATCTCTAAAAGGTGCGAAGAACACATCAGGCATGTTCGACTGGGACAGATAGAGAAATCTGCTATAGCGGAACATAGCATCAAAGAAAACCACACCTTTGACTTCGAAAACACCAGGGTGCTGTGCCGAGCCGGGAGCTATTGGGATAGCGTCATTAAAGAATCAATAGAAATACGGGTCCACGAGAATCTTGTGAACAGGGACGAAGGCTATCAACTGAGCGCGGCCTGGAATCCAGCATTAGCCGCAATATGCCAGGAACGCAACAAGAACCGTCCAGCTCACGAGACGCGATCACAATGCTCTGACGGAGACACGAACGGCGCACCCGCTTCCCCCTCCACCTCGCCCGCCGGCTCCTCTGGACCCAGCCTCCCGCGGCCAGGTGGTGGGGGGCACACCGCAGGTATAAAGGGACCGGCATCCGCAAAGTCTCGGCACTTCGCCAGAAGATGATGAGTATGTCACTCGTCGAAACGTCGCAGTTTGAAGACACCGCCACCCGGCTGGAAGCCCGAGAACTCTTCGCCAGCTGTATACGCCGGGAAAGCATACATTCACATTTAGCATAAATTTTGCTTTATATTTTAACACGTAAATGCAAAATCGCTACGTACTTAAGCTATTTCACATGGCTGCGTACGCAAAATGTACTCCCTCGAAAAACATTGTGGTTGTTTGTAATTATTAACTAACCATGGGCTTCACCACTTGAAGTTATTTATGTAAGAACATGTACAGGCAGGCGTTAGGCCTACCCTAGCAGTCCAAAAAGGCTCGGAACTCTATTAAATTAGGTAGTTCTTTCGTTGCTTAAGGTGTTCTACATGTACTCTCCCCACTCGAGTACAATTTTTTAATATACGGTGGGCCCCTCCGCGCTCACACCGACGTGGTGACCAAACCAAAAGTTCTAGTGTCACCTCCGTATAACATGTTACTTTTCGAATCAGGAGTCACAGGATGCGGGCTGTGATGTTGTCCATGCGTCTGGGTAGGATTACTCATTGACATGGTCCATCAGGAGACAGAAAGTGATCGAAGGGTAGCGGTTTGTAAGGGCAGAGGGGAAAAAAGTGCCAAGGCAAGCGCCAAGGGAAAAAACCTCTGCGACAGTAGTACGGGTAGTAAGGGCAGTAGCAGCTTGCTAGCTGCGACAGAGCATGCAAAGTGACGTTACGTTAGTGCGAGGCATTGTGCATCGTTACCTTTGTCGCTTCGGGTGCTCGTTGTAGATGGGTCAGTCCGGCCGCTGAAGCTGGGCTCCTGTGAATTCTCCTGGAGCTGCTGCAGCGGCTGCATCCCTGTAACAGTCAGAGGTCGTCATACATTAGTGGACCATCGGCCATAGATTAGTTCAGTGTGGGGGGTGTGTGTGACTGTTTTGTGTGTTGTGTACAGTACGGCTTCCCTACGACTGCCTGTTTTTCGGCGGGTCGAGAATCTGAAGTTGCCAGGAGTAGCTGTGGTGCAGCGGCTCGCCAGTGCTGTTGTGTTAGCGCGCTGTGGATCATAGATGTTTAGTTCCTTGCTAATAGTGTCTTTGGTCTATTGTTTCCATCTATGGTTGTGGTCGTAGTTCCCCAGAGAAAGAATAAAAGAGTTACGCGAGTGTCTCGTGTTTCTGTTCAGTCGTGTGGAAAGTTTCTGGAATAGCTGCAAGAGGGTATCTAGCCGATATTTCTGGTGAAGATCCGCGGTGCGTGTGTAACGCGGAGCATTGCTTATGATTCTGAGTACTTTGTTCTGTATGAGTTGCAGAAGGCGCAGGCGTGTGGGCGCAGCGTATCTCCAGACAGGAGCAGCTGCGTTGTCGAGTGGTGATTCATCAGAGGTCTAATAAGTGTGGTGTACATGGACCTGGACACCCACCTACTCAGTGTGCTACGCCTATTAAGCATAGGATAAAGTTGTTTGAGCCTCGCGTTTGCTTTGTTGGTCACGTGTTGAATGTGGTCCCGCCAGAGTAATTTCCGGTCCAGCCAGAAACGGAGGTATCTGACCTCCTCATGAAAACATATTGGCCGTGCATGTACTGTTATTGGGTTGCAGTGTTGTTTGCGCAGTAGTTTCGGTCTTCCACTGAACAGAACGGCTTCGCACTTGTCTAAGTTTACTCTAACACGCCATTTCACCAATCAAGGCTCTGCCACTCTGAATGCAGTCTGTAGTCGTTAGTTAATGTTAGATGGTTTCCAATCTTGCACGAGGATGGCAGTATTATCCGCGTAGATTGCCACTATCGTGTTGCGTTTAGCTGGAAGGTCATTAATGTAGAGGTTAAATAGTATGGGCCCTAGGATGATTCCTTGTGGTACTCCAGCCTGAATACCATGTCGTGTTGATTGTTTGCCCTGCACGTCGATGTTGAAACTCCTGTCCGTGAGATATGAGTGTATGAGACGTACGAAACCTTCGGGGAACCCTGCGTCGCTGAGTTTGCGTATGAGGCCGTTGTGCCACAGACGGTCGAAGGCCTTTTCGATGTCCAGGAACGCTGCCCCAGTTGCTTTGTTTGTGTTGTATACGTTGTAACGTCCCCTTAGAACAATTGTACAAGACTATGCTTAAACTGACACACAATATTTTTAGCGCAACGCAATCTATCAAAGATCCCTGCAAAAGAATGGCCCTGAGTAACATTAAACTATACCTTTCACAAATAACTTACCTCACAAAAATCTTCATTACTCGAACTACTGCAATACAGCGAGCGCCACTACTGCCAGCTAAATAAAAGATTCAAACTACTGAAGGCACTAACTACTGATAGGGATAGTTAGCAAATGAAAGATATTAATAGAGAACAAACACTGTATTTACCTTAATATCATCACAAGTCATAATATATGTAATTTCAAAACTCCGCCATCTTTCTCCTCACATCTACCACTGCTGGCGGCTCACTTCTAACTGCGCAACGCTACGCGCTGTTCACATCCAGCTGCCGCTGCACAACGCTACAATGGCAGACAACAATGCAAAACTAGCCACAGACTGCACAAAGCACAGCCAGTGATTTTCATACAGAGCGCTACGTGGCATTACCAATATAAAAATCTAAACAGCCTACTTACAACGTGTTATGTATTCAACGACGCGGAGGAGTTGTTGCGTTGTCGAGTGGTGATTCCTGATGCCGAATTGCTCCGGCCTCAGGGTGTCGTTTGTAATGCAGTGCCAAGTGAGTCGTTTTAGTATTACCCTCTCAACTATCTTGCTGAGCGCGCGCAGCAGACTGTTGATGGGTCGGTAATTTTGTGGGAGGGAGTGGTCTTTCCCCGGCGTCCTGAACATTAGGACCTTGGCCATCTTCTAACAGGCGGGGAAGTGTTGGTATTTAAGGAAGGCATTCGTGATGTGTGTAAGGAATTCCACTGCTTTATAATTGAACTCCTGGAGGACACGGTTTTGAATGCCATAGTGTCCAGGGGCCTTCCTAGCTGTGGTACGCATGATGGCCCATTTGACTTCAGCTGTGCTAGCCTGTCGGATGTCGTTGCGCGATGGTTGGGCCAAGATGCGTGTAACCGCCTGGTCGGTCTCCAGTGTGAATGCTGGGTCTGAGGATCCAGGTTTGGAGAGAATGACGCTGCAAGTGTGAGGGCCATCAGTTTCTCTTTCTTCCGCTGAATATGCCGGTCCGTCGGGTCCTTGTAGCGGGTGTGTGTACAGTTTCTCCCTGATGAAGTGACGGGCCAGCCGCCACACGCTAGATCGCATGGTGTCCAGCACTTAGTTTCTGGTTCCATTTTTGTGTTTTGAATGTTTAGATTTTGTCCAGGATTATTCCCTGGAGCCTGTTCACGTGCTGTTTGAAGTGTTTTCGCCAGGTACGCTGCCAGTGTCGCCTGAGGCGGTTCCTCATTGAGATAAGGTCCAGGATTTCCTGGGTCAGTGCTGCACTGTGATGTTGTGGTGTGCAGATTGATATGGTGTCGGCCATTGCGTCTTGGACGGCGCTAGTGAGGGTTTCGACTGCCTCATCTGTTTGAGCTGTCTCGTTAATCGCGTGGATAGGTGCGATGCGACTGTCAGGCGTTTCCTTGAACAATGTCCAATTCGCGCGCCTGTAGTCTAACATCCTGCGTACTCGAGTACAGCTCACAGAAAGTGCATATAACGATGTGAAACTGTCAGAAGTCCTGCCTGATGTTGTTCAAGTCGCAAATCACATTCGCAATCTCTACGGTCTTGGCGATCCATCAGAGACCCAGTCTGCACTTTGTCCTTCTGTGATAGGTTCTTACTGATAACATAGTCTTGTCATCCGGGATAATTTTTTCCAGAAAAGTGTCCGCGTTTTGCATTTCAATTAAGTCGCGGCAGGCGTGCATGGGCAGTTTTTGTTGAGGAGTGAAGTTGTGCGGGACAAACTTTGCACACGCTTTTCTCCTTCATTTTGGAGAATGCTTTGAACACTTGATTTAGAGATGTTCCTCCATTGCGATTAGTGACACAAATGCTTTGACACACTACTTAACCCTAATGTGCCAACAATTTAAAAGAAATATAATTTTAAAATTTTTCACAAGATTTATATTTACCATAGTAACTAACAAACACCAGAAGAAATTGGAAAAAAGTAAATTCAATTGCAAGGACGTGGTTTCACTTTGGAACTACCGGGGTGTACAGTTTTCTACCACATGTCATCCCTGCATATGTTTGAAAGCAATTTCGCATTTTTTCCTAGGCACAGTCCTAACTCTCGAAACTTCCGTGAACTCATAGTGCCTAAAACAAATTTTAATCCTAAATAACAAGCAAACAGGACCGCAAAATTTAAGAAATGTATATCAAAAGTACACAATGTCTAAGTGGCTTCACCTCGAAATTACTCATACCAGTAGCACAAACTGGAAGTTACAAGAACGTTCGATATGCTTTCACTGCCAATGTTCTCAATACGACCACTATAAAAAACATGTCATAATTTCCTAGAATCAACTCAGCACAATACGAGCGCTGTGGGGTGGCTTCGAACGCTGTTAAGTGACTGCTGCAACGCGTTACATTCGTAGAAACCTCAGTGTGCCACTAGGTGTGTCTGCTTTGCAGTAACATCGGTAGTTTCAAGCTAAAAAGAGTTGTACTTCGAAACAAAAGGAATAAAATGTTTTGAGACGGAAACCACTGGGGGCTCAAAAGCCACCTGGTCAAAACTGATTGGTCGAATGCACATTTATGCGAATTTACAGTAAGTTAGTTAAAGCTGGGTCTGCAGTTACTGCGCTGACGCCACTTATACGTCAAAAATCTGTCTCTTAACTTTTTAGACGAACGGAGGAATCGTAAGTCGAGCAGCGCGGTATTATCGAAGGTTAAACATATTACTTTGCATTTTATTGGTTACGAAACATTGTCAAGAATGGCTGAGTTCCCCATGGAAGTTGATAATTGTTAACTGAAACGATGATGTTCACTACATTTCAAAGTTTCATTTTAATACGTGTACTATGTCAGTGACAGTTGTGGCTGCTCATATATGCTATAACTTCATTTTATAATCTGTAACATCATTAGTTCATTGCGTTATTATGAATTAATAAAGGTTTAACAATGCCGATAAATAAATTAAATTTCAGAATAAAATTCAGTTGTCAGTCACACAGTTATTTTTTTCACTTTACCTGTTTCAACAGAATGATCTGTCGTTTTCAGAAGCCTACAATAACTGGAATATTATAAATCATTCACACAAGTGAATTGCAAGGTCTAATGATTTATAATATTCCAAACTTTGTAGGCTCCTGAAGATGACATTAATCTGTTGAAACCGGTAGAGAGAAATAAAAATAATAGTGCAATTGACGACTGAATTTCATTCCGAAATATATACTACACTTGGGGTGGAAAATAACAGCTATCAATAAAATAATAAATTAAATATCTCGAAATTATTAAATCTTTTGCAGTGATTAAAACAGATTAAAAAATATTATAGTTCCCTAGTTTGTCGCAGCTACCAAATATACAAAAAAGCTCAAATTATGTTTCAAAGCATTAGTTTTGTTATGACAATCAGAAAACGAATAAATTGGTGCACTGAAACCAAATCGAAATATAAAATTAACGGAACAAAGAAGGAAAATGTTGCACAAGATGAGTTTCCGTAGAAGAGTGGTGGTTGAACAGCTTAGTGAGAGATGAGGTCAAATAGATTTTAATGACGTTCATCGCCAGAGAGAGAATAATATAGGGACAAATAGATGCAACCTTTTTCGCTAACAGTATGAGTATCAAGACGTTACTGTAACCCAAATCCCTTTTTCCGATTTTTCAATAATTTCCCAATAGGTGTGTAGCTTATAAAAACAAATGAGACTGATTGAACAGGTATTAAGACAGAATTTTCCCGCCAATCGACACCGAAAAATTTCAACCACAAAAAGACCTGTTGTGTGCAAATTTGGCTTATTGTAGACCTAAGAGGTTCGCAGAGTTCTTTGTGAGACAGACCAGTAAGCATAAATATTTCCACGCTTTGAGATTTCTATTTAGACGATTAACAAGACGTATGTTTGAGTCGTTGAACAATTATTCCGTAAAAAATCCCTGGTAATTTCACAAAATTTGAAAGCGGATAATTCCACAGCTCTGAAGATCTGTTAATTACTATATCATATCTTTAATTGATAAACAGATTTTCACAACATACGAACTTCTTTTTATTTAAAAACTAAGAGGGGAATGAACTGTTCTGCGTCGCCCCTCTCTCCAATGTATTGGTTATTCCCTCAGTCTGTGTAAACGAGTGACTTCATTAGGCACAATCACCTAATAGTCAGGGGCATCCGCTTTCATTGCAACAACCTAGGACATCGCGAGTTAAGAATGGTCTCGGGACCATTAAGGCCAGCTGTTTGTCATTTATGCACTCTTAATGTTACTTAGTAGCACTTATGTGACTACAACAGTAGTAAATTAAAAAAAAAACTTTTGCTTCAGTCACG
This sequence comes from Schistocerca cancellata, assembly GCF_023864275.1. Classification (NCBI taxonomy): domain Eukaryota; kingdom Metazoa; phylum Arthropoda; class Insecta; order Orthoptera; family Acrididae; genus Schistocerca; species Schistocerca cancellata. The sequence continues at coordinate 297,943,997 of NC_064626.1, read as the reverse complement.
AAACGCATGTTTCGTTAAACGTATGCCTTCAAATGCAGCAGTGTCTAAATCATGAGTTTGTCGTTTTCCACCGACTACAGCAGTCATCAGAAAAAGTTTCACTTACTGTATTCATTGACGGAAAAGGAATTATAGACAAAGAACGATCGATGACGAATTTTGGACACTGTTATAAGAAGTATCAGCGCAACTTTTCTGGGAACGTGAAGGGGGCGTGTTTTCACGGAATAGATGAAGGAAGTTGCGGCTTACATAAATTGCCACGGTGAAGCGAAAGGAGTAGGCACGTCCATCGTACAGAAGAATGGGACGATGCTCTGTGCTTCACACGTTACTCTGAAGATAATGGTAGGTGGTGCGCGGATGTAGCAATAAATGCTCAATCATTCAACAAAAAAGTACACTGATTGTGAAAATTATAAACTTAAATATACATGTCACTGAAATCTACCTACCACAAGTTAGCTAAGAATAGTTAGTAAATTTTGAGTGCAGCATATGTAACATAAATATGGAGAAGACACCGCAGAATTAAAGACCACAATGGCTTAATTTTAAATCTTATTTCATTCTGAGCCACGACCAGTTTCGAACAAACGTACATTTTCAGGTAGCAGACACTTCTGCGATTCGGTCTGCTGCTGAATTGGGTCAATGTTTTCTTCATTAGCTGTTGAGTGAATTACCAAGCGATCAGAAGTCAGTGACCTCAATGAGGATGAAATGGTGATACCTCAAAATGTGGCACTTTATGTGCCTCTAATCAGTGCCAGCAATATCTTCAGCGAAATTAATGCATAAAATAGAATGCGCTTAAAAGAATTTGCAGTTGCTGTCAGTGCAACATTTGTCGGGGCATCAAAGTGTCCGTCTCCACAAAGAATAAATGAAGCACTATATATAGGCTGTTCCGCTAGATAAACAGGTAAAGCTATCTGCAGATGTGTCTTCCAAGGGAACATCAAGAAAAGCTGCATTATATAGCACTGAGAGACAACCACATCTACCAAATGGATGGGCAAGACATGTAGTGTTACCCTCTGCATGAGCAGTAAAAAATGTTTTGAAGAGTAAAAAAAGGACAAAGATTTTCCTCCTGGTAAATAAAATATTAAACTGAGAAATATCTTTAGACATTTCACTTATATTCCGTGTATTCGTCACAACGCGTTGATCCTGAATATTTGCACAGTTTATTTAGACTATTCATACACACTGTTGTGTAACTGCAATGTTGAAACAATTCCACGCTTCATTACTGCCGAAAATATGATGTGGGCTGCTTGTAGTCATGTACACATCACGTACATGTAGCGAATGTTTATTCCACTAACGTTGCGTCTTCTATAGATATATCCCTTACACCGAAGAGATGGCACGGACTTAGCTCCGTTCATAGCACTCAACTTGACTAGAGAGAATCACTACAAATGATTGATATGCTGCTTGGCTGTTAAGAATGAGTATTTAAACGTATTTTAGAGATGCCATTACTCATTTTATTCTTTACGAGGAATATCCTTGTGGAATGTGTACCACTTGTGCGTATTCAGTGACACTGGATATGACACAAAACAGAAACAAAACATTGTTAAAATCAGCACTACTTACAACACGCACGTCTCTCTCCATGCACGTTCACCTTCACTCTGTCTAACCAACACTTGGTGTCGCGCCGTATTAAAGTATTTATTCTCGAAAGGTGGCCAATCAGAAGCCAGAAAATGGAATGCTTCTTCGGACGAGCGTGCTCTGGAAAGAAAAACTGGGGACTAGAAACGTATTTTTCAGTCGCTTCATATCTTTGAACAGAAACCAGTGCGCGATCAGAGCGCAATAGTTGTAAAAATGAGGATACTTTGGAAATATAAATATTGTACGAAAGGTTCTAGCCCTGTACCGTATTTATAGATCACATTGTGGATAACATTGTGGTAATTTAAGATGCAAGGTATATTGTTTACAGCTACTTCACATCATCATAGGTGGTATTGTGTACATCATTCATACTTCCTTAATCTCATTCTTGGATACTCCATGGCACCGTGCTGGATGGTCTGTGGCGCTCTGTCAAAGTCGCAACATTGGTTTTCAGCTTGCTTCCAATTCTGAAACAAGAATTTGTACCTCCAAAGATTTGTCCTAATTTTATATGAAGAGGTCCATTCATTTTTTTGGCGAATTAAAACCAGGCAGAGCCATCCATGGATTGTTGACACTGACGGTAACTATTTCGTCATGAATTATGTCGGCAGAAGTTGAGGATACTGTATTTAGAAACTGTTGGCATAAGCCAATGTCTACTTTAGACTGACACAGCTACAGTGGTACTCATGAGTAGTTGATGTCCTCGAACCTGAACTAAGTGGTCAGTGTTTGAAGAGGTCCATTCGTCAATTCCAGGTCTGCTCAACGTTGTAATTTGGTTTGATGAGTTTCTCATCAAGCTTCAGTGATGGGTTCTTGGATTTCAGTATCTTTTTTTTCTGGCGGCTGAAGTGCCCATATGAGGGCAGGTGAGTGTTACAGCGACGTTTCTACCATTGTGTTAGCAGAGTTCTTTTTGTCTTCAGCTGAGGAAGGTGGATGCTTGATAACGCTGGCAACCATTTCAGAGGTGTCAATTTGGTGGTCCCTGGTACTGTCCTGGGTGTCAACTTTAGCAGTATGTACACTGTTCATCCACAGAGCACCGTAGTATTGCGCAACTGGGTAGACCAAGGCAAAGGCTGATGCAACGACATTACGCTTCCCGTATAGTGCACTATTTGACTGAATGTCTCCCAATAGACTAACATCATGTTACAGATTTGGCAGGTCTTAGAATAGTGCCAGTTACCCTAAAATATTACAGTGTGGCGTGTGTTTGTTGTAGAGAACAACTGCCCCAACATTGTGGCGCGGCGAGGCTGGGGAGCACGTCCGGCGAAGCAAGTGGAGTACATCATCAAGCCAGTGCAGTATGTCGTCATCCAGCACACCGTCTCGCCCATCTGCACCTCCATGAACGCCTGCGCCGAGCGCGTGCGCAGCATCCAGGCGCAGCACATGACCAACCTCAAGTTCGAGGACATCGGCTACTCGTGAGCACCATTGCAGCTATGCCATTCTAAAGTAGACACCGACTTCCGCCAACATTTGCTAAGCATGATGTCTTCAACTCCTTCAGCCATAATTCATGACTAAATGGTATCAAACGACCGCAATTTTTCAGCAAGCGACCACATTGCCATCACAGTGTCGAGAACAACCGCTTCAGTTCTCTCCTGCCTATACACCAGTAAAGTCACTTGGCGATGGGAACTGCTGCTAGTTTGTTGGATCGTACCTTACGCTACGGCCCACTGGGCAATCACTTTGTTAGCGCACCTCATGATGGCAACGTGGTCGCTTTCCGAAATAATGTGGCCGGGGGGCGCTGACTTCGCGCTGTTCCCCTGTGAAATATTTCGTCTGTGTGACAAGCTTTCTAGCGGATTTGATAGACAGCTCTACAGATGTGCTCCATCTGGGCACCTATTTATGCATAAAATGAATCAAAAAAATGAATAAAATGTTGTCCGCTTTATTTGAACGAGCAATGGATACAAATTCGGTACAGGCTAATAATTTCATGCATGACGACAGCTTCAGGCCGGCTACGGTTACACAAATAATGAACACTATGATACACTGCAAATCAGTGAATAAAATTGAAGTCCATCGTATTGCCATTAGAAAGTCAGCTGCTATCAAACGCCGAACACAGTCCAACCTCGCAGCATAGTTCATCAACAAGAGGGCAGTAAACGCGCGTGTTGTCAGCATGTAGACTGACAAAAGAGCCTTGAAACTTCTTTATTTAAATGATTCTCTGTACTTATATTGCTGAATGACTGAGAAGAAGTAACTTCTACGTTATTTGATGCTGAAGCTGGTGAGTGAAACTGAGCGTACTCTCTCTTTACTTGTTCTTATCATGTCAACACTGACCTACGATATCCTAGCGCAACGCAATCTGACTGCTCAAAAAAAAAAAAAAAAAAAAAACCCTTACTTCAAATAATTCAAAGGAATGGCCCTGACTAAAAAGAAATCCTAACAATAACCTATACATTCCATTAATCACTTACCTCACAAAAATCTTCATTACACGAACTACTGCAATACAGCGAGTGTCAATACTGCCAGCTAAATAAAAGATTCCGACTACTAAAGTCACTAACTACTAATAGGCATATGGTTAACAAAGAAAAGATTTTGCTGCAAACCAAATAATGTATTTTTTACCTTAATGATGTCACATCCAGTTGAAACACGATTATGAATCGTCATTGACATCCAGTACAAAGGTATATAATCATGAATAATACAGTCTCAAAGTCAGATACTTCCAGATTGTTAGCTTACGCTAATACTTCAGACCTCTACCCTTCATCAGTATAACTTCTCACATCTGATATCCATCACCGCTGGCTGTTCACCTCGAACTGCCCAACACTACTGGCCATTAACTTCAAACAGTCCAACCAAACACAGTCTCTTACAAAGGAAGAGCAGTCAGAGATCCAAGGCAAAGCGCTACACAGCGCTGCCAATACAGAAGCAACCCACTTACAACCTTACGGTCTCGGAAATTCAGTTCAGGATGAGACTTCGCAGGTTAGTAGTACACCTCAAGGGAGTTATCATAAAAGCTGTAAAGCGCACTAGCTAGTAGATTCCGAGGAAAAGACCTCTTAAAGTTTTACGTGCAGCTCGTATGCCAGTCAATATATAGGCTATGGAAGTACAGCAAAATCGCTTTAGCGACTCGCTTGCTAGAGGCTAGATCTTGCCGTCGGGTAACATTTTGTTCCTTTTAATTGTTTTGAAAATTAAAACTTTTAAATAAAGTTAATGACCTAAAATATTATTTTCTAAAACTTGGAAGCTAACGACGGAAATGACAATCGACGTTCTCAACCGTTGCTTAAAGGCTCACGCAGGAAAAGAAATGAAACATATTTTGGGTGACACAAAGTCTTAGTCGCAAAATTCAGGAGACGTACGCTCCAAGAAGACTGAGAAAGATGATTTTCTCGTGCATATCTATAAAAAATAACTAAGAACTTTATCTTACAAACTACCTTAAGCCCTGTCGAGCACTGACGGCGAGTGGAATGTAAAGAACGTAAAACGAGTCTTACATCCTCCACTATCCAACACGCGGTAACTCGGGCCCTGCTGGTGTTGATGTAACTGTTCATGCAACTCTGACGACGCCGACAAATGCAGTCAATCAACCTCACGCATCCATTTGACCAGTAGTGGTTATAGAGCAGGCAATATCTGATCGGATGTTTCCAGACACGTGTTAGTGGACATTCAAATGGGGTGTATACAACCTTCGCCTTTATGATGGGTTCAGTTCTTCTGGAGATACTTTCAGTGAGGTGTCTGAATTTCCGTGGAGGAATGGCAGCCCACTCTTCCTGAAGAGCCGAAACGAGAGAGGGTATCTGTTTGGTGGGTCTGGAATAAAGTCGACATTTGGACTCATTCCAGAGCTGTTCCATTGGGTGCAGGTCCGGATTTCGGGCAAGCCAGTCCATTTCAGGGAAATTAGTCCACAAAGCATTGCCTGCTGCTTTAACAGAGGGCATTGACATGTTGATGTGACCAGTCGTCTCCGAACTGTTCCTCTACTGTACGCAGCACACAATGCTGTAAAATGTGTTCAAACCTTTCTACATGTAGCATTTCCTTAAGCGCAGTAAGAATACTACATCCTCTCCACGAGAAACAGCCTCATACCGTAAAAACACCACCTCTGTAGCTCACTGCTAGCACTACAAGTGATGGCAGGTAACATTCTCCAGGCTTTCGCCGAACTGAAACGCTTCCATCGGATTGCCACAGGCCTAAGTCATCACTTATAATCTTCCACTGTCCAGTGCGCGCCGCTCATTACACCTCAAGTGAAGCTTTAGCTTTGTCTACAGGAATGGCTTATGACGAGCTCCTCGACCATTGTAGCCCATTTTTTAAAACTCCCTACGCACAGAAATTGTGCTAGATTGGACTGGCGGTGTCGCTTTGGAACACAAGAAGGCTTCCTTCAGTTGATTTCATGCGATTTTCTTATAACCACATTTCGCCACAATGCTCGACGGTCCCTGTCCATAAGCACATGAGATCTGCTTGGGCTTGATACAGGTAAGCTTGGCCTTCACGTTTCCACTTCACAATTCCATCACCAATAGTCGACTTGGGCAGCTTTAGTTGATCCATAATGTCCCAGAGAGTTATGTTACTCAGGTAGTATCCAATGAGTAGTTCACATTAGAGGTCGATGGACACTCCTAATCGGCCGATTATGCAGTTACATATGAGAAAAAGTACCACCACAACTGTATCTTGAGAATGTATTTGTCTCAAACGACTATTTTCGGCGGCACATTATCGCCATCCCATGTGTGCTAGTAACAAGGACTCCACACTAAATGCGCCAAGGAAATCTAATATTCTTTTGGCAGTCCTGGATCCTGAGAATGGCAACAATGTGCCTCCGAAAATTGTCGTGGGACAATAAAAACATTCTCAAGATACAGCTGTGGTGGTACTTTCTCTCATATATATCAGCTGAAGTCCCTCGTCCTGCAGTAGGATGGATATACATAGATTCTGCTTCTACTGCTTCGCTACAGACAGCAAAATACTCCCCGGCTCCTGGGACATATAATGGTAAATTACGCAACAAATATGGGTGTCCGCATCCATCTGATCATATATGGTACACTGGTGATTAAGTGATAGGATATGGTTGTTTTCGTCTTAACGGCACTCTCGCGAGCTCTGTTGGAAGTACAGCATTTTTTCATCTCTGCAACTTTTCAGATGAATGGATAACGTTACATAGCTATCTGTCAAATAAAAATAAATACGTTCTCTTGATCCACTGGAAACAAATTTTATCCTGCATACGAACCAATATCCTGAGAACAAGCTATTTTATGCGTTCTAATCTTCATTTCGGATGAGGTTTTCGAGGTTTTTACAAAAACAAAACAAAAACACTGCAAAATGAGTTGTACAAAAAGTATCTCGAAAAATTACGTTTAAAAATTATTCACTTTTGCGTACATCCGAAACAATTACGGAAACAGTTTTTCCCGTTCTGATTTCAGCACTTCAATGAAACAGTTCTGGCAAAATTCTATAGCACCTTGAGGGTGATAATCGTTGCCCATGCATTTTTTGTTTGGCACAAGGGACAAACAGAAATCGTTAATCGACAAATTAGATGTCTTTCTCCGCCAAATACACTGTGATCAAAAGCATTCGGACACCCCCAAAGACATGTTTTCAAATTAGGTGCATTGTGCTGCCACCTACTGCCAGGTACTCCATATCAGTTACTCAGTCGTCATTAGACATCGTGAGAGAGCAGAATAGGGCGCTCCGCGGAACTCACGGACCACGAACTTGGTCAGGTGTTTAGATGGCGTGGCGGACCACATCAAACCAGTCAGAACACTGACTAAAGTCCTAAAGGCATGAAAGTGGCCTAAATTCATCGTCATATCAGTGAAGTGGAGGGAGAAAACATAAAAAGTGATGATATGGTACGGTATTGGGCGAAAGCGTTTAAAAATGACCTTTCGAATGTGCGTGATGAGGAACGAAGAGGGCGACCTTCATCTACATCTACGTGATTACTCTATTCACAATAAAGTGCCTGGAAGAGGATTCAATGTACCACCTTCAAGCTGTCTCTCTACCGTTCCACTCTCGAACGGCGCGCGGGAAAAACGAGCTCTTAAATTTTTCTGTGCGAGCCCTGATTTCTCTTATTTTATCGTAATCATCATTTCTCCCTATGTAGGTGGGTGCCAACAGAATGTTTTTGCTATCGGAGGAGAAAGATGGTGATTGAAATTTCATGAGAAGATCCTGTCGCAATGAAAAACGCCTTTGCCACTCCAGGTCACGTATCATGTCTGTGGCACTATGTCCCTTATTTCGCGATAATACAAAACGAGTTGCCCTTCTTTGAACTTATTGTCATCCGTCAGTCACACCTGATGCGAATCCCACACCGCTCAGCAGTACTCCAGAATAGGGCGGACAAGCGTAGTGTAAGCAGTCTCTTTAGTAGACCTGTTGCACCTTCTAAGTGTTCTGCCAATGAATCGCAGTTTTTGGTCGGCTCTACACACACATCATCTATGTGATCGTTCCAGTTTAGGGTATTTTTAATAGTAATCTCTAAGTATTTAGTTGAATTTAGAGCCTTCAGATTTGTGTGATTTATCGCGTAATAGAAATTTAGCGGATTTCTTTTAGTACTCACGTGAATAACTTCACACTTTTCTTTAATCAGGGTCAACTGCCACTTTTTGCATCACACAGATATCTTGTCTAAATCATTTTGAAATTCGTTGGTCATCTGATGAATTTACAAGACGGTAAATGACAGCATCATCTGCAAAAAATCTAAGACGGCTACTGAGATTGTCTCCTATGTCGTTAATACAGATCAGGAACAGTAGAGGGCCTATAACACCTCCTTGGGAACGCCGGATATTATTTGTGTTTTACTCGATGACTTTCCGTCTGTTACTAACTGTGACCTTTCTGACAGAAAATCACGAATCCAGTTGCACAACTAAGGCTATATTCCATAGGCACGCAGTTTGGTTAGAATCTTGTGAGGAACGGTGTCGAAAGACTTCTGGAAATCTAAAAATATGGAATCAATTTGAAACACCCTGTCGATAGCACTCATTACTTTGAGTATAAAGAGCTAGTTGAGTTTCACAAGAACGATATTTTCTGAATCCGTGCTGACTACTTGTCAATAAATCGTTTCCTTCGAGGTACTTCATAATGATCGAATGCAGTATATGTTCCAAAACCCTACTGCAATTCGACGTTAGTGATATGGGCCTATAATCCAACGGGTTACTCCTATTTCCCTTTTTGGCCATTGGTGTGACTTGAGCAATTTTCCAGTCTTTAGAAACGGATCTTTCTGTGAGCGAACGGTTGTATATAATTGCTAAATGTGAAGCTATTGTATCAGCATACTCTGAGAGGAACCTGCCTAGTAAACAATGGGGACCGGAAGCCTTGCTTTTATTAAGTGATTTAAGCTGCTTTGAGACACCGAGGATATCTTTTACTAAATTTCTCATCTTGGCAGTTGTTCTTGATTGGAATTCAAGAATATTTACTTAGTCTTCTTTGGTGAAGGAGTTTCGGAAAACCGTGTTTAATAACTGTGCTTTAGTGGCACTGTCATCAGTGACTTCACCATTGTTACCGGGCAGTGAAGGTATCGATTGTATCTTGCCACTGGTGTGCTTTATGTATGACCAGAATCTCTTTGGGTTTTCTGCCAGATTCCGAGACAGAGTTTCGTAGTGGAAATTATTAAAAGCATCTCGCATTAAAGTACGCGCTATATTTCGAACATCTGCAAAACTTTGCCAGTCTTGGGATTTTGCGTTCTTTTAAATTTTGCATGCTTTTTTCGCTGCTTCTGCAACAGCGATCTGACACGTTTTGTGTATCATGGGGGCTCAGTACCATCACGTCTTAATTTGTGGTATACATCTCTCAATTGCTGTCGATATTATTTGGCGCAGAAGATTGATGAAAGATTCAGAGAGAAGACCCTTTACGACTTCAACGTAATGAGACGAGTTTCCTCATATGTCAGGAAGTGTGCTTTACGCAACTGTTGCCTAACCAGGCGGCAGATTTCTACAAATGTAGTATTCTAGAACTACAATAAAAATAAAAATTCGTGTGGCTCACTGGGCTGGTGCAAATCTTTCTGTTGGACGCCATTTGCGTGTCGCTAACCTACTCCAGTTATCAAACCAGGGAGAGGAAACTTGCAGTTTAACGTGGAATATGAACCACGTTTCGTTTCTGGTGACTTGTCGCATCCTTGAGAGGTGAAGACTATGTCCGACCGGGATTCGATGCTTTTTTCTTTTAACCTTCATAAAACTTAATCAGTTTAGTATACACATGCAAACAGAAAAAGTTATTAAGAAATGTAACATTACTTTTCGTTTGATTTTTTAAAAGGAAAAAACTTTTAATTCTGTTTCATTGAATACCTCTTTGGTGTTTAGAGTTCGTTTTCTTTTTGGATACTTTTCCTTGCGTTTGTGTTTGGAATGCTTTGTCAGCTGTAAAGTTCTCGAGTTAAGTTTGTTGACTTCTTTCCTCACTGTGCGAATTTTTGTTTGCCGTTTACTGTCAACAAATAAATAATTTTGTTGCTAGCATACAGATTCTTGTAGGGTACAAATGCATGAGAGTAGGTTGACAGTCTTCACTGTTAATTTGCGGCGGAATTTTTAGTATATTTTAATTTTTTCTAAGACTTCACCTTGGAGATCCTTAATTTATATGGAAAAGATGACACGTAGGGGCAATACAAATAAGTTATGGTCGTAATAAAACTCACAATTTTAACATTGTCAAGAATTTGGTAGGGAGATCATGAGTCACAACAAAACCTAAATAAAGGGAATATCGGGAAATACGTATACAGTGGCAGTTAAATAACTTAATGTTTAGAGGGATTAGGCATGAGATTTTAGGGTAGAATTTAGCTTTTTTATGGGTGCGTTTTAACATTGTAATATTTTAACGCAGATTTTATTAGAGGAAGTGATCTCCACTCTGTTTCGTCACTCGCTTCACCGCTAGATCACCGGACCCAACTATTCAAAAGCTGCTTGTAGGATACCATAAGTGCTTAATATTGGCGGGAATTATGTATAAAAGTAGGTTAAAGCACAGGCTTTCAACTAAAAATAAAATTGGTTAGAAAAGTCTACTTGTTACATTTTCTACTTGTTATATTTTTATTTCAAAACTGTACTTAAAACACGACTTGTATAATCGTTCTTCGACTGTTAGGTCCTACGTGCATACTACTATTTCTTAATATATTTAAATATTTTGCAAGCTGGTCTCTCGTGACAGGAAAAAGAGCGTCAAAATTTTAAAAATATTACTCTTTTGAAAATATTTCGGCGAACTATTTAGAAAATAGATATTTCATTTCAGACGTTTTGTACGGGTCGCTGTATAAACAGTTCTTTCAGTACACTGGGTGTTCCTGGACAACTGATGAACATCCAGCGAAATGACAGGAACGATCATTCGAAACAAAAGTCTAGTAATCATCTACTCTAAAATGCATATCTTAAGAACTATGAGCACTTCCTCAGCAGAAGAAAATTATTTGACAGTGGTCATAACTCTTAAGGTACACATTTTAGAGCCCATGTTTAGGCCTACTAGACTCTTGCTTCAAATGATCGTGTCATATCCCTGAATATGACCATTTCTCATGGACACTCTGTATGTGAAGTATCAATACACGACTGAGAATAAAATTCTTCATAAATAACTCAGGACATATAAAAAATCAATTATTACTTTTTAACTTCGGAAATCACTTCAGGATGGTTTGTGAAGTACCAAATAATACAATCAAATGCAACATATTGACTTTGAGTAACAGCAAATTTACAGTAGTAGTTGAGTCGACTGCGGCCAGAACAATAACTAGTTACTGTATCCGCTATTTCTTATTCATTAAGAATGGAACAACAGATTTTGTGTAGCCTTGAGCTGCTCCTAGGGGTGGATTGTCATCGACCCGGTGACCTTTGAATATGGCGTCATGAATTTTCCTTGCTGCGCAAAGAACAGCCGTCAACGTCGATGGATCTCAGAGACGTTCGCGCGGCAAAAGAAGACGCTAAAACCCTCAAAGACTTTGTAGTTTGAATTAAAACTAGTATTACGATGAAAAATCCTCAACATAAAATGTATCATAGGTCGTAGAAAAGTATATATCACGTAGGCGCACAATTCTTTAGTGGTAGTCCACAAAAATCTTTGTCGCTACGCCTTGTACGGAAGTGAAACGCCGAAGCATTTGAAAGGTGGTGCTACGGAAGAGTGTCGAGGAGCAGATAGGTAGATCGATTAACTAATGGGCAGATACTGAGCCGAGGTGGGGAGAAAGAAATTTATGGCTCAATACGACTAAAAGGAGGAGTCAGTCGATAGGACACACATCCTGCAGCATCAGACAATAAATTTGATAATGGGGGGAAGTGTGGGGGAAGGGGACAAAGGTTCAGCTACAGTAAGCAGATTAAAATAGTAGGTTGTAGCAGTTATGGAGAGCTAAAGAGGATTGCAAAGGATCCACTAACATGGAGGGCTGCAACAAGTCAGTCATTGTCCTGAAGATAACAATATGACAGTTTGTAAAAACTTAAATGGGCGACAGTGGGTCAATGTAACATAATAATTACCAGGCGACCAACAACTAATATTCTAAGGTTCAACGCGCTTCCGAAACTCAGACTTACATCTGTGTGGTTCCAGTATGGCAGATACCGCGCGGGTAACGGCAGATAAGCGGTTCTCGTCGTGTGCCGTGCGCGCCCACCAAAGTGAACGCCCACAGCGTTGCGTCTGCAGCAGCGGGAACTCCCGGTTCGGCAGCTGCCTTGACGGCACAAACATCCGGCTCCATTCAGCCTCCTGCAGCTCACTGGCCCAGCCACTTCCTGCTCTTCGTGTAAAAAGTATTTGTGTCTGTTCTTCCGAGACGCTTCTGTTGTGCTGTATAAATCTGTTTCTTCTACACCTATCCATTAATCTGGCTTTCTCTACCCTACGTAATACTTTTAAAGATTCCTCGATGATTCTGGTATTGTGACTGTGGTTTCGTAGATACGCACTAAATGAGAATTTACAGTTCTCGTTTGTTTGTGCGCTCTCTGAACCTGGAGGAGAGACTTCTACCTGTCTGTCCTACTTTGAAAGTTTCACATTCCCCATATTTGATTTTATAGATTGCTGATCGTGTAAATGGTTTTGTTTTGTGGCTGGTGTGTCTGAATGTTGTCCCTACTTGTCTGTTAGTGTGGAACCCGATTAGTACTTTTTTTTTACGAAAATCATAGATTGTTCAGTGTGACATGGCACTGTATTAAAGTAAAGCAATGTATTTCATTTTTTCTGGGTCTGCTCCTCGTGTTAATGTTATTTCTTTATCTGGATTGTCGTTTTTTCCCGGTAATTTAGTGTACATTTTGTCTACCATTTTGCTACTAGCCGTTATTTGTTGCTACATGTTTTAGTATACATAACTCTTCGGTAATCTTGTTGTGTTCTTATGGGTATTAATGAGTCTGATGGCTATGTTGTGAAGAAGGGCTCTCTAGTGTGTTTGAGTGGCACGAACTGTTTTGGATTATGCTGTCGTTATAGTTTATACGTTGCTTTACGCTGTTAATGAATATTGCAAAGAAAATTGCAACTTAACTCTGGTTTTTTATCTGTACAGAAAAACAAAATAAATTTATCATCAATGGGCGTATGTCCCTACTGGTAGTGAGCGTCTTTCAGCTCCAGTGGGGGGTGCTGTTCACATGGAACACACTTTTATAAAAATAAAAAGTTGTTTAAATATTGCCAATTCACAACAAAATATAAAACAAATATTGTTGTGGAATCTCAACTCTATGTGCAGTGTTATAAGTACCTCTGGCGTTCTAGAAGATGACTGCTTGAAAACTAAAAGATGTACACAAAGTCGACATATATCAATGTCTGCGGCGTACATATAGGTTTATAATTAGCATTAAAGCTTTCAGTGTGGACGCCACTTGTCACTACAGGGGGAAGAACATTGTATGTGCGTGCGTACGTGCGTGCGTGCGTGCGCGCGCGCGCGCATGCTTACTATGAGGTTTTGTGTGAGCTGTTTAGCATACCGCCTAAGAAGCTATAAGCCTGATCCCCGGCGACCTACGTGAAAAGGAAGCTCCCCATCACTCAAATTTTTAGAGAAACAATGTAACACAACGGATAAATTTTGATTGAATGAAAACGACTAAGGGTGGACCAGTTCAGCATGAACATATGGGTACCACACGTCAGATACATTAATAAAGGGCTCATCTAACTACCAATGAAACTAGCAGTTCCTGTAACAATTTGATTTATCATCATTAGACATTTAAATAAAATTCTTTACCTACCGAATCGAGCATATAAACATGTAATAATTGGACAATGTTGTAATCATGTACTATAGACTTGGTACAGGTGGCTAGGCACATGAAAGCGTAAGAATGTGGTCAATGACCGCAAAAATTTTTAGTGATGTGAAGGAAAAACCTGGAAAAAGAAGTACGAACAATAGATTTACCAAGATGCGTGATGGGAGCAACTAGCTGACCGCGAATGTTGAAACTGTGCAGTTAAACCCTTATGTAAATAGCTTCGCATCTCCCTTAGCTTGGTGATTGTTTCGCTGGCTCACAGTTAGCGCTCTTAGAAGAAATGAGTGTAGAAGACGACTGCAGTGGCGATTGGAAATTCTGAGTCCATTTCGATGTCTGTACTCTGCTCTAAGTCTCAGACATTTCTCTCTATGGCTGCCTTAAATGCAACGTTCATAAATTGCTCGGGGCAAGTGGCTTCTTTAGTCCCTACAGCTAATGTGTTCTGACTTCCTGAAATATAGCTGGTTCTGCTAGCGTAGAACTCTCGCCGGCCGATTGCAGCAGATCTTGCGAAATCAGACAATAATTTTATAAAAAAAGTTTAACAAATTCCTACTCTTCGGGTTTCGTCATGGTTAACAAATAATGGTGTGATACAAGAAAGATAAAACGCTTTCCCACCATATCACAGGCTTCCAACCCCCAGCCAAGCCAAAACGTTTTCATGCAGACACGCACAGGAAAATATGCCTTCTGCCAAAAAATTACTGTGGGCCAGCTGGAGTCCTTCTGACTGGAATGTAAACTGACATTCCTTCATGGAAATATTGTGAACAATAGGACGGTCAGCTGGATCTGAGATCTTTATCTTATCAAAAAGGATCCCTTTCAGCGTCTCACGCGATGCCGTTTTATGGAACGCAGGCTGCCCTCCTACACCTGCTGTGCAGAGATAGGACATTGTGACTTTATATTAAGAAACTAAAAACCGGTCTCTATTGCGAAAAAAGCACCTAGTATTAAGTGTTAACCCAGATTTCGGCGTAGATAACTACACCTTCTTCAGAACAACAATAAAAACCGCATAGCTATGGTGTTCTTCTTAGCCACTTGCGGGTTTTATTGTTCTGAAGAAGGTGTAGTTATCTACGCCGAAACCTGGGTTAACACTTAACACTTAATACTAGGTGCTTTTTTCGCAATCGAGGCGGGTTTTTAGTTTTTTAATATGTTAACCAACGATTGTAGAGGCGCTGCGGTGTTGAAGGTTCTTAACATCGTGACTTCCTCGTTCTTTACCTGCTCGGTGTTGCTTTCAGTGCTGAATATATTTGACACCTTGGTCCTTTTACGTTAACGTTACTATCGTGAGCCAGCTAAAGAAAGCACCCAACGCTGCAGAAAAATCAGTTCCCTTCACCATGATAAAAAGAAAGGAGAAACAGAGTAATTAGCTGTGCACTCATTAGCAGTAGTGAATACTGTTGCAGTTCTTATCACACATTAGACTCGATTACAGTGACAATTGTGTTGTGCATGATACATCATAAAATAGGTTCAAAAATGGTTCAAATGGCTCTGAGCACTATGGGACTTAACTTCTAAGGTCATCAGTCCCCTAGAACTTAGAACTACTTAAACCTAATTAACCTAAGGACATCACACACATCCATGCCCGAGGCAGGATTCGAACCTGCGACCGTAGCGGTCGCGCGGTTCCAGACTGTAGCGCCTAGAACCGCTCGGCCAACCCGGCCGGCCTAAAATAGGTTGCATGACGGTTTGGGTATAAACTGTCACGAAACACTATCTGCAGGCATGAACAAATTCTATGCGAAAATGCAAAGCGGATGATTCGTCTAAATGTTCTGACACACCTGTCCACTAGCGAAGCTGTGCCACAGTGCATACTACGCATCGAAACTTGGAGAGACGCTGTAGCCACTGGTACATGTCATTTCTCTGTAGGTCTTACAGTTTTTATGCAGTTGTCTTCTGAAACACTGGAGGTGCTCACGAGTAACCCTGTATTTAGTTTTTAATATGCATTACAGCTTTTGTCTCTGTTTGTACAATAGCAGATGTGGCATTACCTTGGCTCGCCGTCCAGTTGGCGCTGGGTACTGAGAGGTACGGCCGTGTTGCAGGTTCCTGGTGGGAGGCGACGGCAACGTGTACGAGGGGCGAGGCTGGCACAAGCAGGGCGCGCACACGCGCGGCTACAACAAGAACTCCATCGGCATCGCCGTCATCGGCGACTTCACAGGTGAGCCGGCGCCTCCAGCTACCGTCTCCCGCTGCGCTCTCCACTGCATTGGTGCCGTATGTTGACCTCTCCTATGACCTCTGACGTGTAGAACACGGCAAGTGTCTTAACTCGGTTCCCCAGAAACTCCGCTCTGTGGGAGAGGAATCAAAATAAACGAACATGTATCTCGGTTTATTGGTACATACTCAACTGTTTCTGAAAAAACGACAGTCAAAGTTTTTGAGGCATTTTCGAGGTACTTCATGTGCCCTTTGTCGAGCAATATCGTCAGACTAAGTTGTGGAGAGACATAGATTTTTCTTTAAATTTTGCCCATTATTACGTTTATTTTGCTTTAATTTTCCCTTTGTTATCTCTATTTTTGTTTTTCACTTATAAGTGGTTCAAATGGCTCTGAGCGCTATGGGACTTAACATCTGAGGTCATCAGTCCCCTAGAACTTAAAACTACTTAAACCTAACTAACCTAAGGATATCACACACATCCATGCCCGAGGCAGGATTCGAACCTGCGACTGTAGCAGTCGCGCGGTTCCGGACTGAAGCGCCTAGAACGCACAGCCACACCGGTCGGCCTTTCATTTATGCTGGGTGGTTATAATTAAACTTTCAAACCGCTGTAGAAATACCACTGGTCAGGATGACTTCAAATTTCAACGGAATATTATTGGAAAAGGGAAGAAACTTATGGCAGAAGAAAAATATAGTTACAAAATGTATCAGTAGATGGCGCTGTAAGCATCATAATTTAAATGGTCGACTACAAAGACAAATGAATTGTACAACAATGCCTAGGTGTACGTTTGACATCAAACAAACTGTACTACTCAGTGCGCATGGGTGTACAGGTGTCACACTGTTAGTTACGTAAGCCCACACCAGGGTCCTAAGGCAAAAAATCGGATAAAGCTTCACTCACATCGGTTTTTAATTGTCCTGAGGCCTAACACCTCATAAAAAGTATCAATCAAAATCAGATCGGATTATTAATTTCCGATGACTGGCGCAAAACATGTCAAATATGTTGTCCACAGTTTACTGCAGCAAGTTGAAATTGAAACAGCATGTTCCACAATTGATCGAACTGTTTACGGGGTCCGTTCAGATCCTTTTGCGCAATGAGACAGTCACGGCGAAAGGAGGAAAAGCCGTGTACCCGGCGAGTTTATACCAACTTCAATGGGTCGTGTCCATGACAGGTGTTCTCATTTACATATTCTGACACATGCAGCGCCGTCTATTGATCAATTTTCACACTATTTTTCTTCTGCCATACGTTTTCCCTCTTCTCCGATAATGTTCCGTTGCAATTTGACGTCAGTCTGACCACTGGTGTTATTTCTACAGCGTTTTGAAAGTTTAGTTATAATCACCCTGTATATCTGTCCGTGGTAGATTGCTGCACTAATGTTTTCCTGTATATACTGACATAACGGTGCCCTTATTCGTCTGCTAATAATGTCAGATGAATGAATTTAAAAAAAAGAATTATTTCAAATTATTTTCGGTGAAATTCGTGTAGTGCTTCTTGATTCATAATAAATTGCAAGCACCAGTTTTAAAAAAAGTGATCCGTTATGCATGGTTTGGCGCGAAATGCTCACGAATGTTAACGACGTTTCTTTCCCGAGCGAGATTCGTGCGAGGAAATGTCACTACGGCAAACCTGCTTTCACGCGATGCTTGTGGTGTTCTGAATATCTGTGTTTCGAATGTTTCTATAGCCAGTATCATCCACGGAAATGCACCAGATCTTCCTGAAGAATAAACATATGAATAAACTGTAAGAATTAACATAAGAAATGATGCAAGGATCAAATAGCAGATTATAAGAATTTCAAAAGATTGTAGCCCCCCCCCCCAACATACCACATACAAATATATTGTACAGTAAATGTCTGACACTTACTGTGAAATGCAGTTGTAATTTTACAATTAACATAACGCTCTTGTATCACCTATTTTGATGAGAAACATTCATGTAATAACCTTCTACGGACATGGGTACGTGAATGAAAACAATAAAAATGAAATAAAATAAATGAAAATAATCGGTTTTCCAACACTGGTCACTAAATTAAGAATCCACGATGCTGATCACTGACCCACCCTTTCGCCCGAGGATATCGCGCTGTATCTATGGATAAGCCGGGAAACGAATAAGCGTATTTTGCCTCCTCTTCCAATGAATGAACTTCCGGGGCAATCGGATGATGGCACTTGCTGTGTTCTCATGAATGGGGGCGCAGTACTGTCTGCCCCAAGGAAGCGTAATAGGATCGCCAGTGCTTTCATTTCTCGTAAACGATTTGAGACAGAGGATGAACAACACTACAGGATGCTGAGTTTGTTGAGTGCATAAAATTATTCTCGTTGGACGATAGTAACGTATAGCAGAAACAAAATTTTGATGCAGAGTAAATAATGGCAGCTCTTAGAGAGGCATCTAGATGAGAACAGGTACATTATCTGATTAAAAGCAGCCAAACACCTGTTAGTGGACATTAATGTTGAGTGTGTCCACCTTTCACCTTTATGGCGGCCTTAACTCTGCTGGCGACACGTTTAGTGAGTTCGTTGAATGTTTGTGGAGGAATGGTAGTCCATTTTTCCTCAAGAGCCGAAAGCAGCGAAGGTTGGATGCTGTGGTCTAAAGTGAAGTCGACATTCGTACTCATCCCAAAGGTGACCCATTGGGTTCTGGTCGGGACTCTTCCCAAGCCAGTCTATTTCATGAATGTTACATTTCACAAAGCATTGCTTGTTGGTTTATGAACGGGTGCACTGACATGCTGATACGAACAATGATCCTCTTGGAACTGTTCATCTCCTGTATGCAGTACACAATGCTAGAAAATGGTCGTATATTAACATATTTAGTGTTTCCTTAAGCTCAATAAGGGGACCATAAGCTAAACACGAAAGCACGCCCATACAATAACACTCCAATCTGCAAACATCACTGTTGGCGTTATACCGTATGGCAGGTAATTTTCTGAAGGCGTCCAGTCTCCCTGGTCTTGATTTAGCTGTGATTGTTCCATGGCGCTTCCATTTCACAATCGTATCACAAACAGTCAATGTGGGTACTTTAAAAGGGTTGCGATGCCGCTAATGGAACTTTCACCGGGGTGTCATCTAATAAGTCCACGTTCGAATTCTCTGAGCTCTCCTCGCCTACCTATTCAGGTCTTTCTGCTTTTGTACTGACAACACTATACTCTCCGCCTCCTCTTATACTGGCGGGTTTGGCACCCGTGATGTCTAGTGGCCAGTTCTACATTGATAAGATTAGTATTTTCGCCCAATACTTTGAGAATACGTAACTCTCGATCTCTAGCTCCTAGGATGTGACAATTTTGTCAACACTAACATTTGTTAAAGCAGTAATAGAAATTGCATTTATTTGTGATAGTTTAATCGTTAAAACTATTTGTCTAAGACAAGTATTTTGAATGTACATTTAGCTTTCGATACTGTTAATTAGGGCATCAGGCGCGTAATATTACTCATTGTTTCAGACGTCTTTCAACATCCATATAAACACTCAGAAGAGAGAAAAGAGGTCCACGAAAGAATGACCCTAGTGAGACCGAAATCTTACGTGCATATACAAACAAATGATTAAAGCTTCGGAAACACTGAGTGATTTATTCAAGAGAAAGAACTTCATTAACTGAGAAAGTCAATAACGCGGTGGTCCAGCATTGGCCCCTATGCAAACTGTTATTCGCCTTGACATTGACTGATAGAGCAACTGGAGGTGGTCCTGAGGAATATCATGCCGAACACTGTGCAATTGGCGCGTTAGATCGTCATAATCGACAGTTGCAAAGTAGGATAGAAATCAGATTAATAATGTTGCTCACGCAGCATATGTTCGCTTTATCGGGCAACAACAAAGTTATTGACTGTGGATGGTATCGTCATAATGGAAATAAGTCGCTGTAAAAAAGTCATTAATTTTGGCACTTATCGTGAATGGATTCCCACGTAGATTTCGTCGAAGTTATGGCTCATCTTGTTGCTTCTAGGGTGATTCCACTTTGATTGCTAGAAGGTCCAGATCTATATTTTAGCAATATTCGAAGACCTAACAAATGCGTTTTTCAGGAAGTTCTTAAAGATCAAACAATTCCAGATCAGAACAATGGTATGGTAGAAATAATTTGACTTGGTGTTCACGATCCACATTTTTATTAAGCTTCTTGTAAATTCGCATATACTTCTTCTTATTTGTCACATCATCAAGAAAACAGTTTTGTATCAATCGTCATATATTTAATTTCCACTTTAACCAAACACAAGACTTGACTGCTCTTTTACAAAGCGAAATAACTACTTAACTTCTGCAAAGTGAAACAAAGACTGCTCTGTGCGCATTCTCGCCAAAACGGTTACAAGTCAAAGATTATGACAGTCTCACAGAAATGAATACACACTTGAACCATATCACTGTAATGTATCGATACATCGGAGTACCTATACATTAATAAAACCAAATGTGAATATTGTCACAAAAATGTCTGTTGCTTCGCAGAAAAGTAATACGATATTACTGGTATCGAGAACTGGGGTTGGAGTGCCGTAATGGTCACGTAAATAAAGAACGTCCTCAATTGGGAAGATATCCGGCGAGCTCGCTGGCCGAGGCAGCGTTTGGCAAGCAAGAACACAAGCATTAGAAACACTCGCCTTGTGCAGACGAGCATTATCTTGCTGAAATGTAAGCCCAGGATGGCTTGCCGTTTAAGGTAACAATACGGGGCGTAGAGCATAGACATACCGCTGTCCTGTAAGGGTGCCACGGATGAAAAGAAATGGTACCCCAGGCCATCACTCTGGGTTGTCGGGCCGTATGGCGGGCGACAAGCAGGTTTGTGTCCCACTGCTGTCTCAAGACAAGTCTTCATTGGTCCTAGGGGCTCACTTCGAAGCGCGACTCATCACTGAAAACGGCTCCACTCCAGTCGTAGAGCTTCCAGACCCAAGACGCGTCTATCAGACAATGCTAAACCGAATAACTGCTTGCATAAGGGCCAGAAGTGGACCAAGGCGTTATTGACTTGCTCAATTTTTTGAAGCTACGTCTCCCGAATAAATCACGCAGGTTTTAGACTTGGCAGTAATGAGTATTCTTAATATTTCAGAAGACGAAGAGGGGCTTGTAAGTAGCCGTAAAAAAATTCTAAATTCGACCCTGTTGAAAACCTGCGTAATACCTTTTAAACCATTTTCCTGAGAGCTAGAGGGAGTGAGAGTTGCACAGCCCGCCCAGTCCCCTTGCCCCGGTTACGGGCGTCCTTGTTGATCAGTTCAGTGCTGTGTACTGTACTAGTCTATTGCGAATGAATTCATACGGAACTCTGTACTGTTGCCTCTTAAATATACCAGTACACAAATATTTACGTCACTATCTGATGTATATGTGGTACACCCTCACTCCATGAGATTTAAACCCACAACAGTGACGCATATACCTCTGTTTACCATTACGGTACTGTACAAGGGGTAGTCATAAATCTCCAAAATTAAGGTTAAATAATGAAACATTAGGTACATTTCTGCAGTGCTGATACATTGAAATCCCTGAACCATAGTATGATAGCACGCCGCTAGAAGACACAAAATAAAAGGGCGCAGCCCATTGATAATGTGGTCTATCGTGTTGTAATCCGTTTATTTGATTTAAGTGAGTACAGCGCAGAAACAATGTGTAGTGAATTGGTGCAAGTGTAAGACAACAATGCTCCATTATATACACCGTTATTAAATGGCGCAGACGCTTCCATTCTGGTCAGAGAAATCTGAATGACGAAGAACCAAGCGGCCGACCATCCCTGTGCGAATAGTAAAGCGCAGAAAAAGTGGTAGTCTTTGTGCTCGAAGGCCACCGTATCACAGTCCAGGCGATAGGGGAAAAACTAAAGATCAGTCATGGATCAATTTTCGATATCTTGCACCACTTTCTAAAAGTGACAAAGGTCACCGGCTGCTGGGTAGTGCGACTGCTCACACCCATTCAAAAAGCCTGTCGAATCTAGGCAGCAGTGTTGCTGGTGTTTCAGGCCAATTCTGAAGGGCGACCTATGTGCCTAATCACCGTGGACGTGTCCTAGGTGTGTCACTACGACCACAAGACAAAGTAGCAAAGCAAACAATGGTAAAATGTGGATTCACCGCTGCCGATAAACTCAGACCGAACTATAATCGGGCAAGATAATGCTGAGTGTTCATGGGGATTATCCTGGCGTTATGTTAAGTTCGTCATTTACTAACGACTTATCGACTTGTCCAATTTTAAGCTTAAGACTACTGGAAGTTAGTGAGAGCACTCAGATAGGAAATCAGACACAGTGCAGGAAGCAGGCAAATGTCTTAGCGTTTAGGTTAACAGATGTAAACAGAAACGGGGAAGAGGAGGGGGCCGGGCGCCTGCAAATTGCAGACACTCTGGGGATCTGTCCTAAGTGAGAATTTTCACTTCATAATGAAATGGTAACAGCATCCACCGTCTAGGCGCTGTTGTAAGGCAGCGTAGTAGAAGACGGTCACAAACAAGTGCGTCTTAGTATAGGCAGCATTCTTGATACTTGCTGCTGGGAACAACGTTACTGGGCTTAAGCTGGTTAGAGTAGCTGGGAAACGAGTAAAACTGCTGGAACACCGGTCCCCGCTCTAGACAGGCCTAAGGGCAGGGTAAAGTGACGTAGAACACAGCTGGAGGAAGAGCAGTGACGTTTATCTTTCAGCTGAACGCTGTTACAACCAAACTTAGTTTGTTAACGTAAATGCCATAAACATCCCCGCCTGCAGAGTAGGAGGGAAAGGACCTGAACGTGGTTGGTCAAAAGCACAAGGGATGTGCAGAGTCCAACATCAGATTGGCTGATGTCTGTAAAGTGCGGGTGGATTGGCGTGCCGAATATTTTGTCATGAGTCGTCTGACTGTTGTGATGTAGCCCTCCACGAATTACTCTCCTGCGCCAACCTCATCTCGTAGTAGCACTTACAAGCTACTTCCTCAATTATTGGCTGGATGTATCTCAATCGTCCTTCATCTAGTTTTTACCCTGTCTTAACATATGTCCTATCAGCCTATCCCTTCTTCTTGTCACTGTTTGCTACATAGTACTTTCCTCGACGATTCTGCGGATAACTTCGTCATTCCTTACTTTATCAGCCCACCTGAGTTTCGCCATTCGTGTGTAGCACCACATCTCAGGCGCTTCAATTCTCTTCCGTTCCGGTTTTCTCACAGTCCATGTCTCACTGCCTTGCAACGCCCTGCTCTAAACGTACGTTCTCAGTAATTTATTCCTCTGATTAAGACACTAGTATGATACTAGTAGACTTGACTTGGCGGATTACGGATAGTGAGCAGTCAAAACCGTTTACAAGCTCAGGGTTTTTGAATTCGGTGGAGTTCTCAGTCAGACCATTTGGATGCAAACTGTGTCGCTCGTCGCCAGCCAGTGATAAGTTTCGACAAGTCTGTTTCTCTCACTTGGAGTGCAGAACTCGTGTCTTACGTTACAATGCTGCTTATGATTGCTACTTCGGTTAGCAGCCAGCACCATTGCTTTTTCGATTGTTTAGAATTAGATTTCAGAATAGTGGTTAGTCCGAATGCAAATAAATAAAGTTATTCAGAGCCCAGAGTATCAAATGGTTCAAATGGCTCTAAGCACTATGGGACTTAACTTCTAAGGTCATCAGTCCCCTAGAACTTAGAACTACTTAAACCTAACTAACCTAAGGACATGACACACATCCATGCCCGAGGCAGGATTCGAACCTGCGACCGTAGCGGTCACGCGGTTCCAAACTGAAGCGCGTAGAACCGCACGGCCACACCGGCCGGCAGCCCAGAGTATACTTGAGTCTCCTGCTGCGAGTGTCATATCGAGTCCCATAACCCGCGGCTCTCGTAGGTGCCCCGTGAGTGTTTAACGCTGATCCAAGAAGTCCACCAGCCTTCACTGAAAGTTTGTTTTTCTGCATTTACTCTTTACCGCTCGGAAACTGCAAACTGACCTGTAATCCTTTGTCTTTTCTCTATCCTATGTCAGCACAGGACAAGATTACGCTTGCAGGGGACAAAACACCGCAGGAGCACACTACCGAAACTTTCTGACGAAGTTGCAAGTTGTAGGGCGATGCTGTTCAAGAAAGTAATTTTTCATACTCTGCAAGGGACACTGTCACATGCTGCTTCTTTGGTCTATCAAATTTTGCCGCTCAGAGTGTGAGTAAAGACCTAGTTGTATTTCACAAGAACAATGTTGCTAAATCCGTGTTGATAGTGTGTCAATAGACCGTTCTCTTAGAGGTTATTCATAATGTTCGAAAACAATATGTGCCCCACATTTCTGCTGCATATCGACGTTAATGATAAGGGTCTATAATTTAGCGAATTACTCTTACTACCGTTCTTGAATATTGCTGTGACTTGTGCAACTTTCCATTCTTTGTGTACAGAGCTTTCGTCGAACTAAAAGTTGTATATGATTATGAAGCTATTGCGTTAGCCTACTCTGAAAGGAATTTAATTTTGTACAGTTTGGACCGGAAGACTTGCTTTTATTAAGTGATTTAAGTTGATTCAGTAATCCGAGAATATCTTTTTCTTAGTTACGTTGGCTACTATTCTTGATTCGAATTCTGGAATATTTACTTCGTCGTCTTTGGTGAAGGAATTTCAGAAAATAGTTTTTAGTAACCCCGCTTTAGTGGCAACTGTCATAGAGAATATCTCCATCGCTATGCTGCAGAGGAAGCATTGATTGTGTCTTGCCGCTAGCATACTTTACAACGACCAGAATCTCTTCGGATTTTCTGCCAGGTTCAAAGACAGTTTCGTTGTGGAAACTGTTATACGCATCTCGCATTGAAGTCCGCCGCGCTAAATTTCGAGCTTCTGTGAAAGATCGTTAACCTTGGGGTGTTTTGAGTTCGTTTGAACCTGGAATGCTTTTTTCGTTGTTTTTCCAACAGTGTTCTGACCTGCTTGGTGTATCATTGGGATCAGATCTTTCGTTTAAGTTATTTGGTATAAATCTCTCAAATGCTGTCGATACTATTTCATCGAATTTAAGCCTTCTCTGGTCTTAGTGTTAATGTGAAAGGAGTGGAGACCCTTCTTAGGAAGGCGTCAATTGAATTTTTATCTGATTTTATGACTAGGTATATTTTTCGTTTATTGGGGAGTTACAATATTGAATCTCGCTAAGACAACCCTGTGTTCACTAATTCCAGTACCCATTTCGATTCTTGTTATTAGCTCAGGATTATTTGTTGCTAAGAGATCGTTTGTTTTCACAACCGTTTACTATTCGAGTGGGTTCATGAAGTAACCGCTCGAAATGATTTTCAGAAAATGCGTTTCGCACAATTTCGGACGTAGTTTTATACGTACCTCCGGTTTTAAACACGTATTTTCGCCAACGTATCGAGGGTAAATTGAAGTCGCCACCAACTATAATTGTATGAATCTGGTTCATACTTGAAATTACTCTAGTTTTCATTGAACCTTTCAGCAATTGTATCATCTGAGTTGGGATGTCGGTAAAAGGATCTAATTATTATTTTATTCGGTGGCCAAGAATGACCTCTACCGATATTAACTCACAGTAATTATCTACTTAAATTTCGCTACAAGCTAAACTATTTCTAACAGCTACAAACACGTCACCGCCAACTGTGTGTAACCTATGCTGTCTGAGCACGTTAGGTACTTAGCAAAAATTACGACTGAACTTATCTCCGGTTTTAGGCAGCTTTCAGTGTCTGTAACGATTTGAGCATCATTGCTTTCTATTAGCGCTTGGACCTCTGGTACTTTCCTAATTTACAACTTTCATACCGACGGTTCCTCGATCTACTTTCTTCCTGTGTTCGACCTGCACCCTTTGAGACTGAAGCCCTTTTTGTGTTTCCCCGAGATCTTCTAATGTAAAAAAAAAAAAAATCACGCAACACAGTCCCTGCTACCCGTGTAGCTGCCTCCTGCGTGTAATAGACTCATGACGTATTTAGCGGAACCCGAAACCAACCACCCTATAGAGCAAGTCGAGGAGTCTGCAGCCTACACAGTCGCAGAACCATCTGAGCCTCTGACTCAGACCTTCCACATGGCTCTGTACCAGAGGTCCGCAATCGGTCCCGTCGACTATTCTTCAAATGGTGAGCTCTGCTTTCACCTTGCAAGCAAGACTGACAGCCTTTACCACTTCTGGTAGCCCATTGAAATTAGATCGAAAGCGACACACATTATTGGTACCAACGTGAGCCACCACCTGCAGTTGGCTGCACGCTGTGCTGTTCACGGAATCTGGGAGGACACGTTCCGCGCCATCCGATATGCGCACGGAGTGCTCATTGGCTTTCCTCCCCTCCTTGGCAGACATGTCCCTAAGGTGCACCATAACGTGCTTAACATTGGACCTCCCCCTACCCAGTCACTACCTACAATCCCATCCTCTGTGACTGCCCGGATGTTGCAGGCTGAGAGGTTCTCTCTGAAACAGGACAGGCGATAATATCAGGCTGAAGGGTAGTGTCAGTCACAGACAGCGCCTGGAACCTGTTTCAGTCTAACCGGGAGGCCTTATGTTCGGCCCCGGGAGGCCTTATGTTCGGCCCCCTGGGTAACCTTTCGGCACTTGCCACGCCCCGAGGCGACCTCCCACTCGACCACGGGTGAGGGGTCAACCTCAGTGCGAGCAGTAACTGGGCTGGCCACTGGTGCGGACCAATCGGAGGACTCAGATGTGCTGGACGTCTGTTGGATCCACACGGTCGGCGCATAACCTCGATGCCCATCTACTGCAGCTTCAGCCTGTTTAACCGGAGCACGCACAGCCTGGAGCTCAGAGCAAAGTGTCACCAGCTCGGCTCCCATCCGCACAAAGCAATCACAGTCCCTATCCATACTAAAGTCCGTGGAAAACTACACCACACAGACAAAGGACTATTGACACGTGCTACAGTACTCTATTTTAGACACTGACGGAAACGTAAGAACTGTGTCTAATAAATTAGGTTAACACGCAGAGATTCATAAACTGAACTACCAAAGCATTCAGGTGAGACTGAATACTTCGCTTATGAACTTGCAATATGTCCCAAAAGCGGTTAACTTTTCAACGAAAGCGCGAGAAATGTCTATTAAATATTAACACGCAATTAACACAATTCGCTCCTAGTTAGGCACTCGTAAAGTATCACAAAATCGATTACTTGCCTGTTGCTGCTTGTCTCGGCAGGCTGCTGCTGCCTGAAAGAACTGACGCTACGCATGTGTTCGCGTAATTACAAACCTGATGCTCATGTCGTACCAGTACTCCCGTTTCTTAAACATTCTTTTTACATTCTGGAGCACCAGACGTACGTCAAAATCTCAAGCATTTTCCTTGTTTTTAATTTCCTTTCTCTGTGCTCCGTTTTGCATGTGACACAGTAGCGGAATAAAACCAGATATAATTGTCGTGAGTAAATGGTACAGTGTTTTACCGCATAACTGCAAAAGTAAAGCGCCTGTAGTTAAGTGCTTCATTTTTCTTGTGTACACAGGTTGATTCGATGATGATACAAACTTTCAGGGATGATGTGAGGTGTGAGGTAAGGGACACTGGTCTGGAAACGACCGAGTCGAAGGTTATAAGCGAAAAAAAAAAATTGGAAATTTTGTGGCAAGGTCTTATGGGACCAAACCACTTAGGTCATCGGTCCCTAAGCGTACACACTACTTAATCTAACTTACGCTACCCGAGGAAGGACTCGAACCTCCGACGGGGGGAACCGCACGGACCGTGACAAGGCACCTTAGATCGCGCGGCTATAAGCGAAAATTGTTCTGTTACCTCTGCTAATGGAATACATGTATCGGTATTGTTGTTACGATTGTAAGATAGGAAACTCTCATAAGTGAAGGTATGGACCAAAAGAAGACAAATGTGTGGCAAACATGGGCTCTAAAATGCATACCTACTTTAAGAGTTATGAGCACTTGTTCATCTTCGATACTGTGAAACATCTCTTCTACTGAACCCTGGTTTAAAGGCTGTGTCAGAAAACTACTACGTAAACAGAGAGCTTCATCAAAGATTCAAGAGAAGTCAAAACCTAGCTGTTAAACAAAAGCTGAAAGGGGCGAAAATGAGCGTAAGGAGAAGAGTGAGAGAAGCGTTCAGTGACTTTGAGAGTATCTCAGGGACCATAATGGCACCGAAACGGAAAATGACAGAAGGCCGAAATAATGAATTCCTCCTTCCGAAATTGTTGCTCCGCTGAAGATCGTAATACGGTCCCTCTTTTCATCGTACGAACTTTCAAATGACACGAATGAAAATTACAGCACCTTGGTAGTAGAAAGGCATTATGACCACGTGAGATACATATGATTCTACACAGATTATGCGAAAGAACTTGCTCTTCTTCTAGCAGTAGTTCATCGCAGGTTGCTGGAACAATGAAGGGAACCTAGCGACTGAAAAAAAAAGCAGGTCAATCTCGTTTTCAAGGAGGAGCGTAGAACAAGTGAAAATAATTACAGGCCCATGTTGATCACTTATGATATATCTTTTATGTTCATGCAGTAAAACATTTTTGGAGAACGAAAGTCTCCTCTACAAAAATCAACATGGATTCCGCAGATATATTACAGGGCTCAGCTCGCTCTTTTCCTCCATGAGATGCGCAGCGCCGTAGACATCGGCATCCAGGACCATTTCGTGTTCGACTTCAGTGTGCAGCTGACAATGTCCAGCACTCCTGCTTAGTGAGACGTGTGCTTTGCTTCCTTGCAGATAAAACTCTGCACGTCACCCTTCAAGGAACAAAATCGGCATATCTAAAGCTAATTTCGGTTGAACCCCGGACATTAGTGTGATAGTACTGTTAGTTTAAACAGTGTATATAAATGATTTTAGTAAGAAGCGCCTGAAGCTCTTTAAAGCTGTTCGCAGATGATGCGGTTATCTGTAAGAAGGCAGGTACGCTAGAAGACAGTAAAGATTTGCAGAATGGTCTGCAGATAGTTGACGAATGGTGCTGGGTCTGACAGTTGACCCTGAACGTAAATAAATGCAACATATTGTGCATACATAGGAAAAGAAATAGGCTATTGTACAACACTATTGATGACAAATTGCTGGAAACAGTATCTACCATTAAGTATCTAGGAGTATCTATCCGGAGCGAACTTAAATAGAAAGACCACATAAAACAAACGTCAGGAAAAGCAGATGCCAGACTGACAATCGAAGTAAGAATCTTAAGGAATGTAAGGAAATTTAACTCAACCGCTAAAGAATTGGCTTAAAAGACGGTTGTTCGACCGATTCTTGAGTATTGTTCATGAATCTGTGACATTTACCAGATAGGACTGATAGAAAAGACAGAAGATCCAATGAAGGGCGGCGTGTTTTGTTACAGGATAGTTCAATCAGTGCGAGGTGCTATGAAACGGATACACAAATTGTAGTTACTATTTGACGTCAGCTGTATATTTTATTAGTGGTGTATGAAAATTATTACTGGACTGGAACTCTAACCTGAATTTCCCACTTATCGCGAGTGGTCGCCTTAACAACTTGGGCTATCCGTGCACGCCTTCCAGACCGACCCAAACTTTCATATCTCGTATATTTTACATATCCCATATCGTCTCTCTTGCTTCCTACGGTAAAACTACTCTACAGTAGCATAGAGGATACTACACTTATCACAAACAAATTTTTACTGTCGTAATTTGAGACCCATCGATGCATGTATTCCCATCGTTTACACTGCGTTTATACAGTGTCTGTATATTACAGTACAATGTCTTTCGGACACGCATTGTCTGAAAGTCTCTGCATACACATATGCACAGACACACTGCATGTACACAGACACACTGCGTAAATCATTGTTATTCATGCAGAGATTAATGTTGAAATTTCGAGAGTGTTTTCTGGGAAGAGTCGGACAACACATTACTTACTTACACTCTCTCGTACGTCTCACGTAATAACCACAAGGAGAAAATTTTAGGCATTAAAGCTAATACAGATGCTTACTGACAATCATTCTTCTCACGCACCATTCGCGAATGGAACACGGAATGGGGATCAGTTACTGGTACCAGAAGTTTCCTCCGCCGCACAACGTCAGGTGGCTTGCGGAATATTGATATTGATGTTGACGTAGGTGTGAAATGCCAATAGCTCTTAAAGTATGCATTTTAGAGCCCGTGTTTACTAGATATATTTTTTCTTGTTTTGGTCGTTGCTACCACCTTTGAAAGTTGGCTACTCTACAGTCTTAGGAACAATACCGGTACATGTACTCCTCTGTCAGAAATATGAGAGCGATTTTAGCTCAAAACTTTCGACTCGGTAGTTTCCAGTGTCCCTTACCTCAAACTGATATATTTACTCTCTCCCATCGACCATGAAAGTTCGTAAAATCACAGAATCGCCCAGTATAATTCACGTTTCGTCAGTAACATCAGACGCCAAGTTTTTCCTTGCAGATTATATAAACATCGAAGTATATAGCACAGCTATGGAAAAATCGGTTTAATGAAATCTTTGGGCACGTAAATAAACGGTTCCTAGCCGATTCTTTGTCGCTAAACTTTGAAAAGACACAATATTATGCAGAACTTGTAAGAAGTTTCTGCCCTGTGTACGTCTAAAATAGGACATGCAATTAAAACCGGTTGACAGCGTTAAATTCTAGGGATTTCAACGTGATAAAAAATTCAATTGAGAGCAGAATACCACAGAACAGTTGAAGCACCTAAACAATCTTTATTAGAATAGATACTGTCAGACGTCGGTGATACAGAGAAACTAATATGTCTCGTTCACTTTGATTAATTAATCAAATCAAGCTAAATTTTTCAGAGCCAGAAAACGTTTAACAAGAACTAATTGTGGACTGAACTAAAGACTCACTGCAGAAGATTGATCATGAACTGATAATATGAAATGTTGCTTCCCTGTAAATTTATTCCAGAATGAAACAATGGAAAATCCAGGATGGAATATAACAATTTTATGAAAAAGATAGTCGCAACTCACCATACTTCAGTTTGGCCTCAGCAGCCAGAGACTGTGTTCTTTTTCTTTTTTTTTTTTTTGTGTGTGTGTGTGTGTGTGTGTGTGTGTGTGTGTGTGTGTGTGTGTGTGTGTTTTTTTTTTACGTTTCCGACGAAGGCCTTGTTGGCCAAAAGCTCAGTTTCCGACAGTCTCTTTGTTGTGCCTATCTGCGACTCTGCATCTCCGCTCTACGGTGAGTAGCAACTATCCATTTCGTAATGTTATTCCTGAACAAAATTTGTCGTAAATAATAATCTACTTTCCAAACAAACAGTTCAGTTTATGGAATCAATACTAGGGTCAAGAATAATTTCCATATACATTTAAAGTCACATGATTTGGTTCAGCAATGTGTCCACGATTCAGGAAAACGCATTTTCATTGAGCCAGCAGCCAAATAAGCTCAATTTTAAGAAGAGCCCGCGACTGCTAAGGTCGCAGGTTCGAATCCTGCCTCGGGCATGGATGTGTGTGATGTCCTTAGGTTAGTTAGGTTTAAGTAGTTCTAAGTTCTAGGGGACTGATGACCGCAGATGTTAAGTCCCATAGTGCTCAGAGCCATTTGAGCCATTTTTAAGAAGAGCCTAAAGGATTTATTGGTCAAACTCCATCTACTGCATTCACGAATGTCTTAGCTGAGCCATATCATTTTGAATAACGAATAACGTGAGTTTTGGATAAAATCTGGATTCTTCACATCTTCTTTGTAGTAATTTGATCACTTTCGTATGGTAACCTGATTCCTTGCTTCTTAATGCGTGGCTACGATAGAGAGAGACTTTTAATATGCATGTTTTGTGACAAGTTTGTTGCTACCTCTAATGAGAATGTTTCAAGATTTAGCTTGACGTGTCCTGCATCCACGTGAGGAGCTCTGGACTACGAATAGCACTGAAAAGGAGAGATAAGAGTTGGTAAAAAAGGTTAGAAGATGAACATCAAGAAAAGTAAACAACGGTAATGGAATACAGTCGAATCATATCAGGTGCTGCTCAGGGTATTAGATTAGGAAATGAGACTAAAAGTAAGTGTTTTACTGTTTGGTCAGCAAAATAACTGATTATGTCCGTAGTCGAGGGATATAAAATGCTCACAGGAAATAGCAAAAAAAACATTTCTGAAAGAGAAATTTATCATCAGATATGAATTTAACCTTAGGAATACTTTTCTGAAGGTGTTTGTTGCCAATGTTGACGTGAACCATAGGTGAACGACAGTACACACAAGAAGATAATAGCTACTGAAATGTGGTTCTTCAGAAGAATGCTGAAGATTAATGGCAGATCGAATAACTGAGGAGATACTGAATCGACCTGAAGAAAAAAATTCTTAGCACATCAGTTTGCTTTACAAAAAGTTTGATAGACTGGAAATACTTTTTATACATTCACTCATCAAATAGTACAAGCCTATTGGTATTTTTCGTGATCCGTTCCAGGTCTTAGATCGTGTAGGTCATTATGCTCCTAGAAAAACTCAAATTTTATGGAATCGATGGCTGTAAACACAGCTGGTTTAAATCATTCTTCACAAACATAATGCAAAAACTTGGGTTGAACGATTCAGTCAATGTCGGTAAAGTAGAAAATTTTAGTGACTGGCTTAAAAATCCGTAAGGGAGTGCCACAGGGTTCACTTTTGGGTCTACACATTCCTTATATATGTGAGTGAGCTTCCACTTAACATTAAACAAGCAAAACTGGCACTTTTTGCAAACAATAGTAGTGTTACAACAAATACCATTAGAGAGAAGACAACAAGAGTGTTAGCAAATGATATTTTCCCAAGAATTATTAAGTGGGTCTCTGAAAATAGGCTCTACCTAAAGTTCGAAAAAAAAAAAACACACTATATTCAGTTCTGTACAACACATAATCATACCAGCAATTTTTAGCACGTGAGCAGGACTCAGTAAGTAGGCTAGAATGCTCAGATTTTTGGATGTACATGTTAATGAAAACTATAACTGGAAGAAGCATATTACTGAGCTTCTCAAACAATTAAGTTCAGCTACATTAGCTCTTCGTACAATTGCTAAACATGGAAACAAACGTGTCAACCTGTTGAAATATTTTGCATCATTCCACTCAATAATGCCGTACAGAATAATTTTCTGAGGGAATTCAGCATTTAGAAAGTAAGTACTGATTGCACAAAAGTGAGCAGTAAGAATAATATGTGGTGTACACCCACCTCTTCAACGAGCTAGGTATTTTATCTCCGTCACAAGACATATTTTCTCTAAAGAAATTCGTCCTAAATAATGCATCACAATTTGAGAACAGTGATGTACATACCTAAGGGGAAAAATGGCGTTTATTAAGCATTGTTAAAGCTGTCAGTGGCTCAGAGAGGAATTAAACACGCAGCAAAAATTTTTTTCGATCATTTCACCAACACCGGAAAATGTCTGACATGTAGTGAAGCAAGGTTTAAACCTAATTTCGAATTATTTCTCCTGGACTCCTACTCCACTGACGAATTTGTACTTAAAAACCTGGTACCCAGTAGAAAAAATTTGTTTTTAAGTGCAGTTGCATGAGCAGGAATAAAATAATTTTTATTAATGTGAACACTAATCATGCATATATATATTCTGTAGACTGACTAGTTCCACATCATTTCGATAAAACTTGATCAAATGATCTACGGAATACGTAACTAACTGGGACACAACTTGACTGGAAGAAGGAATCGGTTGGTAGGTATAAAAATGACTTTTTTTAAATAGTAATATCAATATTTGTGTGTTGAGGGAGGGAGGGATTGAATTTTGATTGAGATTTTTACTTTAAGTCGTAACTGGTACCTGAATATTGGTTGCTGCCTCCTAGAATGATCAGCTTCTACACCAGTTGTTGACGTACTGCAATTTGGAGGAAGTTATTGTTCTTTAAGGTTTAAAATACGACTGTTAGTTTCTTGGCCGTATTGCGGATAGCTTTGAGCCCAAGTTTTCGTAGCTTTTCACACCCAAGGGACCACTGTTGTAAATAAGTAAGATCAAACAGCAGTCTGCTTTTCGTGAGAAAAGGAGATTGCTTGGCACACAAACTTCCTTCAAACTACACGTCCTGCTACATCAAAATTGATCGGTGGGTTTAGCACCATACTATTGTACAAGAACATAATCCAATTACTGTAATTAAGAAATTATGAGAGGTTGTTACTTATTGAATGAAAACTATAGAGAATGCATTTCTTTTCCCGTATTTTAGTGAACTTTGTACACTTAAAATTCTGTCGATTGATAGACAACTACAATGAAGTTCACCTCCTTTTCCAAAACCAAGATATTTGTATTCTTCACCTCCAGAAAATTTGTATACATAATGTTTAGCAACTCTTTCACATACTTCACTCGGTTTTGTCACTAAAATATCAATTTTCATTAAACGTAACAATACGTTCTGATACAGATTCTTTTTTTTTATAAAACCAATTGTCATTTTTGTTTCCCTTTTTTTATTAGTCTATACTAAAAGATTCTCTAATACTATCGTTTCGGGGATTGCGCGCTAGAGTTTCTTGCTGTCCAGCTGCGCTTCACTTTACTTAAAGTACTTTTTGAATCACATTTACGTTTACGGTATTTACATACATTACTGAGCTTCTCAGAATAAAATCAGGCACAAATTAGTTAAAGGAAAAAAGCAGTGAGGCACACATAACATTACATAGGACACACTCTGAGGCATGTAAAAATGGTCAATTTGGGAATGGGCGGAAGTGTGGGGACAGGCTCTAATACAGGAAGAGGGTTCAACACGATAGTGTGGGCCGGAAAACTGCATCAAACCAGTCTTCGGACTGGAGACAACTACTGCTCTGGAAAGGACATTACTAGGTATTCTGTTCCATGAGACACTCTACATCCTTGAGCATCTTCCCGTAATGAAACTATGGATCAAAAAGTATATCTAATCTACTCTGAATCTCGGCGCTTAGTCACGTGACGAATGGGGAACGTGGTATTTGACACGAAAGGCTGTGCTGCCAGCAGCCGTGGAATGCGAGGCGCGGGACACTGTTGTCGCAGCGGGGACTTCACCTGAAGCGGGGGCTGTCTGACCTCAGCGGGAAACACGCCGGCGCGTCAGCGGCCGCTCGTTACAAGGACGCCGCGAGGCCCCTGACCGCTCCGCCGTTAAGGCCGCATCAGCTCCAATAGCTACGGTCGCTAATGGCAATGGCAGTGACGTACCGCCGCCCTGTCGTCGACGGAACGTTGGGCGCGTAACGTTGCGAAGCGACCAGCTACACTAGGACAGAGCCACCGTGAATAATCACGCCTTTGACAATG
Organism: Schistocerca cancellata; assembly: GCF_023864275.1. Taxonomy (NCBI): domain Eukaryota; kingdom Metazoa; phylum Arthropoda; class Insecta; order Orthoptera; family Acrididae; genus Schistocerca; species Schistocerca cancellata. The sequence goes on along the minus strand of NC_064626.1, from coordinate 297,908,313 downwards.
TGTTCTTGACTATATCTGATCAAAAAGATCCGGACACCTATTAGTGGACATTGTGGGATGCGTCCACCCCTCGCCTTTTTCACTGTTTGAACTCTCATGGGGACACTTTCACTGTAGTGTCTGAATATTTGTGGAGAAACGGCAAACCTCTATTCCCCAAGAGCCGAAACCACACAATGTAGTGACATTGCACGCTGGGGTCTCGACTGAAGTCCACGTTCTAACTCGTCCCAGAATTGTTCCACTGGGTTCGAGTAGGGACTCTTGGGTAGGCCAGTCCATTTCAGGAATGTTAACTTCAACGAAGCATTGCCTCGCAGCTGCTACTTTGACACAGTGCTTTGCCACACTGACAGTCATCTTCTGCAAACTGCTCATCTACTCTACGCTGTGCATAATTTTGCAAAATTTATTCATATCCTTCCGCATTTAGAGATTTCGTAAACACAATAAGGGAACCACGCAACAATCTATAACGTAAATCCACCTCCTCCGTTGCCCTGTTGGCCTTTTTGGCAGGTGACGTTCTCCAGGCATTCACCAAATCCTAACGCTTCCATTGGAATGCCAAAAGATATTTCGTTAATCATCGCTTGAAATCACTCGTTTACAGTCATCCACTGTCAAGTGCCGTCGCTCTTCACAACACCTCGCTGACTACAGAAATCTGTCTCTTAAGAGGAGCTACTCGGCCATTGTACCTCATTCATTTTAGTTCTCTGCAAGTGGTCTCGCTGTCGCGTTATCGCTTCCCGAGCACGGGGTCCTGGCTTAGATTCCCAGCGGGGTGACGGATTTTCACCTGCCTCGAGATGACTGGGTGTTTGTGTTGCCCTCATCATTTAATCATGGTTCATGAAAGTGGCAAGACTGAGCAAAGGTTAGGAGTTTGTACGGGCGCTGATAACGGCGCAGTTGAGCGCCCCACAAATCAGTAATCATCATTCATTTTGAAACCCTACCCCACCCATTCATTGCGCTATCTAAGCTGTGGGTAGCGCTTTGGAACTCGCGAGTGATCCCTTCCGCTCATTTTATGCAACCTTTGTCCCACCCCCTGCAACCCTTCAACGCTCATTGGATCCCCCTGTCCGTCAGTTCGAGGTCTCCCTGGTCTGGGTTTACATCTGGTTATTCCTTTGCATTTACACTTCAGTCACGTCACCGACAGTCAACTTGGGTAGCTTTAGGGTTGACATGTCCCTAGTCGATTTGTTACTCAGGTGACATGCAATGACTACTCCACGTTCGAAGCCGCTGAGCTCTCTTTCTGCTGTTACTGCTTCTCTGACAACGCAGTGCTCCCTGCCTCCTTTCAGTGTCGGGTCCGTCTCTCCTGACACCTAGTGTTCAGTACCTCATAGTGTGTTCGGATCCCCGTATGCTTCCGTGCAGAGAGTTAATAAGAGATCGCAATTTTTTCCTTCCGACGAAACGATGTCACCTAAAGTGTAACTGTATAGTCGTTACCTCAAATTTGTTAGAGCCAAAGGGACATTTTCCTACCAACTTTAGTTTTTAGACAGAGGCGCAATCATATTCCAGTCGATTTGAAAACGCAACACTGGCAGGTGCAGAAGCACTCTGTTTTCGGAAGCGTGTCATGTACGTTTTGTCATGTACCACGATTAAGACCAAAGCCATGGGATTCATCCACACACTCTCAAAACATCTCCTCTTACTGCAATATGCGGAGTAAACACCATTTGCTACACATCCCCAAGGAACACAGAAGCCATAGTTACACCAAGCACCATGACCATCGCCACCTTGAAAACTAAAACTTAACCACAGACTAATGATTCTGCATTTTGCATCATAGCTGTTGTCATCTGTTCGGGCACATGAATTACTTACATTTATGCTGTGAAGTGATGATAGTCTGTATCAGATCCTTACGAATCTATCCATCAATGATTTATGTGCTTGAACATCAACTAAAAGGTTCCTGTAATAGTCATGAAGGAAGCCTGACGGTTGGTTTTTCAGAATTTGACGAACTGTCTCGGGTTTTCTAGGTCTTCAAAATTAAGTTGTGTCTTTCACTTCACATTAACATTGATTGCAGTGGATCTGGGCACACCACTACTTGAATTTTCTTTCCAATACTGGTTCTCCCCAAGAACTGCTCTCTTTGAGTCATCCTGACATTAACAAAGCCTCTGTTGGTGTTACATTCCGTCTGTAAACATCTGCTTTCGAATTACTTTCCCAACCAGCACGTTCACTAGTTGTCTAACAACGTTACACAACTTGTACTTAGACTTTTCTTCCTAGCTGTATCAAAGTTATTCTATTCCGGAGGCAGAGATCTTTGTTCAAATGCATAATAATGGAAATGCCGTGTGGCTAGGGCCTCCCGTCGGGTAGACTGTTCGCCTGGTGCAAGTCTTTGGAATTGACGCCACTTCGGCGACTTGCGTGTCGATGGGGATGAAATGACAAGGACAACACAACACCCAGTCCCTGAGCGGAGAAAATCTTCGACGCAGACGGGAATCGAACCCGGCCGTTAGGCATGTCATTCCGTCACGCTGACCACTCAGCTACCAGGGGCGGACAATAATCAAGATCATCGTATATTTAGACGGTCGGAGACATCGTAGGAGAAGCCTTTTTTTTCTCTCGGCAGCGATTGCTCATGGCCCCCACCACCACCACCACCTTCTCCAGGTCGCTTCAGAGCCGTATGAGACTTTGGACGGCAAAAATAGTTTTGTTATTCATTTCATAATTTTAGATCAGTGGCTTAGTAATAAGGGGGCAGGTTATGCACGAAAAAGTCCTCGGCTCGAGCTCCAGTAATTTTGCACTGTTTCACCGGTAGCAATGTTCGTTAAAGTGAAAAATACAACGCTGCACCGTCGTTCGGAATCCGCGTGAAGCTGTCGGTGAACTTGTAGAACAGTAAGTATTGCGACATACGGCACATGTAATCAAAGACGAATTTTTGCAGGTGCATGCTTTCTTCATTGTTTCTATTATAAAACAGACTTCGTTTACATTCGTACACAGTTCTCGGTCGCCACACATTTTAAGGGCGTATCACGCATGTCGAAGCATATTACAGAATATTGCTACAGACAGCTCACAAAAAATAGTAGTACCGCAAGAGAGATTCAGTCGTGCTTATGAACTATGCGCTAACTTGCTCGGCTGCGGGCCCTTATAGAACGCGAACGAAATGGCCTTGCGCAACGTGGCAGGTGGCATGTGTAAGGTAACTTACCCATCAACGCGCATGTGCAGCTGGAATGTGTTGCAGTCATTCAGAGTATTTAGAGTAGCGGAAGTACGGAGACGAGTTTCATTGTTACGTGAACTCGAGTTAAAACAACGTGTTGTCGAGAGATACATCGTCGTTTAAAGTTTGTTTTGATGATGGTGCTACTGATAGGTCTACTGTAAATCGATGGGAAATAAGTGTGCGGTTGCGAGATTGGAAAAGCCGTAATTGTTGATGAAATACGCAGCGGACGTCGGATCACTGCGAACTGACGATGAACATCGCAGACCCGTCGACGATCCGATTGAAAATGACCGTCGAAGCATTCAATATCGTATCGCAAACCATACTGAAATACCCAAGGAGCGTTTCTGCTCCATTATTGAATAATAATCTTGCGCCATGAGAACGCTCGTCCACACACCTCGCCCGCAGCTGAAGAGGCTCCTTACTGTACTCCCCCGATCTTGCGCCTTTAGATTTTTTTTTTTTCTACTACTCAGGAGACCTCAAGGGTAATCATTACGCTGCGGACGTCGAGGTGAAGGAAGCTGTCAAGTCTTGGATTCAAGAACTGTTGGAAGAAATGTTCAGTGACTGAATGATAGAAGAAGAAAGAAAAAGAGAACTTAGTACACGTTGGGAGAAATTTGGGCTTAACGGCGACAGTGCGGAAAAATAAATGATTTTGGAGCTTAAGGATTGTCCTTTTTGTCTGATCTTCATTATGGTTTTTGTTTGTGGTCTACAAGCATGTGTGCATTACTTTTCAGCCAAACTTCACGCATAAGCACGGCTAAAATTTTCAAATTCGATTCTCTCGAAAATGATTAACAATTGCGTCTTCCTTTTTACGCGTGAAATCCTAGTCATGCCCCACACACCCTGTCCATATGAATCAAATCGGCGATGGGAAGTTCTTACTGTCCCTAGTAAGTGTTGTGCTTCATTATCGATCCTGCTTTGGTATTTAACTCGTGTTTATGGTTACAGCGTGAAATGTTGTTAACCCTTACATATTATAAATTCCTCCCCCATGAACCATGCACTTAGCCGTACCGTAGGTGCAATCACAACGGCGGGGTATCTGTTGAGAGGCCAGACGAACGTATGGTTCCTGAAGAGGGGCAGCAGCCTTTTCAGTAGTTGCAGGGGCAGCAGTCGGGATAATTGACTGATGTGGCCATGTAAAACTAACCAAAACGGCCTTGCTGTGCTGGTACTGCGAGTGGCTGAAAGCAAGGGGGAAACGAAAACAGTAATTTTTCCCGAGGGCATGCAGCTCTACTATATGGTTAAATGATGATGGCATCCCGTTGGGTAAAATATTCTGGAGATAAAGTAGTCACCCATTCGGATCTCAAGGAGATGTCTACTCAAATTTTTTAGAAAATTTTAAAAGGAAATGGATAGCTTTACAGCTAGATATTGTGGAAATTAGTGACGTTTGGTGGTCAAGTGAATATAGTGTTATAAATACAAAAATACAAAATGCAGGCTTAGGTTTAACAATGTTTCAGAAAACAGGAATGCGGGCAGGATACCATGAACAGCATAGTGAACGCGTTATTGCAGCCAAGACAGACACGAAAGCCTCACCCACCAAGCAGTACCAGCTTATATGCTAACTAGCTCCGCAGATGAAGAGACTGAAGAGATGTATTAGGAGATAATTCAGACAGTTAACGGAGATGAAAATTTAATATAATTGGTGACTGGAACTAGACAGTAAGAAAAGGAAGACAAGGAAAAATAGATGAGTGTGGACTGAAGGAAAGGAATGAAAGAGGAAGCCACCTGGTAGAATATCGCACAGAGCACAATTTAACTATCGCTAACACCTGGTTTAAGAATCGTGGTAAAAGATTGTGTACTTGGAAGAGACCTGAAGGCACCGGAAGGTTTCAGATTGGTTATTTAATGGTAAGGCAGTGATTTCTTCAGAACAAGATCTTAAATTGTAAGATATTTCCAGTTGCATATGTGGTCTCTGACCACAATGTATTGGTTATGATCTGCAGGTTTAAACTGAAGAAATTGGAAGAGGGTAGAAAATTAAAGAGAGGGGACATTGGGAAAGGAATACAGCGGAAGACGAATCGGTAGCTTTGAGATACGAAATAGTGAAGACAACAAAGGATCAAATAGGTAAAAAGACAAGCCAAGTAGAAATCTTTGAAAACACAGGAGAGATTGAAATTGACTGATGAAAGGAGAAAATATAAAAGTGCTCCTTATGAAGCAGGCGAAAGGGAATACAAACGTCTACAAAGACAGACACCGCCTACAGGAAAATTAGAGGCCTGTAGAGAAAGGAGAAGCTGCTGCATGAATATAAGCAGCTTGGGTGGAAAACTAGTACTAGACAAAGAAGGGAAAGCTGAAAGCTAAAAGATGGAAGGAGTATTAAAGGGTATCTACAAGGGGGATAAAATTGAAGGCAATATAATAGAAAGGAAAGAAAACGTAGATGAATATGAAATGGGAGATACGATACTACGAGAAGAATTTGACATTGCACTGAAAGACCTAAGTTGAAATAAGACCCCTAGAGTAGATGAAATTGTCAGAGCTACTGTTTGCCTATGAGAACCAGTCACGACAAAACTCTTCCGTCTGGAGTGCAAGATGTATGAGACAGGAGAAATGCCCTCAGACTTCAAGAACAACATAACTCCAATTCCAAGAAAGCAGGTGGTGACCGAACTATCAGTTTAATAAGTCATGGTTGCTAAATAATAACACGAATTGTTTACAAAAGAATGGAAAGGCTGATAGAAGCCGACATCGTAGAAGATTAGTTTCGATACCGTAGAAATGTAGGAATACGCGAAGCAATACTGACCCTACGATTTCTCTTAGAAGATCGGGTAAGGCAAGGAAAACCTACGTTTATAGCGTTTGTAGACTTGGAGAAAGCTTGTGACAATGTTGACTTTAATGCCCTCGAAATTCAGAAGGTAACAGGGATAAAATAAGGGAGCAAAAGTCTATTTATAACTTGTACAGAAACCAGACGCAGTTATGACTGGAGGGGGCATGAAAGGGACGCAGTGGTTGAGAAGGGAGTGATGCAGGATTTAAAAAAAATGTTCAAATATGTGTGAAATCTTACGGGACTTAACGGCTAAGGTCATCAGTCCCTAAGCTTACACACTACTTAACCTAAATTATCCCAAGGACACACACACACACACCCGCACAGTCCGACTGCAGCGCCTCAGACCGCTCGGCTAATCCCGCGCGGCTGAGGCAGGATTGCATGCTATCTCGATGTTACACAATCTGTACACTGAGCGAGCATTAAAGGAAACAAAAGAAAAATTTGGAGTAGGAATTGAAGTCCAGACCGATGACGTAATAATTCTGTCAGAGACAGCATAGGACTTGAACCGACCGTTGAAAGGATTGACAGGGTTTTGAAAGGAAGTCGAATCAAATCAGAAGATGTTGAGGAAAGTAGATTCGGAAACGAGACACTTAAAGCAGTAAATGAATTTTATTTGGACAGCGAAGTAACCGTCGATGGCCGAAGCAGAGCTTATATAAAACGTAGACTGGCAATGGCAAGAAGAGCGTTTCTGAACATATTTGTATGTAGTGAGCCCTGTGTGGAAGCGAAACGTGGATGATAGTTAAGACATGAAGAGAATAGAAGCTTCTGAAACGTGGTGCTACCGAGAATGAAGAAGATTAAACGAGCAGATCACGTAGCTAATGAGCAGGTAGTGAATAGAAATGAGGAGAAAAGAAATTTGTAGCACAAGCACAACTTGACTAAAAGAAGATATCTGTTCATAGGACACATTCTGAGACATCGAGGGATCTCCAGTTTAGTACTGGATGCAGTAAGGAGATTTAGATGCATACTGGTTGCAGTAGTTACTCGGAGATGGAGACTTGCACTGGGTAGAGTACCATGGAGAGCTGTATCTTTGGACCGACAACGACGACAACCAGCTTGTAAATTATAACCTGCAGGCGCATTTTTATCTGTATGCAATAGGCAATATCACGAACTGCTGCAGGGGTTTTGATATTGTTTTTGGTAAGACAGACTGAACCGCTAGGAAGGTTCGTCTATATACGTAATTTATTACGGCTACATCAGCCAAGTCTAACGGCCGTAGATTCCTGGTTCTACCCGTGCGAAGGTAGGGCGAGTCGGCAGTAAAATCAGTCGATTCTACTAAGAAATTCATCAAAGGATTAGTAGTTGGCCATCAATAAATAAATCCCTTAGATGCCTCTCAAACTTTTGATGGCTGGACACTTTTGTGAATTTATTTCTAGTATTAATTCTATGAACTGAACTGAACTGTTGGGCTGCGCGGGTTAGCCGCGCGGTCTCGGGCGCCTTGTCACGGTCCTTGCGGCTCCCCCCGTCGGAAGTTAGACTCCTCCCTCGTGTGTGTGTGTGTGTGTGTGTGTGTGTGTGTGTGTGTGTGTGTGTGTGTGTGTGCGTGCGCGCGATGGAGGGGGGGAGGGGTCCATAGCGTAAGTTTAAGTAGTTTGTAGGCTTAGAGACCGATGACCTAAGTAGTTTGGTCCCACAAGAACTTGCTACAAATTTCCAATTTGAACTGCTGGTTTGTAAAAGAGATTATTATTTATGACAAATGCAATTAAGGAATAAATATATTTGGAAGCAGTAGTTAATATTCTAAGTATCCTGAAGACGCTTCTGCACGTAGTTTTGAATTCACAACACAGTGAAGTTCAAACGAGTCTTCTCCCTGCTGAGCGCTTCACTTCCTTACCCATAAATCAATGTAGTTATAGGTGCAGATAGATGTACAAACAGTAAGTCCCGGACACTACAGACTGCGAGAAAGTGCAAGCGTAGAGTTGCCGTCATAGCTTGTACTGGGTGTGGACGGCAGTGGGTGACGCAGCAATCTCCCCTGCTGCCACATTCACTCCGACGGCTACGTCACGGACACAGACGAGAGTCCGGCAGCGTGGTAGTGGACGCTATTGCAAGGGCGGAAGTTCTTGGTAGACGCCGGAAAACGCTGTCGACTGCACTCCACAGCCGCGGTTTCCGACGGGCGTTCTGTATCCGGGAAGCGCATGGCAAGTGGTTAAATGCAGCAGCCGGTAGCCTGAGACCGCAAAACCCATTTCCTCTCACAGACGATAAGGTCAACCGCGTGAGCGATTGACTGTGAGGGACGGGTGGCGATGCGACTATCTTCCACGTGCTCACATATTTGTTTTCGTAGATGAGACGAGTCGTGGAAGACTTAACATAGTTGTCTTCAAGGATCAAACTGTTTCACTAGAGCAACGACATACTTGAGCATAAAGACCATTACATCTACACTCCGCAAGTCATCTTTCTGAGGAAGAGTACTTTGTGTACCAGTCTCACTTCGTGTTTGTCACCTATGGTTTACGGGAAGAAAGTATGCTGTCAAATCTCCGTGTGAGCTCGAATCTTTCTAATTTTATGTTGGTGGTGTTTTCGCGAGATACAAGTAGGAGAAAGCAATATGTTGGTTGATTCATCTGGGAATGTACATTCCTACATTACCAGGAGACCACACCGTGATTAAGAACCCCTCTCTTGCAGCATCGGCCACGAGTTGGCTGCGGGTTCTCCTGGACGCTTTCGCGCTAACTAATTTAACCTGTGCTGCTGCTCTTTAGATTTCTCTATTAATTCTGTCTGGAACGGATCCCAGACTGACGAACAATATTAAAGTATTCGTTGAACGAGTGTTCATAAAGCTCCCTTTTGTTGGTGGACAGGATTTCATGAGGATTCTTCCAGTGAATCTGTCTGATATCTGACCTACCCGCGGTTACTTTTATGTGATCGTTACAATTTAAATCGCTCTGTGAGCAAACACCTAGATATTTTGTGGAAGTACTGCTTCCAGTGATTGTTCTCCAATCGTGTACTCGTGCAGTAAAGGGTTTGCTTGGCCATATATTCGTATTACGTTAAATTTGTCTATGTTTAGGGTCAATTGCCACTACCATCACCAAGCGTCTATCTGGTGCAGATCCTTTTGCATTTCGGTACAATTTTGCAGCACGGCGACTTCTCTGTGTACAACAGCGTCTGCGAAAACCTCGTGGTACTCCGATGTTATTTACTAGATTGTTTATACACATAGTGAAAAGTCTCTTGGGACATGCCCGAAGTTACTTTTACTTCTGAAGACTTCTCTCCGTTCAAAATGATATGCTGTGTTGTGTTGGTAACACACTCTTCGATCTGGTCACACAGTTAGTCTGAAAATTCCGTGGCTCGTATTTTGTTGTTCAGGCGGAAGTGCAGACCTGCAGTGAACGTTTTCCGGAAGTCAAGAAACACGGCATGTACGTGAGTGCGGCATCTACTGCCTTCCGGGACTCGTGGACGAACAGAGCGGGCCGGGTTTCACACGATCGTTGTTTTCAGAACTCATACTGGTTCCTACAGAGGAGATTTTTAATCTCCAGAAATACCACAATATGCTAGCATAAAACGTGTTCCAAAATTCTACAATAGACCGCGGAGGAAATCTCCGACCTGGTCGGGAGTCGAACCCGGATCCGCTGCATGGCCGTCAGACGCGCTGACCACTCAGCTAATGCGCGGGCGAGAGACAAACTCTGCACTGCTGCTAGGAGGCGGCGAAGTTGTTTCACATATTCTGTGTAGAATCGAATTGGTACCCCGACATGTCCAATAGCCTTTCCTCTGTTGAGCGATTTTATCTTAGTCACTTACTTCGATATACTATTTTGTCATTCGTGCAACTGTTTAAAGGAGAAACTACAAGGCGATATTCATCTGTGAAACAGTTTTCCGAAAAGACGTTTAACCATTTCAACCTTTTCTGCGTCGCCCTCTATTTCAACGCCATTAAGACCACAGCGTGTCCGGACTTAACGGCTTCGATCCGTTTACTGATTTAACGTAAGACCTAAATTTTTAGGATTTTTTGTCAATCGGTAGATAGAATTTTGTTTTAGAATTCGTTCAACGTTTCACGCACAGCGCTACTTCGGCTAATTTTGACTTCGTTTAGATTTTTTTGTCTGAGGATTGGCTACGTTTAAATTTGCAGTGAAGCTGAAGCTGTCTTTATTTTCGTAGCATTTTCTTAACACTGTTGTCGAATCACAGTGGTCTTTCCAATCCCGCACAATTTTGTTCGCCACATTCTTGTCTAAGTGTATTCTATGATGATCTTCAACTTTGACCATTGAGGCTCAACATTGTCAGCGCTGGAAATCAAATTTTCATGTTGACCTGTCAGGTATTCTGGACCTCTTTCTTGTCACTGTTGCTAAACAGAATTCTTTCTGCATTCCTTTGTATTCCTATTTACAGCCGTTTTCAGTTACGTTGTGACGGCCTTATGATCACTAATTCCATATTCTATGCCTAGTCGACAAGTTGGGTTATGTTTGCCAAAAGCAGATCAAAGAATGTTATTTTCACGAGTCGGTTCTCTGATTAAATACTCAAAGTAATCATCGGATCACACACTTAGAACAATTCCACTCTATTGTTTATCCCTACCACCCATCCTAAATACACGAGCCTCCCTATCTGTGGCTGGTACAATCTCCACCTAAAATTACAACTTGACTAGGAAATTTACGCGAAATGTTCTCAAATTTTCCTCTCATATGTTCCGCCACCACAACTGCTGCTGAGACGAGGGATCTGTAAAAGCGTAAGCACTTTTCACCAGATTTATTTCCACATTCTGAATATGTACTAATCTCACTAGATTTCATCGTATTTCTTATATACACACCTCCACTACCAGAGTTCAGCCTTTCTTTGCGATTTACATCCCGGAGGAAGAGGAGGAGATTAGTGTTTGACGCCCCATCGACAGCGAGGTCATTAGAGATTAAGCACAAGCTCGGATTAGGGAAGGATGGAGAAGGAAATCGGCCGTGCCCTTTCGAAGGAACCATCCCGGCATTTGCCTGAAGCGATTTAGGAAAATCACGGAAAACCTGAATCAGGATGGTCGGACGCGGGTTTCAACTATTGTCCTCCCGGATGCAAGTCCAGTGTGCTAACCACTGCTCCGCCTCGCTCGGTGATAGACATTCCAGTCAGAATTTAGAATTTAACTGCTATTGAAATCTGCTTTCAGCCTGTTTTCTGTCACTTGTACTATGTGGCCATTTTATCGTGTATAAGCGAGACATTTCCTGAGAGGCTCCTACAGTTAACTAATACTATATAAACACTTCCTTTCTCTGATCTGCTATGACCACTGCTACCCTGTCTGGACTCAGTATGCGTCTTATCGAACCTGGGACTTCTCTATCCTAATAAATTAAATAAATAAAACTCACACATGTGCACGCCTCACGTATTCTGCTACCCTAGTAGCTGTTTCCTATGTAGCGTCCACCTGACATGTTAAGCGGGTTTCTACATTTCTCCACCTGATAGTGGACGTCGAAAAAATCTGCATCGGGACAGTCGCAGAATCGTCTGAGCCTCTGGTTAGGCCTTCCATTCTGCTGGAAACCAGAGAACCACGATCGATTGTGGGAACGACGCTCTGCTTCCACCCTGCGCGAGGCTAGCTGTATTCAGCACATCAGCCAGCTGCTCATAGGAACCGAGGACGGTCTCTGAATCCAGGCGGCGGGCGTCATTCGTGCCGGCATGAGCCACGATTTGCAGCCGGGTCTACCCAGTGCGCTCGGTCGCTGCCTCCACATCTTAGAGACGACTTCTCCCTCCCTCCCCTCCCCGTCTCTGTAAGCAAATAATGGTCACTATTGTTTTCCGGCCTACCCGCAATGTCCATGAGGGGCTCCACCGCCGGAGTAACTTTGGAGCTCCCGACGGCAAGAAATCCCTTCCTCTGCCTTATCTGCGCATCTCCGACCACAGTTCCAACAGCAGAGGCACGCTGTGCTGGCTCAGATGCACTTTGAACAGTGGACAATCCCTCAAGCCTGTTTTTGAGACGTAAGGCGACAACTGTGCGCCCTTTACGCTTTTGTGCTGTACGTGTCCCTTCACGTTTACACTTCACTAAAACATCGGACACAGAGGACCTTGGGATGTTTAAGAGTGTGGAAATCTCACGTACAGACACGTGACACAAGTGACACCCAATCACCTGACCATGTTCCGTGAGTTCCACGGAGCGCTCCATTCTGCTCTCACGATGTCTAATGACTACTGAGGCCGCTGATACGGAGTACCTGGCAGTAGGTGGCAGCTCAATGCACCTAATATGAAAAACGTATGTATTTTGGGGTGTCCGTATACTTTTGATCACTTAGTGTATGTTCAGAAAACCATTCATACATTCTCGAGCCCGATGAACTTCGCTGTTGTCTTGATGTGCGTACGTAAATAAGGGCGTCTTGCTAGGTGACAGACTCCAAATGTTGATTGTAGGCAGTTCCCATCTGACGGCAGGTTGAGAGAGAGAGAGAGAGAGAGAGAGAGAGAGAGAGAGAGAGAGAGATATGTGTGTATGGTAAACCCCTTTCCTCAAAAATATTTCTCTTCTTCATTCCTCCTGTGTTACCACAGATGAAATGTCACAAGATCTCATTTGTACTAATATTGCAGTACACAGGAAATGCCTATTTGTTTCACCGCCCTGAGTGGAATGCATAAGTTCTAATAAATGTTCACCAACCTGCTGTCTTCTATAGTACGTGTTCCCTGTGCAGAAAACAGCATGTAGGTCGTGAATCTGTTACCTTAAGGCTATAAGAAACTTAGCGAGAAACTGTTACTTCAGAAATAATTAAATCTCCAATTGGTTTGTTTATATGGGTTGCCACTCGGTTTTTATCAGCAGAACACGAGACTGTACAATTACATTTCACTTTAGATTCACAAATAATTTCTGTTCTTCAACAAATAAATGAACTGCGTATTTTCTTCATTACAGCTCTTACATGTACAAACTACACATTGTAAGTTAAGTCTCAACTGACACCGCGGCAGACGACATGAGACTGCGAACCAACTCTGATATTTACAAACCATAGATTACTAATAGTCTTAACTGACACCGACCGCGGCATAGAATGTCTGTCCTCTGACATTGTCGAACCAACTATGATCTTACAGCCGAACCATTTCGCCCGCCATGCAAGTTAGGCGCAATTCGAAGATCACCGAAGTGCATCGTCTGCCGTTTCATTTACCAGTTATGTATTATTCTGCTGATTATTAATACTTGTGAAATAATGGAACCTTATTGAGAGATGCTTTAGTTTCAACTGCAAGCAAATACACTGTTTAGTTTGTCTAATATTAACAGAATAGCCAATCGCGGAGAAGGGCCACGATTTAGGCGGTCTTTCTCACGATACCCGTACCGAACAAACCACCTGTTATCGGTACCTCATACCACATTTCGTCATCTTGTCACTACTGCCTTCTGAAATGCTCTAAGAAGAGCTACTTGGACAACATGATGGCTGCAAAGCCAGAAATATTACAGCTGTTCTCTCGCTAACAGGATGGTACGGAAGTTCATTCACTGCTTGCAGCAATTAGATTTGTAAGCGATTTTGATTCAAAAGCCTTGAAACGCGTCTTCGACTCCACTGAGGAACTCTTTCCGACCATAATTATGACGTGTTTCGCGGCCTGCTGGCCGGTTGGTGTGGCCGAGCGGTTGTAGGTGCTTCAGTCTGGAACCGCGCGGCCGCTACGGTCGCAGGTTAGAATCCTGCATCGGGCATGGATGTGTGTGATGTCCTTACGTTAGTTCGGTTTAAGTAGTTCTAAGTTCTAGGGGACTGATGACCTCAGATGTTGTCCCATAATGCTCAGAGCCATTTGAACCATTTAGTTTCACGGCCAAGTGGTTTACACCATTGCTGGTAGGCACTCTGAACAGTCTGCCTCAAATTACCAACGGATCCAACAGCTTCACACACCGTATGGCAATGGGCACGGCCAAACGCAACTGCCATTTTTTGAGATTCTTGTCACGCTCTTACATTCACCCATGTTTACGTACAATGTCCATTTGAGACACGAACACCTCACTTGTCGCTGCTGCCCTGTGCTCATGCAGAGCCAGTGCGCGTGCGATTAAGCGCACGACTCGAGCACTGCGCCATCAGTAAAGCCTTAACGATCCATCTATGCTTAATTTTTTGTGTGATTGTTTTTCTCCTCATTAATTTCTATGAGTATTTACTGGCTCATACCTCATGGTAAACATAAAATGACTAATAAATTGCGCTAGTTTATTTCCTGCTATTGCCAAGCATTGCACACTGTCATGTATTTCTTTATGCTGAAAAGAACTTTTGTTCCTTAAAGGGCTAAACGAGGATTCGTCCTCTACTAATCTAGCATGCAAGAACACAGGGAAAAAATGTCAGTCACTTAAGAGTGCTCTGGCTGCTTTGGTGCGCTATAGAGCCTGTCGGTAGTATGGAATAAGCATAGCAAGATGGGTCGACGTGGAAACTTGACAGAATGCCAGCAAGGAACCATCATGTTCGGGTATGGCCGTGACCACACCTCAAACTAAGTTCGCCTATCTGTTGTAACACTGCGGACTGTCCAACGTATTTTAACAGATGGTGTATTGCTCACGGCCATGCAACACTGCCTACAAATAGTAGTGCATATAATTGAGGATGTAGGTTGCAAGTGCTAATCTGAGATGAAAAGGTTGTTGTAGGTTCGGAATTCATGGCCGTTCAGGAGTCTGATGACTCAAGAGTTGATGCTGTAAATTTCCGTCCAAAAATTGCGAAGGAAATTTTGTGCAGTGGTCATTCGGAATCGGGTATCTCGCTCTAGGGCAATACCCACAGAGGCCACAAATTTACACGTTGTAACTGAGCAGAACATTGCAGAAACCGGACAGCAGGTGACTAGAGTCGTGTAGTGCGATCTGCTGACGATGCAAGGTGTCAAAGTGCACAGACAGCCCACTGAGGCGTTAGTCCACAGTGGGTGCAAGGTGTAACAAAGGCTGAATGTGGTTCTGTGACGAATGTACTTTGCAAACTGCTCGAAAGATGGTCAGCTTCAGATTGTTGGGTACTCGAATCTTGGGGCCTTTTGTCCCCGTATCAATGTGACTTCTGGGCAGGACGATCTCCAACTGACCATTTATTCTGACTAAAATCAGCGCTCCGACAGGTTTTTACTCACCGTCAGCACCTCGTCGCGGTCTTCTTTGACCTACATAAGGTGTATGACATGGCTTGGCGCCATCACAATTTAGCTATCCTCTACGACTGAGGCTTTTGTGGTCCCCTTCAGATTTTTATCTGTGAGATTTTATGTCGCTGCTCTTCCGGGCTGGAGTTGCCACTTCACTGGCTCCTCAGATTCAGGAGAATGGCATCCCACAGGGTTCTGTGCTAAGTGTTACACTCTTACTCATTGCTATCAATGGGCTTGTGACCTCCGTTGGGCCTCTGGTTACCTCGGCATTGTACATCGACGATTTTTTGCTAAAAATGTAAGCATGTCATTTGGCCTGGACAGACACAGGACGTTGAACAAGAGGAAGAACTCAAATCAGTTGACTAGACTTGAAATGAATGATGGAAACACAAGATCCTTGAATGAATATAAAAGTATTTAAGAATCTTCCAAAGAAGACAGCTGTTGCCTAAAACCATAAACCAGTATATCAAAATTACATACATTGACAGAACTTGCTCTATTTTGGAATGTGAAGTAAATGGAAAAATACCATTAATAAATATGTAGTTCCAGTGCTGACTTACGCTTCTTATCTCATTAGCTGAACAAAACAGGCCCTGAAATACATAAGTAAATTTTGTAAGTTCTTCTGTGGGATTTTTAAAACTCTGGTAACAATGCTTCAGGATTCACTAAGGGCTCAATTTACCTACTGTCTAGTCCCTTAATTGAAATACATGTGGGTAGTATGTTCTGCTTCAGAGATGTGGACAAGTTTCTGTTGCCAGTGAATTTTTGAGATATTTCTCCTGATACCCTTAGTTTGTTGCTGTTTAAAATATGTTAAGTCCAAAAGAATCACTCCCCATATTAAGTAGTGCACTAAATCTGTCTTCTCAGTAGTTAAAGATACAGGGTGCTTATAAATGGTGGAAAAATCGAAATTTCTTATGACTTTATTAAATTCTATAGTCTTCCCTGATTATATTGATACATACATCATAGGGTTTCATATGAAATATGTCTTACATATACCAAATTTTGAAGTTAGTCATGTATGCTGCCATGCCCCATCATTTCTGTTACAGAAACCAGTATTATTTCGAAAAGAACTGTGAACTTAGTTTCCAGCAAATATATGTGTGATACATTGTGTATGTTGGTAACAGTGCAGGTGTCTAGTCTCTGTAAATGATTATCTTTGCTAGTATTTACTTTTCTCTGAAGCAGGTTTTTGATGTTACTGAATGTTTATTGCCCAAGTACATATCCTGTAGTGTGCAATAAATACAAACTATACCACCATCAATATATTCAATAAAACGAAATTCTTTGGTAACCAGTTCACAAACAAAGCAAGCCACACTGTTGTAAGTAACCAATGTATCAGTTCTTCAGGGAAGAAACTCCCACATGGCACACCTCCTGGTGATTCAAACTTCTGTGTGACAATGACTCTGTTTGTCCACGGATTTGTTGTTTGTTGATGTGGGCATCTTATCTTCTTTGATAAAGTGGCAAAATGTAAACAATGTAATGGTGTAGGCTGTCTCAAAATAACTGAACGACAAAGTAGCAGGAAGGGTTTAGCTTCAAAATTAGTTGTTCTGTTTAGATCCTGCAATAAATCTACCTTGAAAATGACTTGGAACATTCTGCACAATTCACATGATGTGAATTTGAACTTAGTGTATGCAATGAGTGCAATAGGAAAAGGAAAAAAGGCTGCTAACATTTTGTGGTTTGATGGATCCTCCTCCCAGTAGGTTCAGCAAGTACACAAAAATACTTCTATGTGCCTTGACAGTTGTGTCTAAAGCATTTATCAAATGAAATGTGCAGTAGAAGAAACTGTAAATATTAGTGGAACCAGCGACATTGCTGTTGCACTTGGTGGTACATAACAATGTCGAGGACATCCTTCCATGAATGGTGTTGTAAGTGCTACTTCTCTGGAGAATGGAAAAGTTGTTGATGTTGAGTGATTATCTAAGTACTGCCACACATACCATGGTAGCACTGAAGGACATATTGAACATCTGTGTTCTAAGAATTAAGATGGTTACAGTGGAGGTATGGAGTGTGATGGAGTTCTAAAAATATTTCAGGGGTCATCAACCACTTATAATGTTAGATATATGAAGTACCTAGGCGATGGGGACTCTTAAAGCTTTCAATAAAATTGAGTTCAATGTTTATGTTGATGCATTAGTAACAAAACTGGAATAATGTGAACATGAGCAAAAGAGGATGGGTGCTAGACTGAGGAAGCTACAAAGAGAAATGAAAGGAAAGTTGCTATCTGATGGAAAATCTGCCTGGCTGAGGCAGATTGACATAAACTGAAATAGATCTTCTTCAGGAGTTACTATGAACTGGTTATTAGATGAACTGCACCTCTGCATGGTACAGCAATGAGAAAATCTGTGTGGGCCACCAACTTTAAGTTGTCCACAAATGACCACCCTGTTCAGGCTTTGCTCTAAAGGAGCAGATTATTGGTATGGTTACCAAAAAGCAACAGAACGTGGTCAAATATACCATCATAAGCATTCTCTTCCTGAGCCTGTTATGAATGAAATAAAACCAATTTTTAGAGACCTGAGTGACCCTGTTTTGCTTAGTAAATGTCTTCATGGGGGCACTCAGAATACCAATGAAAGTTTCAGCCATTGCATATGGGAAAGATTACCCAAGAATGTTTTTGTAGGAATAAATACATTAAATGTTGGTGTACTAGATGCAATGATGTGTAGAAGTGATGGAGTGATAGGAAGGTTGGAAGTCTTGAGAAAGTTAGGCATAAAATGTGGCTCTAATATGGAAGGTAAGTTGCTTGCATTTGACCGACAACAGGTGCATGAAGCTGAAAAATTTGCTCTCCAAGTTACCAAAGAAGCAAGAAGTGCTAAAAGGAACGCCAAGAGGAAGCTTGAAGATGAAGAAATTCTGCAGATGAAGGCTGTGCTTCAGGAATGTTCTGAGCCACAGTTTAATTGCACTCTTCATTCACAATTTCCTGCAAGTTGTATTTTTCACAATTCAGGTACAAATACTTTGTAAAGTTTCCAAAGCATTGCTCTTAATTTTTTTCTGTAACTTGTTATAGTCCATGCTTATGTAATATACCAAAGCATTATTGCAGAATCAACTAAATTATAGAAAAATAACATTGTATTAGGGAAAATTATAAAAATTAAAATGTAAGATGTGATATTTTTTAGTCTTGTAATATACATACAAGGTGGAATTAAATAGGTCTAGTACCTCAGCTGTCATGTCATGCATATCTGGTAAAAATAAAGTCTTCTTCAAATGTGTAGCCTAACATTGGATTAAATGGTACCTCAAATTGAGGAAGCATTTTGGAAAAAAATTGCATCAATTTCTTTGTAGTTTTTTAATAACACTAAGCAGATTCAAAAATATTCAAAATACTTCTAACTTGTCTGATGTGTAACTTATCATACTGAATTGCTCAGTCAGTCATTATCTTAAATGAACCTTCAAGTGTGAGACAGTCTTGGCTTTTCATTTGTATCAATCTACAGCACTTAAAATGATATCCATACATTCATAAGCATAGTTGTAAAGCTTGGTCAACATTATCTGGCATACTTTGGTATACATCACTGAGCTCTACACTAGTAATCTTCCATACCCCAAGAATATCCTCTATTTTTGGTAAGATTGAATAACTGAGGTGTGTGTTTTGTTCCAAAACCACAATCTGCCATTTCTAGCATAAATGGTGGCACTTTCAGTGACTGATTTCTAAGAAGAGTCTTCTTGAATATCTTACACATGTAGAAAGACAGTACACTTGTGACTCATAGTTTCAGATGGATTATTGCCTGTCCTTCCGAGAGCTGTCACTCAAGATTTTCTTAAAGTTGGGTGTGTGTTTCTGGGCAGTAGCACACTAATCACCTAAGCAAATGATGGGGACTGCCACTAATCTTACCACTTGGCACTAAACTCCCAGAGTGCATTCACAAGCGTCAATGCCAGGTGTTATGTACTCTGCATTTGACTTTGGTCTGCGCTTGATAATCTGACTGAATCCTCAGCTATGTCTCTCTTGGTCTTTCCAAAGCAGTATATCAAGAAGTGTATGGCTACTGTTGTGACTTTGTGTTGTGGTGTGCTGCAGATACTTTACCACCACGGGCACAACTGGAGGCACTGAAGAAGCTGCTGGAGTGTGGCGTGCAGTTGGGAGAGCTGTCAGAGGACTACAAGCTGTTGGCAGCACGCCAGGTAGTGGCCACACAGAGTCCTGGATTGGCCCTCTACCAGGAACTGCAGACATGGCCTGCCTGGGTTGAGCAGCCCTGAAGCTGAAGCTGCTGGATTGACTTTGATTCCATCTATCTCAGTGCCACACCTGTATATGATGTTTCCAATACATCTGCTGAATGAAAGTTTTACTGATTATTGGCGAATCTGACATCTTATAATCCACCTCAAGGAGAAGTTTTTCTCCACTTGGTACAAAAAGCTTTGAGTGATATGTTACTTTATTATCTGAGAAACACAAATTAGATGAAATTTGTTACTCTGAGGATATGGAGTTTGGTATGAAAGATAAAAAATTGTAAATTATTAATAATTCTTCCTCTTCCCCCCCCCCAACTTCTCTCTCCTTCTTCACATACACACAATGATTCAAATATAAATAACATAAGAAAATGCAGATAATCCAGAAAATGTATATCAGATTTATAGAAAAATATTAGAGATATCATTATTGTTTTTTACCCTTAAGAAAGTAAAAACACAAAATGCTGTAGTCCATAGTAATTTGTAATGGTACAGAATGTTAAAAACTGAATTGATAGGATTTTTCCTAATTTTACTAATTGTAAAAAGTGCAAGCAAAAGTAGAATTTATGTTTTAGTTCTGTCTTACAAACGAAACCACTTTGACTTAAAATTCTTTAAACCTATATATGTGAGGGTAAACTCTAGCACTCAAAAAAAAAAAAAAAAAAAAAAAAACCTTTGAAGGAAAGAGAATAATAATGTGAATTGAATAGAAATGCAGTCTGACAGAACCTGTACCTCAGTTATCATTAAAGTGTCAACACCTTTAAAATTTAGTTCTAAACTGGTACCAATCTTATTGTCAAAAACACATGACAATGATGAATAATAAACTTCTGGTTGTTTCATTATAAGGCCAGTTTGAAATTAATAAAGGTTAAGAGTAATTCAGACTGACCTACTTTACACACTGTTGCAATACATTGGTTCCTAAAAAAAGATACTGAGAAAATAGAATGTTGTACAAGGAATTATTTAATTGTGTAACTTGCATATTCATAGTAAATAAAATTTCCAAAAGTAACCCTATCTTCCTTGGTTTTAACTAAGATTGTATTGCACTATACTTCATCAGTTTCATTTTAATTTTGAAAAACTCTGTGAAGATCCTACGCAAAAAAATAGAAGCTAGCAGAAAAGAAATTATGTAATTGACTTTTTAATGTCACAGTTTACCCCACGAGATTTAACATGCTCTAGTTAGTTCTTAAAATTATGTAGTCAAGTATCCAACTTCTAGAGAGTACCAGTGTGTGTTTCACTGCTTCTACTGTAATCATTCTTCTTTGTAATATAATCTATTATATTATTATGATTATGTATTATGATTATGATTATGGTGTTTACGTTCTTTCGGATGTTTCAAGAAAATACAAGATTTCCCATAACTTGCTGATGTGTCTATCTCATCTCTAAGAAATTTCCCACAATGAATTCATGATGCAGCTGAACAAAACCTCTTTATTAAGTTCAGGTTGAGGTCTTTCTAATTAAAACATAGATGTATTTACTGCAATAGTATATAGTAAGCTGTGATTTTGAATACTATTTGTTGTGGCATAAATAAATAGGGCGGATATAAACTTATTTACTTCTTAAAAATGAAATATGGGAATAATTTAGTTATTTATATAACATAAAATGGCAAATGAAAAAATAAGATGGTATTAATGTAAGAAAAACTTCACATGGAAAAAATTGGAAAAAAGGTTCATGCTACATAAAATCCACTTCACTAATTTGCTCTCAGCTATTTTAGTCATTCACATTATATGGTTTCCATCAGCTTTAACATTTTACTATTAGCATGTGAGTTTGTTAAAGCCATTTTTGTTTTTTATTTAGTCAGTTTACCAGTGCATCTTCGTAACATATTGCAGTATTATGAGAAGGAAAGTTGCCACTCACCTTATAGGAGAAATGTTGAGTCTCAGATAGGTACGACAAAAAGATTTTAACACTTAAAGCTTTCGGCAAATGGCCTTTGTCAACAAAACACATGCACGCGCACAGACGCCATCTGCGGCTCTGCATCTCTGCTATCTGGTGACTGGCAACTTTCCTTCTCATAATATTGTTACATTCCATCCTGGATTTTTCATAACGTGTTGCATCATTTAAGAATAAGTTTTTTCTGTGGAAAAAGTGCTAAAACACACATTCTTGACTGTAGGTCAGATTATTTTTGTGTGTGTGTGTGTGTGTGTGTGTGTGTGTGTGTGTGTGTGTGTGTAGGAGAGTAAAGCAAACACAATTTTAAAAAAATCACAGTACGCTAATTTCAATGTATATAACTTCTGAATCCATTAAGTCACTCAAGATTATGAATGACATCTGCTCAGATTAATTTCAGCTATTTAGTTAATTGTGTCTTTCACTGATCAATCTCATGGTAATCATTATGATGGATGTCAAGTGCATAAGAAATGCATATATTATATCCATAGATTTATTCGTATCCAATACATCAATGGTATAGAAAAAGATTGTCAAAGAGATATGATTTTAATTTATTTTGAAAACTATTACTGCTGTCTGGCAGACATTTTATTTAATCTGCTAATTTATTGAAAAGTTTTATAGCAGCATATTTTACCTCTTTTAGTGTCAAAGATAGCTTAAGTAGAGGATAGTGGAAGTCTGTCTTTCTTCTGGTGTTATAATCATGAATGTCACTGTTTTTAAACTGATCCATTTTATTGACAACAAATTTCCTAACTGAGTAAATGTACTGTGAGGCTGTTGTAAGAATTTCTAACCTTTTGAACAGATGCCTACAAGATGTGCAACTACATGCCCCATTCATTATTCTAACCACTTTCTTTTCTGCAGTGATTACTTTTTGCCTAGGTGTTGAGTTACTCCAAAATATTATTCTGTATGACATCAGAGTGAAAGTAAGCAAAGAAAGTTAGCTTACTAATTTCTATACAATTAAAATTGGCAATAATTATGATTGCAAAAATTGCTGAACCTCATTACTTTTGAGATTCAAAATATGAATTTTCCAATTAAGATTCTCATCTATATGTACACCCAAAAACTTAGTACACTCTATCCTGGCTACTGACTTACATTGATGTATTATATTTATGAAGGAATTATACTCCGTGCAGTAGAAAATTGGTTGTACTGTATTTTTTCAAAGTTCAGAGCAAATGCATTTGCAGAGAACCAATCAATAATTTTTCCAGAGACATTATTTGTATCATTTTCTGTTGGAATTTCTTTTACTGGGTTAATAATTATGCTTGTATCATCAGCTAACAATGTAAGTTTAGCTTCTTGTTCCAGATAAGGGAAATCATTCACATATATCAAGAAGAGATGGGGCTCATGATCAAACTCTGTGGAACACACAATGCAATTTCACTCCAGTTAGATGGAGGAGGAAACATGCTTAAATCACTTAAACCTTATAAAGAAACTTTTTACTTCCTATTCTGTAGATACCACTTAAGCCATTCATAAGCTGTTCCATTTATACCATGGAATTGTAATTTCTGTAGCATAATGAACATAATGTCATGGTTCAGACAATCAAATACTTTGGATAAGTCACATAAAACTCCTATTGGTGACATTTTACTGTTTAAAGACTCTATTATGTGGGCAGTGAAAATATATGTGGCTGTCTCAGTGGAAAAGCATTTTTGAAATCTGAACTGTCATTTATTAAGTATCCTATTACTGTTGAGATCACTAACCATTATTGAGTACATTACTTTCTTCACAATTTTTAAAAATGCTGTAAGCAAGGATACTGGCTGAAATTATTGACATCTTTGGTGTCCCCTTGTTTGCAGAGTGGCTTGACAATGGCATATTTTAACCTGTCAGGGAAAACACCTAGACTTAGTAATGCATTACATATGTGAGTCAGAACACCAGCTGTAACTACTCCACATTGTTTTAATATCTTGTTAGACTTGTCATCTACTCAAACAGAACATTTACTTTTCACAGATTTAATAATTTTCCTTATTTCGTAAGAGGTTGATAGGTGAAAATTAATCTGATTAGGATTTCTTGAAACTGACTCTTCCATGGACTGCTTGGCTTTTTCTTTTCAACCATTCTCACCATTTTTTTCACCTACACTTGAGAAATGGTTGTTAAATACATTGGCAATTTGTGTACTGTTGGTTAAGATGGTCTCATTCTCTTTAACAGTGATATTGCCTACCCCAGTGGTTACTTTTCCCGTCTCCCTTCTGACAACACTACATACTGATATGATTTTATTGCCAGAGTTGTTAATTTCATCTCTAATATACATATTTCTTGATTTTTTGACAACTTTCTCAGTATGTTACAACAGTTTTTATAGTGTAAAATTACTTCTGGATCTTTACAATTCTTGCTGTCTCATACAGTTTTCTTTTTCTTTCTGAAGACATCGTAGTATCTGTAGTAATCCAAGGTTTATTTGAAAACTGTTTGGTGTTACTTTTAGTAACTTTTTTGTGTTCAAAAAGGGATATAAATTCATCAAGATATACGTTGCATTACATATATCTCCCCAATTTACATTTCTTAAACTTTCTCTGACGTACTCTACACATATTTGGTTGGCCAGCCTTACACTTTTACTTAATAGTTTCTGAACTGTACACCATGTTATATTTTCTTAAGTTAATCAGTTGTGCATCATGGCCTGATAATCTATTTATCACAAGGAAAACACGTGTTGGTCTTACATCCTCTTGCTGCACAAATACATTATCTAATAGAGTGCAACTGTCTTGAGCTGTACATGTAGGGAAACTGACCACTGATTCTAAGTTATGTGACATTAATGACACTTCTAGTTCAATTTTCTTATCAGAATTCCAGGTAGAGATCTATCTTTAGATGAATGAATCATTCTTTGAAGGGGATGATTGTCATTTAGACAATATATAAAGTTTAAAAGGAATAAATATGGCATCAAATTGTACATGCCAAATAATCCAGACGGTTTCATAAATACATGTGTGTGTACATGGGGATGTGTGGTGGTGATATGGGAGAAAAAGGGCATGCTGAAAGGATAGTATTACATTTGTTGAAAGAGAAGCTGCATGTTTACCATCACATTTACATGGACAATTTTTACAACAGCTTTGCTTTAGCTAAAACCCTGTTGAATGCAAAAACACATTGCACCAGGATACTAAGGGTAAATAGAGAAATACCCCTAAAGACATGGTATGCGCAAAGCTGGGGAAAGCACTATTGCACGATATTCAGACAGCATAATGATCAGCAATTGGAAGGATAGACGAGAGGTGTCCTATATTTCCACAGAATATCCTAATACAATGGGACATGTGCCTAATGCATGACAGCAAAGTGTCTTGAAATTACTGCCGATTATCAAATATAATAGTTGTATGTCTGGGACTGATAGGCAGGACCAGATGTTGTATTATTTATGTGTATCAAAGACTGTCCGCTGGCCAAAGAAACTATTCTTCCATGTAGTTGACAGGCTAATGTTCAATTCACGTTACCTATATAATAAATATTCAGGGCATAAAATTATGTATGATTATGGAATACAAATAATAAAGGGAGTCCTTCCACCAATATACATTACAAAAGATGTGCAAAACAAATATCATAAAGACAAACACATTCTGCAAAAGTAGGACACAACTGAAAGGAAGAAGCAAGTTATGAGAAATTGATGTACAGCATGTGTGGAAAGGGGCAAGCATGTGGATACACCATACATGTGCATAATGGCTAAACAAACACCATACATGTGTCTAAACAAACCTGGAATATGTTTGAACTGCTGCACAATTACTCATCCATAATGTAATTGGATGTTGTATCTTCGTCTGTTCGTGCTTGCTTTGTGAAGTGTTTGTATTTGTTTTATTTGATAGCCAATTAAAATTTTGTTACATCACTTGAAGGGAAAAAAAACCTTGCAAATTTGTTTGTTATATGGGATTGGGTTTCCATAGCACCATATTGCAGATGAGTCCTGTTTCTTTTTCTCTATTTGATAAATCTTATGGTGTTTTCAGACTCTCATTCTTTCTCAATGGAGTGGATTTATCACTTGTTTGAATAACATTTTATTTCCAGTTTGCAATAAAATCAATAAATCAGAAGCATTGCAGAAGTGTTTGCAATAAATAAATACATATGAAGCTTATAAGTGTCAGACAGCATGCAGCATTTATCACATGATTGGCATGCAGCTAAAGCATATTTGTATTCTATAGCTAGCACCACCTCTTGCGCAGATGTCATATTTGCTGTCAGTATTATGTACATATGTATGTACACATCATGAACTTACAGGTTTTGCAGGGGTATGATTCTAGCTCTCGGCTCACGTGCGCTTACAAGCGTCCGCCTAGAGCGTTAGTGGCCCGCGCTGGTGACCGTAGTGAACGTGTTAAACAATGGAAAATCCAGGAATTGTAATTTCCATTATTATTATTATTATTATTATTATTATTATTTCTTTCCTTTCTCAGACATTATGTCTGGTTAAAAATGGAAAGTGTTGCGGACCTTGATCAAGCCTGACTTCCTTTTAACTGTACGGTATATATTACATTGCATTTAGGAATTTTCGGGTAATTGAACGTGTATCAATAATTACAGATTTATGTAGTTGTATATATACATTTGGATGTAGCTGTATTGTGTTGATGTACTGGTGGATACTGTGTGGTATGACTCCTGTAGTTGATAGTATAATTGGTATAATGTCAACTTTATCCTGATGCCACATGTCCTTCACTTCCTCAGCCAGTTGGATGAATTTTTCAATTTTTTCTCCTGTTTTCTTCTGTATATTTGTTGTATTGGGTATGGATATTTCGATTAGTTGTGTTAATTTCTTCTTTTTATTGGTGAGTATGATGTCAGGTTTGTTATGTGGTGTTGTTTTATCTGTTGTAAAGGTTCTATTCCAGTATAAATTGTATTCATCATTCTCCAGTACATTTTTTGGTGCATACTTGTATGTGGGAACGTGTTGTTTTATTAGTTAATGTTGTATGGCAAGCTGTTGTTGTATTATTTTTGCTACATTGTCATGTCTTCTGGGGTATTCTGTATTTGCTAGTATTGTACATCCGCTTGTGATGTGGTCTACTGTTTCTATTTGTTGTTTGCAAAGTCTGTATTTATCTGTTGTGGTATGTTCCAGTAATATTATATCCATAATCTGTATTGTTTAGCATGTTGGATAGTAGGTTCAGAGCAAGGCGGAACCAGAAAGGACTTAGTGAATCTCCTTGGTATATTCCACACTTAATCTGTATTGGCTGTGATGTGATATTATTTGAATTTGTTTGGATATTAAGTGTGGTTTTCCAATTTTTCATTACTATGTTTAGGAACTGTATTAATTTAGTATCTACTTTGTATATTTCCAATATTTGTAGTAACCATGAGTGGGGTACACTATCAAAAGCATTTTGGTAATCAATGTATGCGTAGTGTAGCGACCTTTGTTTAGTTTTAGCTTGATATGTCACCTCTGCATCTATTATCAGTTGCTCTTTACATCCTTGTGTTCCTTTGCAACAGCCTTTTTGTTCTTCATTTATAATTTTGTTCTGTGTTGTATGTGTCATTAATTTCTGTGTAATGACTGAAGTTAATATTTTGTATATTGTTGTTAGGCATGTTATGGGGCGATATTTAGCTGGGTTTGCTGTGTCTGCTTGATCTTTAGGTTTCAGATAAGTTATTCCATGTGTGAGTGTATCAGGGAATGTGTATGGGTCTGCAATGTAATTGATAAATAATGTAGTTAGCTGTGAATGTGTTGTGGTGAACTTCTTTAGCCAGAAGTTTGCTATTTTATCATTTCCAGGGGCTTTCCAATTGTGCGTCGAATTAATTGCTCGGGTGATTTCATGTTGCAAAATTATCACTTCAGGCATTTGTGGCATCATCTTGTATGAGTCTGTTTCTGCTTGTATCCACTGTGCATGTTGTACCGGGTTTGACCATATATTGCTCCAGAAGTGTTCTATGTCTGTTATGTTTGGTGGATTGTCTATTTTAATGTGTGTGTTATCTACCATCTGATAAAATTTCTTTTGTTTTGTGTTGAATGTTTGGTTTTGTTTCCTTCTATTTTCACTTTTTTTGTATCTCCTAAGTCGTTTGGCCAATGCTTGTAATTTCTGCTTCTTTTCATCTAATTGCTCTATCACTTCTTGTTGTGAAATTTTACCTAACCTTTTTCATTTATTTTTTTTTCTGACATTTCACTTCTTATAAATTGTGTTAGCTGTCCGATGTCTTTTCTCAGTTTTTCTATTCTGATCTGTAGCCTGTGTTGCCATGCTGGTTTTGTGGGTTTCTTCTGTGTGTTGGTTGGTTCTGATCTCTGCCTAGTGTGTATATTTAGTGTAGTGAGTGCTCCTACATAAATCAGTAGTTATAACTCTTCCATAGTTGTGTTTTCATTTATTTTGTTGTGTATGATTGTGTTGATAGTTGTTATTGTTGTTTCAGCTTGTGGGTTATTTGGTGGTCTATGCAAGAATGGTCTAATGTCTGTATTTGTGTCTTTGTATTCTATATATGTCAGCTGAAATTTCTCTTCTATATCTAACATGTGTGTCTCTTCGTGTTCTATTTGTGCTTGTTCTGGTGGCTGTCTTAAGATTTCGTTTTCCTCTGATTGTTTAATTGGTGCGTGTTGTTCTTTGTTTGTTTGCTCTGGGATGTTTGAGTTCATTACTGTATTTTCTTCTTCTTATGATTGCACATTATTTTGTTCAAGTATTTGTTGTACTTGTTGTTTGATGTTTTCTAATTCTGACTGGGGTATCCTGTTATTTTTTATTATTACATGGATCTGATCAGCTAACCATTGTTCTGTTAAAAATTTTAGTTCTGGGTATCTGGTAATAAATGTTGTGTATACTTGTGATCTGTATCCAGTTGTGTTGGTTCCTAAGTTTGTTGCTTGGTGATAACAGAACATGTGTTGGTTAACATCATCTGACCATCTCATCCTCTGTCTTTGTTTTCCTTCTAGAGTGGTTGCAGGAAGCATATCCTGCATAACACCTCTATTTGGATTTAAATCATTTGCTGTGTGGCTAGCAGTGTCATTACCATTGTGGACGGGCATAGGGTTAAAGTGTCGACCCCGACCGTGACAGCGCTTGTCCGATGCTTCATTAGTGCTGTCCTGAACCAACTAATCACACTAAAAGGGGGGGTAGCCCTATTAGTGGTTTGTTCTTTTCGTCACCTTTCATGACTGGCAGAACATTATTATTATTTCTTTCCTTTCTCAGACATTATGTCTGGTCAAAAATGGACAGTGACGCAGACCTTGATCAAGCCTGACTTCCTTTTAACTGTACGATATATGTTATATTGCATTTAGGAACTTTCGGGTCATTGAACATGTATCAATGATTGCAGATTTTTGTAGTTGTATATATATGTTTGGATGTAGCTGTATTGCATTGATGTACTGGTGGATATTGTGAGGTATGACTCCTGTAGTTGATAGTATAATTGGTATAATGTCGACTTTATCCTGATGCCACATGTCCTTGACTTCCTCAGCCAGTTGGATGTATTTTTCAATTTTTTCTTCTGTATATTTGTTGTGTTGGGTATGGATATTTCAATTAGTTGTGTTAATTTCTTCTTTTTATTGGTGAGTATGATGTCAGGTTTGTTATGTGGTGGTGTTTTATCTGTTATAATCGTTCTGTTCCAGTATAATTTGTATTCATCATTCTCCAGTACATTTTGTGGTGTGTACTTGTATGTAGGAACGTGTTGTTTTATTAGTTTATGTTTTATGGCAAGTTGTTGATGTATTATTTTTGCTACATTGTCATGTCTTCTGGAGTATTCTGTATTTGCTAGTATTGTACATCCGCTTGTGATGTGATCTACTGTTTCTATTTGTTGTTTGCAAAGTCTGCATTTATCTGTTGTGGTATTGGGATCTTTAATAATATGCTTGATGTAATATCTGGTGTTTATTGTTTGATCCTGTATTGCAATCGTGAATCCTTCCGTCTCACTGTATATATTGCCTTTTCTTAGCCATGTGTTGGATGCGTCTTGATCTATGTGTGGCTGTGTTAGATGATATGGGTGCTTGCCATGTAGTGTTTTCTTTTTCCAATTTACTTTCTTTGTATCTGTTGATGTTATGTGATCTAAAGGGTTGTAGAAGTGGTTATGAAATTGCAATGGTGTAGCTGATGTATTTATATGAGTGATTGCTTTGTGTATTTTGCTAGTTTCTGCTCGTTCTAGAAAGAATTTTCTTAAATTGTCTACCTGTCCATAATGTAGGTTTTTTATATCTATAAATCCTCTTCCACCTTCCTTTCTGCTTAATGTGAATCTTTCTGTTGCTGAATGTATGTGATGTATTCTATATTTGTGGCATTGTGAACGTGTAACTGTATTGAGTGCTTCTAGGTCTGTGTCACTCCATTTCACTACTCCAAATGAGTAGGTCAATACTGGTATAGCATAAGTATTTATAGCTTTTGTCTTGTTTCTTGCTGTCAATTCTATTTTCAGTATTTTTGTTAGTCTTTGTCTATATTTGTCTTTTAGTTCTTCTTTAATATTTGTATTATCTATTCCTATTTTTTGTCTGTATCCTAGATATTTATAGGCATCTGTTTCTTCCATCGCTTCTATGCAGTCGCTGTGGTTATCCAATATGTAATCTTCTTGTTTAGTGTGTTTTCCCTTGACTATGCTATTTTTCTTACATTTGTCTGTTCCAAAAGCCATATTTATATCATTGCTGAATACTTCTGTCATCTTTAGTAATTGGTTGAGTTGTTGATTTGTTGCTGCCAGTAGTTTTAGATCATCCATGTATAGCAAATGTGTGATTTTGTGTGGGTATGTTCCAGTAATATTGTATCCATAATTTGTATTATTTAGCATGTTGGATAGTGGGTTCAGAGCAAGACAGAACCAGAAAGGACTTAATGAGTCTCCTTGGTATATTCCACGCTTAATCTGTATTGGCTGTGATGTGATGTTATCTGAATATGTTTGGATATTAAGTGTGGTTTTCCAGTTTTTCATTACTATGTTCAGAAACTGTATCAATTTAGGATCTATTTTGTATATTTCCAATATCTGTAGTAACCATGAATGGGGTACACTATCAAAGGCTTTTTGGTAATCAATGTATGCGTAGTGTAGGGACCTTTGTTTAGTTTTAGCTTGATATGTCACCTCTGCATCTATTATCAGTTGCTCTTTACATCCTCGTGCTCCTTTGCAGCAGCCTTTTTGTTCTTCATTTATAATTTTGTTCTGTGTTGTATGTGTCATTAATTTCTGTGTGATGACTGAAGTTATTATTTTGTATATTGTTGGTAGGCATGTTATGGGGCGATATTTAGCTGGGTTTGCTGTGTCTGCTTGATCTTTAGGTTTCAGATAGGTTATTCCATGTGCAAGTGTATCAGGGAATGTGTATGGGTCTGCAATGTAACTGTTAAATAATTTAGTTCGATGTGAATGTGTTGAGGTGAACTTCTTTAGCCAGTAATTTGCTATTTTATCATTTCCAGGGGCTTTCCAATTGTGTGTAGAATTAATTGCTCGGGTGACTTCATGTTGCAAAATTATCACTTCAGGCATTTGTGGTATCATCTTGTATGTGTCTGTTTCTGCTTGTATCCACCATGCATGCCTGTTGTATTGTACCGGGTTTGACCATATGTTGCTCCAGAAGTGTTCCATGTCTGTTATGTTTGGTGGATTGTCTATTTTAATGTGTGTGTTATCTATTGTCTGGTAAAATTTCTTTTGGTTTGTGTTGAATGTTTGGTTTTGTTTCCTTCTATTTTCACTTTTTTTGTATCTTCTAAGTCGTTTGGCCAATGCTTGTAATTTCTGCTTTTTTTCATCTAATTGCTCTATTGCTTCTTGTTGTGAGATTTTACCTAACCTTTTTCGTTTTTTGTCTGATATTTCATTTCTTATAAATTGTGTTAGCTGTCCGATGTCTTTTCTCAGTTTTTCTATTCTGATCTGTAGCCTGTGTTGCCATGCTGGTTTTGTGGGTTTCTTCTGTGTGTTGGTTTGTTCTGATCTCTGCCTAGTGTGTATATTTAGTGTAGTGAGTGCTCCTATATAAACCAGTAGTTGTAACTCTTCCATAGTTGTGTTTTCATTTATTTTGTTGTGTATGATTGTGTTGATAGTTTTTATTGTTGTTTCGACTTGTGGGTTATTTGGCGGTCTATGCAAGAATGATCTGATGTCTGTATTTGTGTCTTTGTATTCTATATATGGCAGCTGAAATTTCTCTTCTATATCTAACACGTGTCTCTCTTCGTGTTCTATTTGTGCTTGTTCTGGTGGCTGTCTTAAGATTTCGTTTTCCTCTGATTGTTTAATTGATGCATGTTGGTCTTTGTTTGTTTGCTCTGGGATGTTTGAGTCCATTACTGTATTTTCTTCTTCTTATGATTGCACATTATTTTGTTCCAGTATTTGTTGTACTTGTTGTTTGATGTTTTCTAATTCTGACTGGGGTATCCTGTTATTTTTTATTATTACACGGATCTGATCAGCTAGTCGATGTTCTGTTAAAAATTTTAATTCTGGGTATCTGGTAATAAATGTTGCGTATACTTGTGATCTGTATCCAGTTGTGTTGGTTCCTAGGTTTGTTGCTTGGTAATAACAGAACATGAGGTGTCGATTAACTTCATCTGACCATCTCATCCTCTGTCTTTGTTTTCCTTCTAGGGTGGTTGCAGGAAGCATATCCTGCAAAACACCTCTATTTGGATTTAAATCATTTTCCAGTTGGCTAGCAGTGTTGTTACCATTGTGGGCGGGCATAGGGTTCAAGCGTTGTCCCCGACCATGACGGCGCTTGTCCGAGACTTCTTTAGTTCTGTCCTGAACCAAGTAATCACACTAAAAGGGGGGTTAGCCCTATTAGTGGTTTGTTCTTTTCGTCGCCTTTTACGACTGGCAGAACATACCGGAGGCCTATTCTTTTCCCGGGCCTCCACGGGGGATTATTATTATTATTATTATTATTATTATTATTATTATTATTGAGGTGTCATCATAGGAGCTTCTGATAATTTTAAAGCAAATGTACAGAGCTCATTTTTGATCTCTAAACCTTACTTACAAACCATTACAACGTGTATAAAAGTGTGCTTCCCAGTGTGTTACTGTTTATTCCTATTTGAGTTTTTCATACAGTAGCATGTTGAAAGGCCTAGCACAGACCATATGGCACCAATATATAGGAAGCTGTAGTATATTTCTAAATTCCTCACTGAATATTGTTCCTTGAATATGCTGCATTTGTGAGATAGACATCAACTATCTTAGTGTCTACTAGGCTGTGGTACAATTGGTACTGCTCTTCTTTGTATATGTTCAATGTCCCCTGTTGGTAGAGTATTGTATAGGTAATAAGTACTTCAGCAGTAGTCAGTTGTCGGTCATTCACCTGCTTTGTAAGCAATACCCATTGTAGATTCTCAATATCCTATCCAACAACTAGTGTCAGAGACCTGATTTATTTACTACTGTCTCCAGTAGGACCTTGTTAATGTGGTGTGCCTGGGGATCTGTCAATGCTGGATTATCAAATATAACAAATTATCAAGTTCAGTTCTAAAAACTTGGCTCAAAAAAGTCACAAGCAAAATATATAATTTTCATGGAAGTAACTATTGCATATTAAACACAACAGGAGATAACACAGTTTAAAAAAAGTAAAAGCATTTACTAATTTTCTGTAAAAAAAAAAAAAAACTGAATTAAAGGTCTAATGCTGTACTGCTCTATTAAATCAGTTTAAGGCTCAAAGTTTTAGCCAGTTCCAATATTTAAAAATAACTTTTTCCATTAATTTGAAAAATCAAGAGCAAGCTAATTAACAAAAATTGTTCCAAAGATTTTGGTGCAGCAGTTCAGTTGGGATCACTGTCTTTAGAAATGGCACAGACATGCTTGTCTGGCATTTATTAAGTGGAATATCTCAGAGTGCTATCTACCACTGATTGTTTAGCAAATTCTTTCTTGGATTGAGCTGTTTCATGACACAAATTATGTAGTATATTGTAAAACTTTGTAACTTCAGCTATGTGTTGTTGGCTACTCTCAGAATTTTACAAAAGTGTTTAAGGCTTCTGAAGCCTCAGCTAAAGAAATGCAGGTTCTAGACATTTTTTCTTTGTCACTCTGTTTATGGTGCCTTCTTTGGGTTGAAAATCTTTTGTAATGTCACATTGTCAGTCCTCTCTTCTTTGATAACTGAATTTCTGTCAATGTTGATCCACTTGTCAACTTCTTCTACTGAAAACGCACTCAGTTCATTAGTGGATGCAAAATTGATTGTTTGTACAATTTCAGAGTGATCAGTTGTGGACTCATCAGCATTTAAATCGCTCACCATCTCAGGTTTTCATCAAACAGCTTGTGAGATACTCTTCACCAGGCACTGTGCAATGTAGTGTTTTTCATAGAGGTCCAAGAAATTAAAGCTATGGGAACAGTGGTGAAACTTCATTGAAACTCTGACACTATAATCTCATATTAGCAGCTTTTACACTAACATTCCTCTCTACCAGCCGTTAAATTCTGTATGACCCCTTGGTCCAGGGGTTGAATTAGTGACATATCATTGGCAGGAAGTTTGGTATAAAAAATATTACCTGACACAAACTCCAATTCTGGGGGGTAAGCTTGAAACTGTGAAAGATGAGAGCAAACTTAGAATTTGTAGATAGTTCTGTTTTCTTGAAATTTTCTTTCACAGGTGGAACAAAACTGTGGAAGAACCCATCTGTGAAGAGCTCAGCTTTCATTTATGCATTAGTCTGTGCACCATAAATAACAGAGCTAACAATATCTGAAAATTTCTGATACATGCTGGACTATCAGATCTACTAGATTATCAAGTGCCAGGTTATCGTGGTCTTACTGTATATGTCAGCACATTGTTTTGTATTTCTACAAACTATTACTCCCAGGTATTTGTACAATTTGACTAACAGATATTGCAGTCTTATGTTGTTATGCTGGCTTTGTCTTTTGAACAGCACAATTTTCATTTAATGGCAAGTTCCCAATCTTTGCATCATTCTGAAATGTTATCAAGATCAATTTCCTTCCAATATCACTCCCATATAGACAACTGCATCATCTGCAAAATGTCTGATGTTACTGTTTGTTGTTTCTCAGGTCATTAATATACAGTATGAAGAGCAAATACTGGCATACTTCCGAGGAACACACTTGGCTTCAAGTGACTTGAAGTTATTTCTACAACTATCTGTGACTCTTCAATAAAGATGACATGCTGCTTCTTTCTCTCCTGAAGAATCCTTAGTTCAGTATTAAATGTTGTTTGATGCCTTTGTGATCATACTTTTGTCAATTGTTACTGTAATACTAAGCTGAATGTTTTTTGGAAAGCATGAAACAGTGCACTACTGCATTGATCATTGGCTGTAAACTTTGAATCTGGTTTCACAAGACAGATGTTTTTGCAATTTGTGCTGGCCAACATGGAGGAGGTTATTCTGTTAGAGATATCTAATTATGTTTGAGCTCAAAATATGCTCTAAGCTTTTACAGTAGGCAGATATCAATGACATGTAGGTCACTTACATTGCCCTTCTCGTAGAATTGTGTGAGGTGCTTTTTTGCAACAACCGGGTACAGTTATTTGTCCATGGGATCTATGATTTATTATGATTAAAAGAGAGACTAACTCAACTGCGGTCCCCTAGGTCATTTGAATCATTCTTTCATTGAAATGATGTGGAATGAATCAGTTTACACAATGTGTAAGCTTGCTTACATTAACAAACACTTTAATTTTTAGTTCTGCTCGTGCAACTATACTTATTAAAACTAGATTTAGTACTTATCAGACATGATATGTTAGTGGGCAAATGATCAGAAATTTTTGTTGCTGCGTATTTAACTCCTTTGACCAGCGACAGTTTCAACAATGGGTAACAAAGATCATTTTTTCCTGGGGGGTGTAGGGGTGGACATCACTATTCTTTTAATGGAATTTCATTGGTGAATATAAATGGTCCAGTCACACTGTGATAACCACCTATGTTAGACATCAATGTACAATAATCACTTACAGATTGGGAGCACTGGCTGTGAAGGGTCCCATATATGAAGTGCGTCAGAGTTGCAGAAAACAGTGCAGGTATTGTAATGTGGAAACAGTCATTTATTTATCTGATGCCCAAAAAGGGCATGATCATTGGCTTTTGGACCAAGAGTGGAAATGTTTCCTAAAAAGCTAAGTTTAACTGTTCAAATGCTGCCATGGTTAAAGCTTACTTTTACATCAGACAGATGGCCATTGGTGTAAACAGTATGAAATGGCTGAAAGCAAACACATTGCAACAGTTGTCAGAAGGGACCAAGATGGAGAAGGGAGCATTATGGTCTGAAAAATGGTTTTTGTGGCATTCCCTGGGTGATCTCATCATTTTGGAAGGCACACTGTATCAACACAAGTGTGCATCTATCCTTGGGGACCATGTCCACCCCTTCATGCAGTTTGTTTTTCCTCATCATGGTGTCTACCAGCAGGACAGTGCAACATGTCACACAGTGTGTGCGTTTTATATCTAAAAACAAAGATGATGTGACTTACAAACGAAAGCACTGGCACGTCGATAGACACACAAACAAAAACATACACACAAAATTCTAGCTTTCTCAACCAACGGTTGCTTAAACACACACACACACACACACACACACACACACACACACACACACACACACACAGAAGCAGACATATACAGAGGCAAAGAGTTTGGGCAGAGATGTCAGTCGAGGCGGAAGTGCAGAGGCAAAGATGTTGTTGAATGACAGGTGAGGTATGAGTGGCGGCAACTTGAAATTAGCGGAGATTGAGGCCTGGTGGATAACGGGAAGACAGGATATATTGAAGAGCAAGTTCCCATCTCTGGAGTTCGGATAGGTTGGTGTTAGTGGGAAGTATCCAAATAACCCGGATGGTGTAACACTGTGCCAAGATGTGCTGGCCGTGCACCAAGGCATGTTTAGCCACAGGGTGATCCTCATTACCAACAAACACTGTCTGCCTGTGTCCATTCATGTGAATGGACAGTTTGTTGCTGGTCATTCCCACATAGAATGTGTCACAGTGTAGGCAGGTCAGTTGGTAGATCACGTGGGTGCTTTCACACATGGCTCTGCCTTTGATCGTGTACACCTTCCGGGTTACAGGACTGGAGTAGGTGGTGGTGGGAGGGTGCATGGGACAGGTTTTACACTGGGGGCGGTTACAAGGGTAGGAGCCAGAGGGTAGGGAAGGTGGTTTGGGGATTTCATAGGGATGAACTAAGAGGTTACGAGGTTAGGTGGACGGCGGAAAGACACTCCTGGTGGAGTGGGGAGGATTTCATGAAGGATGGATCTCATTTCAGGGCCACTACTAGTCATTTTCTTTCCTGATCAACTTGCAAATAGAACGAGAGAGAAAAGACTATACATATGCGTCCACATGTGCCCTAATTTCTTGTATCTTATCTTCATGGCCCTTATACAAAATGTATGTAGGAAGCAACAGGAGAGCTCTGCAATCAACTTCAGATGCCAGTGCCCTAAATTTCCTCAGTAGCATTCCTTGAAAGAATGTTGACTTCCCTCCAGGTATTCTCATTTGAGTTCCCAAAACATCTCTATAACACTTTTTTTTTTTCAACCTAGCAGTAACAAATGTAACAGCCTGCCTCTGAACTATTTTGATGCCTTCCTTTAATCTCACTTACTATGGATCCCAAACACTTTAAGCAGCACTCAAGAGTAGGTCACACTAGCATCTTATCTGTGGTCTCCTTTACAGAAGGACCACACTTTCCTAGAACTCTCCCAGTGAATTGAAGTCAAAAATTTGTCTTTCCTACCACAATCCTCACATGTTCATTCCATTTAATATTGCTGTAAGACATTATGCCCAGATATTTAAATGACTTTACTGTGTCGAGCAGGACACTGTAAATGCTGTATTCAAACATTACATGTTTTTTTCCCCTACTAATCTGTATTAGCTTATTTTTCTACATTTAGAGGCTGCTGCCATTCACCACACTAACTAAAAATTTTGTTTATCATCTTGTACATTCCTACAACTTTGACACCTTATGTACACCACAACATCATCAGGAAGCAAGTACAGATTGCTGTTCAACAGATCATTTACGTATATAAAGAATAATAGCAGTCCTATCACACTTCACTGGGGCACTCCTGATGATATCCTCATCTGTGACGAACACTCACTATTGAGGACAACATACTGGTTTCTATAACTTATGAAGCCTTCAAGACACTGACATATCTGTGATCCTATTCCATATACTCACACCTTCATTAACAGTCTACAGTGGGGCACCATGTCAAATGCTTTTCAGAAATCTAGAAATATGGAATCTGCCTGTTTCCCTTCATCCATGTTTTGAAGTATATCATGTGAGAAAAGGGCATGCTGAGTTTCGCATGAGTGATGCTTCCTAAAACCATGCTGATATCTGGACGTAAGCTTTTCAGTCTCAAGAAAATTTATTTATTCTGAGAATATGTTAAAGGATTATGCCGCAAACTGATGTCAGGGCTACTGGTCTGTAATTTTATGAGTCCATTCTTTTACATCTTTTTGTACACAGGAGTCACCTGCACTTCCTTCCAGTCATTTGAGACTTTGCACTGGGTTAGAGATTCATGATAAATGTGAGCTAAGTAAGAGGCCAATGCTGTAGGGTACTCTTTTTAACAACTGAACTGAGGTTCCATCTGGACCAGGTGACTTATTTGTTTTCAACTTCTTCAGCTGTTTCTCTACACCAGGGATACTTATTACTATGTCATCCATATGGGAGTCTGTCTGGTGGTCAAGCAATTGTACATTTTTATGATTCTCTTGCATGAATGATTTCTTGAATGTGAAATTTAAAACTTTGGCTTTCATTTTGCTATTTTCAAGTGCCACACTAGATTGGTTAACAAGAGACTGGATGGAGGCCTTAGACCCACTCAGCAATTTTACATAGGACCAGAATTTTCTCACGTTCTCTGCCAGATCTTATGTTAAGGTAAGG
The DNA here is from genome assembly GCF_023864275.1 of Schistocerca cancellata. Lineage (NCBI taxonomy): Eukaryota > Metazoa > Arthropoda > Insecta > Orthoptera > Acrididae > Schistocerca > Schistocerca cancellata. The sequence goes on along the minus strand of NC_064626.1, from coordinate 297,869,519 downwards.
TTAAGGTGGTAGCTGTATGCTTTGCGCATGGATCTTTTCACAGATCCACAAATCTTTGCTAACCTTTGCTTGTTGTCATTTGCACATTCTGTTTTGACTGAGAGTGCAACAGCCTCTGCTTCCTCAGCATTTTTTCCATATCTTGTTATTAAACCATGGTGGGTCTTTTCCATCCTTAATCCACTTATTAGGCACACAGTTCTCCAGACCAATATTTCCAATCTGCTTAAACTTTGCCCATAACTCCTCCACATCCATCTTACTGGAACCAAGTGATGTTGATTCACTGTCTAAGTGAGATTCTAACAACTGCCTGTATGCTGTTTCTAGCAGAAACCTCTCCTATCCTTTTTAACTGATTTATTAACCACCACAGTTGCTATAATGACAGTATCATTAATCCTTGTTTCTATACTGACATTGTCAATAAAGTCCAGCCTATTTGTAGCTACAAGGTCTAAGATATTTTAGTTGCTTGTGGGATGCCGAACAACTGCCCAAGACAGCTTTTCAGAAAAAGTCTTCAAAAATACTTTGCCTGCCTGCCTGTCTATACCTCCTGCAATGAATCCATAGACATTCTAGTCTATACTCAGGAGGTTACTCAGCTCCACCTAGTAAAGCATGAACTGAATATTTACACGCTACTGACTAGAGACATTCTTTGAATGAGTCTAGTCTCCAAGATTAAGCATCCCTGTTGATACCTTCCAGAACCTCATTGAACCTCTTCATGCACATCTTGCTGTGGTCCATGCTGTAAAAGATAGTTATTCAGGCTTTTGACAGGTGGTCACATTGTGTTGTGATGGTGCAGTTAAAATGCCTCCACGAAAAGGCACCTATGTGATGACCATGGGTGAACACCACACATTATTCTTTCTGCTCACTTTTGTGCAATCAATACTTTCTTCCTGAGTGATGAGCTGCCCATAAAATAATTCCATATGATATTGTTGAGTTGAAATATGCAAGTGTGTCTTGAGAATGATTTGTTTGTCTCAAAGACTAGCAGTTATACAAAGAGAAAAAGTAAATAAACGTAATTGTTTGAGAAACTGTTATATTCTGTATGGGCTCTGATTAGATTTCCATCAGCCCCTGAATGAGCCTCAGGGGCTGATGGAAATCTATTCAGAACCCATACAGAATATTACTGAGTTTTTGCAATTTTTAGCAAATTCAGCCATTTCTCAATAACACTGGCACAAATATCTACTTCACACACCTTCACTGCAGTGCAAGAATTAATCTGGTGCAGTACATCTGTTATCTTCCTTCATAAAGTAACATTGGAAAATGGGTGTTAAATTTTACTGTATGTGGTGACACAGGAGAACCTTGGCTTTTGATTTGCTGACCTTTGTTTTAGTTTACTGTTACAAAAAATTAAAGTTTTTGCAGTAATGAGCAAAAATAAGAACAAAGTATGGAGTCCCACAAGTCAGTTTTGGGACCTGTCCTAGTTCTGGAGTTTGTAAATGACTTTGCTATAAAATACATGATGGAACCAGATGACACTAATAGTCTAATTAAATCACAGAGGAAAATATGCAGGAAACGGCAACATTGGTTATGCATAGTTTGGCACAGTAGTTCAGGAACAATAAGCTCATCATAATTTCAGAAAAAACTGTGGCAGTTAACTTCAACACCACACAGAACCTCCATTCTGCAATCTTTGTTTCTACCGTTGAAGGAAAAATGTCTCAATGTGAGTCATAAAAAAAATTTAGGCTTATCTGTTCTTGAGGATTTGGGAGTTTGAGAAGCACATTAACAACCTAATTAAAAAGCTAAATAACTGTTGTACACTTTTAGGATTCTCACTCAAAATACATTCTGCTCATTGATGTTGACAGTATACCATGGTAATACAGAGTCATTACTGATGTATGGAATTATTTAAAATACAGAAAAAGATTTTCAGGGTGATAATGTTAACAGCTTTGCTAAGTCATTCTTGGAAGTAATTGGTACAGTGCAGCATTTCATTTAGTGTTGTGGTGTGGCATTTTCCTCTAAGTACAACTCTCTTCAGTTCATAACAATCACTGTGTCCACACTGTTTACCCTTCACTATGGTAGGAAGGACAAGTCTAGTAATTTGTTTGCACAAGAAAATGCAGTTTAGCAATCTAGCACCACAAACCTCTAAAACCAAATTGGTATGACAGAAGAGAGAGATCAGAATTCGCAACATATATTATTTATTATGCAGTCACATAATGGACAATTACTGTAAATTTGCTATGAAAATTACTCTGCCATACAGAAAGAATTTAAAGATTTACCTGGGAATGAACGAGAAATTTTAAGGACTGCTGGATGGGACTCGTTGTTTACAACAAGCAGTTAGTGCTGAATTGGCAGGCATGGGGCATATGAAAAAAAACTGGTGATATGAACAGTAAAATTTTGGAAGTAGTACACATTATTCCATTGTCATTTGCAAACAGTTTTTGATGGAAATAGACAAGGAGTATGAAAACTATGTGAATATGATGCTGCAAAGTACAGGGTGTATCAGAATGAATCATCAAATTTGAAAAAAAAAGTTATTATTATCTGAGATATGTGTGTGAGCAACATACTATTGGAAAGAGAAAACTCTTGAGTTTTACATGGTTGCCTTTGGGTAGCAGCAGTGTCCACTAAAGAGCTAGTAAAAATGGTGTTGGGACAACAGAAAATGTTTTGTGTTCTGCATTTTGTGCAGGGCTCGTGAGTAATAACTGCTCAGCATGACTTTCATATTAGGTGTGATGTGCATCCTCCTACAATGCAGAGCATTAGATGATTGCATGAAAAATTCCAAGAAACAGGTTGTTTGTGTTAAGGCAAATTGCTGGGAGGTCCCAGACTGTCTGACACAGACAATGAATGAATGCATCCACCATAGTTTCACAAGGAGTCCGCAGAAATCTGTTTGCTGTACAGCTCAACTGCTCAACATACCCCTGATGTCCACCTGGCATATGTTGAGTTGATGTTCACACACGAAATGATACAAAATTCAGCTACTGCAATCTCTTTGTGAAGATGACAATCAACAACTTTTGGAGTTCTGTAATTTCATTCTTGGAAAGGTGGAGGATGACAGTTTTCTTACACGCTTAGTGTTTAGTGACAAGACAACATTCCATTTAAATGAAAAGGTGAACCATCATAATGTGAGAATATGGGGGTACAGAACAACCACACGATGCTGTACAACATGAGAGTAGCTCTCCAAAATTAAATGTATTTTGTGCAGTTTCATGGGAAAGGTATGTGGTCCATTTTTCTTTGTCAAGAATACTGTTACAGGAATCACATATCTCAATATGCTTGAGAACATTCTTTTCCCGCAGTTGGATACTGATTAAAATGACTTTATTTACCAACTGGATGGGACACTGCACCACTGGTTTCTGGAAGTGTGGGAATTTTTAAACCAAAGGATTACTGAATGATGGATCAGTCATACTGTACCAAATAATTCAGCCTTACATTACTGGCCCTCAAGGTCATCAGGCCTGACTGTATGTGATTATTTCTTGTGGGCTGATAAATAAGACTGTTTATGTGCCTCCATCACCAACAACAATGAATTAACTGAGACAATGCATAACAGCAGTTGTGGAAGCTGTAACTCAAGACATGCTTGCTGTAGTGTGGGAACAATTTGAATACCGCATTGACATATGCCATGCATCTCAAGGAGAGTGTACTGAACACCTATGAAAACCCTCCCGGGGGCTCACCACTCTTTGGCAGGTTTGTGCTTGGCTGCCATGAGGCCTCAGCCTTGGCAGCATTTTTTCGCTTCTGTGCTGCATGTCTATCCCCTTGCTATTATTTTTCCTCTCCTTTGGGGAACATGTTATTGGGAATCTTATGCATTGTCTGTCAGAGATCAAGAACAGTCTCACCTTTGTTTTTCACTTCCTCTTCCTTTCTTTGTTTCCCTTCTTCTCTTGTTCCTCCATTCTGGTGTTTGAGTTTCCTCTTTTTTCTTTTTCCACCCTGTGTGCTCCTGAAGGCTGGCCTATGCATCTGACGTGTAACAGATGACTGGGTAATACGTAATTCCCACCCCCAGGTCAACAGGTATGGTTTGCATGTCCACCCTGGTACAAGCCAGACCCAAGGAGGGGTGATTATCTGAGCTGCAACCTTCCCACATTACTGATTGGTCCCTCTGTCAGGTGTTCAGGAGGTGTGAACAATCACCTAAGGTGGGTGCGCCCACCTGTGAAGGGGGCCCCCAGTTGGAAGGAGTGTGTCATTGGAGACACTGGCAGTCGTGGGAAATTTTCTCACAATCGGCTTCTGTGAAATGTAAATGTAATGAGGCTAATGATTCAAAGAACCGTTCCACTGCACCACGGTTCCTTGTGGTCTCAAGTACTGAAGACAGCAATCCTTCATCGTGGTAAATCCATTTATTATTCGGAAAGGTGTTGATGCAATTGTCGGTCCTGTGAAATTCTGCTCTCATTTATGGAATGACACATTGCATTTGGAGACTACTGCTGATTCTCAAGCACATCAACTGTTTGCTGCCTTGCTTCTCCATAGCTACCCGGTTTGTGTTGAGGCCCATAGAATTCAGAATTCTTCCTCTGGTGTAATTTACATCAGGCTGCTCGATGGTCTAACCGAGGCCAAAATTCAGTCTTAACTCTCTGATCAAGGTGTCCTTGACATCTGTCATGTTGTAACGACTGGAACAGTCATGGGGTGGCCATGAATGAAAGCATGGCAGGACCAAATGGGAGCAGCCCGCGAACAAACAAGATGGACAAAGGGAAAGGATGGACATGCGCAACAACAGAAAACTGAGCAAGACACCAAGAACAAAACACAATAAGCGACAGGGTCACAAGCAAAAACCTCAGGAGATCAACAATGTACACTAGTATACGGAAATAAGCAAAGTAAACAAGATGTCCGTAAGCAAGATATCGAGAGACTCTCACAAATATCAGACTCCTTCACTGAGTGAGAGGCAGGCACTTAAATACATGATAGGGTACGTCGCTATTAGCCGCTGGGACCATGTGCTCCACAGTGGCGCCCTCACATTATACGTAGGCTAGGAGCCCTTGCCTGGTGACCCGCACACACCTGTGGGCCAGCCGGTCAACATCGCCATCAATGCTGGGCCAATACACATGCTGGCGAACCAAAACTGTCATGTGGGACATACCTCAGTGCCCACGGTGTAACAAACTGAGCACTTGATGCCGCAAATCAGGAGGGATGATCACCCGATGGGCATCCGACTCCATGGCCAACAGCAGGACATCATCAATGATGGAAAGCCTGTGGGACATGTGGCATCAGGTGCTGAAGTTGGTCCACATCCAATGAGTAATATAGGAGAGCCACCTGTGGACCACATGGCGGAGAACCTGCCACAACATAGGGTCTCGGCGTGTAGCTATGGCAATGTGAGCAGCCATAAGAGGCAGACCATCCAGTGCATCCTGGCAGGCAGAATTAATGTGAAAGCAGAGAACCTCCTGTTGTTCAAACACAGGATCGGGGTCTGCTGGGAGATGTGACAAAGTGTATGCATTAGCACAGTGGGTGGTGGGCTTATACTGGATGGTGTAAGTATAATTGTGTAAAAATAATGCCCAGCACTGGAGAAATTGAGCCATTCACTCAGGAAGATGAGAGTGGGGTCTGAAAAGCATAACTAAGGGTTTATGGTCAGTGAGGAGGGTGAACTTTGCCCCAAAGAGATAGGTGTGAAATTTTTGGACGGTGAACACTATCGCTAGGGCCTCCTTTTCAATCTGGGAGTAGTTCCGTTGTGCAGGGGTCAACGTCTTAGATACATAAGCAATGGGCTGTTCTGAGCCATCAGCATTCTGATGCATGAGGACAGCCCCAATGCCGTAGGCTGACGCATCAGCCGCCACAACCAAGTGGCGGTCTGGAGAGAATGGAGTAAGGAAAGGGGCGGTCTTCACCATCACCTTTAAATGAAGAAATGCCTGGTCACAGGCAGGAGTCCCATCAAAAGGTACTGCTTTGCGATACAAGTGATTGAGAGGTTGATCAATGGAGGCAGCCTGGGGTAAGAACTTCAAGTAATAAGTAACCTTGCCCAAAATCATCTGGAGTTCAGGTAAGTCCTTGGAACAAGGAAGGGCTTCAATGGCCGTGACATTATGATCCGAAGGGCGAACACCATCTTTGCTATGCCAGTGGCCTAAGTATTCCACTTCCGGTTGAAAAAAACACTTGTCCAGCCAACAGCGTAAACCTGCAAATTGCTGAGTGTGAAATAAGGTGCCGAGGTTTTGCAAATGTTCCTGGTGAGAACACATGGTGACCAAGATGTCGTCCAGATAATTCACTCGGGTGGGGATAGGCTATGTAAACTGTTCCAGGAACCGCTGGAAAATGGTCGGCACCAAAGAGACATGAAATTGAAGGTGCATGTACTTGTATAATCTGAAAGGTGTGTTCATAACAAAGATGTTCTGGGAATCGGCATCCAAGGGCAACTGGTGGTATGCCTCAGCCAGGTTGATCTTTGAAAAGTACTCTTCACAACAAAGCTTGTCGAGAAGGTCTTCCTGTCAAGGAATGGGGTAAGTGTCTATGAGGGACTGAGCATTGACAGTAGCGCCAAAGCCCCCCACACATCTGAAGGGACCCATTGGGTTTCTGTATGACCACCAACAGTGTCACTCAGGCACTGCATGTCACAGGCTCTAGACCGCCAGCAGACTGAAGCCACTCAAGTTCCTGCTTGACTGCTGGCCATAAGGGCTCGGGCCCAGAAAAAGCGAGGTTGCACATCCGGCCAAAGTGAGATGTGCACTTGAAAATCTGAAGTGCATCGGAGATCTGTTGCAAATGACGACGCAAAAGCTAAGCACAGATCGTCCAAGTCCTGAAAAGAAACAGCCATGGAAACGACCTTAACTTCATCGGAAATTGAAAAGCCAAACAGTTGAAACGCTCCAGGGCCAAAAATATTCAAAGCTGACGGATGGTTTACAACAAATAGTGTAAGGCACTGGGGAACATGTTTGTGCATTGCCTAGACGACGAACTGCCCACAAAGGGGAATGGAACCGTCACTGTAGGCGACCAAATGCCAAGAGGGAGGTGACAACTCAGGAGAGCCCAGTCGGGTATGTGTCACCATATTACAGGGAGACAGTGGCCCTAGTGTCAACCTGAAAACTGACATCCTCAGTGAAAAGGTGGAGTGTGAGGAAAAGCTTCCACACCAAAGGGTCATCTAGTGGGATGACTGATTGCAGAGCACGTACGGTATCTTGAGACCTAGGAGGGGCAGGACTGGAGTGAATCGAGTGACTATGACAAACCAATCAGGATGTGGCCCTCCTTGTCTCACAGTGTGCATGTTTTCCAGTGGTGGGGACAATCAGCTTGAGAATGTGCGGTACAGCACTGTGGGCAAGATGGAAATGGGCCGTGCGACTGGCGACGAGGGGCGACCGGTGGTGCCAATGCCATAAAGACGTCGGACAAAAAGGAGTCCCAATGGCACTGATTGCTGTTGGCTGGGCCATGTTGACGTCGTGAGGGTGTAACCCGCTGTGGCGCATTGATATCTGCCACTTGCGGCAACGCCATGAGATGCTCATTAGCCCCCTGAGCAATTTATTTATATACTTGTTCCATAGATCTGTACATGTGAGCAAGTCACTCGGATGTGGAACGTGTCAATGTACATAATAAAATACATAGAATGAAGACATTGTTATAGTATTAATAACAGTGCACAAAAGTCATACTTATTAGCTTAAAAACTAGTCAACATAAATGTGAAGATAGCAGTTTCATATATAGGGCATTATTTCATCTATTTTAACCTTGAACAGTAATCAAAACTTCCCACTTTGGGTTTAAAAGTGACCCAAAAATGGAAATGAGAAAAACAGGAATTTTTACATTAGGGCATTATTACATCAGTTTAACAGTAAACAGTGTCAAAAAATTTAAAATCATCTTTCCAATCTGGGTTTTACTTATTTCTCTGAAAGAATTCCTCTAGTGAATAAAGTGAGGTCTCAAGTAAATAATTTTTCAAGCTACGTTTAAATACTGATGTACTACTCCTTATACTTTTGATGCTGTTGGGTAGGGAATTGAAAATTTTCGTTCCAGCGTACTTTACCCCTTTCTGAATAAGTGTCAAGTTCTTTAACTCACAGTGGAAATCCTCTTTTCTTCTGGTGTTATGTTCATGATGTAGGCAATTCGTTTCATACAGAGTGGGGTTATTTATTACGAAGCACATCAGTGAATATATGTACTGAGATGTTACTGTCAGTATTTCAAGTCGTTTAAAAAGATTTCAACATGAGGTTCGTGGGAGTACACCACAAATGATTCTTATTGCTCTTTTTTGTGCTGTGAGGATTTTCTTTGCGGCAGGTGTATTGCCCCAGAAGATGATGCCATAACACATGACTGAATGAAAATAGCCAAAGTAAGCTGACTTTGAGATGGTAATGTCATTGAAGCGTGACAAAATTCGTAAAGCAAATGTTGCCGACGTCAGCCGTTTTAGTGTTTGTAGAACGTGATGTTCCCAGTTCAGCCTACTGTCCATGTATACGCCTAGGAATTTTGATAAGTACACTTGCTTTATCATCTGATCATTCTGTGTGATAACTATTTCTTTTGGGTTTTTGTGGGTTGTCTGGAACTGGATAAAATTGGTTTTTTTCAGGTTTATTGAAAGGGAGTTAATACTAAACCAACCCAGAACTTCTTTAAGGATATCATTGACCTCAGATTCTAAGTCAGTAGTTGGCACATTATCCACCACAATGCTCGTATCATCAGCGAACATTGTAAATTTACACTGCTTATTGATGGATAAAGGCAGGTCATTAACATATATGAGGAACAGCAAGGGCCCAAGCACTGATTCCTGTGGCACTCCCTGCTGCACAATTCCCCACTCAGAGTCCACTATATATTGTGATACACTATCTGAAACATCTAGAATAATCTTCTGCTCCCTATTTTCGAGGTACGATTTTAACCAGTTTCCTACAGGTCCTGTAATTCCATAATGACAGGCCTTCTTGAGGAGTATCTGGTGATCTACACAGTCGAACGCCTTTGATAGGTCGCATAGGTCACCAATTGGCAGCCTCTTTCTATTTATAGACTCTAGAACATCATTTGTGAATGAGAAAATTGCGTTATCTATTGAAACTCCCGTTTGAAAACCAAACTGCTGACTGTTAATGATGTTCAGGTCACCAAGGTGTGCCACAAGCCTGTTGTACAGAGCTTTTTCTAGGACTTTTGAAAATATTGTTAATAGAGAGATAGGGCGATAGTTTGACACATTTGTAGCATCCCCTGCTTTGTACAGGGGCCTGACAACAGCGTATTTCATTCTGTCTGGAAACACTCCTTGTTGCATGGATGTGTTGCAGATGTGAGCCAAAACTTCGGTCACTTCACTACAGCAAGCCTTCAACAGCTTGCTTGAAATATCGTCGATACCAGCAGAATGTTTATTTTTCAGAGACTGTATGATTTTTTTTATTTCATTGGCAGTAATGGGAGGCACACTTATTTGACTGAAAGGCTCTGGAAAATTATTTTTCATTATACAGGCAGCTTTATCTACAGAACCATGGCAACCTATCTGTGTTGGGACAGTTAAAAAATGTTATTTAAAGATTTCAGCAATTTCCTCACTATTAGTTATCTCTGAGTTGTCAACAGTTAAAACAATATTTTTGTCTTTGGTGTAGTTTACAGTCCCTGTTTCTCTCTTTATCACATTCCAGATTGTTTTAATTTTATTTTCAGAATTAGTAATTTCAGATGCTATACACATACTTTTAGAGTTTTTAATTACTTTGGCAAGAATTTTACAGTAGAGTTTATAATGTTTTAGCTGAGCAGGGTTGTTAGAAGTCTTTGATGCTATGTAGAGTTGTCTTTTTCTCTGACACGAAGCTATAATGCCCTTAGTGAGCCATGGTTTTTTTTGCAGACCTAGCAGGTTGGACTCTGTATGACTTTTTTGGAAATACACTTTCAAAGGTACCTGCTATCTCATTTGTGAATAAATTGTATTTTGAATTAGCAGTTTCTGCTAGATAAACAGGTGTCCAGTCAGTATGCTGAAGACATGATCTGAACGTTTGAATAGCTTCCTCACTTATTTTCCTTACTGTTTTCCATCTAGGTGAGGTGTCACTCAGAGGAATTCCCAAACTGTTGAAAGTAACTCGTTGTCCGTCATGGTCAGACAGACCATTTATAACCATTTCAATATTAATATGGTTGACTTTACTCTGATCAACAAAAACGTTGTCAATGAGAGTACTGGAAGAGGTTGTGGTTCTGGTGGGTGAGCTAACCACGGGAACGAGGTTGTACGTGCACATGAGATTTTCAAACTCCACCTTGCAGGGAGAATTAACCAAGAAATCTATGTTAAAATCCCCAACAACTACCATGCCCCTATTTTTTCTACTTAAGTACAACAAAAGAGTATCTAATTGTTTAACAAACACTTTAAAATTACCAGATGGTGCCCTGTAAACTGCCACAACTGTTAATCTGGAGGCAGTGTCTGGCACCTCTATAGCACATACTTCAAAATGTAGCTCAAAGCAGAATCTTTGTACATCTATTGCCGTGAACAAGACATTGTTTTTTACATTTACAGCTACTCCTCCTTTGTCCATATAGTTCCTGCAATAAGACGTTGCCAAAACATAGTTGGGAATAGGGACCACTTCAATACCAGCAGTGATGTGGTGTTCTGTTAGACACAGAATGTGGGCACTGTTTATACCTTTTGTGTCTTCTATATTTGCTGTGAACTGATCCAGCTTGCAGTATAGGCCTCTTATGTTCTGATGAAACACTGTTAACTTTTGTTTGTCTTTAATTGTAAAGCTGCTTGAGTGAACTTTCGTTTATGTATTAATTACTTGTTGCAGATTTTTGTTACTGGACCAAATCCTGCTAGAGTTGGCCCAGTTCACTAGTTTCCCTCGTTAGTTAGGGCTATGACTGGTCTGCTTTCATGATCGTTATTGTTTAGGCCTATTATTTCATGAAAAGCTTTTCCAATGTCTGCTGCTAGTTTATTTTTGCCAAACTGATTTAGATGTAGTCCATGCTTTGTGAAGCAGTGTCTCTCATACCTGTCTGTATCCAGTAGTGTCACATTCGTAAACTTAGTGCAAAAGTGTTTCAGTTTACTATTCGTTAGGCGAATTTCTCTGTTCACACAAGACCAGTCTGCCAGGTCGTATCTCGTGGGCACAGTTGTTAGTATTATGTTTGTATGCTGTAATAACTGCAGCAATACGAGTAGCTTTTTAATGAAAGTGTTGGCCTCGTTGCAATAAACATCGTTTGCTCCTGCGATTATCGCAACACAGTCTTTTTCCGTGAATTTGGCACATTCTGTGTGTATGTCTTCTACCACATTCACGAATTTTGCTCCTGGTTTAACAATTGCTGATATACACGAACCATCTTGAGCAGAGTTCGACATGCATGTCGAAATATTGCGAGCATGACTGTCTCCAAATATTTTTATGTTATTTTTCCGTTGTGTTTGTTTACGTACGCGATCGGAACTTTTTGTTACGCAACCACGCGTGTTTTGTGTACACGTGTTGCCGTCTACTACAGGTTTAGATGCACTGTTTTTGTTATTTGAATTATCACTGTTTATCAAGCACTGAACTTTGTCCACTGTTGAGGCTTCTTTATTCACTTGTGGGTTTCCTTTCTTGTATATAAATTTGGCGTCGTCGACGGTTACGTTTTCACGACGTACATAACACCGATCTACACACACTGTCGAAGCACTACTGTTTTGTAGAGCTGTATATCGGTCTTGGAGGACAGCGTATTTCACTTCTAGCACTTCAATATCAGTTTGTAGCATTCTGATTATTTCGTCCTTATTTTTGATAATGTTTGAAAATTTACTTTCACACGCGGCTGCTATGCACGGCTCACAGGTCCACAAATAGTCATCAGTTACGAGTTTTCAGTTGATCTTGCAGCAATTTTCATGAAACCAGTACTTGCAGGTTCTACACTGAATTCCTTTACGAACTTTTCTGATACACAATTTACAATTACTATTACTTTTATCTTCATAACTGGGAGCTGAACCTACACGTACTTTCTCTATCGGCGCCATCTTGATATAATTATTTCAAATGAGTGGGCAATGCAGAGAATTTCTTCCAAGGAGGGGTTATCGAGTTTCAATGCCGCAGTGCGGACCTCAGGATCAGCAGCCAGCCTAACCACCACATCCTGGATCAGAGAGACCATATACAAAGACTTACACTGCTGACTGGTGCACATAAAATTGCATCGATGGCTGAGACCCTGCAAGTCAGTGACCCAGGAACAATACGATTCACCAGGCAGTTTATGGTACTGGTGGAACTCCAGCCGAGAGGCGACCACATGGTAGCGTTGTGAATAATAGTTTGTCAGCAAAAGGCATATCTTGTGTAAAGAGAGAGCCACAGGATCAGACAGTGGTGCCAACTTGCAGAGAAGAAAGAACATGTTTGGGGAGGCCCAAGAGAAAAACGATCGCTGCAAGGAGTCACCCGTGACTTGAAAAGCCGTGAAATCTTGTTTCAGCCAATGTATGTATGTTTCCCAGTCTTCTTTAGCATCATTAAATGCGGGGGGAACGACTGCGGATGTGGGAAAGCATCAGGCACCCGAGGACTCGGAAGCTGTTGTGGTAGTGCGGCCCTTGCATCAACTTTGTCCGTTAGCAACCGCAGCGACTGCTGTAAGCTGTCTAACTGGAGCTGCTGCTGCTGCATGAGCTGCTGCTGTTGCTTCAGAAGACAGACCAACTTCACCTCCATGCTAACAACTACAACTGTTTACCTCATCGCCAAAAATGTAAACGCAACTGGGACGGTCACAGGGTGGCAGTGAACGAAAGCACAGTGGGACTGAACGGGAGCAGCCCACGAAAACAAGATGGACAACAGAAAAGGATGGACACGGACAACAACAGATGACCATGCAAGACACCAAGAACAACAACAACACGCAAAAAGCAATATGGTCACAAGCGAAAACCTCACGAGATCAACAACGTACACTAGTACACAGAAATAAGCAAAGTGAACACGATGTCTGTAAGTGAGATATCGAGAGACTCACGCGAATATCAGACTGTCTCACTGAGTGAGAGGCAGGCACTTCAAAACATGATAGAGGACGTTGCTATTGGCTGCTGGGACCACGTGCTCCAAAGTGGCACCCTCACATTATATGTGGGCCAGGAGCGCAAGCAGCCATGACTTACACCATGATGGCTGCAGAGGCCTCTAATGGTAATAGAGGTCCATGCCGTCTGGCGCGGATTCATAACCTGTGGTGCTCGGTACCAGACATTGTGTAATGAAAAAGGTAGATTCCTCCTTAGTGCCCACCCACTTCTCTTTATCTCACCTTTGATAGAATGGTGTTTCCATCCAAGATCAAAGCAGGCTATGAAATTATCACAGTCCAGCTGCACATTCCAAACCCAATGTGCTGCTACCAGTGTCATCATTTCAACCACACTAGAATGGCTTGTTGACATGTAGCCAGATATGTAACCTATGGTAGGGATGCACACGAGGGTGATTTTCTGCCTCCTTCTCCCCACTCTCAACTGTAATGGCGGCCATGCTGCCTCCTCTCGGGATTGTCCCATGTATCTTGATGAGTGGGCTGTCCAAGAGATCCAGGTACTGGAAAACGTGCTTTACCCAGTCGCTCACAAGTTACTGGCTAGTTGTAAACTCTGTGTTCTCCTGTCTGGCACCTATAGTTCTGTTCTTGTTACTCCTTGCTCCATGAAGGACATGGCCATGCAGAAATGTAACCTCAGATTCATCTCTGAGGTTGTTAAACCGCCCAGTGTCAAGATAGCATCACCATGCCCCCATCAAGCTGTGCAACAACACGTAAAACTCTAGACTCAAGGAGCAAGCCATCATCTACACAACTGGTAGGCCGGAAAGGACTGAAAGAGTTCTCCCAGGTAGACTTCCTCTGTCCCTCCAGCCAAACAACACCTGAGTCTTCCTCTAACCAGAAAGGCTCAAAGAAGTCCACCAAAGGCAAACGGTCTTCTCCTTTGCCAACTCGAAGATCCTCTTTGACGATGTCACCTCATGGTACCTTAGCCCAGCCAGCATCTGTATTGTCAGTGCACACATTGTTCAGCGTTGGACTCCACAGACTGACCGCACAAGCAAGCCAACACTTCTGTGGCCCCATGGAGCAGGATCCTCCTCCTGTGCCCCTTAGTAGCGACCCTATACAGTCTGTCACTCAGCGGCTGCCGAGTTGACCCCCCCTACATCTGTTCCTCCTCATGACTGCCTCCACTGGAACGTTCGCAGCCTTCGGTCCCACAAAAATGATTTACGGCTTCTTTTAGCAACACAGCATCCTCTTGTACTCCGCCTTCAGGAAACAAAATTGCGCCCTCACAACTGCTTTGAGCTTTCACATTACTTACCAATTCGTTTTGACCTTCCCTCTGAGGTTGGAATTCCATCTCAAGAGGGCGTCATGCTGCTCATTAGGGATGACATTCTTAGTCAACCCATCTCCCTGACAGCCCGTCTTCAAGCTGTTGCAGTTCGCCTTTTCCTTTCCTACCTGACCTTTTCCCTCTGTACCATTTATGTCCCTCCATCATTCGATGTCATCAGAGGAGACCTCCTCCAGCTTATTGGGCAACTACCTCCCCATATTTGCTACTCAATGACTTTAACGTGCATCATCCCCTTTGGGGTTCTCCCAGGACCTGTCAGAGAGGTGCCCTCTTGGCTGAACTTCTTAACCAACTGAACCTCTTTTTTTCCTTAACATTGGAGCATCCACTTCCCTTTCAGACTCCTCACACACCTATTCCCATTTGGACCTATCATTTTGTACTGCCCAGCTTGCCCATCGTCTTGAGTGGTCTGTTCTTTCTGACACCTACTCGAGCGACCATTTCCCATGTAATCTCCATTTGCTGACTCCTACCTCATCCACATGCATGCCCAAATGGCAGCTTACTAAAGCTGACTGGCAGCTTTAGTCCTCCCTGGCGACTTTTGAAGAACAAGATTTCCTGAGTTGTGATGACCAGATGGAATATCTCACAAATGTTATCCGTACTGCTGCAGAATGTTCCATTTCTTGCACTTCCTCTTTACCACGTTGTGTTCCAGTTGCTTGGTGTACTGAGGTATGCTCTGACGCAATTCATGCATGGAGATGTGCTCTCCACATTTTTAACTGTCATCCTATGATGGAAAACTTTATTTATTGTAAACAGATGCATGAAAAGTGTCATTGCGCTCTTTGGGATAGCAAAAGAGCTAGATGGATTTCTTTCACTAATTCTTTTAACAGTTCCATCCCTTCCTCTGTCATGTGGGCCAACCTCTAATGGCTCTCTGGGACCAAGATCCATTCTCCAATTTCTGGCCTGACAGTAGCAGATAATGTCATTGTGGACCCTACTGCTATCTCCAACACATTGGGGCGCCATTTTGCGGAAGTTTCGAGCCCTTCCCACTATTACCCTGCCTTCCGCCATTGGAAACAAGAGTGGAGGAGGCTTGGCCGATACTCTTTTCTTCTCTGAATCGTGAGTACTACAATGCCACCTTTAGTATGAGGGAGCTAGATCTTGCTCTTAGTACATCCCAGTCCTCTGCCCCAGGGCCATACAAGATCCACATTCAGATGTTGCAGCACCTTTCTCTTGTGGGCAAGCACTTTCTGCTTAACATGTACAACGATGTCTGGGCGGAGGGCACATTTCCTGGATGCTGGTGTGAAGCCATTGTCATAGGTGTACCTAAGTCTGGTAATGACAAAAACTTTCCTTGTAAATACCACCCTATCTATCTTACCAGCTCTGTTTGCAAGGCGATGGAATGTATTATTCATGCCCAGCTGGTATGCTGGCTCGAGTCTTGCAATTTACTGACAAATGCACAGTGTGGATTTTGAACATGGCATTCTGCAGCTGACCGTCTTGTTACTTTGTCCACCCATGTCATAAATGGTTTTCTGCAGAAATCCCAGACTGTGGCAGTGTTTTTTCGATTTGCAGAAGGCCTACGACACTTGCTAGAGAACTGGTATCCTCTGTACTCTTTACATATGGGGCTTCTGTGGCTGCTTACCCTGTTTCCTTGAGGCATTTTTAAAACACCAAGTTTTCAAGGTGGATGTGGGTTCTGCCTTGTCGGACACCTTTATCCAGGAAAACAGTGTGTTTCAGGGTTCCGTCCTGAACGTCATCCTCTTTGCTATCACCATTACCCTATAATGGCCTGTCACCTGCCAGCCATCTCCGGCTCCCTTTTGGTTGATGATTTTGCCATCTACGTAGTTGTCCATGGACCTGCCTTGCTGAGCAGTGTCTTCAGCAATGTCTGGATCATTTTACTCCTGGAGCATCAACAATGGCTTTCACTTTTCTGCTGACAAAACCGTCTGTATGAATTTCTGACAATGAAAATACAAATGTTTTATTCTGCCGTTGAGCATATTTACATGCAATTTGTGTCATCAGTGTTTACATAAAAAAAACAAAGACAGAGGATGATATGGTCAGATGAAGTTAATCGACACCTCATGTTCTGTTATTACCAGATACCCAGAATTAAAATTTTTAACAGAGCAATGTCTAGCTGATCAGATTCGTGTAATAACCAAAAATAACAGGATACCCCAGTCAGAATTAGAAAACATCAAACAACAAGTACAACAAATACTTGAACAAAATAATGTGCAATCATAAGAAGAAGAAAATACAGTAATGAACTCAAACATACCAGAGCAAACAAACAAAGACTAACACACATCAATTAAACAATCAGAGGAAAACAAAAACTTAAGACAGCCACCAGAACAAGCACAAATAGAACACGAAGAGACACACGTGTTAGACATAGAAGAGAAATTTCAGCTGACATATATAGAATACAAAGACACAAATACAGACATTAGACCAATCTTGCATAGACCGCCAAATAACCCACAAGTCGAAACAACAATAAAAACTATCAACACAATCATACACAACAAAATAAATGAAAATACAACT
The DNA here is from genome assembly GCF_023864275.1 of Schistocerca cancellata. Taxonomy (NCBI): domain Eukaryota; kingdom Metazoa; phylum Arthropoda; class Insecta; order Orthoptera; family Acrididae; genus Schistocerca; species Schistocerca cancellata. The sequence continues at coordinate 297,852,391 of NC_064626.1, read as the reverse complement.
ATGGAAGAGTTACAACTACTGGTTTATATAGGAGCACTCACTACACTAAATATACACACTAGGCAGAGATCAGAACAAACCAACACACAGAAGAAACCCACAAAACCAGCATGACAACACAGGCTACAGATCAGAATAGAAAAACTGAGAAAAGACATCGGACAGCTAACACAATTTATAAGAAATGAAATGTCAGAGAAAAAAAAAAAAAAATGAAAAAGGCTAGGTAAAATCTCACAACAAGAAGCGATAGAGCAATTAGATGAAAAGAAGCAGAAATTACAAGCATTGGCCAAACGACTTAGAAGATACAAAAAAAGTGAAAATAGAAGGAAACAAAACCAAACATTCAACACAAACCAAAAGAAATTTTACCAGACAATAGATAACACACACATTAAAATAGACAATCCACCAAACATAACAGACATGGAACACTTCTGGAGCAACATATGGTCAAACCCGGTACAATACAACAGGCATGCATGGTGGATACAAGCAGAAACAGACACATACAAGATGATACCACAAATGCCTGAAGTGATAATTTTGCAACATGAAGTCACCCGAGCAATTAATTCTACACACAATTGGAAAGCCCCTGGAAATGATAAAATAGCAAATTACTGGCTAAAGAAGTTCACCTCAACACATTCACATCGAACTAAATTATTTAACAGTTACATTGCAGACCCATACACATTCCCTGATACACTTGCACATGGAATAACCTATCTGAAACCTAAAGATCAAGCAGACACAGCAAACCCAGCTAAATATCGCCCCATAACATGCCTACCAACAATATACAAAATAATAACTTCAGTCATCACACAGAAATTAATGACACATACAACACAGAACAAAATTATAAATGAAGAACAAAAAGGCTGCTGCAAAGGAGCACGAGGATGTAAAGAGCAACTGATAATAGATGCAGAGGTGACATATCAAGCTAAAACTAAACAAAGGTCCCTACACTACGCATACATTGATTACCAAAAAGCCTTTGATAGTGTACCCCATTCATGGTTACTACAGATATTGGAAATATACAAAATAGATCCTAAATTGATACAGTTTCTGAACATAGTAATGAAAAACTGGAAAACCACACTTAATATCCAAACATATTCAGATAACATCACATCACAGCCAATACAGATTAAGCGTGGAATATACCAAGGAGACTCATTAAGTCCTTTCTGGTTCTGTCTTGCTCTGAACCCACTATCCAACATGCTAAATAATACAAATTATGGAAACAATATTACTGGAACATACCCACACAAAATCACACATTTGCTATACATGGATGATCTAAAACTACTGGCAGCAACAAATCAACAACTCAACCAATTACTAAAGATAACAGAAGTATTCAGCAATGATATAAATATGGCTTTTGGAACAGACAAATGTAAGAAAAATAGCATAGTCAAGGGAAAACACACTAAACAAGAAGATTACATATTGGATAACCACAGCGACTGCATAGAAGCGATGGAAGAAACAGATGCCTATAAATATCTAGGATACAGACAAAAAATAGGAATAGATAATACAAATATTAAAGAAGAACTAAAAGACAAATATAGACAAAGACTAACAAAAATACTGAAAATAGAATTGACAGCAAGAAACAAGACAAAAGCTATAAATACTTATGCTATACCAGTATTGACCTACTCATTTGGAGTAGTGAAATGGAGTGACACAGACCTAGAAGCACTCAATACAGTTACACGTTCACAATGCCACAAATATAGAATACATCACATACATTCAGCAACAGAAAGATTCACATTAAGCAGAAAGGAAGGTGGAAGAGGATTTATAGATATAAAAAACCTACATTATGGACAGGTAGACAATTTAAGAAAATTCTTTCTAGAACGAGCAGAAACTAGCAAAATACACAAAGCAATCACTCATATAAATACATCAGCTACACCATTGCAATTTCATAACCACTTCTACAACCCTTTAGATCACATAACATCAACAGATACAAAGAAAGTAAATTGGAAAAAGAAAACACTACATGGCAAGCACCCGTATCATCTAACACAGCCACACATAGATCAAGACGCATCCAACACATGGCTAAGAAAAGGCAATATATACAAAAAGGCTGTTGCAAAGGAGCATGAGTATGTAAAGAGCAACTGATAATAGATGCAGAGGTGACATATCAAGCTAAAACTAAACAAAGGTCGCTACATAAAAAACCTACATTATGGACAGGTAGACAATTAATAAAATTCTTTATAGAACGAGCAGAAACTAGCAAAATACATAAAGCAATCACACATATAAATACATCGGCTACACCACTGCCTTGTCGGACACCTTTATCCAGGAAAACAGTGTGTTTCAGGGTTCCGTCCTGAACGGCCGTGTACCGCAAGTCTCTAGAGGAACAGAAGGTTCCAAATGATTGGAAAAGAGCACAGGTAGTCCCAGTCTTCAAGAAGGGTCGTCGAGCAGATGCGCAAAACTATAGACCTATATCTCTGACGTCGATCTGTTGTAGAATTTTAGAACATGTGTTTTGCTCGAGTATCATGTCGTTTTTGGAAACTCAGAATCTACTATGTAGGAATCAACATGGATTCCGGAAACAGCGATCGTGTGAAACCCAACTCGCTTTATTTGTTCATGAGACCCAGAAAATATTAGATACAGGCTCCCAGGTAGATGCTATTTTTCTTGACTTCCGGAAGGTGTTCGATACAATTCCGCACTGTCGCCTGATAAACAAAGTAAGAGCCTACGGAATATCAGACCAGCTGTGTGGCTGGATTGAAGAGTTTTTAGCAAACAGAACACAGCATGTTGTTATCAACGGAGAGACGTCTACAGACATTAAAGTAGCCTCTGGCGTGCCACAGGGGAGTGTTATGGGACCATTGCTTTTCACAATATATATAAATGACCTAGTAGATAGTGTCGGAAGTTCCATGCGGCTTTTCGCGGATGATGCTGTAGTATACAGAGAAGTTGCAGCATTAGAAAATTGTAGCGAAATGCAGGAAGATCTGCAGCGGATAGGCACTTGGTACAGGGAGTGGCAACTGACCCTTAACATAGACAAATGTAATGTATTGCGAATACATAGAAAGAAGGATCCTTTATTGTATGATTATATGATAGCGGAACAAACACTGGTAGCAGTTACTTCTGTAAAATATCTGGGAGTATGCGTGCGGAACGATTTGAAGTGGAATGATCATATAAAATTAATTGTTGGTAAGGCGGGTACCAGGTTGAGATTCATTGGGAGAGTCCTTAGAAAATGTAGTCCATCAACAAAGGAGGTGGCTTACAAAACACTCGTTCGACCTATACTTGAGTATTGCTCATCAGTGTGGGATCCGTACCAGATCGGGTTGACGGAGGAGATAGAGAAGATCCAAAGGAGAGCGGCGCGTTTCGTCACAGGGTTATTTGGTAACCGTGATAGCGTTACGGAGATGTTTAACAAACTCAAGTGGCAGACTCTGCAAGAGAGGCGCTCTGCATCGTGGTGTAGCTTGCTCGCCAGGTTTCGAGAGGGTGCGTTTCTGGATGAGGTATCGAATATATTGCTTCCCCCTACTTATACCTCCCGAGGAGATCACAAATGTAAAATTAGAGAGATTAGAGCGCGCACAGAAGCTTTCAGACAGTCGTTCTTCCCGCGAACCATACGCGACTGGAACAGGAAAGGGAGATAATTACAGTGGCACGTAAAGTGCCCTCCGCCACACACCGTTGGGTGGCTTGCGGAGTATAAATGTAGATGTAGATGTAGATGAATTTCATAACCACTTCTACAACCCTTGAGATCACTTAACATCAACAGATACGCAGAAAGTAAATTGGAAAAAGAAAACACTACTTGGTAAGCACCCGTATCATCTAACACAGCCACACATCGATCAAGACGCATCCAACACATGGCTAAGAAAAGGCAATATATACAGTGAGACTGAAGGATTCATGATTGCAATACAGGATCAAACAATAAGCACCAGATATTACAGCAAGCATATTATTAAAGATCCCAATACCACAACAGATAAATGCAGACTTTGCAAAATACAAATAGAAACAGTAGATCACATCAAAAGCGGATGTACAATACTAGCAAAAACAGAATACACCAGAAGACATGACAATGTAGCAAAAATAATACATCAACAGCTTGCCATACAACGTTAACTAATAACAACACATTCCCACATACATGTATGCACCACAAAATGTACTGGAGAATGATGAATACAATTTATACTGGAACAGAACCATTATAACAGATAAAACAACACCACATAACAAACCTGACATCATACTCACCAATAAAAAGAAGAAATTAACACAACTAATCGAAATATCCATACCCAATGCAACAAATATACAGAAGAAAACAGGAGAAAAAATTGAAAAATACATCCAACTGGCTGAAGAAGTCAAGGACATGTGGCATCAGGATAAAGTTGACATTATACCAATTGTACTATCAACTACAGGAGTCATACCACACAGTATCCACCGGTACGTCAACGCAATACAGCTACATCCAAACTTATATATATACAACTACAGAAATCTGTAATTATTGATACATGTTCAATTACCTGAAAGTTCCCAAGTGCAATGTAACATATACCGTACAGTTAAAAGGAAGTGACGCTTGATCAAGGTCTGCGTCACTTTCCATTTTTAACAAGACTTAACATCTGAGAAACTAAAGAAATAGTAATAATAATGTCAACTTCAACATAACAAATGTTATTAACTACAATATAATAATCCAGGATGGACGCAATATATATTTGTGCAAATGTAAATAACAACAAGAAGTTTCCTAATAGATCAATTACAAGATAAATGAAGTACATAGTTCAGTGAATGACAAATAAATAATCAAACAGATAATTAACAATAAGTACATGAAACAGTAATAAAATAGTTGCACAGTGTGGCATATGTATATTTGCAGTTAATTTATAGTTCATTCTCATAAAGAAAGTGTGTCATTTGTCACATACTCAAGGAACTCTTGAGCACAGTAAATTACTTTACTTTTGATCCTCCTTGAAAGACTACTTTTAAATTTATTTACTGGCACTGTGTAGGCATTTCCAGGTAATTTGTTGAAGTAGACAGGACCAAGATATTTGTAGCTGTCATGTGTCTTTGCAAGTCTAGCATATGACATATTAATTGTATGTTACGGTCATGAACAGTTCTCCTTAAGTCAAATTTACTCAGATTCTCTTTAACAAAGACAAGGCAGTTGTGTGTATACAGGCCAGGCACTGTCTTTATATTTAGTTTCTTAAAATAATCTCGACATTACTCATATGGGCTAAGTTCTGCTATGCACCTTATGGCTTTCTTTTGCCATAAACACTAATTTTGAGCCTACGGAATTGCCCCATAATAGTATTCCATAACTCAGGTGCGAATGGAAGAACGCAAAATACGCACACAACAGAAGTTCTTTACTGACGCTGCTCCTCAGCTTGTACAGCAGATATATGGCATCGGCCAATTTGCCACATATCATCCCTGTGAGAGTATCCCAGCTGAGCTTTTGATCTATGTGAAATTCTAATAATTTTACTGTTTTGTTACCATGACTGGGAGCATTCAGATTGAATAAAATAGCTTCAGTTTTACTATCATTCTTCTGCAGTACATTTGCCTCAAATCAAGTAATTCACCTCTCCATCACCACTGCCATGCTGTCTTGCACATTTTCAAGATTTGTATCACATGTGATGAGTGTTATGTCCTCAGCATATAGTACTGCATCACATGATATAACTGCAGGTAAATCATTTATATAAATAATGAAAAGGAGAGGTCCAAGAACAGATCCTTGAGGTACACAAGTTACAACTGGGAGACATTCTGACATTTGATTATTTACCTTAACTAACTGTTTTCTATTGGCCAAGTATGACTGCATTAGGTATAAAGCATTCTCTCTCACTCTGTAGTGGTAGAGTTTTTTTATGAGAATATTGTGGGAGACCATATCAAAAGCTTTCCTGAGGTTCAACAATGTTGCACAGATAATATCTTTATTTTTAAAACAATTGTATATCTTTGCTACCATATTCTCAACTGCTTTGACTGTAGAAAGGATAGATCTGAAACCATAGTGTGAGGAGGTGAGTATATTATTATGTTCAGAATATTGACTCATCTGTTTATGCATGCAGTATTCTATTATTTTTTGGTTTTATGGGTATAAGTGATATTGGTCGATGGTTATCTGTTGATGCTATAGCTCCTTTCTTATGTACTGGTTTAACTACAGACATTTATAAACATTCTGGATAATTACCTTCATTTAATATTTTGTTGATTATTTTAGTCAGTGGCATTACAATTTGATTTCTTATGTTTAATTTGAGAGACCGTAGTAATCTTCTGTTCTAGAATTGCTGAGCTTAGCTGTTGATTCATTGACCATCTTCTCAGTTACACAAGTCCAGTGAAAGCTGTCTGTCTGTCTGTCTGCTTACTATTCATTTCTGGCAGCAGTGCCTCTGCTTTGCTCACGTTCTCCATTATGCCGTTATCTTATTGAGGACTGCCAAAATGCGCATTTAGAATATCAGGTGGAATTGGTGTCTGGTATACTTTATCATCACAATTAGTTTCTGTATTAATAATTTTCCATGCAGCTTTGCATTTATTTGCTGAGTTCACTATGTATGTATCATTTGCTTTGCACTTAGTTGCCTTGATTTCAGACCTGCAAATCTTTTTCACTTTCATGTACATTTCCTTGTCAGCATTATTGTGCTTGGACCTATCATGATAGACTATCATTATGATTCTTATTCTACTTAGATGTGGGGTGTACCAGCTTTTTAGATTTTGTGGTGTGATGTAACAATTTTGCTCTGATATTTTCTTGCAGTGTTTAGAACAACATGGTTCAAAATTTTCAGTTAACAGTTCTATAAATTTGTTGGTAGATTCATTTGCACCTGCAGTGGTTTATATTTTATCCCATTTTATTAAATTCATTTTACTTATCAACTTGTTTAGCTTTGATTCATTAACTGGTCTTATAATTTTCGTACAGTCTGTGGAAGTTTCAGTTGCTTTAGTGTTAAGAGTGTGTCTGAGCCATAGTCCCTCATGATCTGAAATTTCTGGCCTGATTATGTTGAATTCTGTTTTGTTTCGACCAAAATTACAAATTATGTTATCTAGACATGCTTCCTGTCTTTTGGGTTTGTCATTTACACAACTGAAGTTAAGGGATCTTAATAATGCAATTGGTTTCTCCCACCATCTTTACATCTTGGGCCTGCTGCCCTTCTTTTCATTGAAACTACGAAATTCTTGGGGCTCATGCTTAATAGGAAACTCCCTTGGTCCTTTCATGTGTCTTACCTGGCAGCCCACTGTATGTGGTTTGTCAGTGTCCTAAGTGTCCCCAGTGGTACTCCCTGGGGTGCTGAACAAGCCACCCTCCTCCTTTTGTACCAGTTCTTTGTCTGTTCGAAACTCTGCTAGGGGTGCTTTGTTTATGTGTCTGCACGTACATCCCTCTTACAGTGTCTCAACACTATCCACCATCATGGCATCTGTTTGGTCTGGATGCCTTTTACGTTAACCTGGTTGAGAGTCTGTAAGCTGAAGCTGCTGAACTACCACTGTCCTACTACCATGACTTTCTCCTCAGCAGGTATGTATGCCGTCTGTCTGCCACGCATCCTATGCCTTCTTCTTTGATGATTCCTTTGATTGTCAGTATGGAGCGTGCCCTCTTCTATTCCTCCTGGCATCTGCTTTCAGCACTTGCTGCGGTGGCTTAACTTCACACTACCTGTAACATTCCCGGTGGGTGTGAACCCTTCACCACCTTGGCTTCATGAAGTGGCCCATGTCAATCTTGGCCTTCATTTGCTACTCAAGGACACTACTCCAGCCTTCACTTTATGACCTTCACATGGAACTTTGTACACACTGATGGCTCTCAGATTGACCTTGGGGTCCGGTGTGCCTTCTTCATTGGCACCCGTGTCTTTTGATATCTGCTTCTGGCACCCTGCTCAGTATTTACAGCTGAGCTCTTCACCTCGTATCAGGGTGTGGAGTACATCCAGGTATCCAGAGACACAGCCTTTTCAATTGCATCCTCCACTCAGACTCACTCAGTGCCCTTCAAAGTCTATGTGCGTTGTACACTGCCCATCCCTTAGTGCAGCGAGTCTAGGAACTCACTTGTTCACTCTTGGTGGAGCCAGTGTGATGTTTCTGTGGGTTCCTGATCATGTTGGTCTGCCAGGAAACAAGGCTGCTGACACCGCTGCCAAGGCTGCAGTTCTCGTACCTCAGCCCACGAGTTCCTATATTCCCTACAATGATCTCTGTGTTGCCATCTATCAGGAGGTGGTGTCCCTTTGGCATCACCAATGGTCCTCCCTTCACAGGAATAAGCTCTGGCTTATTAAGCTTCTCACAGTGGCTTGGATAACCTCCTCTCGACTCTCCCACTGGGAGGAGGTTATTTTAACTTGGATGCATATTGGGCACTGCCTTTTTAGTGATCATCATTTGCTAAGTGGCACTACTTTGTACATACTGCACGCAAGTTTTAACTGTCTGTCACTTCCTGATGGAATGCCCATTTTCTAACCATTTATGTTCCCGCTTAGGTTTGCCGTTTGATTTATCTGCCGATTTAGCAAATGACGCAAGGGCTGTCGACCGTGTTTTACTTTTTATCTACCAAACTAATATGGCAAAGGCCATTAACTTTTCAGTTTTTGACCAATGTTTCTGTTTATTGTCCTTTTAGCCCTTTTTACATGTGCCTGTTTTTCTCTGTCTTCCATTATGTCAGTTGGGACTTACGTATAGTCGTTTTTTAACTCCTCTCTGTCTTCGTATTGTACATTCAGAGCTAGTAAATATTGATTGTAACAAAGAAAATAAAGTAATTTCTTTTTACAGGTTTTAGCTTGAAAAATGAAAAAAATACAAAAATATAATTTTTTTTTTTTTAGAAAAACAGCTCAGACAATATTGACCTGTTTGTTTGAAAATTAGTTCTGGTATTGACTACTTCTGTTGAGGAAAAGTAATGCTAGAGACAGTTGTCCCTTTACAGTATCCCCTGACAAAATTTGGAAAAAATGTGTTTACAGTATTTTGTGACTTACTATAAAGTTTGCCAAATGATGCCGAAAGATACAATACAGGTGTATCTGATACATAAAATATTACAGAAAACATAATTTATACATATATCAGAATATTGCATTCAGATTTTCAGATCTGTGGAACATTCTGCCACAAGACAAATGATACAAAGTCAAAACTACAACATTATAACATTAAACTATAGAAATAAGTGCAGTGACAATGTAAATTGCTAGAATTACAAGCCACAAGTTTACATCTAAAACAATTACACTTCCAAAATCTTTAAAAGAGAAGAGAAAAACTTCAGAGCCTAAGTGTATGACAAGTGAGCCAACTCAAAAAACCTCACGATGTTTGGTACAGGCCAGAAGAATATACTCAATCATAAGTAGGAATATAACACAAAATCAATCAGCCACATAAACCAGAGTATTTAAGGATATGTTGACTCATGAAAGGAGAAAACAGTGGAAAAACTATTAGCTCCTAAGCTTATGTTGTGGGAACTGACCCAAGAATCCAAACCGAGTACACACTAGCAAAAAATGTGTTGACATAACAAAATAAATACAGTTCATAATTGTATCAATAAGTTCAATCATAAGTAAAGAGTAATTATAAGAAGCATCTAGCCTCCATCAATAGTTGCATGCTCTCCTTTCAGATACAATATTGCAGTACTCAGGATAAATACAGGTAATCAGGGTCAGTCATAAATAGTTTTGAATGATGACATAATCGAGTAGCTTGAGGATCAAAATCAGTGTATGAAATCTGACATGTAGTACATCTTGTTATACTGTATATAATAGTAAATGTCTTTCACACTATTTTCTGATTGTTCACACAAACTAACCTACATACATAGAAGCCTATAAGATTGATTTACAATTAAAAAAATATATATACTGATTTTAAGTTACATAATGTATTCAGAAGTTAATCCCCCTACTTGAAAAAAACATACATTTATGTGTATTAGCACTGGCCATAGCAGTAACTGTTTTTTCTAAACAAATAGATCCATGAATTCTTCATATAGAGCTATTTACAAATTTCCAACAGAACATTTACGTATTTCACAGATGCTTGGGTACATTACTCAGTGCCTATGATTTCTTGTAAGTCGACCGTACCAGCAAGGGTACAGCCATACAGCAGAGTGGAAGTGGATCCACCAACATATTTGAGTTTCCTCCCTAGATTTCTCATCACATGCTTGAATGTATAGGTATCTTCTTGTCTGCCATTCATGTCAAATCCTAAAACATATTTTGTGTAGCAAATATGCTGTTCAGGACCTTTCTCACATCACATGGTTTGTGCTTTCCCTATTATATTGCAAAAGCAAGAAGATAGGATTTATGTCAGATAGGATTAGAAAGTGTTCATGTATGAAACTTTAATAAATAGAGCTAAATGCAATGAAAAAATGAACTAGTAAGGTGATAAAGCACAAATCTACTACAAAACGTAATTATGTAGTTGTATGAATCTGCAAACATTGTGTGTCACTAATTTAAACTCAGTCAATAGATAAGATAGAACTTTATAAATCACATGGTCTTACATACTACATTCCTGACCAACAAAATGCAATTATTTAGTCATATGAATCTGCAAACATAGAGTAGCATAGATTTGAACTCAGTCAATAGATAAGACAGAACTTTATAAATCACATCATTTCTGACAAACAAAACACAATTATGTAGTCATATGTATCTGCAAACATAGTGTGTCATAAATCCAAACTCAGGCAGCATATAAGACAGAACTTTAGGAATCACATACTCCTACATACAACATTCCTGACAAACAAAACATAATTATGTAGTTGTATGAATCTGCAAACATAGTGTGTATTTTCTTCCAGACTAGGGATCACTACACATCTATGTTCAAATGTCTTGCCTTCTAAAAGGTGTACAACTTTGCTTCTGCCATGTTTTCCCCAACATTTGAGGCTTTAATGAAACAAATTGGTTACACATGTATCATTCAAAGTATTTTCCATTGCTGGCTACTACTTTCTCCCATCTTTTGGGCAATGTATGAATCCCGTGTCAAAAAAATTGTTCATCTTTTGAAGTGATCCACGAATCGATCCAATTTGTGACTTTTTCATGAGATCGGAGGTGTTGGCCGGCCAGGCCATGCGCCATTGATCTAAACAGGTGATAGTCAGAGGGAGCAACATCTGGAGAATAGGGTGGGTGGGGTAGGACTTCCCATTTTAATGTTCCAAAGTACATTTTGACCTCTTTTGTAATGTGGGGTCAAGCGTTGTCATGCTGCAAAATCACTTTATCATGCCTCTCGCTGTATTGCAGCCATTTGTCTTTTAAAGCTCTGCTTAAATGCATTAATTGCATTCAATAATGAGCACCTGTGATTGATTCACTTGGTTTTAACACCTCATAGTACACGACTCTGAGCTGGTCCTACCAAATGCAGAGCATGATCTTGTGGCCATGAATATTTAGTTTGGCCGTCGATGTAGAAGCATGGCTGGGATATTCTCATGACTTGTGTTTAGGGTTATTGTAATGAACCCATTTTTTGTCCCTGGTCACAATGTGATGCATAAATCCCTTCCGTTTTTGCCTCTGAGGCAACTGTTCACAAACATACAAACGCCATTCAACATCTTTTGGTTTCAGCTCACATGGGATCCAAGTTCCTTGTTTCTGAATCATGCCCATAGATGTTTTGAAATGGCTTGCTGTGTCACTCATGCTAATTGTGCCAGTTCTTCTGGAGTTTGAAGTGACTCTTCACTCAGCAATGTCTCCAATTCTTTATCTTTGAAAACATTCTCTCTTCCATCACTATGCCAGTGTACGACTTTAAAATCACCATTCTTGAAGTGTTGAAACCACTCATGACACATTTGTTCACTAATAGCGTCCTTACCATATGTACTTGAGAGCATATGATGAGACTCGGCTGCTGTTTTCTTCATATTGAAACAAAACAGTAACACCTCCTGCAAATAATGAGAATTAGGCTCGTAAATTGAAATTTTCAATCAAGAACAACTTTATGATGCAGATACACATTGACTAATGTTTGAATGAGGTTATGTTGACTGAGGTCCAACCTAACTGCCTGATATATGCGATCTGTTTCTTTGGACCGCCCCTTACCATTGTCGCCACCAATTGGCAAATGGCGGAAGCAAAGTTGTACACCTTGTATACTAAAGGTTAACAGTACTTGAGATTTTACCAGCTTACTTTGCTTACCAGTAGCTCCTCTTATCTTGACACATACAAATGACATTTCCAGAAAATTCATACTTTACTTAGTCTTATCTCTAAATTGTTCAGATATATCACAACTTGGGCTACCTGTATTAATCAAGCAGTTACATTCCCACTTATCAATCTTAATGTTAATGTAAGGACACCCAAAATCTGAATAATCTTCTCTGCTGTTTGACACTTCATGCAAAAGATCACTTTCAATTTTGTGAAATGGTACATCTACACTCCCTTTACAGGGTTTTATCAACTTTACTGGTATCTTAGCATTACTTTGATCACTCATATTGTCAGGTAGAGATTGAACACAATGAATGGATTCCATGGCACAACTAATATCACTTCTTATAGATGGAACACAAAACATATTACTGTCAAAATTACACTTACTGATTAGATCTTCCTTCACTTCATTCCAGTAATTGGGATACAAATTTTGACTAACCATAGCTAACTTATTTCAATATGCACATTTATTTATGTTATCATCAATCTAGTTCCAACCAAACTTAAAAAAGTTTTCACCTTCAATCTCTAGGCTTACAGATAACTCACTTTTATTGTTTGGATCATTACTCTACATGACATTAATGAAAAACTGTTTTGAATCGGCTGTCATTCCATGACTCTCACTTACATCATCATGTACATCACTTACCTTACCTGTATTGTTAACATAATTCACAAATGACTCTGAAACTTCATTATTCTTAAAATCCACAAATAATTGATACTTATCATCATAATATTCCTCCAAAATTACTTCATCAACAACATCACTAACAATACAAGTCTCATCTCCATCAAAGTTGCTTACCTCTCCTACATTCATTTGTAATAAATCACCAGTTTCAGACTTACCAACATTAGTTATTTCACCGCTCTCATTCACATCTACATCAAAAATATCACCTAGTTCAGATCCAATAGAGGAGTCATCTAATTTTCATACATCGATAACCCTGTTTTCTGACCAAGAGAAGTATCATTAGTACGTACTGCATGAAAATTCTCAGTTCTCTCACACTCTGGTTTGTGATTAGTACCAACATCACCATAATTAAACATAGTATCCCAAAACATTATATCAATACATAAATGAGAAACCTGATCTTCCTTCTGTTCAATTTCAGATACATGTGCCATATCATAAAACTGTTATTATTGTCTAATCACTAGTGTAATCTGGGGTCCTGTGCTTGTTGTGTTTCTTCTCCCCAAAACTGTGGACTTTCATTGAGGTGAATGGCCTTTTCCTGAGTAGGTACTTCTATGATTGTTTCTTCTATTAAAATGCTCATGGTTATCTCCATTATTCTTATCCTGCTGATGTTCAACATTTCTCTCTCTATTAACATTTTGTTCCTGATAGAAGTTACCATTATCTCTATTTCTGTACTTAGTCCCATAGTGATTTCTACCATTCTGATTATTGTGGTACATACTTCTTTCTACTGCCCTATCCAGCTTGTCAACATATTATAAAAACTGTTAAAGACAATGATCAGGTTCTAACAACCCTACCACAACAAAGGTCAGCATTTAATAACGACTGTGGTGTTGCTCATGCTGCTAAATACTGCATTTTCGAGCAACAACAGTCATATTATGTGGCAGGTGTCATTAGAGCACAGTTAATAGTCATTTCATGTAGTAATGAAAAAACTAGGCACTCATCTTTTTGTGTTTCCCTTGCTGGTCTCATCATAAAATCATGGCTCAATCGTTGAAAATCTAAGTGGTTATGATTCCAAGCTCGGATGCAAAGAGGCCTAGGTTTTATTCTGCTATATTCAAAAGTTTTGTAGATGCACTTCACAAACCATTCTTGAAGATTACACTTTTGTTGGACAATGGTGATGTAAAAAAAGCTATCAGCACACCGAATTTAAGTTGCACTTCCTTTTAATTGCAATATCATGTAAACACAAAACATCACTCCACAATACAAAACTTACTTGAAAACATCTTCCTCACAGTCACTGTTAAAGTTCACATTTTATAAGCTAACTACATTATGCATCTTTCCAACATGATGTCCAACACTTGACTTTCTCAAGGTCCGACACTCTAACAACTCAACAACTAACTAACTAATAATCACCTACGCACCCAAAAATCAGAGTTACAAGTACATCAAAGATCATAGTGACAAAAGAAAGAATACACATAAGAATAATGTCATTCCAATATAAACATATTGATGTATCACAAATGAAATCAAATCTGAATGTTGTCTCAGAAATAATGTCTTTGAAACAGTACATAAAGATTATTGATCCTCATGGTATAATATTAAAGAAATGTAATGTAATAGATTAAAAGTTGCTTTAGCCATATCTTTTCAAACTTGCAAAAATTACTAAATTTTACAACAGGCCTCCCTTCACTCTCTTTACAAAGTACACATAAATATCAAAATGTAATCTGTAACATATTGTATGCAAAGAAAAAACTCAAAATTTTTGAATCATAGTTACAAGTATGTACATGAGCACTGAATATGTCTCCTGGCAATATAATAAGAAAAGTATTAAATTTTTTTCAAACAAGAGTCCAATTGTTATTTTCAGTCCATCATTTATATATAACTCACTGTCCATTTCACCACTGTAGTTCCTGTTCTCCTAGTTAAGTTTTTCCTCTAATAACAGGTCCATAGGTATTCCCTTTACATAGTTCCTCTTAGCTGGTGGGTTCTTTATCTGAAATTATTACATAGGCTTTACTGTTCAGTTCAGTATAAGTTCCTACACAAATATTCAGTGTTATATTGTGTCACCAAGAATGATCAAACACTAGTAGAATGACATGAAAAAAACAATATGAAAGATTATAATAGTCTAATAATTATTATTCATATTCAATAAAAATTCTATATATTACAACACACATTAAATTTCTCATTGTCTAACATTACTTTAAAAAAATCTTGTTTATGACATGTCATAAGCAAGCTTATATTATCCTTAGGCCTTCAACATTCTGATGTGAAAGTAACTGGAATTTTTACTCTACTATAATATGGTATGATAGTATATAAATAAATTTGAAAATTAATTTCAAAGTTATTCAACCAGATACAGTTTGCTACATTAACATGGAAATTTGTGACAAAGAAAAGTATTACCAGACAGCATTTAAGAAAACAATTACTTGTTGATCTGTATTGAAGAGTATGAGGACATGGTACAATTATAGACACTGCAACAAGGGAGGAGCGATACCTCAAAATATGTGGATGGAAAAGAAAGATAGAAATAGGTACTACTGGGGAGTTCAGCCTAGCCCCCTCTCATCACCAGAAGAAGAAAAATAGAATAGAATCAGTGACAGGCTGTGGGATAAGAAATAAAAAGGGAGGGCTCAAAAAATATAGCTGAGAGTGGAATATCAACAGCTGCCCACCAATATAAAATACAATGCAGACATGGCAAAATGGACGACTGTGATAATCCCCCCTACAGTAGCTTAAGAAACCCATCACTGATACATATTGTCTATCCCAAAATTCACACCCCCCCCCCCCCCCCCCCGCTCAATACAGATCCAATCTAACTTTAGCATAAAAAAAAACCTACAATTTGACATGTACAAATGAAGAAAAGTGCTCAGGGATACACTGAGTCTTACAAAAACAGAAGAAATATTATCAAAATGACAAAAGTGAAGGTTGGATTTTACAACAAACATCCTCTTAATTTCATCAAAATAATATGCAAAATATCAAAAGGTATCACATTAATCCTAAACATTGTATATATTTATTGATGTGTATGGCAACTGTAAATTTGTATGCTTCTGATTCGAGAATAATAATAATAATCCTAAACATGTTATATAAAAACACAAAATTAAGAAAAATGACAGTTGTTAGTTTCTGTGTGTTGCCTCCATAGGCAGACAGAATGGTTCACCAATAATACACAAAAGAATGATTTAATTCCACGGTGTGGAAAGTCCTCAATTTCATAAATCCCAACAGTCAAGTAGGCAAATAAGCAGGCATAGCCTGTCCATAATATTTCAATTTCAGTCTTTTCCAACATATAGGCTCAGAAAAATATAATAACAGCAATAAAGTATTTTCAGCATAAATGACATCAGCACATGAAGAAAATAGTAGTAAGCTCAAAATATGAATGTCAAAATGTCTAATAACTAACATGAGTAAACTACAACTAAAATAGCACATGTCCTACCACACAAAGAAAAGTAAAATGCAGAAGCAACCATCAAAATATTTTCTTACATCTAGGCATATATTCAATGAATAGTATGTATATTACATGTCATCAAAATAGAAATGACATTAAGAAAGCTTTAGTATCTTATATAGTTTCCATATCACACGAAAGAAAATAACTTCATAAACAATATAAAATGTGAAAAATTTTTCTTGTATTCCAGGTTATTGAGATTTGCAAATTTTATTCTAGATATCGGACTTATAAGGTTTCAATTCTGTTACATTTCTCAAACCAAATAATTTCCTAGACTTTGGATAGATCAATCTGTAAGCATTTGGGTGAGGATTTTCTTTCACCTCAAATGGTCCTATATAAATGTCAAAAAATTTCTTTAATTCTGAAGTCATAAGTTTAGATTTTTCTTTCATTTTAACCAAAACCAAATCACCAATATTAAAGTGTGAAAACCTGCCTTTTGCACTATGTCTTTTCTTTCTGTAATCTGCTTGTTTTTTCATGGTGTCTTTTACAATTTGTTCTCTCTCCCGAGGTGACAAAATTTGACAAACTGGAAAGTCTATGTCTTCAGTAATAAAGCTAGTAGGTCTTTTGTTAAACATAATTTCGAATGGTGAAAAGCCAGTGGATGTGTGTTGCAAACTGTTCATTATGTCTTCGAAATCATTTACATATTCAATCCAATTTACATGGTTCTTACTACAATATGTTCTGCATAACCTCCCTATCTCTCTCATGTGCCTCTCTGCTGGATTACTGGATGGGTGATAAAATGAAATCAAAATATGTTTTATGTTTGCTTTTTCAACAAAATCTTTCCATACTTTTGATGTAAATTGTGAGCCATTGTCTGACAAGATTGCTTGTGGAGTACCTACCTTATTGAAATAATCACTGGTTAATTTAGATGTAATCTGTTTACTTGTGGCTTTCCTTAATGGATACAATTTGATGAATTTTGAGAATATGTCAACAATCACAAAGATAAAACTGTAACCTCCTTTTGACTTGGGGAGGGGTCCATAAATGTCGCAAGCTGTCAGTTCTAAATTTTTGCTGGGCAAAATATTTTGCGTCATCCCTCTGCATATTTGATTACTCACCTTTACTCTTTGGCATCGGTCACAGGCTGCTAATTTTTTCTTCACTCTTCTGGCAATATTATAAAAATAGACGTTTTCCTGACTCTTTGGTATGCATTTGACAGAACCACAATGTCTCATGTATATACTTAACTAATGTGTCTATGTGCTACTCAGGCCAACATAATTTCCAGTCATCCAAATCAGGTCTTAATCTTCTGAACAGAATCCCTTTGTGTACCTTATAATAATCATCTACCTTTTGCTTAGCTTCCAAATAACTTTTTACCAATTTCCAATTTTCATCATGATTTTGGTGTCTCCTAATGTCATTACAAATTTTTAAAATTACTCCTTCCTCTTTTATCCCCTTCAAATATATAATTTTGAAATTTTTGTCATCAATACCTGTTTCATTATCAAAATTTAGCCCAATAGGTGACCTAGAAAGTGCATCAGCAATAACATTTTCCTTCCCCTTAATATATTTAATTTCATAATCAAATTGTAAAAATAATGCCCATCTGGTGATTCTACTATGATAAAGCCTACACTCCTGTAAGTAACTTAGTGCTTTGTGGTCAGAGTAAACAATTACTTTGTGTCCAAGAAGATATTTTTAAATTTGTTGAAAGCCCAATGTATAACCAAAAGTTCTTTCTCAGTCACAGTGTAAGACTTTTCATACTTTTGTAATACTCTACTAGCAAATGCAATGGGATGGTATTCAATATGATCTCTTACTACTTTTTCCTGAAATAAGTGTGCTCCTAATCCTGTATCACTGCTGCCAGTCATCAAACAGAAGGGTAAAGACATGTCAGGCCTATATATAATTCTGCTCTGTGAAAGTTGTTTCTTTATCTCATCAAACGCTTTTTGACAATCAGATGACCAATCCCAGACAGTATTTTTCTTTAATAGATCACATAAACAAGAAGCATTCATAGCTTGAGTACTGACATACTTTTTGTAAAATCTAGCAAGACCAAAAGAAGATTTTAATTGTTTTTTTTTTTATTTTTAGGAACAGGAAAATTCTCTATAGCTTCAATTTTTTCTCTGTCAGGTTCAATCCCCTTTTCTGAAATAATGTGTCCCAAAAATTTCAATTCACTTACTCCAAATTTACATTTTTCTACCTTTAAGGTCATACCCCCTTCCCTTAATTTTGTACGCACCTGTGTTAGCAATACAAAATGTTCTTCCCATGTTTTTCCACCTCCCCCCATGAACCATGGACCTTGCCGCTGGTGGGGAGGCTTGCGTGCCTCAGCGATACAGATGGCCGTACCGTAGGTGCAACCTCAACGGAGGGGTATCTGTTGAGAGGCCAGACAAACATGTGGTTCCTGAAGAGGGGCAGCAGCCTTTTCAGTAGTTGCAGGGGCAACAGTCTGGATGATTGACTGATCTGGCCTTGTAACATTAACCAAAACGGCCTTGCTGTGCTGGTACTGCGAACGGCTGAAAGCAAGGGGAAACTACAGCCGTAATTTTTCCCGAGGAAATGCAGCTCTACTGTATGATTAAATGATGATGGCGTCCTCTTGGGTAAAATATTCCGGAGGTAAAATAGTCCCCCATTCGGATCTCCGGGCGGGGACTACTCAGGAGGACGTCGTTATCAGGAGAAAGAAAACTGGCGTTCTACGGATCGGAGCGTGGAATGTCAGATCCCTTAATCGGGCAGGTAGGTTAGAAAATTTAAAAAGGGAAATGGATAGGTTAAAGTTAGATATAGTGGGAATTAGTGAAGTTCGGTGGCAGGAGGAAAAAGACTTTTGGTCAGGTGATTACAGGGTTATAAATACAAAATCAAATAGGGGTAATGCAGGAGTAGGTTTAATAATGAATAAAAAAATAGGAGTGCGGGTTAGCTACTACAAACAGCATAGTGAACGCATTATTGTGGCCAAGATAGACACAAAGCCCATGCCTACTACAGTAGTACAAGTTTATATGCCAACTACCTCTGCAGATGATGAAGAAATAGATGAAATGTATGCCGAGATAAAAGAAATTATTCAGGTAGTGAAAGGAGACGAAAATTTAATAGTCATGGGTGACTGGAATTCGTCAGTAGGAAAAGGGAGAGAAGGAAACATAGTAGGTGAATATGGATTGGGGGGAAGGAATGAAAGAGGAAGCCGCCTTGTAGAATTTTGCACAGAGCATAACTTAATCATAGTCAACACTTGGTTCAAGAATCATAAAAGAAGGTTGTATACCTGGAAGAATCCTGGAGATACTAGTAGGTATCAGATAGATTATATAATGGTAAGACAGAGATTTAGGAACCAGGTTTTAAATTGTAAGACATTTCCTGGGGCAGATGTGGATTCTGACCACAATCTATTGGTTATGAACTGCAGATTGAAACTGAAGAAACTGCAAAAAGGTGGGAATTTAAGGAGATGGGACCTGGATAAACTGAAAGAACCAGAGGTTGTAGAGAGTTTCAGGAAGAGCATAAGGGAACAATTGACAGGAATGGGGGAAAGAAATACAGTAGAAGAAGAATGGGTAGCTCTGAGGGATGAAGTAGTGAAGGCAGCAGAGGATCAAGTAGGTAAAAAGACGAGGGCTAATAGAAATCCTTGGGTAACAGAAGAAATATTGAATTTAATTGATGAAAGGAGAAAATATAAAAATGCAGTAAATGAAGCAGGCAAAAAGGAATACAAACGTCTCAAAAATGAGATCGACAGGAAGTGCAAAATGGCTAAGCAGGGATGGCTAGAGGATAAATGTAAGGATGTAGAGGCTTGCTTCACTAGGGGTAAGATAGATACCGCCTACAGGAAAATTAAAGAGACCTTTGGAGAGAAGAGAACCACTTGTATGAATATCAAGAGCTCAGATGGCAACCCAGTTCTAAGCAAAGAAGGGAAGGCAGAAAGGTGGAAGGAGTATATAGAGGGTTTATACAAGGACGATGTACTTGAGGACAATATTATGGAAATGGAAGAGGATGTAGATGAAGACGAAATGGGAGATAAGATACTGCGTGAAGAGTTTGACAGAGCACTGAAAGACCTGAGTCAAAACAAGGCCCCGGGAGTAGACAACATTCCATTTGAACTACTGATGGCCTCGGGAGAGCCAGTCATGACAAAACTCTACCATCTGGTGAGCACGATGTATGAGACAGGCGAAATACCCTCAGACTTCAAGAAGAATATAATAATTCCAATCCCAAAGAAAGCAGGTGTTGACAGATGTGAAAATTACCGAACTATCAGTTTAATAAGTCACAGCTGCAAAATACTAACGCGAATTCTTTACAGACGAATGGAAAAACTGGTAGAAGCCGACCTTGGGGAAGATCAGTTTGGATTCCGTAGAAATGTTGGAACACGTGAGGCAATACTGACCTTACGACTTACCTTAGAGGAAAGATTAAGAAAAGGCAAACATACGTTTCTAGCATTTGTAGACTTAGAGAAAGCTTTTGACAATGTTAACTGGAATACTCTCTTTCAAATTCTAAAGGTGGCAGGGGTAAAATACAGGGAGCGAAAGGCTATTTACAGTTTGTACAGAAACCAGATGGCAGTTATAAGAGTCGAGGGGCATGAAAGGGAAGCAGTGGTTGGGAAAGGAGTAAGACAGGGTTGTAGCCTCTCCCCAATGTTATTCAATCTGTATATTGAGCAAGCAGTAAAGGAAACAAAAGAAAAATTCGGAGTAGGTATTAAAATTCATGGAGAAGAAGTAAAAACTTTGAGGTTCGCCGATGACATTGTAATTCTGTCAGAGACAGCAAAGGACTTGGAAGAGCAGTTGAACGGAATGGACAGTGTCTTGAAAGGAGGATATAAGATGAACATCAACAAAAGCAAAACGAGGATAATGGAATGTAGTCAAATTAAGTCGGGTGATGCTGAGGGAATTAGATTAGGAAATGAGACACTTAAAGTAGTAAAGGAGTTTTGCTATTTAGGGAGTAAAATAACCGATGATGGTCGAAGTAGAGAGGATATAAAATGTAGACTGGCAATGGCAAGGAAAGCGTTTCTCAAGAAGAGGAATTTGTTAACATCGAGTATAGATTTAAGTGTCAGGAAGTCGTTTCTGAAAGTATTTGTATGGAGTGTAGCCCTGTATGGAAGTGAAACATGGACGATAACTAGTTTGGACAAGAAGAGAATAGAAGCTTTCGAAATGTGGTGCTACAGAAGAATGCTGAAGATTAGATGGGTAGATCATATAACTAATGAGGAGGTATTGAATAGGATTGGGGAGAAGAGAAGTTTGTGGCACAACTTGACTAGAAGAAGGGATCGGTTGGTAGGACATGTTTTGAGGCATCAAGGGATCACAAATTTAGCATTGGAGGGCAGTGTGGAGGGTAAAAATCGTAGAGGGAGACCAAGAGATGAATACACTAAGCAGATTCAGAAGGATGTAGGTTGCAGTAGATACTGGGAGATGAAGAAGCTTGCACAGGATAGAGTAGCATGGAGAGCTGCATCAAACCAGTCTCAGGACTGAAGACCACAACAACAACAACAATGTTTTTCCAGAAATCAAAATATCATCTACATATACAGAAAGTTTAGACAGTAGTTCATCCCCCAAAGCAAGATCTAATGCTCTAATAAACTCAGCAACAGAAACAGTTAGTCCATATGGTACAACACAGTAATGATAACTTTTCCCCCATACAAAAATGCATTGTATTTTCTAGAATTTATATGTAAAGAAATTTAGTGAAAGCCTGAAGTTTAGTCTAAGTTGCTCATGAATTTCACATATTCAAATTTATGTAACAGTTCATCTATGTTTTCTGGATGATCATTTTCTCTTTTCAAAAATTTGTTAAGGTGCCTAGAATCAAGTACAAGTCTAACACCACCTCCACGTTTGGAAACCACCACCAAAGGATTATTATAATCACTGTTACTTCTTTCGATTATACTTCATGTTTCCATTTTTTGTATCTCACACTCTACTTCTTTTCTTTTTGCAAAAGGAATACTATAAGGCTTGAGGAAACAAGGTTCATGATTTTTAAGGTGTAAAGTGCATTGATAATTCCTGACTCTTCCAGGTTTTTCATTGAAAACATCTTGAAATTGTTGTGACAGTGCCACGACATTTAACAGTGCCGCCACGACAGTACACGCAAATGGCGATAGAGGTGCTCCACAACTCGGCTGAGCACGGGAGCGCCACCTAGCTACGAACAGTGCCGGCCGCATGTCACGGCACGGCAGTCGAATGAGAGATACTGAGTTGTTATCATGCAACCAGCTATTGTTCATAAGTGAGTGTGTTTGAATATCCACGCAATTATTGGTGATTAAAGGTTATAACACTTTTTGGCGACGAGGGTGGGATCTTTTCACTGCGTTGTAGATTTGTGTGTTCGTGATGAGGCAGACATGGAACAGCTTATGCAAGCGCTCATTGAACAACAAACACAGCTGACGGCTGCTATTCAGGCATAACAAACACAGCTGATGGCTGCTATTCAGGCGTTGTCGACGTCGCTTACTCATCGTCTGTCTTCCTCTTCTCCGCCTCCATTCCCTCCTTATGATGAGGCCGCTGAAGACTGGGAGGATTATGAGAAGCGTTTGTGGCAACACTTTTTGGCTTTCGGCGTTGACGACACTCCTATGTGTAAGTCGTTATTTCTATCTTGGACTTCCCCCGGATCTATCAGCTGCTATCTCAGTTAGCCCCTCTGCAGCAACCTGCCTCCCTGTCCTTCCAAGAAATGTGTGACTTATTGTCTAACTATTACTGCAAAAACACCCACGTTGTTGCCACCCGCGTGGCATTCTACCGGTGTCGTAAACAGCCCCATCAATCTTACCGGGCTTGGGTGGCGGAACTACATGGTCTGACTAAGAAATGTCAGTTTGTCACGGACACTCATCATGAGTCTTATGCTGATTCAATGGTTAGGGATGCTATTCTATGGCTTGCTCCTGATAAAGAAGTTCGGCAACGTGCCCTACAACTGCCAAACCCGTCATTGTCGGAAGTTCTAAGCGTCGCTCAATCCTTTGAAGTGTCTCACGCTGCTGGCACGCAAATAGATGCGTGGTGTGATGTAGGCGCTGTACAGTCAACTTTCGACATGGACAATTTGCCTGTTTCACAGGAGAACAAAGATGTGGTGGCGGTTCACTCACGTAAACAACGTCACGTTGGGCCGCAACGCTCGCAGTGAAAACAGCAACCACAGAAGCAGGTTCGTTCCGCACTTCCTTCTTGTCCATGTTGTTTCGTACAGCATGACAGGGCTGTGTGTCCAAAACGTTGGGCCACGTGTAATTCATGTAGGAAAAAAGGCCACATTGCTTCTGTGTGTCAGTCCCCTAAAGTTCCTGTCGATGAGGACGAGGCATCGGACATGGATGTTAACTGTGTGCTTTCTCAAACAAATAAGTTGTTTGTTACTGTTCGTGTTCTGGATAAAGACATTCGCATGCAAGTGGACACTGGCTCTGCAGTAACTCTCATTAATTCTCGCACATATTTGGAGTTGGGCTCCCCTCCCTTGACTCCAGTTACACGAAATCTGAGAACTTATAATAAACAGAAAATTCCTATCATTGGCCAGTTTGATGCTTCCGCTGCCTACAAGTCTGTTGTTAGGCCCCTCACGTTTTATGTGGTGGATCATGCGGGCACTGAAAACCTGTTCGGTTATGATGCTTTCCAGTTGTTCGGGTTCTCCATTGATGATGATGTGCATCTCATATCTGAGGATATTCCATATCAACAGATTGATGGATTGTGTTCTGAATTTTCGTCCATGTTCTCTGCTGGTCTGGGTCATGCCAAAGATTTTGAAGCCCACATTACTCTTAAACCTACAGCTCACCCTAAGTTTTTCCGGGTACGCCCTATTCCGGTGGCATTGCGTGCACCTGTCAAGCTGTCAAGGCTGAGATAGACAGGTTAACAGCTTCAGGGATTCTCCTTCCTGTTACCTCCAGCGAATGGGCATCGCCAATTGTGGTGGTTTCTAAACCAAATGGGAGTCTGCGATTGTGTGGTGATTTTAAAGCCACCGTCAATGCTCAGAACCTCATTGACACTTATCCTCTTCCCTGTCCTGAGGAGTTATTTACCAAGCTCGCTGGGGGCCAGTTCTTTTCCAAACATGACTTATCAGAGGCGTACCATCAGTTGCCATTGGATGCTTCTTCCAAGGAATTTCTCGTCATCAACACTCGTTGTGGGTTGTATCAGTACCAGCGGTTACCATTTGGCGTCGCTAGCATGCCGGCCATTTTTCAGCAGTTTTTGGAACAGCTCACGGCTTCCGTTCCTGGGTGCATAAACTATCTGGATGACATTGTTGTCAGGGGGGCCTCCACTGAGGAGCACCTTCGCAATTTGCGTTCACTGTTTTGGGTTTTGCATTCGGCTGGGTTGAAGTGCAATCTGGACAAGTCACAGTTCTTCCAACCCTCCATTGTGTATCTTGGTTTCCACTTGTCCCGTGAGGGTATACATCCTCTATGTCAGCATGTTGCAGCCATTAACGCTCTACCCCGGCCGTCTACGGTCAAAGAACTTCAGGTGTTTCTAGGCAAGATTGCTTATTATCACAAATTCATTCCATCCGCGGCAGCGGTAGCTCATCCTCTGCATCAGCTGTTACGCAAAAACGTCCCTTTCTGTTGGTCTGACGAGTGTGAGCAGGCTTTTGTCCACCTGAAGGCTCATTTGCAGTCAGCGCCTTGTCTTGCCACATTCTGTCTGGGTCAGCACTTGGTTCTGGTGACTGACACGTCACAGTTTGGCCTAGGGACTGTACTAGCCCATCAGTATGAGGATGGGTCGGAACGACCCATCGCCTATGCTTCCAACACCCTCAACGATGCACAACGGCGTTACTCTCAAATCGAAAAGGAGGTGCTCGCTATCATTTATGCTCTAAAAAAGTTCAGCGTTTTTTGTATGGTTCTAAGTTTCACCTCATCACCGACCACAAGCCACTGGTCTCTCTGTTCAGCCCATCGGCGTCGCTTCCGGATAAGGCAGCTCACCACCTGCAATGCTCGGCCTTATACTTGTCTCGTTTTCACTATGAGATTCACTATCGCCCCACGGCCCAGCACGCCAATGCTGACGCATTGTCGCGATTGCCGATGGGCCCCAACCCGGTTTTCGATCGTGATGAACTACTCGGTTTCCACATTGATGAGGAAGAACGTTGTGCGGTTGAGGGTTTTCCACTTACAGGTTTGCAGGTCAGTCAGCTACTGCGTGGGACCCGGTCCTGCGCCAGGTGATCGGTTTTGTTCAACGAGGTTGGCTGGACAGGACCAAGGGCCGGGCATCGGATCCCCTTCGCAACTACCATCCCTTGTGCCTTCGACTGTCTGTTCATGATGGTGTTGTTCTTCTGGCCACGGATGGCGCATCTCCACGGGTCATGGTGCCAGCCTCTCTTCACAAAGATGTTCTCAAACTGTTGCATGAAGGCCATTGGGGGATTTCTCGGACTAAGTCCCTGGCCCGCAGGCACGTTTATTGGCCCGGTATTGATTCAGAACTCGCTCACATGGTTGCTGCGTGTGGTCAGTGTGCTCAACAACTGGCTGCACCTCGTACAATGCCATCTCCGTGGCCTGATCCGGCACAGCCATGGGAACGGGTACACGCTGACTTTGCCGGCCCCTTCCTCGGTACTTATTGGCTACTGTTGATTGACGCCTTCTCGAAGTTTCCATTTGTTGTTCGATGTCCGTCGCCCACCACTGCGGCGATGACACTGGCTTTGTCCAAAATCTTTGCGCTAGAAGGTCTTCCACCCACCATCGTCACGGACAATGGCCCTCAGTTCTCTTCACAGGCCTTACGTGATTTTTGTACTGGGCAAGGGATTCATCATGTTACAGCACCGCCCTTCCATCCACAATCGAATGGGGAGGTCGAGTGCCTTGTCCGCACTTTCAAAAGCCAGATGAAAAAATTCCTTAGTGATTTTTCCACAGATGATGCTCTGCTGCACTTTCTGAGTTCTTATCGCTTCACGCCTCTGGGTGATCGCAGCCCTGCTGAACTCTTGCATGGCTGCCAACCGCGCACTCTACTGCACCTGCTTCACCCTATCAGGCCTTATGCTGTGTCCCCTCGTGCGGGAAAATACTCAGTGGGTGCTGACGTGTGGGCACGAGGGTATGGATCTCGCCCTAAATGGATTCCAGGGGTGGTCAAGGCTCTTCGTGGCCACCGGCTTTGTGAAATACGTACGGACAACGGCAGGGTTGTTTGCCCAGGAGTGGTGGCCACACTGGTGCCACCGCCCCTTCCTTTGCCTCCACCAGCCTGAGAAGCCAGTCCTGTCCCTGCTGCCGATCTACCACACGTGTTGATGCAGCTGACGTTGCTACCACTTCCGAGTACGCTGGAACCAGCCCCAGTCGTGATGCTGCCTTCTCCGGGACCCATCTCGCTGGAGCACACCCCCAGGTCCACGACACCTATGGATGCTGCGCCAGAGTTTTCACCCATCATCTCGTCCAGGAGGCACGTTCCACGCACGAGCTTCCGTCCTGGACATTTTCGACCATACTCTCGTGTCTCTCCATGGGATCTTCTCAGGGACTCACAAGAGGCCATGGATGTCTCCGCACTGTGCATGTTTAACAGTGCAGTGCCGCCACGACAGTATGCGTAAACGGTGATAGAGGTGCTCCACAACTCGGCTGAATGCGGGAGCGCCACCTAGCTACGAACGGCACCGGCCGCATGTCACAGCACGGCAGTCGAATGAGAGATACTGAGTTGTTATCATGTAACCAGTTATTGTTCATAAGTGAGTGTGTTTGAATATCCACACAATTATTGGTGATTAAAGGTTACAACAGAAATTCCCACGATAAATTTTCCAACTGTCTCTTCTGATCACTGTCCAAATTAATTGCTTCCTCTACTTTGCTTTTAACTAGGTTTTCATAATTTTGACCAGAAAAATTTAGCTCAGGCTTGTTATCAAAACAGTACATATTCTCTTCATAGTCTATGATTTTCCTGACATGATTGCAACCTTCTCCACAGTGTATAATAAACAGTTGTGTACACACAATAATATTGTTTTTGGGTTCACACACAATTAACTTCATCTCACTCCAGCTAAATTCAGCACTTACCTTTAACACCTAGTCCATGCCAAACAATATGTTCTCTTCTAAACTTGGAATAACAAGACATCCCTGCTCAAATTTTACATCTTCTATTTCAAATGATAAAAGTACCTGACTTTTGATGACTTTACTGTGTTTGCCTGTAGCTCCTCTTATCTTTACTCCCATCACAGGGGCCTCAACAAAATCAAAACTGTCTTTTATTTCTAAATTTTTCTGAAATAGCTGAAATAGGACTGCCTGTATCAATGAGACATTTACCCTCCCAATTGTTTACTTTAGCTTTAATGTATGGACACCCTAATTCACATTCTTCTAGTTTTTCTTTTAATGGTTCATGTGAAAGGTCATTTTCAATTTCTCTAAAATTACCCTCATTTTCCTGATCAGTTTTTAACCTTTTTTTTTTTTTAATAGAGGTGGAGCCCCTCCTTGCCCACACCGGCATGATGGCCAACACAAAAGGTCTACTGCCATCTCTGCATAAGGGTTAGTATTCACTAAAGTGAGGTGTCGCAGGATGTGGGTACTGCGATGTTTGCGTACGTCTGGTTAGGATTAACCATTAATACGCGCTCATCTTGAGATAGATTGGTCAAAATCTGATGAAGGGTAGCGCTTTGAAGGGCAGAGGAAAAAAAGTGCCAAGACAAGAGCCAAGGGAAAAAAAACCTCTGCGAAAGTTAGGTCGGGTAGTAAGAGCAGTAGCGGTTGTCTTGCTGCCTGCGATAGGTTGTGCAAGGATAGGCTTTGTTAGTAGTGGGTATCATGCATGCCGATACCTTGATGTTGTGCATTTGAGCTGCTCGGCAGCTGGTGCTGGGTGCTGGTACAGAGTCCTCATTCAGCGTCAGCAACCTGCAACAGTAAGGTTTGTTATCGATCTTGTGTCCGATAGGTCGTATGCCGGAGGCACAGTGTGAGGGAATGTTGGCAGATTGTTTGTGCGTCTGTGGGCGAGCTCGTCAGTGTCCCTGCTGTGGCCTGTTGGTCAGCTCTAATAGCAGCTGGTAGTTGCCAGTCAGTGTTGCTGATATGCAGGGGCTTACCGACGTTTGTCGCTGTTTGCGTATGTTAGTTTACCATAGGTGGCTATGCCCTAGCTAGCAGTGTCTTGTGCTTCCACCTGTGGTTCTGATTGTAGTTTCCCAGAGTGAGGATGAAAGGATTGTTCGAGTGTCTCGAGTTCCTGTATAGTCGTGTGGCGTGTTTTTTGAATACTTCCTTGAGGGTATCAAGGCGGTATTCATGGTGAAGATCCACAGTGCATGTGTAGCATGTAGCATTGCTAATGATTCGTAGCACCTTGTTCTGTATGATCTGCAGGCGGCACAGTCGTGTAGGAGCTGCATATCCCCAGACGGGAGCTGCGTACATCATCAGAGGTCTAATCAGTGTCATGTATATGGACCTCGACACCCTCCTATTCAGTGTGCTTTCCCTGTTGAGCATTGGGTAGAGCTGTTTGAGCCTCGCATGCGCTCGGTTGGCAACATATTTGATGTGGTCCCCCCATGTAAGTTTCCAGTCCAGCCAGACACCAAGGTACCTGACTTTCTCTCGGAAACGTATTGGGCGTGTATTTAGTGTTATTGGTCTACAGTGTTGGTGTTTGTGCAGTAGTTTCGGTCTGCATGTGAACAGAACTGCTTCGCACTTGTCGACGTTTACTTTAATATGCCATCGCTCCAATCGAGGCTCAGCTGTTCTGAGTGCTGTCTGTATTCATGAACTGATGTTCGACAGTTTCCAGTCTTGCGCGAGGATGTCTGTGTCACCCACGTAGACGGCTAACATCGTGTTTTGTGTCACTGTGAAGTCATTAATGCACAGGTTAAACAAGATGGGCCCTAGGATGCTCCCTTGGGGTACTCCAGCTTGGATACCGTGTTGTGTTGATTGTTTATCCTGCACGTTAGTGTTGAAACACCTGTTTGTGAGATATGAGTGTATGAGACTTACGAGTCCATCTGGGAAACCAGCTTCGCTAAGTTTGCGTATGAGTCCATTGTGCCACAGATGATCAAAAGCCTTTTTGATGTCTAGGAACATGGCCCCTGTGGCTTTGTTCATGTTGTAGTCGTGTGTTATATGTTCGACTACGTGGAGGAGTTGTTGTGTTGTCGAGTGGTGATTCCTAAAGCCGAATTGCTCCGGTCTTAGGGTGTCGTTGGCGATGCAATGCCTAGTGATACGTTTTAATATTACCTTCCCAATAATCTTGCTGAGCGAACACAGCAGACTGATGGGTCGGTAATTTTGTGGGAGGGAGTGGTCTTTCCCTGGCTTCCTTAACATCAGGACCTTGGCTGCCTTCCAAAAGTCAGGGAAGTGTTGGTGTGTCAGGATGGCATTCGTTAAGTGTGTGAGGTATTCTACGGCTTTATCCGTGAACTCCTGGACGACATGGTTTTGAATGCCATCCACTCGGTTGGTACGATAGACACAATACCCTGGGATGTCTAGTTGTTTGCGAGGCATAAGCAGTGTTTCGTTCACAAGAGTGATTCGGATACCCTTTCGCTCCATGAACACGGCCATTTTGGCTTTTTTGCTTGTGATCCCGTTGGCAAAACAGGATCTGTGAGATTGTGTTTAAGTCTGCGTTTCGGGGCTTGTGTGGTGTATTATCCATGTAGTAGTGTAAAAAGCGGTGTGATAGTGGCTTGGAAGCTAGTCCAGTTGAGCGTGCTCGACATGAACTGCATGAAGAGTTATGAGACACACCCCATAATCTTCATGACTATTTCGGTGGTCGTGCGTCCGGGGAATAATGTTTCCATTATTCTCTGGAATGTTGTCGTAATGTTGGTCATGTCGGCCTGCGAGTTTTTGGTTGTGTTAGCGGCCGCTTGTTCCTGTGTTGGCTGGCCTGAGTGTCGGCTGTTTGTGTGGCAGTTGTGGGCGCCTGTGTATTCTCTGTGGTGAGTGGGTGTGTTATGTGGGTTGTTGAGTTGGTGTCCGGGTTGTGTTCGTGAGTGTTGGTGTCCTGTTGTCTGTGTACTTGTTGTGGTGTGGTCGTGTTCCTCATGCTGTGGCTGTTTCTCCTTCTCCTCCTCTGGCGCTGTGGTTGTCCCTGTGTAGGTGCATTTTCTGTAGCCTGTGGTGGGCTGCAGTCCGCAATCTCAGGGGGTAGGGTGGTGTTGTTGCTGGTTTTGTGTGGTGTGCCCGGTGCGGGTGTGGTGTCAGGTGTTGTGTTTGTCTGTTGTGTGTCTGTTGCTGGGGGTGTTTGCTGAGCGTGTCCTGAGCTCTGGGGCTTCTCTGACCATCGTGCGCTGCTGGGGCTACCAGCGACCACTCCAGCGAAGGATATTCCACTTCTTACTGGGCGCGGGGGTGGTTTTGGAACTGTGATGGCGGTAGGTTTCGCCTGTTTCGCTATTTTGCGCCTCAGAGCTGCTTTGTAAGCAATGCACCCTCTGTAGTTTGCCGGATGGGCAGCACCACAGTTGGCGCACTTGTGAGGTGCTGTATGGGGCAGTTTGCAGCATTGGGTTGTGTGACCGCCAGTGCAAATGCAGCAGCGGGGTGCGAGACCGCATTTGATACCCGCGTGCGCAAAGCGCTGGCAGTTGTGGCATTGTTGGGGGGTGCGCGGCATGTTGTAGATCTCTACATTGACGACCATGTGAAGAAATAGCTTTAACTTCAGCAGGTCGTGGGACTTGGCCGTGTCAGCCATTTCCGCCATGTAGTTATGAGACGGTCTTGCTGTGCCGAACTCTGACATTCGGTTTACCCGAATGCACTCCCACCCGAGAGCAGAGAGTTCTTTGTGTACTGTGTCGGTCAGGGTTCGTGAGTCTATCCCCTTTATCACGTACTGCTGTGTTTTTTCCAGGACAGTCCTGTACGTGAAGTGCTCTTCCTTCCTTTCTTTAAGAAAGTCCAGTAGATTTGAGTAATCTGACTTGTTCGCCATGTACAGTGCGGCATGTTCTCCAGTGAGCTTAGAGTAGTATGTTGTGGGGTTGTGTTTATTGTTAAATTCCTTGTTTAGGAGACTTAGGCCTCCGTAGTTGTGTATGATGACTGGTGGGAAGCCAGTCGCGGTATTGTTTGTGTTCTGCGTAGCTGCTTGTATATTTGTGGTTGCTGCAGTCGCAGGGTTGTTTGTGTTGGTCCCTGTGTTGCCTTTGTTGTTGGTTCGCGATGTAGATGGTGTTGGCAACAGCACTCGGCCATTGCCTTGTCAGTTTGTGGGCTCACTTGTTTGTGTATTTGGCGGCTGTTTGCATCTTGGGCCAACCTGCTGCCACGGCCCGTCTTCGTCTGTGTTGGTTGTGTCCTCCGTCGGCTCTGGCTCCAGTTCCATCGGTGCCTGGGCCGCCAGAGGTGAAATAGGGGGCATGTCTTAAGATTTATCAGCAGGTGCCTGTGTGTGTGGTGTGGGTGTGGGTGTGTTCACTGCCCATCAGCTCTGTGATCAGCTCCTGCTGTTCCGCGATCTGTTTGTCCTTCAAGGCAACTTGCTCTTGGAAGGTGGACAGTGGGACGGAAATGATGGCGGGAGTCGCCGGCATTTCCGCCTCTTGTGAGCATTATGATGAGGTAAGTGTGGTTAGTAATGAGCTGCAGCGTTGCTGCGGGTAAGTGGTGGGGAAGCACAGGAAAGATTGGACATCTTTGCTGTTTCAGGAGTTTTTATTTGGATAGGGAAGGATGCACATCAATTTTGCTCTTTTCACAAAATGACAATATTTGCTTTTTCGGCGAAAGTGCTGTGTATCATGTCCCTACAGAAGAGGGGTGTCCCTACAACCTATCTGCGTGAAGTGCAATGCGTGGCGCAAGAGAGCACGGCTTGAAGAGAGCGGCCTACAGTGCGCGGGGTTATCCGACATGAACGGGCCCCTGACACTGAGATTACCCTACCAAAGAACAGGAGAGTCCCGCTGGGGAGGTTTGCAACCGAAGTTGCAGGAAGTTGAGCCAAAACTCTTGCCACTTAGCGTCCAGAAGCATTAAGCGGCTTGCGCTAGTTCGTGCCGCTCAGTAGAGAGTCACCGGCAGCTACGCCAGTTGCAGCTTATTTGAGACCACTCTGAAGAGCTATCAACGGGCAGCTACGCCAGGTGCAGAGAGCAGCATTCCGCTCGGGTCGGCTGCTCAACAACTTCACACACACATTGACACTTTCATTATCATCATCTATGGATACAACAGGTTGAGCATACAACAGATATTCATTACATTTTACACTTCAACACCAATGAGGATACAACCTTCTACAAATTTTAGCTAAATAGTTCCACAACTCTTCCCTATCAGTTTTGTAATTGCAACTGTTCCATAATATTTTTAAAAATTTTTCACCTTTTCCTTCAGAACTTGTATGTGGGTTTAAATACTTCATACTATTAGCTGGCACAACATTACAGTCATCTGCTACATTAGATTGGTTACACTGACTTAACTTTACCTGTTCTTCAGATGCATGAGTGTCCTCTTCCTCATTACTAACCACACTTACCTCATCATAATGCTCACAATTATCATCTTCATTATCACATAGCTTCACTACTTCACTTGAAATAATCTCGACAAATACCTGATACTCACCCACAGCATTAATCTCACAATTACTTACCTCCGTACAACTCTCAACATCATTAGCTTCCATATTTTCATCAAAATCAAATATTTCCTCATCATGCATCCTATCCACAGTCACATTAAGTTCCATCTCTCTCTCTTCACATAACTTTTCATTTTCATTAAATAACTTATTCAAATCAGAGCTGTAATGTTTGTCAGATACTTCAGAATTACATAGATTATCATTCTCTACCCAATTATAAAATTCTGGCACAATTGCAATATCCTCATCTAGCTTGTTCTCAGAAGTAGTTACCTTACTGCTTTCAACATGATTGTATCCCAAAATTTCTGATCAAAATTTAAAGTATTAATTTGGTGTTGAACATAAGTGTCTGTTATTTGTGGTATGTATTTGTTTTGTCTTTCACTGGTTTTATTATAATGATAAGTTACATTTCTCCTTTTTCCTCTGTCTGTAAATTCCCAGTTGTTATTGTAGGTCCTATTGTGATTAAATTTTCTCGCCCCAAAACTGCGGACCCTCATTGAGGCGGTCCGGAGTTTTCCTGCCTGTTTTCTCTGTTTGATCTCCAATTTTGTTCTCCCCTGTTTCTGTCATCCCACCTGTTTCTATTTCCAAAATTTCTATCCCTGTCTCTGTCATTACCATTATGATCCCTATTGTTTCCCCTGTGTTGTTCATGTCTATTGTCTCTGTAGTCTCTCCTCTCTCCATACCTGTTTGAATACCACCCCGCCTGTTGATGTTCACCATTGTCAAAACTTTGCATATTCCCTCTTTTTAATGCCCTATCCAATTTATCCACATATTTTAAAAAATTTTCCACAGAATCATCAGGCCAATGAACTAAATCCCATTGCAATTTTTCAGGTAGCCTTCTTCTCAACGCATCTATTTGTGTCATTTAATCAGAAGGTTTATCTAAATGTATTAATTTTCTCAGTTGATCTTTACAAAATACTTTCATGGTGCCCACTCTCCCTCTGAAAATAGGTCCATTTAAAAATTCAGATTTAATTCTCCCCTGTTCAGATTCTGACCAAAATTTGTTTAAGAAGCTTTTCTCAAAATTTGCAAAGGTTTCCCACTGATCGAAATGTTGGTTAGTCCAGGATAGGGCCTCCCCTTCAAGAAATTTTTTGACAAATTTAATTTTTGAACTATCAGACATTCCTGGCACAAAATTGTCCTTGCAATGATGCAAAAAATCAACTGGGTGCAAATTATCACAAGGAAAACTTTTCACTAACAGGTTCGACCATGCTGGTCCATGACTGTACAAATTCTTGTTAACAACATATTCTTCAACTTGATTTATTTTAGTTTTTAATGTGTCTAAGTTATTGGTAAGATTTGATTCTAAACTGTCAACCTTTTTCTCAACACTACTGACTGCATTAACACTGTTTACTTTCAAGTCATTCAATTTTTCATCTAATGATTCATTTTCATTTTGAAGTTCCTGAATATCCCTGGCACTGTTACTATTTTCAGCAATGAATTCATTTTCAAAAACAATTACTTTTTCCTCCACATTGTCTACCCTTGATTCTATTACCTTTAAGTTACCTTCCAGTGTATTTTTGACCTCAGTTAACTCAGTTTTTATTGCATTTAATTACTTATTCAAATTCTTCCCTACCTTTCGTCAATTTCAGCCCTCATTTCAGAATTTAAATGACTTATGTTTTCATTATGCTTACTCAGAAGCTGCATAATTAATTCTAATCTATCAATTGTTGGATCCCCCCCTACTATTTCTTCCCCTTCATTAATTTTATCCATTATTAACTGTTAACAGAAAAAGAACCACTAAAAATGACAATACCAAATTGCAAAATTCGTTAGAATTTTTTACTTAACTTATAGCTGAAGTCTTCTCCATCGGAATCCAGTCGTAGTATTTATTTTTAAATCCTTTGTCATCCCATTGTTTTTAGCGTCCATTTTTCGTCCTGTTGTTGTCAGGTTTTTGTCGATATTTTTCATAACAGATTCACTGTGTACTTTTCCTGAAACACATCTACAGTTAATTTTTAAATATTTGGTGTTGCCTATCCTGGCTGAGCCCCCACGTTCTAACAACCCCACCACAACAAAGGTCAGCATTTAATAACGATTGTGGTGCTGCTCACGCTGCTAAATACTGCATTTTCGGGCAACAACAGTCATATTATGGGACAGGTGAAATTAGAGCACAGTTAATAGTCATTTCATATAATAATGATAAAACTAGGCACTCATCTTTTTGTGTTTCCCACGCTGGTCTTGTCATAAAATCATGGCCCAATCATTGAAAATCTAGGTGGTTATGATTCCAAGCTTGGATGCAAAGAGGCCTAGGTTTTATTCTGCTATATTCAAAAGTTTTGTAGATGCTCTTCACAAACCATTCTTGAAGATTACACTTTTGTTGGACAATGGTGACGTAAAAAAGCAATCAGCACTCTGAATTTAAGTTACACTTCCTTTTAATTGCAATATCACATAAACACAAAACATCACTTCACAATACAAAACAAACACATGTGGTCCACCAGGCTGAAATCACTGGTAGCTAGGCCACAGGTAACTTGTAGACATCCTCCCTGTTCACATTGTTAAGGTGTTTAATTATTTCAATAGACGCTCTTATTTGCTGTTGCTCCACCCATGGCTGCTGAGCAAAGACATGAGGTTCTTGAAAATTGATAGGACAATCACATTCCTGGTGGTATTCTGTGACAGCTGACCTGTTGTTCTGTCCCAGTCATTCGTAACATTCATGCTCCAAAATGCAAGTGCCAATGGATTTCCTGGTTTTACCAACATAGACTTCACTGCATTCACACCAAAGTTTGTAGACACTAGTAATGTGAGGAGCATTCACATCATCCTTAGTGAGCCTCAAAAAATCCTGGATCTTGTGGCCACTCTAAAATACAGATGTAGTTCCTGTGGGATGCAGAATCTTGCCTACATGGTCAGTGACTCCTCTCATGTAAGGTATGCAAGCAACAGAAAGAATATCTTCAGTACTTGTACCTCATAACTCACTGTATGTCTCTGTCATTGTATCCATTCACATGTAATGTTATCTTGAGCTCATTTGGTTCCTGCTGTATGTGGTTGGCATCACTAATCCGGTGAGCTTGGGCTGTCAGCTGTAGGTATTTGTTGATGTGCATCAGTTTCCTGTAGACTTTATGACCTAGTTTGCTGTTAGATGTTCTGTATACCTCCATGTCTAGAAAAGGAATTGCTCGATGTTTTCCATTTCTAGTGTTCACTTTATGTTCTCGTGTAAGCTGTTGAGGTGTTCATGAAATCTTCATAGTTCTACTTCCCCACGTATCCATACAATGAACATGTCTTTCATGTACGTCAGTTATCAGCATGGGAATAATGGCATGGAATTTAGTGTGGTTTGTTCAAAGGCTTCCTTGAATATGTCAACTGCTACAAGTGAGAGGGGGCAGCCCATAGCCTTTCCGTATGTTTCCTCATAAAATTTGCCAGCTAAAATATGTCAATGATAAGCACAGTTGCACTAGGTTGCAGATGTCTGGTAGTCTTTGGTCCTGTAGGATGTGGATGGTTTTGATTATAGGTACACCTATAAACAAAGATTTTATGTCAAAGTTGACCATATGATCCATAGCTACTACTCGTTGTTCCCATATAATCAGGATGAAATGCACAAAATCCTTAACACAAGACTTCTTATGGCCAACCAGGCTGCCTAATTTGTGAGACAGATATTTTGCCAGATAATATGTGGGTGAGATGATCCCATTGACTATCGGTTTCAAAGGACAGCATTCCTTTTGTACCTTATATAATGGACTCAGGTTTGGCAGTGTAGATGACAGCCATGAGAGAACTGTTGTGTGGCCTTAATGCCTATCTACAGGGAAACACTATCCCCTGTATAAAGGTTGCTGATTTTCTATTGCCTTCCAGTCACCAATGAGAGTTTGCCCACCAATCACTCACCACAGTGGCACAGACAACAGACAGCTGACATGTCAGCTTCTAACAATTCCCTACTAGAGTTGTCTTGCTATCAGCCACTAAGATAACACAGGCAGCAGCATGATGTACAGCCACTTTGAGTAAGAGCCTCTTCAAATTTTTCAATGACATCTCAGATATGTGAAGTCAGTTGCCACCAGATAACTGAAAATGACAGTATACAAAGGAAGACATTCACCAGTATTCTGCAATGAACTGCCCTGAAGAAGAGTGCAGCAAGTTGGTCAAATCATCAACAATTTAGTTGGTTTAGTAGCTGCAATGACACAACCCAGTAACCAAAATTATTTTATCCAAATGACACCAGGTGTGGAAGCCTACAAACTTATATAGTAGGTGTTTTGTACAGGTACCATAAAGTTGAAGTGGGATGAAAAAGAAGACTTGGGAATTTTAATAGGCATTTATTAATGAATCTGTCAACAGTTGTAGGCCAATTATTTTATACATTTGTTATTTTTGTGCACCCCAAAGGTGCCTGGGGGGGGGGGGGGGGGGGGAGGAGCTGGGTAAAGAACTTTTCACTATAGAAAGGATAGTGATTCTGTGATTCTATATATAGATGTGTCAGTTGATCAACCAGGGCTTATCATCTTTGTAGTCATGCTCCCCTAATTGACTTGTGGCTCATAAAGAATTCTGTTTTGTTTTATTGAACTACTTAATACCACACATGTGGGAAATATCATTGTAATTTAATTACTCTGTGCCTATCAATGTATTTAGCTTGCATGGACATGTAATTGAACACCTACTTAATGTCAAAAGTGTCTTTATTGTGCATTCTGGGATGCCAGTGCCATTTCCAAAGAATTGCAAAATGGTAAGGTTAAGACATAACAGGCGATAAGATGTGTATGGTACAATCCCCAGGATGAAATAGTTTTTAAGTGTGCAGAAACATTCTCACATGTGGACTGGACACAATGGTCTGATTTATAAAATTTTATTTCTTGACCTTTTAAATTTAATTTTTTACATGAAGGTCTTTTCAATTTTAATCACTGTGTTAGGCACTTAAAATAGTTTATAATATTCTCACTGTGAATAAATAGGAAATACTGCACACTGTATGAATATAGTCACTTTGTAGTGGATATCGTATGAACTGAATGTAATCTGTATCTGTAAAAGTAATATTGGCAGACCCTGAATCTCAGAAGAGTTCAGCAAGTCAGATAGAATGCAACTTCAATTACTATTTTAGGGAACTGATGTAATTATGTTTCTAGAACCTCTCAATAATTTCTGCTTGGGTGAGCTACTACAGGTTCACATACTTGTCTGACTTCAGTAGACCCAAAGACTGCAGCAGGACATGAGCACTCATCCCCATAACCCACTAAACTAGTAACAAGGCCAAAAGGTTTCAGCAATGGTACATATAGAAAAAAAAGTAGACATAGGACAAATCTGCCCAATTTGACAAAAAATACCGTCCTATGGTCCTTATGAAATATGCATATGTCTACAAGTTTACTGATTCCATGAATTTATTTTTTATCCTTTATCTATAAAAAGTACTTTATGTAATAAAATAATTATTATAATTCTGTAAAGAGTATGTATTACATGAATATATAAATGATGGGATACCCAAAAAAAACTGGAATAGCATTGCCATGGGCAGAACTTGTGCAGTATGCATTTCTGCTGCTTGGCGTGTTTAGCACAGCTCATTCCTAGTTTAGTGCCACCTGTGTTGACAACTTGGCTTG
This sequence comes from Schistocerca cancellata, assembly GCF_023864275.1. Taxonomy (NCBI): domain Eukaryota; kingdom Metazoa; phylum Arthropoda; class Insecta; order Orthoptera; family Acrididae; genus Schistocerca; species Schistocerca cancellata. The sequence continues at coordinate 297,813,254 of NC_064626.1, read as the reverse complement.
TTCTGTTTATCTGCAGTGACTGTTTTGTTAGGACTGCTTTGTTCATGTTTTGTTTTTTAGGATGACAAGTTTAAGTGAACAATGTGCAGCTGTGAAATTTTGTTTTCTGCTCAGCAAAAATGCTGCTGAAACTGTTCTAAATGTTGAAAACAGCTTACCAAGATGTTCTATGGGAAAAAATCAAGTGAACATGGTTTACCCAATTTACAAATAGTAATGTGTCATTTGATGACAAACCTTGGTCTAGACATCCATCAACTACCCGAATCAATGAAAATACTGAAAAAAATTCAAGAGCTCATGCTCACTCGACAGACAGTTGATCAGTTGCCAGAGCTTAGTGGGTTATCTTGGAGCTTGGTTCAGTGAATTTTAATGGAAGATTTGGGAATAAAAAGGGTTGCTGTCCAGCTTTTCCTCAGGTTATAACTGACAATGAAATGGAATGTCGAGTTAAAACATGTTGTGCTTTGAAACAACAGCTTGAAACTGATCCAGATTTTCTCGTCAAAGGCCATTACTACTGATGAATCATGGTGCTATGGTTACAACTCAGAAACAAAGCAACAATCAAGACAATGGAAGATGTCATTGTCACACCATCCAAGTTGTCAAGCCAAACCAAACATCAGAATAATGCTGATTCGCTTTTTTGATGCTGAGGACATAGTTCATTAATGGTTTGTTTCCCCAGATTAGACCATCAATCAAACCTTTTATTTGGAAGTTTTAAAAAAGACCCAATTTGTGGCAGACAGGAGAAGTCCAGAAGAAAACGAGAGACAAACCGTCAGCCATTTCTAAAGATGACTACAAAAAATGTTTTGAACAGTGGAAGCACCAGTGGGGCAAATGTATTAGATGTAATGGAGAGTATTTTGAAGGGGATAAGGTGGTTTTGCAAACAATTTTAAAATATATAGCTTTTAAAAAAAATAATTCAGGTTTTTTGTGGGTATGCTCTCATGCAGGACATGGAACCTACAATGTTTCGGAGTGAAGTCTCTTCACATTTACGTTTTGGTATTCTTAAATCATTCACCAATGAATACACATGCACAGATTAATACACCTGAAATATAAATCTTCATTAGACATACAATTAACACATATGAATTGTAATTACAAACATTTAGTGTACACTACTACTTACAAGGCACTAAAGTTCTATCTTCTTTGCATACATTTAAAATGCATTAATATTTCTTCTTGTTACACAAAATATTTTTAAGGTCCTTATAAGGATGCAATTCTTTAACCTTGTGACTGTTTAGGCAGACTAACAAATAAGCTTCTGGTTGTGGTATGCTTAGAAGTTCAAATGGGCTAATTTACAGTAGTTGAACTTCTTGTTTTTCATGGTCAGCTTCAGAAATCAATGGTGGCTTCACAGTAACACCTTGTTTCCAACCTCAAACTTTTGAATCTTCTCATCAAAGTATTTCTTCCCTTGACGGGACTTTACTGTCTAGGTGATTAATACTTGATTTATTTTTTTCCAATGAGTCATTATTTCTAGTTGTTTATGGGGTTTCATCCACCCATTTGTTATCTTCAGTCCTCCTCATCAGCTCTGCAGAGGTTAACAAGTTATTAAAAATTTCTTCAGTCAGGGACAATATATCCAGGCAATTTGTTGGCTATGACAGTATGTCCTTATAAATCAGGTCAGCCCGCAATACATATGCTTCAACCAAACAATGGAAAATTCTTGCTTCAGGATATAGTGGGAAGTTTTTACTTGTTTAATTAGACTTTGTTCTAAAATGTTCCTCAATCAAAAATGGTTCAAATGGCTCTGAGCACTATGGGACTCAACTGCTGAGGTCATAAGTCCCCTAGGACTTAGTACTACTTAAACCTAACTAACCTAAGGACATCACACACATCCATGCCCAAGGCAGGATTCGAACCTGCGACCGTAGCGGTCTCACGGTTCCAGACTGTAGTGCCTAGAACCACTCGGCCACTCTGGCCTGCTGTTCCTCCATCAGTATCCAGCAAAATTGGTAGCATTATCAGATAACAATTCAAGGGGATTACCAATGTAAGGAATGTAGTCATCTGCCAGCTTTCTGAGTATAGGTCTTTTTTTTTTTTTGCAGTTTTTATTTGATAGATTTTCATGTGCTTGGTGGAAAGATCATAGAAAGTAACTACACACATAATGACCATTTTTTTTTCAAGGCATACTTCAACAGAGACGATTTGCGAAATGGAATATAATACATCTTTACAACCTAGGTGTGAAGGGGTGACCTTTTGACAGAACTACAAATTTTCAATAATTTTTGTACCTACCTCCTCAAATCTGCAACATGACAATAACCATGGCTATTCATGAATGGACTTCTAAAAGCTTGTTTAAACCATGGCATTGCCATTGCAATAGATTTTCTTCCAACCGACTTTTAATATTGTAAATTTCATGGTCAAGGTCTTCAGCTACACTGTCTTTCTTTTGCAGTAGTCTCTACAGCAGCCTTAACCTCCTCTACTATTTTTAAAGCTAATTGTGCATCCTTTGCAGGTGTCCATATTGCTAATTCAGCAGTACATTTATCCCGATGAAGGGCAAATTACTAATTAATCTTCCTTTCATGTTCTAGGGATAGAGCAATAAAATGTTCCAAGAGTTTCTCTTGATTCAGGTGTATCTCAACTACCTCACAAGTTAAAAATGTGATAGCCTCCAGTAAATGGTGATGAGATTTTTCTAAATCAGATGTCTTGTTAACTAAAGTTGTATATGATTCCAAAATCTTCTTGTGCGCAGCAGCCTGACTCTCTGAAATCTCATTTGTTAAACTCTGATGTTGGTCAATTAAATCTAATTTTGTAAAAGTTACACACTGTGTTTTTGACACTGCTTCCTATTTCTCAGTAAGTACACCATCCTGATTAAAAACTGCAACTAACGTTCCACCAGTTTTACCAGTCCTACAGTATAATTGCACTAAAATATCAGCATTCGATCTGTCCTTAGGGACAGTCTCAATGTTATGCACTACTTGTTGAATGTTACTTTCCATCTTTGTTATCCGTTTTTGTCTGACAATGCATCTTTACCATAACCCAAAAAGTACCAAAAGGAATGAAAATGCCCTAGTGACAATTAAAACACTAATAAAGTTTCTCAAACACACTTTTATTAACTAAATGTTACAACAATTAAGTTGAAATATTTAAGGAAAGGTGGACAACATGGTAGCACTTTTCTGTAAGCTGTGTTAAGGGGGCAATTCTTATGCTAGAAAACTCTTAAATTGCTGCAAAAGTACTAAAAATGAGAACTGCCAAAAATTTAATGTTTCTTGATACCCTGGGCACAGGCATGGTGAAAAATGGAGTAAGTATGATGCACGTTGCTGCTGCATTGTAGTTTGTATTCATCAGACTACTCCTGGCATTTTAGTTTCCTTGTCCTTTTCCTCCACTCAGGACACAAATCAAGGAGCAGAGAAACATACAAGGCATGCTATGTAATATACAGGATGCCCAGTTTCAAAATACTGTATAATAAGAACCACTGACAGAATGTCATCAAAATTGAACACGGGAACAGGGGAAATAGGGTCAGCTACAAATGACAGATGAATCACAATAAGACAATTATGGTTTGAGTTGCACATTACACCATATGCACTGTTCAAAGTACATGACTGTACAAGTTCTGTAGACAGTAGTTATGGCATTGTTAGTTAGGTAAGCCCATCCACCGTGGCAATGTTGTAGCATATTGGGTGGGAAAAATCAGCTTTTAACTGCCCTGAGGCCAAAAACCACATAAAAAGCAAAATGGGATTGATTTTTAGTTGTCATGGAGTACTTATTGGCTTCTCGTTATTGACACCTACTCTAACTTTCCTTTCATTGCACGTCGCCTACCACCGTGGCAACCACCACTGCTCTAGCTTGCATTTTCTCTTTGGAAGGCCTTCCCTCTACTCTTGTTACTGATAATGGTCCGCAATTTGCCTCTTCCAATTTTTCAGATTTTTGTGCCCATCATGTCATGCATGTCACGGCCCCTCCGTTCCATCCACGGTGAGGCTGAACGACTGGTCCGCACATTTAAGGCTCAGATGAGGAAACTCCTGACTTCTTCTGCTGCTGATGATGTGCTGCTCCAATTTCTGGCTTCTTTCATTTCACCCCCATGGGCGACCACATCCCGGCTGAGCTCTTACATGGCTGACAGTCTCGCACGCTACCTCATCTTCTGAGGCCTTCCACCTCACGGCCGCGGGTGCCTTTGCTTGGCTGGTTCACCGCTGACGACTTTGTATGGGTACAGGGATATGGCAGGTGGCCAAAAGTGGAGTCCTGGCCGCATCTTACGACACCGTGGCCGATGCTTGTATGAAATCCAGATGGACACGGGTGTTGCAGTGTGTCATTCGGATCAGCTTCGGCCCCGTGTGCCGGCAATGCCTGTTGCGGATGCCACTACACCGCCTTTGGCTCTACCTGATGCTCGAGATACTGGAATCTCTCATTACTCACAACGCAGTCCTCTCACCATCATATTGGTGCCAGCACATGAACTGACGCCACCAGGAGATGTGCCCATGCAGGAACCAGATGACCATCATCTGTTGGAACAACTCTACTCGCCTCCTTCTCCTACGGACACGGACACATCGCCCATGTCTCCTGTTATAACAACCGGACTTGCTGCAATGGACAGATTGGTGCACAGGGCCCCATCAGATTCAACCCCCATGTCTCCTGTCATCTCAATCCGTTATCATCGGGTACACTTCCATCCGTACGGGAAGCCTCCTCCTCGAGACTTTACAGCCAGTCAGACAACACCTATGGACATTAGCAATCTACAGGTCACCTCCATCAAGGCCTGTGCAAAAAATTCAAAGGGGGGAAAAGTGTTGTGACTCGCCGTTTTTTCAAAGTGCTGCCGTGCAGTTACGTGCGTCCTCTACATGCGGCACTGTCTGCCAGCTATGCAGCAGCAGTGCCACCTAACCGGCCAGCCAGCCAGCGACCGCTAGACTTGGTCTGAGTTATGATTTGACTGTTAAAGTGTACATACATCTTACTCTGTTTTCTTGATCTGTGACTTTCATGTATTGTGTCTTCCTTGAAATATATTTGTTCAACTTGAAGTTACTACAGATCCATGTTCTCAAATATTTTTTATTTCATATATTTCTTTTCTGACCTGAAACCTCAAGATTGTACACTGCTATTCATGCCATATGTCCTTATTCTACTTTAAATCATACCATTGGCATTTTTTCATTTACATAAAAATAAATTTCTTATTTATTCTTCCACTAATCTATTAATATGACTACTCCACAATGAGCTCTTACTTTTTGCTGTATTCTTCTATTCTAGGTGAACCAGGCCTCCACTGACAAAATTTTGGAGGCTGTTCATGGATATTCTCAAAATATTTTGGTATAAGTGATGCAAGGTCTCCAGTGACTCACTAAAATTTAACTCATTATCTTTGATTTATTGTATTGTATTGGTATTGCATTAAAAATACGAGTATCTGCACAATAATGTTAATGTTCATGGTAAGTGCTGTGTGCCCATTTTGGAAACAAATTTGTTCCAGTCATTCACAATAGTAGCTCTTGACAACAAAGAGGTTTACTTTACTGTTGGTAATCAAGCTTGCATTCAGTACTGCTTGATCCTGCCTCAGTTTCTTGTGGCAGTATATTAACAGTGATATACAACAAAATAGATAAGTTTACTGATGAAGAACTGGCTGATACGTATCTTGTATTGGTTCAAATCCCTCATTACTTTCAATTTATCTTGCATATCAGTTATAGTAAGTTTATTTACGTCTTTCATCTTTAATTCTTCTTCCAATTCTTGCTCCTTCCTGTTTATACTCTTTACATTCCATGTACCAAGTTTTAAAATGTCTTTTATTTGAGATCCAGATGTAGTCCTCTTAACATATCCAGGCCAATTTCCATGACATCCATCTGACTGTGTGTGTGTTTTTTTTTGTTTTTTTTTTTTCTTTTTTTTTTTTTTTTTCTTTTTTTTTTTTTTTTTTTTTTTTGTGTGTGTCATCAGTCTTTTGACTGGTTTTATGTGGCCCACCATGAATTCCTCTCCTGTGCCAACCACTTCATTTCAAAGTAGTACTTGCAACCTACATCCTCAATTATTTCTGTATGTATTCCAATCTCTGTCTTCCTCTACAATTTTTTCCCTCTACAGCTATTTCAAGTACTATCGAAGTTATTTCCTGATGTCTTAACAGATATTCTATCACCTGTCCCTTCTCTTCATCAGTATGATGGCGCAAAGCATACATGTGTGTAGTGAAAAACAGAATAAAAGTTATAGTTTTACAGTGAAAAAAACTAATTCATGGGCACTACAGTAATGAAATAATGAAAATTCATAAATGCCTACTCATTTCACAAACAAAGCATTGATGCCTTAAATTGGAAAGCACTAAATCTTCAAAACAAAAATGAGGAACTACAACAACAGCTTCACAGGTACAAAATTGTTAATCAGAAGAAAATGATCGTATATGATAGTTCACCAAATACCTACTCATGCATTGATAATATGACTGCTAAGTGTTGTGTGTGCAATGAAATCATAACAAAAGGCTTTCAGACATGTGCAGTCTCTCAGCAGTGGGCACAAACTAACTATTCATGTTCAGTAAACAAACAACAGCTTCAAAGAAGTGCGACAAAATCATAACAAAAGGTTTTCTGACGTATGCAGAATCACAGCAGTGGGTACAAACTAACTATTCATGTTTAGTAAATAAAACAACAGTTTCAAAAAAATGTGAAGTGGGAAAGATAGCACAAGAAAAGCACATAAATACATCAAAGAAGTTGCAATTGTTTGATGAGTTTTCAGATGTAGAAATTTTCTCATACAGTCACGAATGAAATCTCCCAGAAATATTTTGCTATGACCTTAATGTGAAAGCATGTGGACACGTTAAACCTGGAGCACCTATGAAGGAAGTTACCAAAAACATATGATTAGTAATAACAGAAAAGAAAAATATAAGCTTCATGTTGATTGTAGGCGCAAACAATGTTTACAGAAACAAAGTAGCAGCAGCAACCTACAACCTAAAGCAAGCCTTACATCTCATAAGAGAGGGGAGCATTGTCATTAGTGGAATACCTCACAGATATGATTTAATGCCCACCTCATGTGTAGATCTTGAAATCAGAAAGGCAAACAAACAGTACCGTAAGTTCTACAAAATAAGCCAAAATGCATATTTTCTCAGAATGGACTTTCTCCAAAGGAGTCACCATACAAAACATGGAATGCATTTAAACAGAAGTGGTAAGCCTTTACTAGGTAAAAACATTCTTCATATGTTAGAAAAACTCAGTCAACAAAAAAATGGTACCGCCATCCCAGTGAAGTTCTCAGGAGCAAAAGAGCAGCCTTCAACATCAAATAACTGCTAATACAAATGTGATGATACTGCAAATACTACTCTACTGGATACACAACCACAGACAAAAATAACAGAAGCAACTGGACAACCGGTAAGAAAGAAAACAGCAGAAACTACAAGAAAAACAGTTAAGCAGCCATTAGCTTCTCCAGCCGATGAAGAGACTTCCTCAGTTTTTCCACCAGCAATAAACAAAAAGACGCCAACAGAAACCAAATCAGTCAACCCACCATCAGTTTCACCAGCAGTGATAAACAAGGTGACACCTACAGCAGAGAAAATGGCGGTCTACAGAAGAACTGTTGTTCCTCCTCCCAGAGTCAACGATTTTTTGTGGACAGGTCTGAAGAGGAAAAAGCCACCACCAACCAGCTGCAGCAAGTGAGGTAGAACCAAAAATTTTGTCAACAGTGTTCAGTACTTTCTGGCTCTTACAATCAGCAAATTTACTTCCACTATGTACAAGGACTCATAAACAAAGTGAGTGAAATAGAAATTTTAATAAATAGAAACAATGAATTATCAAATATCCAAATACTGTGTATTACTGAGCTGTTCTGAAACTGAATGTGTTATGTTACCACAGTCCAAACTGATAAATCATTTCTCAAGGAAAAATTCAGGGGTGGAGGGAGCTGCATATCTGTAAAATACAATACTATTGCTCTACCACTGGACATATGCAACTCCCACAGCACTGAAAAAGACATAGAATTATCAGGCATAGAACTCAATGAACATTGTGTTTACTTAACATCAGTATATAGATCACCCTCAGGCAATCTAAGCTGCTTCTATAAGAACTTGGTCTTAGTATTAGAAAAACTAACAAATGGAAATCCTACAGTATTGTAATCTGTGCCAATTTCAACACAGATTTCCATGTAGAAAATAGCGACCATGCAAACTTCAAAAACTTTATGAATCTCTACAATTTGGAATTAAAGGTTAAATCCCCAACCAGAATAACCAACCACAGTCAATATTGTCTTGACCAAGTAACTACTGACACAGAATGCACAGCATGCTCCGTAAAGCTAGGATTCTCTGACCACTTCCTGTCCCACATGCAAACTGGCAGGATATATATCAGTCTCAAAATGTAGATAACAAATTTGAAACTTTTCTAAATACTTTTAGTTATTATTTCAACTACCACTTCCCCTTAAAAAAAAAAAATTCCAATAACAGTAAATCCCCCAAGTGGATAACCCCAGGTATTATCACCTCAGCACCTCAGCAATAAGAAAAAGAGAACTCTTCAACCTCAGCAAGACCGAATTTGGCAATACTGAAGAATTTAAGAATTGCTTTACCATATCTAAGAAAATCTTTAGAAATGTAGTTAATGCAGCCAAAAAACTGCAAAATGATAACCTGCTCAAATTATCACCTAAAAAAAGTAAATGCATGTTGAAAATCATTAATACACACAGTGGCAGAAATCAACAGCTGATAAGCAATATGAATCTACAAATAAATGGGAAATCAATCACAAACAAAAAAGAAGCAGCAGATGAATTTAACTCATATTTTATTAAAAATGTTGACAGTCTCACAGACCACCTTAAAAATAATCATCTCTCAAACTTAGGACAATACAACTGCACTGACACACTGTTCTTATTACCAACAACAGAGGCACAAATAGAAAAAATTAATCATACAAAAATTAAGAAAAAAATCCTCTACAGGGCAAGATCAGATCCCTTGATTTCTTATCCATAACTGCAGAAATCTCATAAGTAAACCACTGTCCCACGTAGTAAATCCATTCCTCAACAGAATATTTCCTAATAAACTCAAGACTGCAAAAATCATACCCATTCATAAAAAAGGAAGTAAAGATGATACTAGCAATTACAGGCCAATAACAGTACTCTCAGTATTCAGAAAAATATTTGAATACATTATGGCAGACGGACTAAATTCATTTCTGGAAAAAAGAAATGCCATATCACCTGCTCAGTTTGGTTTCCAAGGAGGAAAAACCACAACTGATGCAATACAGAAACTCCTAGATTACACTTTAACATCTACATCTACATCTACATCTACATTTACATTTATACTCCGCAAGCCACCCAACAGTGTGTGGCGGAGGGCACTTTACGTGCCACTGTCATTACCTCCCTTTTCTGTTCCAGTCGCGTATGGTTCGCGGGAAGAACGACTGTCTGAAAGCCTCTGTGTGTGCTCGAATCTCTCTAATTTTACATTCATGATCTCCTCGGGAGGTATAAGTAGGGGGAAGCAATATATTCGATACCTCATCCAGAAACGCACCCTCTCGAAACTTGGACAGCAGGTTATACCACGATGCAGAGCGCCTCTCTTGCAACCCGATCTGGTACGGATGCCACACTGATGAGCAATACTCAATAATAGGTCGAACGCGTGTTTTGTAAGCCACCTCCTTTGTTGATGGACTACATTTTCTAAGGACTCTCCCAATGAATCTCAACCTGGTACCTGCCTTACCAACAATTAATTTTATATGATCATTCCAGTTCAATTTGTTCCGCACGCATACTGCCAGATATTTTACAGAAGTAACTGCTACCAGTGTTTGTTCCGCTATCATATAATCATACAATAAAGGATCCTTCTTTCTATGTATTCGCAATACATTACATTTGTCTATGTTAAGGGTCAGTTGCCACTCCCTGCACCAAGTGCCTATCTGCTGCAGATCTTCCTGCATTTCGCTACAATTTTCTAATGCTGCAACTTCTCTGTATACTACAGCATCATCCGCGAAAAGCTGCATGGAACTTCTGACACTATCTACTAGGTCATTTATATATATTGTGAAAAGCAAGGGTCCCATAACACTCACCTGTGGCACGCCAGAGGTTACTTTAACATCTGTAGACATCTCTCCATTGATAACAACATGCTGTGTTCTGTTTGCTAAAAACTCTTCAATCCAGCCACACAGCTAGTCTGATATTCCGTAGGCTCATACTTGTTTATCAGGCGGCAGTACGGAACTGTATCAAACGCCTTCCAGAAGTCGAGGAAAATAGCATCTACCTGGGAGCCTGTATCTAATATTTTCTGGGTCTCATGAACAAATAAAAGTGAGTTGGGTCTCACATGATTGCTGTTTCTGGAATCCATGTTGATTCCTACAGAGTAGATTCTGGGATTCCAAAAACGACATGATACGCGAGCAAAAAACATCTTCTAAAATTCTACAACAGATCAACATCAGAGATATAGGTCTACAGTTTTGCGCATCTGCTTGACAACCCTTCTTGAAGACTGGGACTACCTGTGCTCTTTTCCAGTCATTTGGAACCTTCCATTCTTCTAGAGACTTGCGGTACATGGCTGTTAGAAGGGGGGCAAGTTCTTTCACATACTCTGTGTAGAATCGAATTGGTATCCCGTCAGGTCCAGTGGACTTTCCTCTGTTGAGTGATTCCAGTTGCTTTTCTATTCCTTGGACACTTATTTCTATGTCAGCTATTTTTTCGTTTGTGCGAGGATTTAGAGAAGGAACTGCAGTGCGGTCTTCCTCTGTGAAACAGCTTTGGAAAAAGGTGTTTAGTATTTCAGCTTTACACGTGTCATCCTCTGTTTCAATGCCACCATCATCCCGGAGTGTCTGGATATGCTGTTTTGAGCCACTTACTGATTTAACATAAGACCAGAACTTCCTAGGATTTTCTGTCAAGTCGGTACATAGAATTTTACTTTCGAATTCACTGAACGCTTCACGCATAGCCCTCCTTACGCTAACTTTGACATCGTTTAGCTTCTGTTTGTCTGAGAGGTTTTGGCTGTGTTTAAACTTGGAGTGAAGCTCTCTTTGCTCTCGCAGTAGTTTCCTAACTTTGTTGTTGTACCACGGTGGGTTTTTCCCATCCCTCACAGTTTTACCTGGCATTTTACGATTGCCTTGAACTTTTCCCGCAAACACTCAACATTGTCAGTGTCAGAACAGAAATTTTCATTTTGATCTGTTAGGTAGTCTGAAATCTGCCTTCTATTACTCTTGCTAAACAGATAAACCTTCTCCCTATTTTTATATTCCTATTAACTTCCATATTCAGGGATGCTGCAACGGTCTTATGATCACTGATTTCCTGTTCTGCACTTACAGAGTCGAAAAGTACGGGTCTGTTTGTTATCAGTAGGTCCAAGATGTTATCTCCATGAGTCAGTTCTCTGTTTAATTGCTCGAGGTAATTTTCGGATAGTGCGCTCAGTATAATGTCACTTGATGCTCTGTCCCTACCACCCATCCTAAACATCTGAGTGTCCCAGTCTATATCTGGTAAATTGAAATCTCCACCTAAGACTATAACGTGCTGAGAAAATTTATGTGAAATGTATTCCAAATTTCCTCTCAGTTGTTCTGCCAGTAATGCTGCTGAGTCGGGAGGTCGGTAAAAGGAGCCAATTATTAACCTAGCTCGGTTGTTGAGTGACTACCTCAAAGACAGAAACCAATATGTCGAAACACTAGTAGACAAGAAGCTTCCAGCCATAGGCATTTTTCTTGACCTAACAAAGGCATTTGATTTGGCCAATCACAATATACTGCTCCAAAAAATGTATTCCCATGGAATAAGGGGCACTGGCCATGACTGGTTGAAAAGCTACCTCAATGACAGAAACCAATATGTCGAAATGAATGTAACGAATCGACCAGGAATTGCTAATATTGTGCAGTCATCTACCCAAATCACAGAACATGGAGTTCTCCAAGGCCCAGTGTTGGGAACCTTATTATTCTTACTTTAGGTAAATGAGCTACCCTTAAATTTACACAATAAAAGAACCTCCCTCTTTGCTGATGATACCACAATTATGATATCTGACTCAAATGAACATCTTCAAGATGCAATAAACAGGAGCACAGCACAACTAAACTCATGGCTTAATTCAAACAGACTACTCCTATATATAAAAAAGATAGCTGGTATTACTTTCCACACAATACAAAATAAAAACTCGCAAGTACCAAATATATCACTGAGTGATGATAAAGTCAACTGTGTAAAGGAAACAAAATTTTTGGGGGTTACCATTACTGACACACTTACATGGAAAAGTCGTATTGATATAACCTGCACCAAATTGAGTAAAGTATGTTTCATGATTAGACAAATAAGGAATATTGTTAACACCAGCACCCTCATATCAATGTACTATGCTCTTTTCCACTCTATATTAAGCTATAGAATTATCTTTTGGGGCCACAGTGCAGAAGCAGTGAGACTGTTTAAACTCCAAAACAAGTAGTTAGAACAATATTAATCAAGCAGCAAAAAGAATCTTGTAAACCACTGTTCCATAATCTGAACATATTACCCCTCCCATGTCAGTACATACTGGACCTACTATGTTTCACCAAGAAAAATATTAGCAACTTAGATATAAGCTCAAACTGGCACCAACAAGGTCAAAGAACTCTCTACGAGTAATTCCCCATTCAACAAAACTATACAGTAAAGGTGTCAAATATATGGGAATAAAACTCTACAGTCATTTCTCAATAGCAGTGAAGAACATTACACAAGTGAAGGATTTTAAAGTAAAACTACAGTCACTCCTAATTAAACACTGCCTCTACAGCATACAGGAATTCCTCAAAAACAACCTGCTATAAGGAACTGCTCAACAAAAACATCAAATAATGGATCCCAAACCATTGAATTTATGTAACATAACTGAATGTAAGTTTTATTGGTATAAATGCTAAATTCTGGTACAGAATAAATATAAGACCTAAGTACATTACACATGTGATACAAATATGTAATCATTTTATAGAGTCATAGATATGTACCTCTTCTTATAAATGCCTAATATGTATCAAATGACCTGTCCTATCTCACCATGTGCATTTCTGTGCAATATATGATTCAGAGGATCAAAACAAATAAATAAATAAAATAAAAAAAAAATTTCCACATATTCTTCTCCTCTCTGGTTCTTCACAGAACCTCCTCCTTCCTTACTTTATCAGTCCACCCAATTTTCAGCATTTGTCTGTAGCACCACATCTCAAATGCTTTGAATGTCTTGTGTGTTTTTTTTTCCATATATGAAGAGGAAAAGAAAAAAAATTTTTGCACCCATCCGTGCACGAACCCATGGCCTTTTGTATCACATTCCCATGCTCTAACCGCTTTTTTTTCCCCAAGAAAACAAAAATGAAAAAGAGGAAAAAGGGTTTTGGAAGGCTTGGGTTTTATTTTTTATTCATTTTATTTTATTTTATACAAATGGATAAAGGAAATCTGTTCCTCTTCAGCTACATAACCAGAATAATACAAAGTCATCACATTACGACATAAGGAATTGTTCGATGACTGTCACCTCATTGCTGTGTTTTTTCTACTGTTTGTTCAATCTCATAAAAAAAAAAGAAATTGGAAAGAGGTGTGATGGTTATCTTCTCATGTCATCGATAATCCATCTGCGAGGTGGATTATGGAATGTGCTCCAAAGAGAATTAGAAAAATATTGCCAGTATATAGGGTTCTTGACAATCGCACAATGTCATTCGTTGAGGTAATATCAAAAATTGGGTACTGTTTTTTCGCCATTACCGAATAGGTCGTGAACAGCATGGCCGCCAATCCATGTGACAGAGTTTGTTTTTGCTCTTGGGAAATACATATCATTGGGGAAAAGAAGTGATTTGGTAGTTATCCTTTTGGGAGTCTTCTGTGTGAGAAAAGCCAATATCTGGCACTCCAAATACCAAACGTCCTTTGCCAACCTGCATTCAAAACGATGTTCATCTGTGTCAATCACTTGGCATGTGGCATGCAAGGGTGAGTTGGCAAGGTGGATGTGATGTAGGCAGGACTGGCACAACTTTTTCCCATTAACAGCTACATACCATGCAGCCTGCATGTCAGTATCAAGGGTGATAGCATTCACTGCCTGCCACACAGCACGCCACTTTGTAGTGGGGTGTTTGTTTTCAATCACATTCGGCATCCTGTTCAGTTGCATGGCAGCGTAAATTGTCCTCATCATCATCAAGTGTGTGGGTAGTAGTGCAGTATGGATGTAGCTTTATTCAAGGAAGAATTGGCTAATGTAGAAGAAAGGTGCTGGGATGTCCGTTACCATCACAGGGGGTGCGAGTGAGGTTGGTCGTAAGGCCTCCAGTAAGAGACTTGTGAGGAACATCAGGCTTCATCGCCACAGCTGTAGGTGACAGCTGACGGACAGGGCCTTCACTCTGACTCTGTTCTGAACATGACAAAGGCCTAAACCCCTCTGCTCCTTGGTAGGGTTAGGGACTCGTAACAAATCTTAAATAACATGCCCGTATTAACAAAGAATCCCAAAACCGCCAACATGTGGTGAGCTAGAGTAGGTGGTATCGGGAGTATCTGTGTAAAATGGAGGATATGTGACACCAAATAGCCATTAGCATATCATGTCCATTGCAGGAGGTCTAGATGTCTAAGATGGTGTTCACTTATTCCTACCCTCATTTTATTCAATAAACGCCTGTACTTAAGGGCTGTTGAACACTTCATGTCAGATGTGAAATCAATGCCAAGACAGCGGATTGTGTCACTGATTCGGAGTGGTGCGACGCTCTTGTCGGATAGACTTCTGCCTATAGACAGGGTGTGAGATTTATGAAGATTGAGATTGCACTCCAATGCCGCGCCATAGTCACCACCCATGCCAGTGCTGCACAAACATCGTCATTGCTGCAAAGAAGGAGTACCAGATCATCTGCATAGGCAGTGCAGGAAAAAGTGTGTCCACCAAGGGACATCCTGGTCAGGTGTTGTCGGAGACCGCAGAGGAGTGGTTCCAGGATGAGGGCTTATGATATCACTGAAAGAGGGCAGCCTTGTTGCACCGATCACTGGATCTGTATCGGTGGCATGAGATGGCCATTATATAACACCTTGGACATCGTACCACATAGGAGACGCATCAGTACCTCAACTATGATGTATGGATACCCCATGTGTTGCAGTACCTCCATCAAAAATGTGTGGTTGACTCTGTCAAAGGCCTGGCTAAAGTTGAGTGAGGCCAAAACTCCTGGCAGTTCGCGAGCTTTGGCTAGTGTGATCATATCTCGAAATCGGCACAGTGCAGTGTGAATATTATGGTCACCTCCTAACAATGCCTGGCCCTGAGACACAACACATTGTACCGATCACTTTTTTTGTGCCGCCAGAAGACAGGTGAAAATGTTCAAGTCACTGTTGAGTAAGGTCAAGGGGCGATAATCACTGATCATGGATCCGCCTCATGGTTTGAGTATGGGGACAATCATTCCTTCTAGGAATGCCCCAGGGATCTGCGTTGTGGGTAACATAAGATCATGGCATATATCAATCCATACTGGTGCCAGCAATTGTTGATATGTCCAATAAAATTCCAGAGGAAGGCCATCAGGTCCTGGGGACTTATGATCAGCCCCCGCCTGTATTGCTTCAATGATTTTCTCTTCCGTTACATCAGCAATCAAATCCGCAGTGCTGTCGGAGAGATCATGCCATACGTGAGTTGAGAGACTTTGGTGATCACCTCTGGGGGATGTTGGGGTTCTGAGTACAGCCTAGTGTAGTGGGCATGCAGGGCATTTAATATTGCGCTGAGTATCAAGGTGTCGTCCGGCTTCCATCGTGACAGCTTGGATCAGTGTCCTGTGTTGGTGCTGTCATTTTGCAATGACGCGGTACATGGATGGTTCCTCCTGGGCCACTCTGTCTTGAGTGCACCCTCAAGGTGGCAACATGTTAATCTGATGATCTGTACCTTGGTACGGTTCACTGTCACCTGCCTTGCAGGTGAGTACGGCAATGTTGTACATTCTCTTAATATTCTGTAGTAAAAGTCCATGGTATGTCTCTTCCATGCTGCTACATCACATCCATAGCCTATCAAGGTCTTCCGGAGGGCTGGTTTGGCACAGAGTAACCACCATGACAGTGTAGGCTGGTAGGTGCCACGCCGGTGCTTACAGGAATCCCACATGTTCTGTATAAGGCGTCAGCATTCCTGAGAGGCTAGGTGAGTGATGTTCAACTTCCAAGGACCACAGCTGCACCACACCTTCTGGCGGCCGAGGGCAATGGCACAGATGTAGGCCTTGTGGTCAGAAAATGCTGTGGGACAAACTTCGACAGCTCTCGTTGCCACAGCTATGGAGTGCAAGATGTAAATCTGGTCAGTGCGGCTGGAGGAATGGCTGGTGTAGTGTGTAAATCCGGGCCAATCGCCACAAACATGTTCCCACAAGTCCGTCAATTGAAGATTATTTATAATTGTCGCAAGCTCTGTGCACGGAGAATGATGTGGTAACTGATCCTTAGGTACTTGGCTACAGTTGAAGTCCCCTCCGAATATCAAGGTGTCCTGACGGCCCATAAAGAGGGGTGTGATTGTATGAGCAAAAAAGGTGCATTGTTCATGACACTGACCAGATCCGGATGGCACATAGGTGTTAATAAGTTTGACTTCTTGGATAGTAAGAGCCATGCCTCTGGCGTCAGGGAGATACTCGACGTCTTCTGTGGGTACACCTTCATGGAGAAGGATTGCCACACCACTGCCATTGCCCGACACATGTGAGACCCAAGTCTGAAGCCATAGGGTTCCTTGAAGTCTGTGACATACACCTCTTGAAGGAGCGCAATATCGATGTCTGCTACATTGAGCAGATCCTGTGGCATTGCAAGTTTATGTTGGGCATGTATGTTGTTAATGGTAATCATTGCTAGATGGTATGTTTGGCCAGCCAGGTAGGTAACTGGGTTGTTTAGGAGGCCAGGTGTGGGCAGCAGGGGCGGCCGCACAGAGTTTGATGATACAGAAGTAGTCACTGTGGTTGATCGGTGCTGGATACAGTGAGGGAGCATCTCTGCCCTCGGCATCCTCCGAGTGCTGTGGCTCATCCATCAGGATGCTTAAATTTAAGTCCATGAGCATGTCGGCACACAACATCAGTGCACACCTCTTCATTGATCAGTTTTATGTATACAACACTTTGTGTTATAGCAAAGTGGTTCCCAATGATGTCTTGAGGTGTAATATGAAGCTCTTCCCAGATGAAATGTTCAGTGTCAAGTGCTCAAGGTCTTGTGTAGTCTGCTTGAAATGTGGTCTTAATTCTGGACTTGTGGTACGAGTGTGCATGGCCCTACCGAGACATGGAAACATTGCACTCGCCACAGCGGAGGGTAGACAGGAAACACATGTGAGTGCAGTACGCAGACAGGCGGGACACAGGCATGACGACCTTGCCCCACCGATGCTAACAGTAAACTGAGACCTTTAGACCATGGATGCTGTGTACTACAAAACGAAAAAAGTAAAATTTGATGTTGGAAACACAACAGGATTCGGGACAACACTCTACTGGAATGTGAAATGTAGCATGTAGGAACTCATTCTTCATATGATTCCAAAAATTATTTAGGAGGCCAGGTGTGGGCAGCAGGGGCAGCCCCACAGAGTTTGATGATACAGAAATAGTCACTGTGGTTGGTTGGAGCTGGATACAGTGAGTATGAGGACAATCATTCCTTCTAGGAATGCCCCAGGGATCTGCGTTGTGGGTAACATAAGATCATGGCATATATCAGTCCATCAAGTTTTGAAATTGTAATTGGTGAGTTTACTGTATGTAACAATGTACTGAGTGTTATAAAAGGTATATAAATAGTGTAAGAGGGGAAGTATGGATGGCCTGTAAGATGTGAGATTTCAGTGAGGACTCTGTGATGTAATAAATAGTGCACTGGTCGACCGGCCAGCGCTTTTGTTTGGTGAGTCTCATCATCTTTGTTTTTAGATATATTTTTCCTACGTGGAATGTTTCCCTCTATTATATTCAAAAACTATTTTAGCTTTTCTTTCACATAACACTAAGGCTAATTCAAGTTGTTTAATGAACTAAAGTATTATATCATTAGATAGAACCTATGTGGGTAATTTCACCTTTTGAACACTGAAATGTAATTTTTGGTAAAATGATGTCTAAGTTCTAACCAATATTACAGCCACCCATTGCTAGGAAGGTGTAGAATCAATTGCTTTGGTTATAATTAGAACAATTCAGGTACGAACAATAAAATAATGAAAGAGATAACAAAAATAATGTTTTTAAAATGTTTTGAACCTTTAACAACTTCGATTAACATGCTGTCAGCTTAGTAATGCAATAGCTAATCACAACAACACCTAATTACTTATTAATTACTGAAACTCATAAAAAAATATTATTGATGATGAACAAAATGATTATTTGGACTACTGTAGTATTTATAGAAATTCTGTTCACACCAAAGAATAATGTATGTATATTTGAAAACTCAAATGGGTTAGGAAGATTAGTGGTTGAGTAATTTCTGCATAATTCAAAAATGTACTCAGCATTGCTTATTCAATTTTCCTTAAAAAAAAAAAAACGTAGAACTGTGACTGATTTGTTATCACATTTCATTTGAAACTACTGGATGAGGCCATTTTTTTAATTACTGATAAGTTTTGAAATTATAATTGGTGAGTTTACTGTATGTAACAATGTACTGAGTGTTATAAAAGGTATATAAATAGTATAATAGGGGAAGTATGGATGGCCTGTAAGATGTGAGATTTCAGTGAGGACTCTGTGATGTAATAAATAGTGCACCTGAAACAATAACTGTCTTTATACAGTTATTGGGAAACCATACAGTTTTCCAACCCCTTTTTAACTTAACAAAACTTCCAGGAAAACAGCATCCACAGTGAACTTCAATGGCATCAAGAGAAAGGTAAGTTGGCGACATAAATTATTATTCTGAGGATACTGAGTTACACCCACCAAATTACAAGATCTTTATGTACAGCTACTATTAACATTATAAAAAGATAATTAATTTCAATATATTTTCTTTTTGGGACAACTTTCTTTTATCCCTGTGCTGCAGTTACACCCCAAAGGGTAGTTTTTGTTTTCAGAGCTCCTTTTCCTAGAACACTTGCCTTCACAATGGTTCATGAATGTGTTCTACTCAGGTTTTTATTGGCAGTCATGTCTTAGATAAGATTAGAGATTGAAAATGAAAGACACCCTCAGGCTCCACAATCTAATACTGTTGAGGATAAAACAAAAACAACAGTTCACCAAGAGAGGCCAATAGGTAAAGAAAGAGAAACAGTCTCAAACAAGTAAGTGGATGCAATATCAGACTTAACTAAGGGTGCATGTAGTTGTGCACACATACTCCCAGAAGAGAGCCCTCTTGGGGGACTTGTTCTTTGTCTGATGTCTCACCTACTAACCAATCTGGCATGAGTGACCCTACCAGGAGCGTAGTTTCTACCATGCATAGTTCCTACCAGCATAGTTCTGTAAATCATTGAGAAGCATGAACCTCCTCACAAGAAGCACTGGATAATGACATTGAATGTTTCAATAAAAATAAAACCTGGAAAAGAAAACACACACACATTCACACAAGCAAGAACACCTCATACATACATGATTGCTCTTTCTGGCCACTGTGGCCAGAATGCAGTGGTGTATGTCAAGTGGAAACTCCAATCAGGAGAGGGTTGTGGAAGGGGTAGAGATCCAATGTATTGACGGTGAATGGGAGGGGGGGGGGGGGAGGGAGGAGGATTAAGTGCTGCCTGACTGACAAAATGGCCAGACAAGGCTGCCTGGCACAGATTTGGGAAGCTGTGTATGGTAGGGATGGGAAGTGGAAAAGGGGAGCTGAAGAGATAAAGAAAGGACCAGTGATGTAAGCAGAGCAGAAGAACAGTGGGAGACATGAATTTGGAAGAGGTTACAGGTCAGATAATGATGATGTTTGGTTTGTGGGGTGCTCAACTGCACAGTTATCAGTGCCTGTACAAATTTCCAACCTTTGCTCAGTCCAAACTCACTTTCATGAATGATGATGAAATGATGAGGACAACACAAACACCCAGTCATCTCGAGGCAGGTAGTTATAGGTCAGAGAGGCTGGAAACTGTTGAGTGGAAATGTGGGGCATTAGGTAACCTTAGTTGAGGCTGTGATGGTTTTCAGAGCAGCCAGTGTGTTGTAAGGATAAATCCCATCTGCACAGTTCACAGAAGCTGCTGATGGAGGGGAGGCTCCAAATGGCTTGGCTTATGAAGCAGCCATTCCATACAAGCATATTATGTCACAAATAAGGTCTACATTGCTCTAGGCAATAGTTTGACAGTGGCCATTCATTCCCATTTAGAGGCCACATCACCTTTGAAAGTAGCGATGTCATACACCAGTTCTGCTGCAATCATTGAAGAGCTTTTTATACTGGTATGACTACCAGCCAGTTCTTTACCAGTATGAATTGCCACTGCTGAACAGTGACCAAGAGCAAAGTGGGCCACAACATGCAGCTGAATATAACATCCATAATAAATGGATGTACAGACTGAATTTCTTAATGATAAAGTCTTCTCAGAAATTTCTGTAAAGCAACCTCCAAGACAGAAGAATGGACAGGTGGAGTTTTTAAATTAATTAAAAATATGACTTGAAAGAAAATTGTCAAGCATGACACCATTAATTGGATGTGTTTTTAAAAAGTCTAAGTTTTAAGAGAAGTTTGTATTATTATTACCTGTATATACTGATAACTGTAAATTACATGATTTATATAATTGTGTTTGTTGATAATTTGCTCTAAAAGTAAAGGAGAAATACAAGAAATCAAGACTCTATTATGCAAGAGATTTCAGATGAAAGACTTAGGTAAAGTAAAGAATTACCTGAGGATAAATATTAATAATGCAAACACTGTAGTGACTCTCAATGAGGAAAGCTACACTGTATCTTTAGCTAAGAAATATCATTTATAGTATATGTCCATAGTGTCACTAGAAAACAAAGTGGAGTTTTAAGTCTAAACCAAGCACTGGTGAGAAAGTGTTATGCTTGGTGGGCCAGCTAGTTTTCTATCAAAATTACAAGCTGTTTATGCACTGTGTGGATTGTCTAAATGTCAACAGGCACAACAAATACAGCATGTGTCATCTGCTAATTTGTATGGCTTCTCCTGTATTGCTTGTGGATTTTTATAATATGAAAAGAAGGAAGAACTCAAACAAATAAACAGTTCATCTGTGTCAATCACTTGGCATGTGGCATGCAAGGGTGAGTTGGCAAGGTGGATGTGATGTAGGCAGGACTGGCACAACTTTTTCCCATTAACAGCTACATACCATGCAGCCTGCACGTCAGTATCAAGGGTGATAGCATTCACTGCCTGCCACACAGCACGCCACTTTGTAGTGGGGTGTTTGTTTTCAATCACATTCGGCATCCTGTTCAGTTGCATGGCAGCATAAATTGTCCTCATCATCATCATCAAGCGTGTGGGTAGTAGTGCAGTATGGATGTAGCTTTATTCAAGGAAGAATTGGCTAATGTAGAAGAAAGGTGCTGGGATGTCTGTTACCATCACAGGGGGTGTGAGTGAGGTTAGTCGTAAGACCTCCAGTAAGAGACTTGTGAGGAACGTCGGGCTTCATCGCCACAGCTGTAGGTGACAGCTGAGGAACAGTGCCTTCACTCTGTTCTGAACATCACAAAGGCCTAAACCCCTCTGCTCCTTGGTAGGGTTAGGGACTCGTAACAAATCTTAAATAACATGCCCGTATTAACAAAGAATCCCAAAACCGCCAACATGTGGTGAGCCAGAGTAGGTGGTATCGGGAGTATCTGTTTAAAATGGAGGATATGTGACACCAAATAGCCATTAGCATATCACGTCCATTGCAGGAGGTCTAGATGTCTAAGATGGTGTTCACTTATTCCTGCCCTCATTTTATTCAATAAACATCTGTACTTAAGGGCTGTTGAACACTTCATGTCAGATGTGAAATCAATGCCAAGACAGCGGATTGTGTCACTGATTCGGAGTGGTGCGACGCTCTTGTCGGATAGACTTCTGCCTATAGACAGGGCGTGAGATTTATGAAGATTGAGATTGCACTCCAATGCTGCGCCATAGGTCACCACCCATGCCAGTGCTGCACAAACATCGTCATTGCTGCAAAGAAGGAGTACCAGATCATCTGCATAGGCAGTGCAGCAAAAATTGTGTCCACCAAGGGACATCCTGGTCAGGTGTTGTCGGAGACCGCAGAGGAGTGGTTGCAGGATGAGGGCTTACGATATCGCTGAAAGGGGGTAGCCTTGTTGCACCGATCACTGGATCTGTATCGGTGGCATGAGGTGGCCATTATATAACACCTTGGACATCGTACCACATAGGAGACGCATCAGTACCTCAACTATGATGTATGGATACCCCATGTGTTGCAGTACCTTCATCAAAAATGTGTGGTTGACTCTGTCAAAGGCCTGGCTAAAGTTGAGTGAGGCCAAAACTCCTGGCAGTTGGCGAGCTTTGGCTAGTGTGATCATATCTCGATATCGGCACAGTGCAGTGTGAATATTATGGTCACATCCTAACAGTGCCTGGTCCTGCGACACAACACATTGTACCGATCACTTTTGGTGTGCCGCCAGAAGCCAGGTGAAAATGTTCATGTCACTGTTGAGTAAGGTCAAGGGGCGATAATCACTGATCATGGATCCACCTCATGGTTTGAGTATGAGGACAATCATTTCTTCTAGGAATGCCCCAGGGATCTGCGTTGTGGGTAACATAAGATCATGGCAAATATCAGTCCATCAAGTTTTGAAATTGTAATTGGTGAGTTTACTGTATGTAACAATGTACTGAGTGTTATAAAAGGTATATAAATAGTGTAATAGGGGAGGTATGGATGGCCTGTAAGATGTGAGATTTCAGTGAGGACTCTGTGATGTAATAAATAGTGCACTGGTCGACCGGCCAGCGCTTTTGTTTGGTGAGTCTCATCATCTTTGTTTTTAGATATATTTTTCCTACGTGGAATGTTTCCCTCTATTATATTCAAAAACTATTTTAGCTTTTCTTTCACATAACACTAAGGCTAATTCAAGTTGTTTAATGAACTAAAGTATTATATCATTAGATAGAACCTATGTGGGTAATTTCACCTTTTGAACACTGAAATGTAATTTTTGGTAAAATGATGTCTAAGTTCTAACCAATATTACAGCCACCCATTGCTAGGAAGGTGTAGAATCAATTGCTTTGGTTATAATTAGAACAATTCAGGTATGAACAATAAAATAATGAAAGAGATAACAAAAATAATGTTTTTAAAATGTTTTGAACCTTTAACAACTTCGATTAACATGCTGTCAGCTTAGTAATGCAATAGCTAATCACAACAACACATAATTACTTATTAATTACTGAAACTCATGAAAAATATTATTGATGATTAACAAATCGATTATTTGGACTACTGTAGTATTTATAGAAATTCTGTTCACACCAAAGAATAATGTATGTATATTTGAAAACTCAAACAGGTTAGGAAGATTAGTGGTTGAGTAATTTCTGCATAATTCAAAAATGTACTCAGCATTGCTTATTCAATTTTCCTTAAAAAAAAAAAAACGGAGAACTGTGGCTGATTTGTTATCACATTTCATTTGAAACTACTGGATGAGGCCATTTTTTTGATTACTGATAAGTTTTGAAATTATAATTGGTGAGTTTACTGTATGTAACAATGTACTGAGTGTTATAAAAGGTATATAAATAGTGTAATAGGGGAAGTATGGATATCATTTATAGTATATGTCCATAGTGTCACTAGAAAACAAAGTGGAGTTTTAAGTCTAAACCAAGCACTGGTGAGAAAGTGTTATGCTTGGTGGGCCAGCTAGTTTTCCATCAAAATTACAAGCTATTTATGCACTGTGTGGATTGTCTAAATGTCAACAGGCACAACAAGTACAGCATGTGTCATCTGCTAATTTGGATGGATTCTGCTGTATTGCTTGTGGATTTTTATAATATGAAAAGAAGGAAGAACTCAAACAAATAAGTAGTGAGCTTTACAGTTTAGCATGCAAACATCTCAGCTTCTGGTACCATACTAATGTAAGCCAGTGATTAACTTTTTTAATTGTTTAATGGTGTTTGGGAGTATTTGTGAAGTTGTATACTGTGAGATGTATACTGTATTTGGCTTATCTTGAGGTGTGATGAGTCTGTATTTGTGTGACAAACATGTTTTTGTTGTTTTTGTGTAGTTGGACTGACATTTACTGCTGCTGATTAGTGAATACTGTGTCTTTTTAGGTTGCTGTGTCTTGGATACATGTTTCACTGCAGAATTTTTGTTTCTATAATTCCATTTCACAACTGTTTCATGTAATCTGGTAATGCTAAACAATTTGAGGCAACTTTATGAGAGAATTGAGTGGATGCCCCCTCCTACTTCCTGTTGAACACCTTCCTGTCAAGGACCTGCTCATTAATGTGGATCTTACCCCAGCCAATGACATCAACTGAACCACATCATTGACTCCATCACACCTGGTCATTATCTGCTGCAACATCCAACTAGTTCTATTAACACTAAATTATCCAAGAAACCAAAACCAAACTTTTCCTTATTGTGACCATTTTGCATATAACACCACAGTGACAATTTCTTTTTAACAGGAATAACTAAACATCTTTCTAGATGACAAGTCATGTAAAACATTTATGAGAAGAAACTAGATTTGCAAAAACTCCAGAGCTACTAAAGCCAAATATATTGAGTTACACCAGTAATTGTGAAGCAAATACAATGACAACTTGTTTAAAAAAATCTGTCTTCATCAGTCTGTCACTCTGTAAAGTATACTATAGTATTTCCTTCATAGAACGTAAAATCGCTTATGTTACTTGTAAAGTGACCCTGACATGGGCAAATGTTTATCTAAATGAGGAAATTGTATAACTTTTTATTTTGTCTGTCTTAGTCACACTGACACAAAATTTTGCTGCAGTGGTTACCAGTTTCAGGCTGGCATACCCACTATCAAACCACACCCCAAAAATTGCAAAGTACATGCCATACAATAATGTGTACATACATTATGCATGTCCATATTACAAGTATTTATATGCTTATAGACACACATTGTTATTAACTGTAACTATTCATACAATAACACTATGATGCCAAAAGGCACAAATAGCTTCTGTATAGAAAGGTGCACCTTGGGCAACAAGAGTAGCCCCATTGGTACAAGCCTATGTGTGTGTTACACCTGATTGACACAACCAAACTAACAAATACAGTAGTCAACATGACACCTTGGTAGGTGTCACCCTCATATGCACTATGTGATCAAAAGTATCCAGACACCCCCAAAAACATATATTTTTCATATTAGGTGCATTGTGCTACTACCTACTGCCAGGTACTCCACCTCAGTGACCTCACTAGTCATTAGACATTGTGAGAGAGCAGAACGGCGTGCTCTGCAGAATTCACGGATTGTGAATGTGGTCAGGTGATTGGGTGTCACTAATGTCATACATCTGTACACAAGATTTTCACATTCCTAAATGTCCCTAGGTCCACTGTTTCTGATGTGGTAGTGAAGTGGAAATGTGAAGGGACACGTACAGTGCAAAAGCATACAGGTTGACCTCATCTGTTGACTGACAGAGACCACTGACAGTTGAAGAGGGTCATAATGTGTAATAGACGTCTATCCAGAGCATCACACAGGAATTCCAAACTGCATCAGGATCCACTGAAAGTACTGTGACAGAGTCAGGTGGGAGGTGAGAAAACTTGGATTTCATGGTCAAGCAGCTGCTCATAAGCCACATATTATGCTGGTAAATGCCAAACGATGCCTCACTTGGTGCAAGGAGCATAAATATTGGGTGATTGCACAGTCAAAAGTGGTGAATGCCCGGTGAACGTCATCTGCCAACATATGTAGTGCTGACAGTAAAATTTGGAGGCAGTGGTGTTATGGTGTGGTCATGTTTTCCATCGAGGGGCTTGTACCCATTGTTGTTTTGCATGACACTATTACAGCACAGGCCTACATTGATGTTTTAAGCAACTTCTTGCTTCCCACTATTGAAGAGTAATTTGGGGATGGCGATTGCATCTTTCAACATGATCAAGCACCTGTTCATAATGCACAGCCTGTGGTGGAATGGTTGCATGACAATAACATCCCTGTAATGGACTGGCCTGCATAGAGTCCTGACCTGAATCCTATAGAACACCTTTAGAATGTTTTTGAACATGACTTCATACCAGGCCTCACCGACCGTCATCGATAGCTCTCCTCAGTGCAGCACTCCATGAAGAGTGTGCTGCCATTCCCCAAGAAACCTTCCAGCACCTGACTGAATGCATGCGTGCAAGAGTGGAAGCTGTCATCAAGGCTAAGGGTGGGCCAACACGATACTGATTTGCAGCATTACCGATGGACGGTGCCATGAATTTTTAGATCATTTTCAGCCAGGTGTCCAGATACTTTTGATCACATATTGTATATGTGCATGTGCACATGCCTACCTATCAGTTCTGTATGGTGCTGCTGCAACCATCATCATTTATTAATAACATTGTTAAAAAGTAAAGAAATGTAATGTTTACATTACAGGAAAAGTTAACAATTTTGTTTTACAAAATAATGTAGCATCCAAATGAAACATACAAATCAGGAGGTGATGACAAAATGTGCTCTCCTGTATACAACCCTGTACTTTTTTAGCAGAGTGCAGTATAAAACATTACTACCTTGTATATAGGGAGTCAATGCTAAAATCTAAAATATGTTGTTTTTATTGCATGTTATCCACAAACGATCTAGAAATAAAATAAGATGAAAGAGATAATACAGTTACATCTTTTTCAAATTACATTATTAGTGTAACATTCAGTAACAAACCCACAGTAACACAATAAATGGACATTATGCAGAACTGAGGATCATCCTACATAATCATCATTCATTGTGTGAAGGCCTCATTCAATACCAAAACCTTATTTGTGCATTTATCACATTTACATAAAAATCATGCATATAAGTATTATATAAAATGCCAGTAACATATCATTATACAGGCCTACATTACAAAAGAGCATGTTACAAATAATATGTGCCTTCACAAGATATGCAGACACTGGTCATACACATTTGGATTAGTATATCAAACAATTATGCTTGCAGTCATCATAAGCAGGCTAGTAATATATCAACATATGAATTTAACTCAGAAAAGGAATAACCATAGGTATTACTGACACATACAGCACAGCACAGCACATTTTTGTAATCAGTGACTACTGTACAGTGCCTATGTTGTGGAATCAAACCCCTTACAACCTTTTGTATCAAACACTAAATTTTTTCTTATTAAAACAGAATCTCCTATTGCTTACAGGCATCATGATTAAAATATGGAAATGTTATAAAAATGTAGTTCATGTGTATATGCAGCTATGTGAACAAATGTCATAATATCTGATACCTTCCTAAATTTCATATATAAATACAGTTATTATAACTAATTTCTATGGATAGTACTTGTGGCATGACATCATATATTATATCACCCTGAAATGTATTAGCCTAGTTATTCATAGTGCAATATAGTCTAATGTATAGTGCTCCTATGCCCTAACATCCATTTCGGGTTTTGGACTCAAACCCACAACCCTCTTATATATCTGGTGCTAGCTACTACGTATCAGGAAAATTACAAATTGCTTGTTGCTTACACAGCAGTCTGAATGCATTTTCAATTATAAGTGGTGATGTTACATGGTGCTAACTACAAAAAGTACCTAACAAATCATACTTCATCCAGACATGAAAGAATATGCGCATTGTAGACTGTAGTACATATATGTGTGGTCATGCTAACAACTAAAGTTGTAGTGAAGTGCGAAGGAATGGATCATGCCTACATGTCAGTCACAGCAATGAACCTCATATCACATGAAATGGCACCAGTAAAAATCACAATATTTATCTGTTTCAACCAAATGGAAAATTTCATACACTATAGTCCCAACTGCCTTGACATCCTGTGGCAGCATGTCGCAAATAGCCTTTGTCTGAGACATTCAAGGGGCATTGTAATAAATTATTGCAATTTCATTGAGCTAATCATTCTGGGGTTATAATTAACTCATATTCTTGTACTGAATGTATCCATGACTGAAGTTCAATTATCATCTATTTTAAAAACAATGTGAAGAATACAGGTATAGTCTTCTTCTTGAAACCATCTTGTCTCATGTCTTGCAGAATATACACATACACACTTCTTGCTCTCTGTACTGAATGTCAGCAGTATAGAACTATGTTTTTATTTATTAAGTACTACATCACTACCCTTTACTAATAATATGTGAAACCTTCTTCATGTTTCAGTTTTTTATAAAGTTGAGAAGAGACTGGTTTGGTGACATGTCAACTGTATATCTTCCATGCATCATTGCTTACACATTTCATAAGTCAAACCTTGCAAATGAAATTTCTTGTCACAGACTCTTATCACTGTTTTTCTTTGTGTAACACACATTGTTGTTGTTGTGGTCTTCAGTCCTGAGACTGGTTTGATGCAGCTCTCCATGCTACTCTATCCTGTGCAAGCTGCTTCATCTCCCAGTAACTACTGCAGCCTACATCCTTCTGAATCTATTTTTTTTATTTATTTATTTATCTCTTGTTCCGGTGATCCATGTTGTGACAGTATCACAGGATATGGAACGTGTCAATTTTACAAGCTTTTGGCCAGAATTTATGGTAATACATAAAACAAAACAAAAACAGTACACAGTAACTTAGGTTCCACTACAAAAAAAAAAAAAAAAAAAAAAAAAAAAAAAAATACATTTTAGATATAGATAGAGATTACAAAACAAAAAACAGTGAACAGTAACTTAGATCCCACTGCAAAAATACGTTTTAGAGAGAGATAAAGATTACAAAATAATAAGTGTTACAAAGAAATAAATATTGCAAAATATATGTTTACAATAAAAATATTCAGTATTACAAATACAAATTTGGGCATACATTTGCAATTTACAATGCAAGAGATGTTAAACACTGTAGTACAGGAACTCTTCTAATGTATAAAATGATCCTTGCAATAGGAACTGCCTTAAGGTTTTTTTTAAACAGGAGATCATCATCTATCAAACACTTAATTCTTGAAGGGAGGGCATTAAAAATCTTACAGCCACTGAAATGGACACCTTTCAGCACCATACTTAGATTTGGCTGTTCATAGTGGATATCATGTTTCCTTCTAGTATTGTGACTGTGATATGCACTATTCAGCTTAAAGATGGATTTTTCTTTCCTTATGAAGCACATCAATGAGAATATATATTGCGCAGTGGATGTAAGTATTTCAAGCTTCTTAAAAAGATTCCTGCATGTGGCTCTAGGATGGACTCCACACATGATCCTTATGGCTCTTTTTTGTACACACAGTACTTTTTTAGCCAGTGGCTGATTTCCCCAAAATATAATTCCAAATGCCATAATTGCATGAAAGTAACCATAATACGCTGACTTCATGGTTTCCATATTTCTATAAGAAGAAACAATGCGCAATGCATATGTTGCTGAACTTAGTCTTTTGCACAGATCCACGATGTGGTTGGACCAATTCAGTTTGCTATCAATATGCAAGCCTAGGTATTTTGAGGAATCTATCCTGTTTATTGTCTGCTCACCTACCTTTACAAATATTTCCTCATCTTTGGATGTTTTGTGGAACTGAATGTAGTTTGTTTTACAGTAATTTAAAATAAGACCATTAATGTTGAACCAGTTCACTGTTTCATTTAAAACCTTATTTGCCGTTACCTCAAGCTTATCTTCCGAATTATCAATAAGTAGTGTAGTGTCATCCGCGAAAATGGTGAATCTACAATATTCCGTAGAGAGAGGAAGATCATTTATAAATATAATAAAAAGTAGGGGGCCCAGAACTGAGCCCTGCGGCACTCCACATGTGATGGTACCCCATTCTGAAGATATTGGGACACCATCTTGACTATCTATTACAACTTTTTGTTTTCTGTTTGACAGATATGAGTTGAGCCATTTCCCTGCTGCACCACTTATACCGAGATGTGCAGCTTTTTGTAAAAGAATTTGGTGATTTCATCTCTTGGTCTCCCTCTACGATTTTTACCCTCCACGCTGCCCTCCAATACTAAATTGGTGATCTCTTGATGCCTCAGAACATGTCCTACCAACCGATCCCTTCTGCTAGTCAAGTTGCGCCACAAATTTCTCTTCTCCCCAATCCTATTCAATACCTCCTCAGTAGTTATGTGATCTACCCATCTAATCTTCAGCATTCTTCTGTAGCACCACATTTCAAAAGCTTCTATTCTCTTGTTGTCCAAACTATTTATCATCCATGTTTCACTTCCATATATGGCTGCACTCCATACAAATACTTTCAGAAAAGTCTTCCTGACATTTAAATCTATACTTGATGTTAACAAATTTCTCTTCTTCAGAAACGCTTTCCTTCCCATTGCCAATCTACATTTTATATCCTCTCTACTTCCACCATCATCAGTTATTTTGCTCCCCAAATAGCAAAACTCCTTTTACTACTTTAAGTGTCTCATTTCCTAATCTAATTCCCTCAGTATCACCCAACTTAGTCCGACTACATTCCATTATCCTCGTTTTGCTTTTGTTGATGTTCATCTTATATCCTCCTTTCAAGACACTATCCATTCCGTTCAACTGCTCTTCCAAGTCCTTTGCTGTCTCTGACAGAATTACGATGTCATCGGCGAACCTCAAAGTTTTATTCCATTGCATTGTACAGTACATCATAATAGCATGATCTGCCATTACGAAGTTTTTCTACTCACCAATAACGATTCTGCACCTTACTACAAAGGCAAAAGGTAACAGAACCATACTGACCAAAATAGGAGGTTGGTGAGTGTTCAAAACATTATGTATGCACACAATTATTTATTTAATAGAATACAGAATTATAGGAAAATATTGTTCCCACCATTAATCACAATCAGTATGAGGAATGACTGGCAATATCTATGGATGACAGGTATGACCAAGCAGATAATTGATCAGTCATGATAATTGTATTCTTGCAGGGAGACTGGCACTCAGTCAAAATTTTTGCCTTAAAATATTTACTGAAAGCTAAACAAGAAAGAGAAGCAGCATCTTATACCGAGTATTGTTTAATACTATCAGGTACATTATCAAAGCTTATAAGCAGTGAAGTAGAAAATAATATTCTCCTGACAACTTACTAGTAATAACATAACAGTAATACTAGACAGATTCTTCCAGTACTCAATACTCAACTTGTGTTATGACAGGAAATTAATTTTAGATTCCCATGGTAGCAAGTAGGAATGTTATTTTTTGCTGCAACCAAAGAAGGACTAATTTTGAAATGGGTAAATAGTTGGAATCAATCAGCTTTGTTTATTTTACATTTATTTATTTAAACATTCACATTTATTTTCAAGAAAGACACCTACCTGCAGATGACTCAGTACAGCATGCATCTCAACTTGACTTGTTCTCGAGAGTGATGCATCGTAATGAGTGTCGTTAATGATAACAAAGGCGATATGTAAACAAATAAATCATTCCAAAATAAAAATGACTAGTAGCTGGATTTTAATCTGGTTTAGTTCACTGAATGGTCACAGTCTTCTTTTCATACACAACATACAAACTTTATTTGTGTGATAAGAGAAGTTAGCATAACTCACACACAAAAGCAGTTATAAAATAATTGTCTCTGTCTCCATTCCTCAGGCTCATCTTATTCTACATAAAGTATATCAATCAGACTGGAAATGCACTAGCAAATTCAGTGTGAAACACTTTATTTAGAGATTACTTCACCTGACTTGGACAAAAACTGATTGCAACAGAATTTTAGTTGGACACTGGAAATCATTAAGTAAATAAGTATTGGTTTCAGGTTTTAAAACACTTTATTTTTTATTATTTTTTTAAACCACAGTAATCTACATCATTTTCATATACAACACGTTAACAGCTTTTCCTAAATGTGTAAGTATTAACTAAATACATTTATATATGCATAACATTACAAAACTAATTATATGTACAGTTCAATTAATTCTTTCATTTAGTATCTGTCAAATCATAATTCTTTCCTGTGACCATATATGAACCTGAATGTTATTCTTGACTGGTGTGTATCCAATTAAGTCAGTTGAATAGTGAATGAAAAATTTTGAAACTTCAATTTGAATACATTAATTAGCCACAACTCTTGAGTCATACATATTACCATTTTCTGATTGTATCATTTAACTTTACTTTTAAATTTTTAGTCAAGAATATTTCAAATTTGACAGGACTGACTTCACTAATATTAATCAACTTACTTTAAAACTGAAATAGTAAACAACAATATAAATAATTTATGTTTTTGTTTTAAGGAAAAACACACACACACACACACACACACACACACACACACACACAGAGACACACAGAGATAGGTGCTGACAATAGAGAAAGGATACAGAATCAAATTTTCAATACTTTTATGTTATTCATGAAATACAGTACACAAAATTTTCTAGGCCCATTACAGACATTATCATTGCTCTGTAAAGTAGAATAGAAAAGATCCATCAGGCTCACCCTAGTTTCAATCGCACACTGCTTAAATTATGAGGAGAAGGACATTATAAAGGTAATAATACACAAAAGTGTTAGTATATGATTTAATTTATTACTACAGAATTACTTAAATATTTTATGTTAGCAGGCAAGGTCCCAGTTGTGGCCAGTATTCAAGCACAATGAATCTAGGTGAGGGACAGATGGGTTCATTCTGCATGCTCTAAATGTAGTTCAAAGTATTAAAGTAGTACTGTTAACTTGTGTATGCTGCACAAACATTTATTCTCACTAGGTCATTTTTTTGTTTTACTTGGCTTAACACCACAAGCTGCTACAACCTAATTTTAATCCATCACATTGGTCCACATAAAAAAAAGCAACAACACTCAGATTATCTTCTTTTAATCATGGTATTTCTTCATTGTTAATACTCAGTTTCTTCTCTTGGGTATTTGAAGTAAACTTATATGCAAATGACTACATTATTTTTCTTAACACTTTAATATATACATTTATAGTATGTCACTTACTAACAATTACTAATTCTCTCACTTTAAAAATGCTATTTTTAATGGAAAGTGTACCATTTAAATTATTTTCATTTGTTTTGTTGGTCAAATAAGCACTTACAGATGTAAACAAATAAATCTAAGAGAAGGAATAAAACAGTTTATATGCCAATCAGTATCTGAAATATGAATTTTGTGTATTGTTATTTTACTATTCCAATCCTATGTAGTAATGTATTTGACTGTGTTTAGTTGAAAATCAGTTAAGACATGTAATTTCTATTAACACAATGATTATTAATACATCATGACAACATTAAAATAGGCTTATTTTAGACAATTACATAAAAATGTAAGTAATACTTTTAATTTGTTCACATTTTAAATTATGTGGAAGTCTGATTTTTAAAAGCACTCTCTTCACAGTGCTCCACATTAGGTCATCAGTGTGGGCTGTTGGCATGGGGTTGTTCGAGCATGTTCAAAATTTCAGATAAATTACATTAGTTATTAACACTTCCTAGCATTTGTACTGTCAGCATTTCCATCAACTGCATTCCATAAATGAGGATCCACATCACTCATGGTCAGAAGAGCACAACACAGATATTCAGATTGTAGATATTGTGTGGAACAGATGCTAATTATAGAATCTTCTTTGTTGTGGCTATCATTCTCATCTTTGTGACTGGATAAGTTGACTGTCCATTTCATTAAAATTATATTTAAAATAAGCAATTGCACAGTCTAAATGAAGTACATATCTTCAAGATAAATCTTTATCCAAGATCCAATATTGTATCATCATGACTCAACTATTGTGTAATTAGAGGTTTCTGCTGATCAAAAAACTGTTACTAACTTTAAAAATAATGTCAAGCTACTATGATGACTTGGCATGATTAACTACAAAATCTATGACACATTGTCTAACTGTACTGAAGTAAACAAGCAAATGGTGTGCATCCACACACATAAAACATCGCAAAGTTTATACGAAAGCTAAAAACTACAGTTCAGTTTAATATATTTATAACTATGTGTAATAATTATAATTGAGTAATTCACATTCATCCACAACATCCAATATAACCACATAATTTATTTGATTATGTTTGTATGTGATAGTAACACACACACACACACTTAAGTTAACATGCAGATAATTATATAATAATCTGATACAGTACTTATGAATGTAATATGTGTCTATATATAGATATACATATATATATGTAGAGTAGCACACTTAGCTACATTGCTTATCAAAACAGAGCAATAAATTTCATTGTATTAATACTGAAATTATATATTATGTTAATACAGTATTTTGTCACCCCAACTACATATTGGTCCAGGGTTCTGTATTATAGCCCACATCCTGTGGTCTAGTGACTTTTATAAACTTTCCTTGAGAGCATTAAATGTGGATCAAATAATTGTTTCTTTCTTTTATTTATTCTCTTGGCAAATTTTTCAGTACTGAAAATGTTGACAAAATCTTTCTTTTGACAGACTGAAACAAGACCACATGGACTCAGAGCTGATAGTAGGAAGGAAACCAGCTTTCTTTAAGATACTTTATTGAGAAGATATGATTCAAGATACTGTGTTGAGCAGACAAAGCTTGGCTTTTGTGAGGGGCGCCGGGGGCGCAGAAGAGTTGAGCCCATTGTGGGACGCAATTGTCAGGCCGTGGCTGTTACAAGGGCTCAGTTTTGCAGCTCTTCAGTCCTGACAACATTTGCCTCACACTGAACAAACTCAGCGCCAGCCGGATCCACCACACAGATTAACAAGGAAAATGATGCTGCTGTTTACATGTTTATTAAATCTAAGCTTGTCCTTACACACAGTTCTACATTTAACTTCTATTTTTTCCCTTTAAGCAATTTTTATTAGTTATTAATACAAGTCACAATATTCTAAAGCGGCACAAACATCATCATTAGTATATGACACAGATCATTGATATATCAATGAAAGCTCTTTGGGTGAGCAACATGAAATATGAGTTAAATAGTTACTTGTACAAATAAATTAAATATTCAAGAAACAACTCTAAGTCATGCCAAGCCACCAGGAAAATAATATTCCAGAAGCTTCATAAAAAAGAACAGAAGTTTTAAGGACTTAACATAATTTAATAAATCTGTTCAAATAATAATGATAAATCATTCTTTCGAAGAGTTTTGACAGTGACTACATTGCATTCTACCATTTGCCACTGTATACCATGCCATTCTATCTTTTATTATCTTTTATTCAAGGGACAGAGCTGCTGACACTACGAATGTAAAGTGAATAACATCACAGATCTCAACAACTCACTTCTGAAGGCTTCAACTAATCTATTATGCTAACTTAATGTTTTTAGGATAAATTTTTCATAAAAAAACATTTAAAGGTAACCAAGTGTTGCATAAGTCTTCACGTATGGAGCATCCACCTTACAGCTCTCCCTGTTGAAAGAAAAAAAGAATTATGTAATGGATTTTACAGACAATCAAAAGATAATTCAGCACACTTCAAGTACCCAGAAATCTGTTGTTTCATCTACATTCAAGATTGTTTTACCTGTTTATGACAGCAATATTTAAGTAAACAAGTAAGATATATAACAAACTGAATACTTCTTCATACCTCAGGCACTGAAAAGTTATTTAATTATACAGCACAACAAAAATGTACATTGATTGAATTAAATAACAGCAGGGAGCCACCCAAATATTCTGTAATTTGCACTATGAAAATACACTTTGTATCACAAAGTACAATGTAATAGAATTTTAAGACAGAACTCACTTCTGCCCTCTGTTAATAAAGTAAGATCAACCAAAATACTTATCACTCAGACTCAGACCTCAGACCTACGTAGTTGGTGTTTTGGTTTCTTTATAACATCAGTTTCTAAGTGAGTAGAGGAGTAGCTTTCAAAGCCCAGGCACATTACTTCTGTAGTTCTTACAAAACAAGTACTCAGATCTACTGATTCTATGGTCAATATTTACATGACAAAATGAAGTCTCTAGTTAAAAATATTTATGTTTAATGTGTAGGTTACATACAATACTTTTCACCATTAATGTGGAACAGGCTCCTGAGACATTAGCAAAATGCAGGTAAAATAAAAACAAACCACTCTTTTCATAACAAAAGATGACTCTGATTGGAGACAAACTCATGAAGTATCATTTCACACCCAGAAATTAATCCAGAATGTGTTCCATTTAGTAATGACTCTTAAATTACCATCTGTCATGTAAGTTGAACAGACAGACAATTCACATCACAGACAACTACCCTGTAGGCCCTAGTGTAAGTCTCTCTCACGGCTGAGAATTGAGGAATTAACTTGGTATATAGAAGGTGCTAGCAAATTTCATTAATCTTTACAGGATGTATTATTAAATAAAGCGACCCACATTAAACTAAAACGCACGCGCACACACACACACACACACACACACACACACACACACACACACACACACACACACACACACAAATGCAGAAAATAAAATGAGATACTCATTAAAAGTATTTGCTCTGTCTATGAACATAACTGCTGTTTGTACCTAGGAGAGCTGCGAAGTTCAGGAGCAGTGGTGAGAACCACGGGAATATAGACACAAAGTGTGAACATAAAGACTTTTTGTGCACTCTGTTATTGTTTTCAATTCATACAAAATTAGCTTTTAATGTTTCTATATTATGGCCCAGCTGTATAACTATTTATGTACTGTACCTTTCCCAGTCTGTATGATTCTGGTAAATCTACTGTTCGAGTAAACAAAGTTGACACTCAGCGTGGTGGCCGATGGGAGTGACTGAAATGCGAAATGCCTTTACAGTCACTTCCATCAGCCATCACACTGAGTGTCAACTTTGTTTGTGGATGTAGTAACGTCATACTAAATCATAAACTAAGGATTACTAAAACCGCAAATGCCCCTATAGTATGTTCCTGTTACATTCACAGGTGATATTTCCCAAGGATTAGCACTTTAGTACAGAGAGAGATGTGCTACTGCTCCCTCTCCCTCCAGTTGCCACAAGAAGCAATACCTGGGTACCCTCAGTGTTGATTATAAAAGATGAAGGCTGAAAGAAATTAAGAGCTTCATGGCAGATAAGGTTTCATTTTAATTTTTAGTATTATTAATACTGAATTAGATAGACGCTGCACTATAACTTGAGCATTCGTTTGGATTTCCGATGACATGTGGAAGCAGTCAAGGCTTCTCTACACAGTTGCAATGATATAGCACTAGTAGTCACCAGAATGAAGGCTTCCTGTAAAAGCTACTTAAAGATGGTTCTTTTACTCATCTCATAACATTATTAAACATCAAAAAGGATGTTATGAAAACTCAAAATCTATACCAAATGGTACTAGGAAAACAATACATAAATTTTTAGAAAGCTTTCAGTCACGCTTCAAGGAATAGAAGACTATTATGATCTGAACTCAGATGCTATAGTGATTCCAGATGGTCCAAAATAGACCAACCTATCATGCATCTAATAGTGCAATGAGATGCAGTACAAGACCACACGTATAGATTGTCATCTCCGAATTCTACTACAATAATGATAAAATTTTTGAAGCTGTCAAGTCTGAAAGCTATGTTGCAAGGAGTCTTCTTTCTCTCTCTGAGAGACTGAGAATAAACAGGTGATCTGGATGGGGCTGCAGGCCAATAGTTGCCCCCCTCCTGCCCCCCCCCCCCCCCCCCTCTTCCCTTCCCTCTGAGTTGCAACAAGGTTGTCACTGGTAAAATTTGTCTGTAAAGATATCATAGAAGCTTCTGAGCTCATAAGCCTAAAAACTCTGAGGACTTCATGAAGTACTACTGCAGAGCAGTTGTGAACTCAAGGTCATTTACAGAGAGGGATAGTATTTTAAAGACAGCACACAGAGAGGAAAGGTACATACATAGTGAATCAATTGAACAGTGAAATGCCACATCATGGTGCTAATGGTAGGAAACTGCAGGAAAGAGTTCCTGTCAACTGTGGAAACTGTAGTTCTGTGTGGCAAATATGACTCTGGAAATTCAGTGTCACATGTTGATGAGTTAAATGATGGGAATTTTCATTCTGTCCTGAGCTTCTGAGCTGAAGTTGATGATTTAGTTTTGCACAGGTGTCTTCAAAAAAGTACTAAGAATCCACAATATATGGCTGCAGCTATTCAAACCAAGATAACAGATATATAAGGTGAAATTATAAGAGAACAAATTGTTCATAGAATGAACAGTTTTAAGGACTTCATTGTTCTTTGTGCCAAAATGACAGACATTGCAAGAAATGAGCAACTATTTTTCTATGAAAATTTAGGATTAAATGTGATTTGTGTAAGTTTGATGATGTTTATACCTGCTGTATACTTAACAGGGTTTGTATTGGAGAATTTAAGACTATCCCATTTGAAACTATTTGGTATCAATCATGAATTTTTTGTTGGTCAGGAGTACAACAGATCAGTGGTAAAGAGTGGTAATTTATGCAGAGAACTAGCTTTCAACAGAAGAGAATATAGTATCCAATGGCTGTTTGTACATATTGCTGTAGTATTTGCTGAACTGCGTTCTCTGTAGGCGATTGGTAGGCTTAATATATGTTCAGGATTAGCCAGGACAGTTCTGGTGTTTTAGTGTTGTCTGGGGTAATATTTGTGTTGAAAAAATGTCTGAGATTTGAGAATTTTATAACTGTAAAGGAGTTTTTTTTTAACTTTAGACCTATGTGTTTGACATTACATTTTTAAACTTTCCCTTGTGGCCATGTCCCTTCCAGCTGAAGGAGTAAGCACTCACACTGATGGGCAGGCATAACTACCAGTTCAGCCATGGTTTTCAACTTAATCATTTCACAACAGAACAGGGGCAATGGGTTATGTTGTTTTCATGTTTGAAGTAACTCATCTGTGCATTTTTGATCATTTTACGTCTATTATTTCTTGTCTGATCATTTAGCGAGAGACAAAAGAGAGTGTGTGTTTAGTGTTAACTTGCTACAGGAATGTAAATTTTTGAAATTGTGTAATGACAGCAACAATGAAAGTCTTTATTGCACACTACCTATTGGAGAAATTTCAATTGTATATGAGGGAGAAATTAGTATTAAAGATTGATATTTCATGTTGCAATCTCACTAAAATGATTGAATGCAATATCTTTGTCTTTGACATCTGCTCCAGATGAGAGAAATTTTTCAGTTACAGCAAACACTTGGTCTGCAGAAGTGAGTAGACTTTCAGTAACTACTGTTAAACATCTGCTAAATGTTAAAATTAATTCAGAACTTCCTCGATGTGAATTGTATGATGTAATTGAAACAGTCAAACCATTTCTGAAAAAAAAACAAAGGTCTTGTCCAGTGAAAATACAGTTGAATGAATAAACTTTAATGACTCAGTAAACTTTTAAGACCTTCAAGTAATTTCGGGATTAAGTCTTGGGTTGAATCCAAAAAAATATGGTAATATGTCCTACGTGGGATCCAAAAAATACGACAAGCATAGTTATCAGGAATTGCATGGGGACACTACAACCCATCAGAAAATTCTTTATGGGTCTCATTAAACATAATTACTTTCTGAAACTGTTCAAAATTGAAGCAGTTTCTTTGTTAACACATGATTGTAAATGTTTCAAAAAATCCACTGTGACTAAAAAAAATTTTTTAAACAGCAGAATTGCCTCATGTTCTTAAATACATGCATTTTGCACATTGCCAAAAGTGATGAGTGTCTGGTTGCTATGCTGTAATGAATTTTGAGCTGTTTCAAACTGTCATTATGTTTAGCAGGGCAGTTCATTACAGTACGGCAACCAGACCCTCAGCACTTTTGGCAATGTGCAAAATTTATCGATTTAAGAACATGAAGCATTCTGCAATTTTAAAAAAATGTTTTCGTCAAGTGGATTTTTTGTAACAGTTAGAATCATGTGTTAACAAAGACACTGCTCCAAAATCATTATTATGTGCTGTTACTCAGAGCCACTGCTTCTGTTGCACTAACAGTAGGCTACTGGTATGGAAAAAATCTTCTCCTGAACCATTTCTCTTGGCAGAAGACTGCAAAGGGATAACTGTGATCTTATTGCAACATTAGAATAAGTTAGCAACGCGTCCAGTGACTTACAAGAAATTATACTGGATAGTGATAAAAATCTATTTATTTAGACCTTTAAAATCATAGAAGAAGATGAAGTAGCAATCACAGTACTAGTAATACCGAGCAAGGGTGCTTATGCCCAGAGGCAGTAGGGGGACGGGGGGGGGGGGGGGGGGGGGGGGGGGCAGGACTGCACCCTTCTTCTTCTCCTCCCCCCCCCCCAAACTCACAGGGAAAGGAGAAAAAAGTGTAATCAGATGTCTTTCTTTCAAGAAAATGATTTAAAAGTCAGTACTATGTAGGTTTTAACAGTCCATAATTGCAACTTTTTTATATCTACTTACAAGTCAACATTTGTCTTCCAAAATATTAAAAATACTCAATACCTAAAGGTTCAACACACCTCCTCCCCCCTCCCCCCACCTGCCCCCCCCCCCCCCTCCAAACACCAAATGACCTATCATGTGGGTGCCCATGATATCATAGTCTAATTCCACAATGAAATATCAAGACAATAGTCCTGTTTGCAGCCCAGAGAAATACTACAGAATGAAAGGAGACTCACCTTTCTTTCATTGTATAACACACCAACTACAAGTTAGGTTTCAGAACCATAAGATTTAACTGAATCCTTTCAGGGCATAAATCCAAAGTAAATGGTACCAAACCAGATTCCATAAATTTTTAGAAGTCAGTGTAACCAAAGCTTTCCTCTGTGGCTGGAGAATTTTCCATTTGTAAACAAAAGTGACTTAAACAAGCTACAACTACAAGACCAGAGTACACTTTGCTAGTGTTACAGATACACATTTCAAAACTTTTTTGCAATATTAGGATTCTGCATAGAATTCTAGTCACCCTCAAGTTTGAACAGCAACCCCAGAAATGTAATTTTCGACTTAAAACATTTAAAAATCTATCTAGAAACAGCACAGATAAAAAAAGACTGAGTGGTCTTGCTCTCCTCAATGTGCAGTGCAGCATTACAATTGATTCACAGGTAGTGGTCAACCACTTTTCCTGATTTTTTTCTTTATCGTTTTTGCTGTCAGCAGTACAGGCAACCTGCTATTCAGCCAACTGGCAATAAAAAATCAAATGAAACGAAAAAACAACAAACAGATAGAGATATTCACACTGAATTTAAAACTTTCTGAAGCTAAAAAATGAAATGAAAGTTGTTAGATATATGACAGATGACTTCTTGCATTGGTAGTTAAAACAGTAATAATAAAAAGTAAAATGAAACATTTGAAGGATACACTTTCCTGTCATTAGAAAGTGAAAGGATGTGTCATGGGATGGGGAGTCAGTTGCTGAAGGAGAAAAGGTTGGCCATTGAGGATGGTAGGAATGTGGTGGTATAAGGATGGAGGACTGCTGGATAGCAATGATGGAGCAGGAGTTGCTGTGGGAACAGAAGAGGTGGTAGAATAGAGAGGAAGTTGGTGGTACCAATAGTTGTTGGGGAAAGGGGGTGGGGAAAGGAAGGCAGATGGGGAAAAAAGGGGGTAATGAAGTTTGGGGAGGGGAGAGGTGGGAGAGGAAGCCATGATAATGTGGATTAGGTGAGGTGGACCTACAGCTGGCATGAATGGATAGATGTCAGGCTTCATGGTCTGTGAGGGGGAGATGATTGAAGTTTCTCTGGGAGAGTATGTGGAACGTGTGTAGGCGGAAGATTGGTGGGATGTGTCGGTAAAGGCATGGCAGTATATGAGGATTGGAAAGTAGAGGAGAAACAATAAGATTATTGGCGTGGAGTTTCCATATAGTGTAGATTGTTCAGAGGGGTTCAGTGTGAGTGAGGTGGAATTTGATGAGTTGGTAAAGGATCTTTGTGGGGAAAAGGTAAGCAGATGCAGAAAGTGAGGTGGAGTGCATGTGTTCCATCCAATACTTGTGTGGAAAGGGATGGGACAGATCAAGGATTCATAGGTGTGGAGGACAGTTAGTAGTTTGACAGTTAGTAGTTTTCATCTATTGTGGACTTTTTGTTGGATGATTAGTAGGTGAAGTTTCGATGTTAATTGCCAGTCAATTGTTAGTCCAAGATGTTTCAGCGTGTTAATTACCTGGATAGGACAAACAGAAATGGTAAGGTAGAGGTCATGAAGATAGAAGTTGCAGGTGGCGCTTCCTATAATTATTGCCCGTGGTTTGGAAGAGTTGATCTTGAGGAGCCACTGGTTACATCAGGAAGTAAACTGAGGGATGGATTTGGAGGGATCATTGAGATTTGTGGAGTGTAGGATTGAGAGCAAGAAATGTGGTGTCATCAACAGGAGGCGCAAT
This sequence comes from Schistocerca cancellata, assembly GCF_023864275.1. NCBI lineage: Eukaryota > Metazoa > Arthropoda > Insecta > Orthoptera > Acrididae > Schistocerca > Schistocerca cancellata. The sequence continues at coordinate 297,770,346 of NC_064626.1, read as the reverse complement.
GGTGGAGATGGTTTGGGCATATCAGCCATGTAAAGGAGATAGAAGAGAGAAGACAGAGGCTTGGGGTACACCTGCAGTGGGATGGATGGTGTGGGAGTTGGTGTTGTTAATGGCGACAAAGAATGGGCAATTAGAGAGGAAGGATGCAATAAGGCAGACATATTTCATTGGCACTGCATAAGTCTGGGGTTTGAAAGCAGACTGGAATACCATAGACGGTTGCAGGCTTTCTCTAGGTTGAGGGAGACAACAACAGTGGATTTTGGGTGTTGAACTGGTGGGAAAGGAGATGGTTGAGGTGCAGGAGCTGGTCATTAGAAGAGAAGATGGGCTGGAACCCACAGTGGTTAATGGGAATGACGTAGGGTTGATTCAGGTGTTGATGAGTATGTTGGGAGAGGATGGATTTGAAGATCTTGGTGAACACTGAGATGTGGCAGATGAGATGATTGGAGGAGATATCAGTGGAGGTTTCTGTGGTTTAAGGAAGTGTAGATTTCAGAGGTTTTCCACAGCTCTGGATAGTAACATGTGGAGAGGATAATGGTATAAATAGGTGCCAGGCTGGCAAGAGAGGGGCATTCTTTAAGGTGCTGATAGGTGATGTATTCGTGACTAGGCGATGGGTTGTATTTGCTATGAAGTACTTGTTTCATGTCATGCACTGTGATTGGTTGGGAGCTGGGAGGCAGGGGTGGGGCAGCAGTGTTGGTATATTTGTGGATGGTAGGGAAGTGGGAGTAATCAAAATGAGCATTTCAGGGATGGGGAAGATGTTGGGGAGATAGGATGCAAAATGATCAACTTTGGTCTGCTTGTCGAGTAAGGGGTTGTTGTTGTGGAGGAGCGGATACTGAGCTACAGGGGTATTGCCAGTGAGTTGATGGAATGCTTTCCAGCACTTGGAAGAGTTAATAGTGTGAGGTAATGGGTGAGTTGTGGAACCCTGAAAACATTCTAAGTTTGGAGTTGGCGTGACTGAGTGGACTGCTCAGCAGGCCGACCGCGTAGTGCCTGACAAGAGGGGTAGCCCCAGCGCATGGTCCAGGGGCTGCGTGGCTGAGAATTCTATGGTGATGCTGTGTCGTTGAAGGAGACATACCGGGAGTGCCAAATATGGTGGACTTTATGAAACCTTAAGGGGCTCCGGAAAGGCTCAAAATCATGAAAAGTTCAATTTTTACTTTTTTGCGCTTTCTGAATCTGCAGACTATTACCTTTTAATAGATATATAATTTATTTAATTCCAAAGACTACAACTATTTTTAAATTTTTTTTGAAATGTGTTCTACATGGGCGTGACCCACTGTGGCGCTGTTAAACTGCTGTCAAATGGTGTTATTATTAACGTCCGTGTTCATCAGGTACATTTTAGTGATGTGAGATAAAGTATGTGTTGTGGCCAACCTGTGATGGTTCAATATATATCGCTGGTGTGATTGTCGATTGTTTCATGTTTATTTACTCTGTCGTTAGCTCGAAAATATTCGTAATTAATTCTGTTTCTTGAGTCTCTGTTTTGTTGAAGTATAATAATGAGTAAAAGTAAAGTTATTAGCAATCCTCTGAAGGCTTTTAAGAAAAGGAGAAATGTTGGAAAGCCAAAGGTATGTGTTATTACTGTAAACAATAAAGACGATAACCAAGTGGTGAACCTAACCTCTCAAGTACACCTGCCCATAGCGGTCAAAGTGGGAAAGAAAATACTTCACAGAAGCAGCTTGGTTCAATGAGTGAAAACTATGAATGTTTTATGGGCGAATCGGATGTGAATGAAATATTTGATATGTCAGTTCTCAAAGGAATTTTTTCAAACTGTGTAAGATGTATTCATTGTAGTGAAGTTGGTCTGGAACTCTCCATAATAAAGCACATAGGACTTGCTAGTGAAATACAACTGAAATGTGATAAGTGTTCATACATGACCACCTTTTGGAACAGTGTTGCAGTAACTGCAACTGAAGAAAATGGTAGCAAAATCTACGAACACAACATTAGATTTGTTTATTCCTTGCGTTCAGTTGGTAAGGGTGCTACTGCAGGTGCAGTTTTCTGTGGCATCATGAATCTTCCAAATCCCCCAACCAAGTTTATGACCTATAATAAATTAATAGGGTCTAAAGTAGAAGATGTCTGTATAGAATCTATGAAGAACGCTGTGGAAGAGGCAGTAATGGAAAATAATGGTAACAGAGATTTGACTGCAGCGTTCGATGGTACCTGGCATAAACGGGGACACACATCTCTTCATCGTGTAGTATCTGCCACCAGTATGTATACAGGGAAAGTTTTAGATGTAGCTGTAATATCAAAGTATTGTAGATGTCCACAAAAATATAAAGGTACACATGAAAATAATTGCAAAGCTTACTATAGTGGCAGTAGTGGAGGAATGGAAGTGGCTGGTGTTGCCAGTATATTCCAGCATTCTGAGGCGTGTGATAAAGTGCGATATGTTAATTACCTTGGTGACGGTGATTCTAAAAGTTTCAAACATGTTCAAGGACTGAAGCCCTATGGTGATGATGTTGTAGTGCAGAAATTTGAGTGTATTGGACACATACAGAAGCGAATGGGAACAAGACTTCGGCGACTGAAAGCTTCGTACAAAAAACAAAAACTCAGTGATGGTAAAGGGTTGGATGGGAAGGGAAGGTTAACTGACAGTGTAATTGACAAAATACAGAACTATTATGGAATGGCTATTAGGCATAATACACAAAGTGTCAACGAAATGAAGAAGGCTGTTTGGGCTCTTTTTTTTCATACTTCTTCAACCGATGAAAATCCCCAACATAGCTTGTGTCCCAAAGAAGAAGACAGTTGGTGTAAATATAACAAAGGATTGCTAACTGGTGAAGTGTACACTCATAAGCATAGTCTGCCTCATGCAATAATGGAGATGATAAAACCTATTTTCAGAGACTTAGCAGCACCTGAACTGTTGAAAAAGTGTATTCACGGAAAAACTCAAAACCCCAATGAAAGTGTAAATAGTGTTATATGGTCGAGAATCCCCAAGACTGTATTTGTTGGAATAGAAACACTTCACTTTGGTGTGTGTGATGCTGTTGCGACTTTCAATGATGGCGACATTGTAAGGTGCAAGGTATTTAGAAATATGGGAATGAAGATAGGTTCTAACATGGTACGAGCAATGCTTACTTTAGACAAGGAACGCCTTCGGGCTGCAAACAGGGCTGTAAAGAGTCTAGAAATACAAGCAAGAGTAAACAGGAGGAGAAACAAGAGGAAGCTGGAGGAAGAGTTTGCAGAGGATGAAGATAATCCATCCTATGGACCTGGAATGCACTAAAAAGTTAATCCAATCTTTGTCGCTCGATTCCCAAAACTTTTATTTTCTCATACTAATTACATGTTTTCTAAGGATCTTCCAAACATATTTGTTTCAAACTTTCAGTAAATGTTACACAGTACCTTATGCATAATTAAACACAGCCTTTTTCCAAAAAACTGTATATTTTTTAATATATAAATAAAAAATTGCAAAAAAATGTTTTGAATTTTCATTACAATTGAAAAAAATCATCTTTAATAACTGAACTAAAATTTTGTAAAATCCCTGTGTTAAGTTGTAGCCCATATTCCAATAAATAATCTGTAAAAAGTTCAACTTCCTACCTCAAATACTTTGTGAGGAAAGATGTAATTTATAAGCGTTATTTTAACATTGCAAATATAGGGCATTCCGGAGCCCCTTAATGGCAGACATTTCACAGTTTGTATGGGAATTAACAGTAGCCAGCTGAATCATGATACCTCAAAAAGAAACATGTACATTACCATTATTTGCACGACGATTCTGATAGTGTAATCAGATTTTCAATAGGTTTATTAGTTTAAAACTTAGTATCTGATGATAAATTATACAAGTAACACCCAGCCTCGAATTTCCAAAATCTAAATGATTCATCCAATTTGGTCAGATCGACATGTCTTTAGAAAGCTATTAGTGTAAACCTAAATTGTTATAAATTACAGGCATGTAACTTTAATAGCACGTGAATTATTGGAGGTCAAAGTGGCCGATTACTATTAATCGCATCAGGCCATAAGTACTCCACAGTTACACGTAAAAACGGTAGCAGCATGCCTTTGTCTATATCCGATATCTACCGTTCATTAAGAAATTCGAAATTCATCAATTAATTCACCGTGTTTTAGAAAGCACAGAGACATTAGCCTACTGGCTTACTTCTGTTCTATTCCTTTGATATATGTTTATTTAATTAGTTTAGGTATTTAATAATTTGTGTTAGAGTGTGTTTATGGTCCAGCTGTAGGAATATTTATTTAATTTCAAGTTATTTAAATGTAAATCCAGTATTTTGAATGTGTTTCATTAAGTTTGTGAGTGTGCATTGGCTTGGAGACAGGGCGGGAGCGGTCTAGCCAATCACAGCGATCGTTCCAAAGAGGACACGTGGAGAGACTGTATGGAAGTGAGGCACGAGAGACAGTATGGGAGAGGACAGAGGAGTGCTGCAAGAGGTGGTGCGACGAGCGGTCACGGGAAAGACTTGGAGACTGGAGCAGTTCGCACATGGTCATGAGAGATAAAAATATTTCATAGTGTCGACTTGTGCACTTGTGAGATTTCTGTGACTTATGCAATGAAGAAGTAGTATGCGTTTAGAAGTGAATATCTCACGAGCTATGTTGTTGCTCACAACTAATTACATCAAGTAGGAATCTATTGTTTCCCTGTTATTCAACATATATTTTATTTAATTGCTGGACCATCGACACCAGTAAGTGTTTTGCTGTAATAAAGGGCATTCTTAAAGGTACTAATGCTATCGTAATCATCATTTAAAGTCGTTAGAATAGTACCTGCAGAATTTATGTAATTGCTATCTTTCATTTATAAATTTATATGTTACATTCATAACACTCTATTGGCAAGTGATAGGAACCTTCGACCATTCGGTACATGTGTATATTCATATTATATACTGTAGACTCAGCAGTATTTGGCTTGTAATGCGGCAACTACATATCCCGGCCCCTACACAATGCAACCAGCCAAAACCTTTAATATTTCAACTCTGAGTCTGAGGGTACGTAGTTGAGGGCCACCACACCACATCATTTATAATTTGGGATGCCCACAGTAGGAAGTGTAGTATTGAGTCTGATGCATGTCTGGCGCCAGTCTCAGTGTTTTTCAGCATTTGATTTTCCCGACTGCCAAGACAGATAAATACTTCCTGAAAGCGTTAGCAGCTATTCTGCGTTTGAATGTGGATAATATCGATAAATGAACTTACATTGTGAACACTGTGACCTTAAGGTGTCTGCACACATTCATTATTTATTGAAAATCCTAGTTTGTCAAATTTCTCTCATACCACCACTAATATTGTCAGTTGGCCAACCAGTTTCACAAGGTCAAGATCAGCGTTGCCAATTTGACGGATTTCCCATAAAATTTGATGGAATTTGTCTGGTGGTAGATAGCGATATGAATGATGTAAAAGGGGCGATTTTTGTATGGCGCTGGATATGAATTGTACGTTTACTACATCGACTCGGTCCACGGTGCTATATTGCTGGGTTGGAGATCGGTTTCACACTCTAATATTCAACCTCCTGTCTTCAGTGGCAGAGCAGTGTAATTGAGTAAGAGTCTTTCTGATCTGTAGGCCACTTTACAAGGTTTAATTGTCAGTACAATATGGTGTTCTGTGCAAAATTGTTTTTTTATCACAGAATGTCTCATCTGGAGAAAGAAAAAAAGGAAGGTGGACAGTGCTTCCACACCAGCAGCAGCAGTAATTCAGTGGGATAATTCAATAACAACCAATCATAATGTTCATTCATTTCGCAAGACATCCTTTGTGCCAGGATGTGGGAGCCTCTGGTGGTGAGAATGTCTGTATATCAGGGATGTTTGTTGAAAGCAGGATTTTCGTAAACAGGTTCTGTTAGGACAAGAATTTCCCTGCAGGCAAGCTGAGATACCATAGAAGCACCTACAAAAGCAACCGTTAACTATTTCTGGGACACTTAACAATTTCGGAGAGGTCAACTTGGCTATTATTTTACATTGTCATGTGACGCCAGTATGACATTGAGAACCTTTTTGATGGTGTGTCGCCATGCGGATATTTTACGGTGATTCGTCAGCTACGCTTGGGAGGTAAGCACACTTGCATGGCTAGATGCTGCTCGCATGTCCCATTAGGATCGCTAGGGAGAAAGCAACCTGTGCTATTCTGGAACAGATTTCTATAGCGCGATCTGTGACGATCTAAGGGGACGTTTCGCAGTGTACTGCATTATTTGCGAGTAGTCTGTATGTCTGTGTGCTGCCTAGTGCATTATTTCGGTAATTTAGGAGTTGTTTGCGTGTCTGCAGAGCATTGAACATGTGTTATTTCAGTAATTTACTAGTAGTTTGCAGGTCTCTAGGCAGTGTGGCGTGACCCCAATCATGAGAGAATGTATTTTTTTTGTCAGTGTAATAAATAAACTACGTGAAATCCGTCCCTAAACGCCAGCCCCGGTGGCCGAGCGGTTCTAGGCGCTTCAGTCGGGAACTGCGCGACTGCTACGGTCGCAGGTTCAAATCCTGCCTTGGGCATGGATGTGTGTGATGTCCTTAGGTTAGTTATGTTTAAGTAGTTCTAAGTTCAAGGGGACTGATGACTTCAGATGTTAAGTTCCATAGTGCTCAGACCCATTTGAACCCATTTTCGTCCCTAAGCAAATTGTTTCAAAAATAAACAAAGTACACTCCTTCCTCCCTCCAGCAGCCCAGCACAGGCTGAGTAATTTTCGCGCCATTTTCCCTCTCCAAACCGCCATTTTGGATTACGTCATGGAAGGGACGACAGTACCCTCCAGTGGCGGTATTGTGTACTGCGTTAATTGGACTCCAGACCCTGTGGTGGACAGACCAGGTGGCAGTACTGCCTCAAATTATTTAAATGACTGCCTGCAAAATAACGACGTAAGTCCATCTTATCCAGCACAGGCTGAGTCGTTTTCCCGCCATTTTCCCCCACCCCAACCGCCATCTTGAATTACGTCACTCAAGGGATGACAGCACCCTCTGGTGGCAGTACAGTGTACTAGTTCAGTTGCAATCACACACTGGATGGAGGTACAGACTCAAATTGTTTAAATAAAGACTTATGTTCAGCACAGGCTGAGTCCTTTTCCCGACAATTCCTAGGAAGAGGTGGCGGTCAGATGACTAAGGTTAGTGGAAGTAGCCCAAGTGACCTGTTTTCCCACCATTTTCCTAGGTTAGTAGAGGTAGCTGTTGTGTGTTGCATTGTCCTGATGGAATTTGAACTTTCCACCATTTTCTGTGGGAGGGGAGGGGGCTAGGTTATTAGAGGATGTCCAAATGACCTATCTTTGCGCCAAATTTCAAACTTCCCACCAAAAGCTGCCATATTGGATAACGGTATTTGCGTTATCAGCTGACGTCATGGCCACCATCTTGGATGACATCATGCACTGTTGCTAGGTCTACAGGCCACCATCGTGGATGACGTCATCGCCACCATCTTGGATACATCTGGCAACAATGGAGACTGGGGTAGTGTCCTTGTTGTCCCACTACTAACATATTGTCCATTAGTTTTGTTGTCAATTTGCATGGAACAAGTTGCAATAATTTATAAAGTAGTCCATGCCTCCAAACAGTGTGATTTTCTTGCACTTTGGTCAACGAAATAAACTGATGTTTCTGCTTCATTTGGTGTTCTGAGTCAATAAATGTTGTCAAAGTTAACACTTGATCAGCGTAGCTCCGTCCTGGTTGGAATCCAACTTGCTCAGTAGGACGGTTCTGAAAGATTACTGGACTAATCCGATTGCATACCATTTTTTCAAGTGCTCAGTAGTGCCATTGGGCGATAGTTCTTAGGCTGGTCTGGTGTCTTGGCCGGGTTTGAGTACTGCTATGAGTTTTGATTGCTTCATTTTTTGTGGGACCTTACCAGTGTCAGGGAAGAAATCCGCAAGCCACCTTTTTGCGTACTTCCCACTATGCAGAAGCAATTCTTGGTTGAATCCGTCACTTCCCGGTGCCTTTCCTGGTTTTAGAGTTTTAAGAGCAGGAGAAATTTCATGTATAGAGTAAGTTCTTGAGAAGTCAGACTGTTCATTCGTGTTCTTTTTTAGCAAAGTTCGCGTCTTATGTATCTTATATGAATTTTATCCGTTTGTGCTCTTGGTGTGGACAGTAAGTGCAATGCAAGCAGAGGCACCACGTAATCTGAATGATCTCCTAGCTGAAATGAATATTTCACAAGAACAAACCGTACCAGTACCAAAAAAAAAAAAAAATTACGTGTGTTGGAGAGATCTCAAATACAATGTATCACTAAAACTGCGTATTATTGTAATAAGCAAGTGTAAATACGGAAAACTCAAAGTATGGCATGTTAGCTCCGCACAAGTGCCGATGCAAATGTGATTGTAAGCGATTGTTACTAAATGCGAAGATGAAAAAAACATCCTTTTTTTTCTTCCGTTTCGTAACTTGACATGGCTAACCACATGCCCACAGTGAATACATGCAACCGATATAATTATTATTCATCTTGGGATGTCCTGAAGGCTTCACCGCCCATGCATCATTATTTGGCTTTTAATTACTAGAGCTCGTACAAAGGGTGATATGTCTGTGACAAATATTCTTGCGGCATTCCCTTGAAACGGTATAATTATTGCAAGTAGTAACAGAAAAAAGCGAAACTCGAGGATACCAGCATGGTGTCTGTCGCATCGAGTGTCATCTCGGTTTGACGTCACTTCTCTGCAGCGGCTGCTAGAAGGGGGAAGAGTGGGGCATTCTTCAACGTTTGCTGGAAAACATGGTGGCCATTTTAGAAATCGCCATTTAAGATACAGCTCGTGATTTTCAGATGGAAAGAGGGTGTTGTAACATAACAAAGAGATAGATAATTACACGAGAGAAATAATGGTGCTTTTCATTAATAAAATAGCTTGATTCATTCCCATTTTCTCCCTTACAGGCGACTTGAATTTCATCAAGTTTAATCTTGGTACCTCTGAAAAGAGGAGTGGAATGCGTGTTAGCGTCTTTAGCATTGAGAAACAGCTGAAATCGTTAAAAATGAACGTAGCTCTGGGGCCTTATGGAATCCGTGTCAGACTCTACAATGAATTTGCGGTTGAGTTAGCCCATCTTTTAACTATAATGTTTATTAGATCCCTCAGACAAAAAACCGTGCGCAGTAGTTGGAAGAAAGCACACGTAACACCGATCTACAAGAAGGGTGATCTAAAAAGAAGGGTGATCTAAAAGACTGTTGTCCGATATCTGTAACATAGATCTGTTGCACGCTCTTAGAACATATTGTGAGTCCAAACACAGTGATGTATCTCGAAGAGAATCACCTCCTCCACGTCTACCAGCATGGATTCCGAAAAAATTGCTCATGTGAAACTGAACTCGTACTTTACAAATATGGCATACGGAAAGCTTTACATCAAGGCAGTCAAGTATATGCAGAATTTCTGGATTTCCGATAAAGTATTTGACTGAGTACCACATCTGGGATTATTATTAAAAGTAACGATCGTGTGGGGTATCAAGCGAAATTGGGGCTGGAGTGAGAAATTGTTTTGGTAGGGAGGATGCAGCAATTTATCTTGGATTGAGAGTAATCGACAGATGTAGGGGTATTTTCGTGTGTGCACCAGGGAAGTGTGTTGGGACTCCTGCTGCTCATTTTGTATATTAATGATTTTGTGGGCTTTCGCAGATCATGCTATTACCTATAATGAATTCCTGTCTGAAACAAGCTGCATAAATATTCAGTTAGATCTTGATAAGATTTCAAAATGGTGCAAAAATTGGCAACGGGCTGTAAATGTTCAGAAATTTGAAATTTTGCACTTCAAAAAACATACTATGTATGTAATATCAGTGAACCACAGTTGGAATTGGTCAACTCATACAAATACACTCCTGGAAATTGAAATAAGAACACCGTGAATTCATTGTCCCAGGAAGGGGAAACTTTATTGACATATTCCTGGGGTCAGATACATCACATGATCACACTGACAGAGCCACAAGCACATAGACACAGGCAACAGAGCATGCACAATGTCGGCACTAGTACAGTGTATATCCACCTTTCGCAGCAATGCAGGCTGCTATTCTCCCATGGAGACGATCGTAGAGATGCTGGATGTAGTCCTGTGGAACGGCTTGCCATGCCATTTCCACCTGGCGCCTCAGTTGGACCAGCGTTCGTGCTGGACGTGCAGACCGCGTGAGACGACGCTTCATCCAGTCCCAAACATGCTCAATGGGGGACAGATCCGGAGATCTTGCTGGCCAGGGTAGTTGACTTACACCTTCTAGAGCACGTTGGGTGGCACGGGATACATGCGGACGTGCATTGTCCTGTTGGAACAGCAAGTTCCCTTGCTGTTCTAGGAATGGTAGAACGATGGGTTCGATGACGGTTTGGATGTACCGTGCACTATTCAGTGTCCCCTCGACGATCACCAGTGGTGTACGGCCAGTGTAGGAGATCGCTCCCCACACCATGATGCCGGGTGTTGGCCCTGTGTGCCTCGGTCGTATGCAGTCCCGATTGTGGCGCTCACCTGCACGGCGCCAAACACGCATACGACCATCATTGGCACCAAGGCAGAAGCGACTCTCATCGCTGAAGACGACACGTCTCCATTCGTCCCTCCATTCACGCCTGTCGCGACACCACTGGAGGCGGGCTGCACCATGTTGGGGCGTGAGCGGAAGACGGCCTAACGGTGTGCGGGACCGTAGCCCAGCTTCATGGAGACGGTTGCGAATGGTCCTCGCCGATACCCCAGGAGCAACAGTGTCCCTAATTTGCTGGGAAGTGGCGGTGCGGTCCCCTACGGCACTGCGTAGGATCCTACGGTCTTGGCGTGCATCCGTGCGTCGCTGCGGTCCGGTCCCAGGTCGACGGGCACGTGCACCTTCCGCCGACCACTGGCGACAACATCGATGTACTGTGGAGACCTCACGCCCCAGGTGTTGAGCAATTCGGCGGTACGTCCACCCGGCCTCCTGCATGCCCACTATACGCCCTCGCTCAAAGTCCGTCAACTGCACATACGGTTCACGTCCACGCTGTCGCGGCATGCTACCAGTGTTAAAGAGTGCGATGGAGCTCCGTATGCCACGGCAAACTGGCTGACACTGACGGCGGCGGTGCACAAATGCTGCGCAGCTAGCGCCATTCGACGGCCAACACCGCGGTTCCTGGTGTGTCCGCTGTGCCGTGCGTGTGATCATTGCTTGTACAGCCCTCTCGCAGTGTCCGGAGCAAGTATGGTGGGTCTGACACACCGGTGTCAATGTGTTCTTTTTTCCATTTCCAGGAGTGTACTTAGGTGTAACACCTTGTCAGGATATGAAACGGAAGGATCCCATAGACTCAGTCGTGGTGGAATACTAGGGAAATGCAAATCAGTCTACAAAGGAGATTTCTTACAAATCACTCGTGTGGCCCATCCTAGAGTATTGCTCAAGTGTGTGGGGACCGTTTGAGATTGGGGTAACAGGGGATGTTGAAAGTATACAAAGAAGGGCGACATGAATGGTCACAGGTTGTTTGATCCTAGGGAGGGTGTCTCAGAGATGCTGAAGAAACCTAACTTGCAGACTTTTGAAGACAGACACCACCTGTTCTGAGAGAGCCTAATTACAAAGTTTCCAGAACTAGCTGTAAATTATGACTCTAGGAATATACTATAACTACCTACACACCGCACGCGTAGGGATCATAAGAACAAGATTAGGTTAATTACAGAACGCATGGAGGCATATAAATGGTCATTCTTCCCACGCTCTATACGTGGTAGGTACGGAAAAAATTCTAACAACTGGTAGAATGGGGTGTACCCTTTGCCGTGCTATTCACAGTGTTTTGCTGAGTATAGATGTGGATGTAGTAGGCTGGTGGCCTTAACACAATCCGAATGTACTGAGATCGTTCTGAAATATGCTATCGGTAAAGGGAGCACCCATGTTGTCTCAGACGATTTCAAGCAAATTGACACAGTTATCCAGTGTACAGTCGTGAAACTTTTCTAAAAATTTCTTGAAGTTGGCTCTATCGACAGACAAATCTAAAGCTGGACGCTCAAGAACGGCCACAGATGAAAGAAAAAAAAAATCAATCACTATTCTGGCATCGTTCAGTAAAGAACCAGAGTGAAGTACTTGTTGCAGGAAACTGGGGTCAGCAGGAAATCATTACTGAGTATTTTGGCCGCACATAAATGGTCATGGTGATCTACTGGAGTGGTAGCCACTTACTTAAATCTCGTAGATTCCTATCCATAGGGCATGTGTGGGCAACTGTGCATGTGGTGAAGATCAGAAGGCCTACACACTATAGGGAACGGATTGTCGATGCTTGTGCTCGCATTCCAGTACGTGTTTCGCTTCGAGTCCATGAGGAATAGGTGAAGCAGATGACAACAAGAGCCATACAATGTGATGGACAACACGTCGAACACATATGTAGTCTTTACGTGTCATCACCAGAATTCGCTTTGTTCTGAACAAAATCCGACCTAGCTCGAAAATGAATGAAGACACACTGAAATGAAAGAAACTATTATTTTTCTTGTGTGATTCTCTATCTGTGTGATAGGCCACATGACCACTTACCACCTGAAAATTACGAGTTGTATCCAAGACGGCGATTTCCGAAACGACCGTCATTTAGGTAATAGACTCAGACATTTACCCCTTCTCCCATCTCACATTACTTAACTTTAAATTTTTGTTTATCCACCTGTTTCTGTTTTACAAGTGTTTTTGACGCATATAGACAACAGTGTGTTTCAGACGAGACCAGGTTTCTGCCCGTGACTTCACCTGTGTATGCGTACGTCATATATTTCACATATATACGGGGGTGAGGCAGCTAAGACAGCCCTTCCCAAATACACTCCTGGAAATGGAAAAAAGAACACATTGACACCGGTGTGTCAGACCCACCATACTTGCTCCGGACACTGCGAGAGGGCTGTACAAGCAATGATCACACGCACGGCACAGCGGACACACCAGGAACCGCGGTGTTGGCCGTCGAATGGCGCTAGCTGCGCAGCATTTGTGCACCGCCGCCCTCAGTGTCAGCCAGTTTGCCGTGGCATACGGAGCTCCATCGCAGTCTTTAACACTGGTAGCATGCCGCGACAGCGTGGATGTGAACCGTATGTGCAGTTGACGGACTTTGAGCGAGGGCGTATAGTGGGCATGCAGGAGGCCGGGTGGACGTACCGCCGAATTGCTCAACACGTGGGGCGTGAGGTCTCCACAGTACATCGATGTTGTCGCCAGTGGTCGGCGGAAGGTGCACGTGCCCGTCGACCTGGGACCGGACCGCAGCGACGCACGGATGCACGCCAAGACCGTAGGATCCTATGCAGTGCCGTAGGGGACCGCACCGCCACTTCCCAGCAAATTAGGGACACTGTTGCTCCTGGGGTATCGGCGAGGACCATTCGCAACCGTCTCCATGAAACTGGGCTACGGTCCCGCACACCGTTAGGCCGTCTTCCGCTCACGCCCCAACATCGTGCAGCCCGCCTCCAGTGGTGTCGCGACAGGCGTGAATGGAGGGACGAATGGAGACGTGTCGTCTTCAGCGATGAGAGTCGCTTCTGCCTTGGTGCCAATGATGGTCGTATGCGTGTTTGGCGCCGTGCAGGTGAGCGCCACAATCAGGACTGCATACGACCGAGGCACACAGGGCCAACACCCGGCATCATGGTGTGGGAAGCGATCTCCTACACTGGCCGTACACCACTGGTGATCGTCGAGGGGACACTGAATAGTGCACGGTACATCCAAACCGTCATCGAACCCATCGTTCTACCATTCCTAGACCGGCAAGGGAACTTGCTGTTCCAACAGGACAATGCACGTCCGCATGTATCCCGTGCCACCCAACGTGCTCTAGAAGGTGTAAGTCAACTACCCTGGCCAGCAAGATCTCCGGATCTGTCCCCCATTGAGCATGTTTGGGACTGGATGAAGCGTCGTCTCACGCGGTCTGCACGTCCAGCACGAACGCTGGTCCAACTGAGGCGCCAGGTGGAAATGGCATGGCAAGCCGTTCCACAGGACTACATCCAGCATCTCTACGATCGTCTCCATGGGAGAATAGCAGCCTGCATTGCTGCGAAAGGTGGATATACACTGTACTAGTGCCGACATTGTGCATGCTCTGTTGCCTGTGTCTATGTGCCTGTGGTTCTGTCAGTGTGATCATGTGATGTATCTGACCCCAGGAATGTGTCAATAAAGTTTCCCCTTCCTGGGACAATGAATTCACGGTGTTCTTATTTCAATTTCCAGTAGTGTATATCCAGACTGAATAAATATGTCGAGGTGCGGTTTTCGCCAAGCTAAAATGGACAATATGGCGACTTTCATGACTGTTGCAAGCAATTTTTGTCGTTTATGGTCGTCGAATTACAACTACTTTATTTCTTTCTTTTTTTTTTATGGCCCGCATCTCGAGGTCGTGCGGTAGCGTTCTCGCTTCCCACACCCGGGTTCCCGGGTTCGATTCCCTGCGGGGTTAGGGATTTTCTCTGCCTCGTGATGGCTGGGTGTTGTGTGCTGTCCTTAGGTTAGTTAGGTGTAAGTAGTTCTAAGTTCTAGGGGACTTATGACCACAGAAGTTGAGTCCCATAGTGCTCAGAGCCTTTTTTTTTTTATGGAGCCATATACTTTTTTCGGTGGCGTTTGGAAGTAGATTCTAAGGAAGTGTCAACGACACGACGTGTTTGGCGCTTGATCAAATACAGAATCCGCCAGAAAAATATTTACACTCTTTGTTAGGCTCTACCGAGATATAGATATTGTCGTTCGATTTGAGTTACGAGTGTGTTGTAGTATGGTCTTTGGCTCAACAGATGTTAGTACTTTCATCACAATATTGAGAAAAAAAGATGGCTAGAACGCGCTTGACATTCGAGCAACGGAAATGTGTTGTGAAGTGGTTTTTCAAGTTTGATAATGCTGGTGAAGTGCAACGTCAGTGGAGGTGGGAGTTTGAAACAGAATCGCCAGCCCACCTAACAATTGAACGCATCGTTGACAAGTCTGAATTGCATGGAACGATTTGGAATATTCACAAAGGAAGATCAGGAAGACAGCGTACAGCTACAAGTCCTGCTTCGTCGGCTCTCGTGTTGGTAACGTTTGTTAATTCTCCACAGAAGTTTGCTATGCAATGTTCACGTGAAGTGGGGGTTAGTAGTACAAGTGTACGAAGAATTCTTTAAGTTGCACGCGATTAATGACGACGATACTGATTGCCGAATGCAATTTTGCGAAAGGTATCAGCAAATGGTAACTGATGACGAACAATTTGTGACGAAAATAGTGTGGAGTGACAAGGCACAATTTAAACTTAATGGAACCGTGAATCGGCATAACAGTGTGTACTGGCCACCGGAAAGTCTGCTGTTTTTGTGGATAAAGTGGTCACTCTACCAGGGGTACATGTGTGGTAAGGACTATCATATAGGGGCTTTGTAGGACCCTTTTCTTTGACGCTACTGTCACTGGAGAATGTACCAGGAAATGTTATGCACATCAATTTTGCCAGGTATACGTGCACTTTATGGAGCTGATGAAGAGGCCTTCTATCAAAAGGACAGGGCGCCACCACACTACCACCTAGCCAAATGAGCTTCCTTGGAAGACAATTTTCCGGAGCATTGAACTGGACGAAAAGGGCCCATTGAGTTCCTTCCATGGTCGCCAGATCTAACACCTATGTACTTTTACTTGTGGGGAACTGTGAAAGATAACGTATATCGACGTAAGCCACGCTCGCTGGAGGAACTTCGCTAGATTACAGCGACATGTGCAGCGATCTCCGCTGTAACATTGACTGATGTAGTTGCGGCGACCGCTCGTCGTTCTTTTGTGTGTATAGCCCCCAAAGGAGAACATTCTGAACACTTAAAGTAACCATGTGCTAAACTGACAGTTGTGCAACATGTGTGATCAATTATCAAATGTAAAATAAACACATAAGTAATAATTTTCGTTCCTTAAAGTGTGTATAACATTTTTCTGGCGGACTCTGTATCATCAAGATAACAGCGCCGCAAACCACCGTCACTCCGACAGGATAAAACGTTCCACGAAAGTCTGCCCTATTATACCAAATGTAAGCAGACTAGTAACTCAGGTGTGGTTCTTGTCTTTAAATGTGCTCTAGAAGCAAATCAGTCTGTGTTGTGCTGTTGTAGCAATAAGATAACTAGCTTCTAAAGCTATTGAGACATTCACTACAGATATCATAGTCGAAAATGTAAATATTGTTTACGGCAAATGTCGCTAAACCATGAGGAGTAGTCAAATGAAAACCAAACATCTACCACAGCGGGACCTTGGAACTGTTCCATTCAAAAGTAGTCAGAACGCATGTAAAGACATTTATGTCACTGAGAGACGAGATATTCAATTCCTGTTTCGTGGAACGCACAATCGCACCCGCTCTTGCGCTTCGTCATCCCAGTGAAACCGACTTCAAAGCATGTCTTTCTTCATGTCGCCAAAGATTTTAAGATCACACGGTGAAAGATCCGGGCCACACGAAGGATGTTGCACTGTTTTCCACTGAAGCGTAACTTTCGTCTGGTTGGCAGTGTGGGAGCCGGCTTTATCGTGAAACGGGATGATTCCGTCCGACAGCATTACTGGGTGTTTTGACTTTATGACGCATCGCAGTTTATGCAAAGTGTCTTCATAGCGCTGCGCATTGATTTTGATTCCACACTCGAGGAATTCGACGAGTTGAGGGCCCCTGCAGTCGAAGAAGAGCGTAACCTTACGTGGTGCCATCATTTTGAGCCCGAGTTCAAACGGCGAAGCCAACATTGAAAATATCCCACATCTCACTCGCCATGATGACTTCCTTCTTCGACTGCAGAGGCCCTCTGCTCGTCGAATTCCTCGACCCTGGACCACAATCAATGTGCAGTGCTGCAAAGACGCTTCGCAGAAACTGCGACGCGCCATAGAGTCAAAATGCCAAGGAATGTTGTCGGATGAAATCTTCCCTACTTTCCTGTGCCCATATTGCCAATCGGACGAAGGCTACACGTCAGCGATTTATTTGGGAAACACTGCATCATTCTCAGTGTAACTCGGATAGTTCACCGTTTGATTTTTACATATTTGGCGACATGACAAAGATATGAGTGGACGTCGGTTTCAGTTGGACGAGGAAGTGCAACAGTGAGTGCAGATTTGGATCCGTGAGCGACTGGCTACGTTCTACGAAACAGAAATTAATCGTCTTGTCCCCCATCGAGATAAATGTCTTAATGCGTGTGGCGATTGCTTTTGAATGGAACCATTTCATGGTCCTGTTTTGGCGGGTGTTCGGTTTTCATTTGACTGGCCCTTATATTAGATCTGCAGTGCGGTTGTGTGCTGAAGAGTATCCAGATCTTTCCATGCACTCACAATCTGTCTTTGCAGAAAATTATTAAAAAAAGTTTCAGAAACTTGTAATGTGGAGAACAAAACACGCCAAGAAAAAATAAGAGCAAATGATGAAAGAAATGAAACTAAGATTTTAGCAGTAGTAACACACAATGCAAATGTTATTAAGAAGCGTGTTGGAAGTACGAGAGGAATCAACCAAACGAGTTTTCTGCGAACACTGGAGTTCCGTCGCATTTGACCCTCTTCACAGCTCTATGACAATGACTTTCAAAATTGGATATAGTTCTCCGAATGTTGTCCATGAAAAATGCAAAGTCATGTTGCATATCTATGTAAAATTTGGCTCAGTTAAGAAACACTTTTTACAAACCATTTGGCAAATGAATATTTGCAGTATGGTCTAATCGTCATCTGAAAATTCACGGGGACTGGAGGAAGTGGAATAAAATAATATTTTTGGTTTATCAACTTTTGGTGCGTGTTTTTCAATACGCTTTTCAAGTACGTTTTTTTAACATTACCTCCGCTATATTTATTCGGTAATCAACATATTGCACCCCAGCAAGAAATGTGACACATCAAAAAACGGCAGTTTTTAGTATTTGGGAGCGAAAAATACGTGTGAAGCACTACAACGTGCATGAAAAAACTTGTTCACTTCAGGGCAAATCTATCAGTTCTGTTGTGAGCTAATTCACGATTCGCCACAACGAGAACAGTATTGCTGCAGCGTTGCTACGGGTGCTTGTTCATGGGGATTTGCGAAGAGCGACACATTCTAGATTGTGGAACTTTTCATGTGTACGGCGTAATTGTTAATATCATTGATTATTAGAATGTCAGTGTTTATGTAGTGCCTGTATCTTACATTACGATGTCCTTCACACATGCATGAATGTCTAAAGGAACAAACACTGTTTTGACGATTACAGCTGGTGTAAATATTACGAAATATCACGCGTTGCACAGTACAAGAAGAAAATGGACATTTATCCTGTTAAGAAAGTTCATACTGAATCCCTTTTCTCGGTGAAAAGTATTCCTACATTGTACACGCCCATTTATGATACTATGTTTTCGAAAATCGTGATCTTAGTTTGTACCTAGTTGATGTTCCTTATTAAGTTGTAACAGTTTTCATAAACTACAACTTTGCATTTTGTATTTTTGTAATGCAAGAATTTCAACTTTTTTTTAAGTTAAGTACTAATTGTGCCTATCGGGGGTTCGAATGAGGTATACGTGGTATACAGGATGTTTCAGAAATGATGGTTAATAATTCACACATAGAAAATACAGGCCTAAAGTAGCTAAAAAGCTCCAATAAACGTGGGTGCGCAAATGAACCGTTGCTGAGGAATCGCATTAATTCGAGTAGGGAACCACCTGTAATCGTTCCTGGATACCGCGGTATTTACGTTGTATCTCAAGGTTTGCGGTCGTCTGTTTGTTTGGCATGCGCAACTATTGACCTGTACCCCCCCCCCCCCCCCACCCCCTCCCGGGCAGTCTGCCGTACCGGTATCACAATCAGTTACGAACTTGAGGGCACCATGGACAGAGGTTACACCAATGAAGAGGTCGCTGACATGCACTTCATATATGGCAAAGCGAATGGCAGTGCCCTTGGGACTGCACGACTGTATGAAGAAGCATAAATATAGCAGGTTATATCAGTGCCTTAGAGAAACTGGGAGTTTCGCACACCATGCACGATAACGTCGAGCCCAGATCTGTTAGACCTCTTGTTGAGGAAAGGGTGTTACGCATTGTTCACGAAAGTCAGAGTACTTCAACAACGAGGATTGCCACTGGTAAGGGTCCCACACCGCGCAGCAGTATTCTAAAAGAGGACGGACAAGCGTAGTGTAGGCAGTCTCCTTAGTAGGTCTGTTACATTTTCTAAGTGTCCTGCCAATAAAACGCAGCCTTTGGTTAGCCTTCCCCACAACACTTGCTATGTGTTCTTTCCAATTTAAATTGTTCGTAATTTGTATCACCACAATTGACATTACTATTGAGATGGCTGAATGGTCTCGGCCCGAAAGCCAATAAATTGAGGGGGAAAAAATGACACTGCGGACTCACTTGTGTGTACGTTGTGCCTTTTCATGTTTTTTTTTTTTTTTTTTTTTTTTTTTTTTTTTTTTTTTTAAGAAGCTGCAAATGACTGTGTATGTTGCAGGTAGCTGAAACTGACGTGTTCACGGGGGTCGCGTCCTGACGGGATTGATGGTGGCCCTTTTTACTACGGCACATCCGGGCATCCTCCTTCAGTACATTTGTCTCGTTTATATCGATACTGCGTTTGTCGAGTGGAATTAGGGCTTACTGTAATCACCTTATATGTTGAAGTTAAGTATGTCCTTTTGTAGGGCGCGAACCTTTGTGGATATAGTCGCATTCTCATCTGTAAAGATTGATAGTGGTATTCATTTGTTCTCGTCATATGTATGATTATTTATCTTTTTATATTTATTGTCAGTAAAATGTAAGTGTTAGCGAGGTCCGAATTAGGACGTTGTATTCTCCTCTTGAGGAAACAAATTTAAGTGATTTTATTCCTTTTTTTAAGTAGCCTTTCGATGCGTACATTTTGCCTTTATGTTTGGCGTTTTTATGGCTTCCACGTTAATTAAAATTACTATAAAGGTAAATTTGGCAACGGAGGGTTTCGTATATTTATTAGTTGCTAAGTGGATCCTAAGTTAAGTGCTGGAACCCTACCACTGACGTGTATTTTTTTTGTTTTTTTTGATTCTGTACGTAGTGAATAGAGCGTATATAAAACTTTGGTCCGACTTTCATTCTCAGGAGTGTGACTCGTGATGTTTACATTTGCTCCCACATTTCCTTCCACGAGTCGGGACTCATCAAAGTACGGCAGGGGGATAAAAAATTGGGAGTTGGCAAGCACGCCCAGAATGACGCTGTGACGCGGCAGATTGCAGAGCGAGGGGGCCCGGGTTCGATTCCCGGACGGGTCGGAGATTTTCTTCGCTCAGGGACTGGGTCTTGTGTTGTCCTTACATTCGATCATCATAATTGTCATTACTATTGAGATGGCTGAATGGTCTCGGCCCGAAAGCCAATAAAATGAGGGGAAGAAAATTACACTGCGGACTCGCGATAGTAAATCACTCGTGTGCATGGGGCCTAAGTGTGTGCGATAGAGTGTGGGCTGTGCCTACTCACTCGTCCTCCCAGGGACAGACGTCGTTGCCCTTGCGGGAGGCGGCGCCGGCGGCCGGCTCCCAGGCGCAGGAGGCCACGTCGAGGCTGCCGTCCTTGCGCACGGCGGGCCGCGCGCCGCCGGAGTCCGCAGCCGCCGCCACCGCCGCCACGGAGCGCTTCCTCTGCGGCTGCCTGCGCGCGCCGCCGTCCTCGCCTCCCGCCCCCGCCATGGCCGCCGCCCCCGCGTCCTCCGGCGACACGACGACCGAGGGCCGGCGCGCGTCCGCCGCCGAGTACTTGCGCACCGTCTGTATGCGCGCCACCACGCGCTCCTCCGATGTGGCGCGCGTAGCCTTCTCGGGAGGCGGCTGCGTCGGTGGCGGCCCCACGCCCACGCGGTGCAGGCTCAGCTCTGAAGAGGAGCTGGCGGACGAGTCGCGGCGCCGGTGCTGCAGCGGCAGCGGCGCCGGCGCCGCCTCCTCCCACCTGCGACGCGAGCACGACGGGCCGGGGGCGGCGGAGGCGGCCGGCGGTGAAGCTGGCGGCGGTGCGGGGGCGGGCGCGGCCTCTGCCGGCTGCTGATCGCCGGCCCCCGGCAGCGCCTCTACCTCCTCCTCCACCGACGCCGCCGCCACCGCCACGAGCGGCACAGCTGCTGCCTCTGCCCCCTCAGATGTAGCTACGGGTGACAAGGGGCTCGTCTCCAGAACCGCCCCAGGAGAGCCTTCCACCGCCTCCGTCACCGCCGCCGCCGCCGCCTCCGCCGCCACCACCACCTCCTCCTGGCCACCCGCGATGCTGCTGTCTTCTTCTTCCTCTCCTCCGCCCCCGCTGACCCCCGCTTCCTCGCCATCGGGTTTGCTACTGCTCGTTGGAGCAGGGTCCCTGTAATACAGATTGCGTCGTTATAGCTTCGATTCCCAGCAGTACTTCAGAAAAAAGCAGATTTCATGCCCACTTTATTAAGGCTTTAGTGGCCACTTGTTGACAAACTGCCTATTGGCTTCTGTCTCTGGTTCTGCCGCCGATGTTCGTCTGATGATTTTACTGGTGTTTCGCCAGCACGAGTGGCTGGCATTGTCAAAGCTTCACCCTCCATTGCTGGTGGTGAACTGGAGCCGAACTCGCGACGGCAGGCTATATGTACATGGCGCGCCAACGTCCGAGGGCTTCTCCGAGGTCATTTCCGGTGCGGTTCTTCTCTTGCTACCTGCGACGGTCGTTCGCCGCAGTACGGGAAGCCAGGATCCGTTTACCGTAAGGCTTTCCTCTTCCTTGTTGAAACTGTTCGCGTGGTTTTGTATTTCCACAGCTTCTCTGAACAAGCGCGTGTGATAGTACTTCTCTACAGCCAGAACTTCCGTGTCGGCGAATTTTATTAGGTTCTGGCTGTTCTGGCTGTAGAGAAACACTATCACACGCGCTTGTGCAGAGAAGCTGTGGAAATACAAAAACACGGAACAGTTTCAACAAGAAAGAGAAAAGCCTTAAGGTAAACGGATCCTGGCTTCCCGTACTGCAGCGAATGACCGTCGCAGGTAGCAAGAGGAGAACCGCACCGGAAATGACCGCGGAGAAGCCCTCGGACGTTGGAGCGCCAGGTACATATAACCTGCGGCCGCGAGCTCGGCTCCAGTTCACCACCGGCAATGGAGGGTGAAGCTTTGACAATGCCAGCCACTCGTGCTGTCGAAACGTCAGTAAAATCATTAGATGAACGTCGGCCGAAGAACCCGAGACAGAAGCCAATAGGCAGTTTGTCAGGTTTCATACCCTTGTACATATCTTTAGAAACTCATTGCTATACGGGGTCTCCCATTTACACTGACCACCCAAAATAACTTTTTGTCCAGAAGCAAAATAAAAAAAGTCAAGCAAATATTGTTTATCGAATGAAACAACAAGTTTACTGTTGTAAAATATTATATACGAGGGACGTTGAATAAGTAAAGCAACACGTTTTTTTTTTTCTGAGAGTAGGTTGAATTTATTCAGGAATCCTACTCACCACATCATTCCCAATTCTTTTGGTTGCAAAACCCTATTTTTCAATATAATTTCCATTCAATGAGGCGGCCTTACACCACCTTACTGGGTACCATTCTACTGTCCGACGTCGGAGCCAACGTCTTGCTACCCACCCGTCATCCAGCAGAGACGTTCAGTTGAGCAGCCAGGAGTTCGGTTGTGATCCGTCAAACTAAATCGTTTGCAGAGCGTCAGCCAGTTCTGGTCTGTTCGTGGGTGCAGGATCAATGGCACAATGCCTGCGTTCCATGAGAAGGGAGAATTTCCGCAAATTCGAACACGGAGTACGGAAGCAGTAGCTTTACCTAGAAACACGTTGTTTACCGCGATCGCTCATCCCCGTCGCGGTTGCCGCTCCGTGGGTCATCTACATAGCGACCCATCGAGCAATGCAGACAGTCGACGGCAGCACCGGGTACAGCTGCAGTTGTTACTGCGAATGTACTGTAAATATACGCGACACCAGCGTACTTTGATCAACCTTGCTCCGTCTTGCTAGAGCGGTAGAACTCGTGACATTTTCTTATCAGTTCGCACCATTCGTGATCGCCACTTTACGTAATTTTTTTTGATTGACTTGTGACAGGAAACACAAAGAATTTTGCGCAGTACATCTTGATAGGGAGAATGCCAGACCTCACAGAAGCTATTTCAAAGTTTACTGTGTAGATTTAAATTGTTCTCTTCTTACCATTTAGGGAAAACTTTTAATAACAATCTGATTGTTTTGTCTCTGCTGAACTGAACAGATTCAATAAATGTTCTGGTACTCACAGTACTTATCTGTTCAGAATATCCGTTACTTGGCTCCTACTAATCTTTAATTTTGGAGGTTTATAAAAAAAGGTAAAGATATACATAACCACATTGGACACAGTCAAGTTAGTTGCATAGCAGGGTGAACATAACAATGTCACATGCTACTGTAACTTTCTTGTGACGACTCGGTGGCCAGTTCACAACATGTTGAAAACGTTAAGTGGAGTAATTATGTTTCCAACAGGGGCTAACTTATACATAAAAAAGAATTTAGGTTGGGGTTCAGGGACAGAGGAGCACAAACTTGACAGACAAGTATTCGGGTACCATTCGAAATATTTAATATAACGTACCTATTCATGTACTAAGCCAAAAATCTCCACAATGCTTTAAGGCTTAGTCTGAAATGTTTTGCAATATATTCTTTGTATTTTGAAATAGTATTTCTGTTTTTGCTATAGGTTCTTTGCACCTATCAGTTTCCAGACACCATCTTTATTTACAAAATGTGACACTTGATATGTGACGTATTATGACAGGGAAAGGAACCAGTGACCACTGGAAGTATTTTGTGTTAGTTATTTTATTTGCACATTTACATTTAAATCCAGTTTCTGTCAAAGATAACCACAAAAACGTCTTCTAAAATAGCCACAGGCTATGTCAAAGTCGTAACAGGACAAACAAATGTCATATTAATACACACAAATCCACCTGTTGATGAAGGTTTAAGCTTTTGCAACGCCTTGTGGAAATAATTTAAAGCAGTGACTGATAACGGTAAATTTGTTTTTTCATCCCATGTCAATAACAGTTACGGTAAAGCCTAAGCTAAAATGTTAACATTTAAATGCTGTTTAACTACCACCGGTACATTAACTGCATAAGGGGCCCTTTTATAACTTCCTTAGTTACTAAGATATGAACAGCAGTACGTCATTTTTCAGTAGGACCCTATATTTTTTATTGAAACATCTACTTCCTCTCCTCAAGACGAGTCCAAAAACATATCTCAGTATAATATTCAGGATAACTGACGTTACTAGAAACGTAACACAAAACTGAATTTAACTCTTATGTACTAGCATACGCTGCAGGTACTTCGGATAGTGTAATTCATCCAATTGCTAGACTTTACAGTAAACGAATGGAAACAGAGGGAAAATGCACACTGGTCATTTAGTCAACCGCCTTCAGCTCAAGTTTTCTGGGAGTGCACTGACTTGGCAAATGTCATGGCACAGGCGCCTAATATTGCGTGAGTCCTCCTCTGGCCCTGCGGAATCCACTAAGACGCTGTGGAAGCGAGTCTACAAGTCCCTGGTATTCCTGTGGAAGCAGCTAACACTAAATCGTTTGCAGAGCGTCAGCCAGTTCTGGTCTGTTCGTGGGTGCAGAATCCATGGCACAATGCCTGCGTTCCACGATAATCCCACATATGCTCGATGGTGTTCGAATCTGGGCTCAGGAGTGACCATTTCAGTCTTTGGACCTCCCCTGCATCTTCCAGGAACCATCTCCAGGTGACGTGGCTGCGATGTGGCGACACGTTATCATACTGAACACCGCAAAACCGCCACAGTGTTGGAACGCCAAAAACGGGTGGAGATGACATCCGAGCAGCTCATCATACAGCGGACCTTTCAAAGGCCCTGCCAGAACAACTTGGGGGCTCATTTCATAGCAGGAAAATACACCCCAGACCATAATGGAGACACCACGGCCTTGGACCACACCTTGGCTGGCGGGATCCAGCGGGACATGTATTGCACGCGACACGCAGTCCCTCCCATCGGGATGGTGCAGTGGAAATCGTGCTTCGTTACGCCATTGTTACTGTGTCCATCCCTGGTGACTGTCGACAAATACAAGCCACTGTGCCGCATGTCGTTGGGTTAACAGTGGCACACGTGAGCGGCGCCGGCTTCCTTACCCTATGGAAACCCTGTTTGTCAACTGGGAGACGTGTCTAGAACATCCTGTGTTGAACTGAATCGTGATTTGTTGCACTGTTATCCTTGTGTCATTATGGACGATCTGGCTCAGATGTCATCGATGGTAGGTGGACGGCTGGCAGTTCGTCTGTTGTGGACTGTGACACGCTCATTCTACCATTCACGATACATCCTGGGCCCAGTTGAGCGTGTCAAGCCGAATTCCTGCACCTCTGCCGAAATCTAAATTTCCACCCGTCTGGCAACGACCATCATACTGGAGCAGCTCATGACGACGTTGCTTTCTACAGAAATTGCTTGCACAGCCATTTCTCAGAAGTTCTGCACAACTGCAGCTGACACAGGAGGAGGATGGTGGGCATACAACACACCTCTGCCATCTGTGCCCCACTATCCCATGACATTTGTTAAGTCAGTGTACAAAGCACACTAGCGCAGAGAAGCTACAACTGCAAATCATCTGTAAAGAACTACAGTACTATATGTAAATAAGAAAGCCTTAGTGCAGTTATGGTTCTACTGAGCACAAATTCTATCTTTTCTTCATTGATGCTCACTATACTCACGCAAACCTTCAGCCTGAAGGTGGCTGATGGTATGGACGGTGTCATTTTGAATGTGATACGTTACGCTGTTTATCTGCACTGTGTGTTAGCACAGGAGAATCAAAGTTTATTATGTGTTATGTTTTTAACGAGCGGTATATGGTGATACATTTTTGAATAGGTTTGACCAGAGGAAGTGAATTACGTAATCAGAAGTACAAGCCAACGTTGAAATGTACTTTGCTCATACAGTACTTTCCTAACGAACAAAGTTGCAAGAGATGCAGTAACGCTGGTTAATGTAACTCTGGGAACTAATCAACATTTGCATGAACAACCAACAATATGAGACTGTGGATGCGCCATGATGTAAAACACTTTTGTTTTATTCATATTTTTTCCCAAACTACTTTAACACTTTTGTTTTATTCATGTTCTTTCCCTTAGTTTCAGCGACGCTTTCGCCATCATCAGTGTGTCTTTCTTTATTCTAAGACATGCAAAATTAGCATCATTGTAAAGATTACAAAACTTTATTACACGTATACTGTTTGTTTCCAAATGTTGTATTCTGTGAACTTTTTCGTAATACATCGTTTACGTTAAGTCACACCATCGTTTCTACGTTTGTTGTCGTTATTTCCGCAATATTATCCGTGTTTTGTTGCCTGTTTTGCGGCATACAGCAACTGTATGAGCACCTGTTATTAACAAGTATAAAGAAGTGAACTTATTTGCATGATAAAATTTTCTCTGTAGTTCTGGACAAAAAGTTATTTGTGGTGGTCGAGATAAATGCTACACCCCGTAGAAAGATGTTGAATACTTCGTGTACTGATGAGGTAACCAATCAGGAGGTTGCCTTTAGAATCGCTGAAGAGAGGAACAGAAGGAAAACTTTGACAGTAAGAAGGCACAGAATGATTCGACACCTGTTAAGACATCAGGAAGTAACTTCCATTGTAGTGGGGGGGGGGGGAGGGGGGGGAGTAGGGTGGCTGTAGGGGAAGACGGACATTTGAATATATCTAACAAATAATCGAGGATGTAGGATGCAAGTGTTACTCCGGTATGAAGAAGAGTAGAGTAATTCGTGGCGAACCGTATTAAGCCCGTCAGAAGGCCGAAAAAATTCTAGGATTTCGTAAAATCCAGAAAAAATCAATATCATACGAAAGTCAGCGTACAAGCCGCCGTGCATACCAAAGATTTAATTTTATCTGTTCTTACTGGTCCAGACCCTGTGTTATATGGGTTATTCTGAACCGTAAGGTCAGTCTGCGGGGGATGATGGCTGAAATGCTGATGAACAAGTAAAGACAGGTACGATATTAGGGTTTAAAGTCCTGTCTATGACGAGGTCATTGGAGCCCGAGCTCAAGTGCAGACTTAAGAAGAAGGGGAGAGGATTTCGGGCATCCATTAACAGAAGAACCATTAGTATGGCCTTCACCTCAGGTGATTTAGAGAAGTACCGGTACAGATAAATCTGGACGGCTGGAGAGGAATTTGAACCGTCGTCCTCCAGAATGCGAGCCCTATGTCTTAACCACAACGCCAACGCGCTCGATAAAATGAACGAATAATGTTCATACACATACATCAAAGTGCTTGGCTTGAGAGGTGTTAACGGAAAAGAGCGTAAAACTAAAACTGGAAAGAGTGTAGGATGAAGTTGCTCATACCACTACTTTTGCTTAACCTTTTATTCAAAAGGCTATGAAGATTTTCAAAGGAAAATCATCTGTAAGGAACGGATTTCTCTTTCAAAGCAAAGTCTTATATCTGATAATGAAAAACATTATACATAATATATTTTCTAAATTTTGAACAGCTCTGAAAAAGTTTGAGTTTAGAATTAATACACAAAAAAACCAACGTTACTAAAGAAAGCACATCGAAGATAAAAGAGATACATAACATCAAGCAGGAAGATACAAAATAGAAAGAGTTTTAAATGTAGTTATTTAGGCATTTTAAATGCGGAATAAAACAGATGCTGTAAGAAAATCAGAAAAATATTACAGTATCAAAACGTGCTTTCAATTAAAAAAAAGTCAACTGTCAGTGAACGAGTCATTTAGTATAGAAAACAAGAAAAAAACTTGAGATTACTAATAAATTTGCCTCTGGCTGCAAAAATGAACTTTGGTTTCCATTTATTGTGTCATGGTGGATTTTGGAACTATCGTCAGATGCACCTGGTATACACTGAGGCGACGAAAGTTATGGGATACTCCTGATATCGTGCCGCACCTCCTTTTGGCCTGTGCAGTGCAGCAGCTCCGCGTGACATGGACTCCACAAGTCTCTGAAAGTCCTCTGCAGAAGTACTGAACCATGCTGCCTCTGTAACCGTTCATAACTGCGAAAGTATTGCCGGAGCAGGTTTTGTGCACTAACTGACTTCTCCATTATGTTCCACGTCGGGTGATTAGGGTGGCCAAATAATTCGCTCTAAGTGTCCACAATGTTCTTCAAACCAATCGCGAACAATTGTGGGCCGATGACGTGGCACATTGTAATCTATCAAAATTCCATCGTTGTGTGGGAAAATGAAGTCCATTAATGGCTGCAAATGGTCTCCCAGTAGCCGAAAAAACCATTTGCAGACAGTGATCAGTTCAGTTGGACAAGACGATCCAGCCCACACCATTATGGAGCAACCACCAGCTTGCACGACGTCTTGTTGACAACTTGGGTCCCTGGCTTCGTGGGGCCTACGCCACGTCGAAACTTACTATCGGTTCTTACCGACTGAAGTCGAGACTCATCTGACCAGGTCACGGTTTCCCAGACGTCTAAGTCGAACCGATATTGTCACGAGCCCAGGAGAGGCGCTGCAGGCGATGTCGTGGTGTTAGCAAAGGCACTAGTGTCATCGAACACTGACGCCAGATTTCGCCACACTGTCGTAACGGATACGTTCGTAGTACGTCCCAAATTGGCTTCTGCATTTATTTCACGCAGTGTTGCTTGTCCGTTATGACTGACAACTCTACGCAAACGCCGTTGCTCTCGGTCGTTAAGTGAAGGCTGTCGGCCACTGCATTGTCTGTGCTGAGAGGTAGTGCCTGAAATTTGGTATTCTCCACTCACTCTTGACACTGTGGGTCTTGGAATACTGAATTCTCCAACGATTTCAGAAATGGAATGCCCCGTGCGTCTAGCTCCAAATACTCCTTAGCAGTCTGTTAATTCCCGTCGTGCGACCATAATCACGTCGGACACCTTTTCACATGGATCACCTGAATACAAATGACAGCTCCGCTAATGCACTGCCCTTTTATACCTTGTGGACGCGTTACTACCGACATAAGCATATGCGCATATCGCCATCCCACGACTTGTGTCACTTCAGTTTATGTACACGTAATCGATATGAGCGTGCTCTGCAAAACCTGTGTCCACGGCACCACTCGGGTTGGGTCACAGTGGGAAACACGGTTGCAGGGCCCGCTACTTCTGAACGGTGATGACAGCAAGTTGTGGTCCCAAGATAAACATACCTCGTAGCGATTAGGTGTATATGTACGAGGTGCATCAGACGATGGGGCTGGTAGTTCCAAAATCGATCCTGAGACAGTAAAAAGAAATGAAGATCATTTTTGTGGTAGGAGAAAAATTTATTCCTGTGCTCAACATATTATACGACTGCGTTGCTGTTCCCATCACAATGGCAACTTTAAAGTTAACTAATACACTCATCAGTAGCGTCGACTTGTATGACTATTAAAGCTAGACACTTCTGATGACAAACAGAACGTGCTTATAAGGGATCAAAATAGGATTCAAATATTTACAGGAAATTATAGAGGAAAAAAATTACTTAAACGAACTCCTTCTAGCGTGTGATCGAAAATATACGAGAAATTAAGACAAAGTGATATGGACGTGTGTTATCTGAACGAATCACACATCCGAGCCGAAAACAATGTTTTGTCATTTCCACCTTCTGATATGAAGTGAAAAACTGTTTCAGACATATATTTTCTACTGACAAGTCATCAACTAAGTGATACAATAGGAATATCTTGCCTTTTAAGAAGAACACCCACTTCCATGAAGCACCGCACATACCATCAAACAGATTCACACACTCGGAGCCGTATATATACACTCCTGGAAATGGAAAAAAGAACACATTGACACCGGTGTGTCAGACCCACCATACTTGCTCCGGACACTGCGAGAGGGCTGTACAAGCAATGATCACACGCACGGCACAGCGGACACACCAGGAACCGCGGTGTTGGCCGTCGAATGGCGCTAGCTGCGCAGCATTTGTGCACCGCCGCCGTCAGTGTCAGCCAGTTTGCCGTGGCATACGGAGCTCCATCGCAGTCTTTAACACTGGTAGCATGCCGCGACAGCGTGGACGTGAACCGTATGTGCAGTTGACGGACTTTGAGCGAGGGCGTATAGTGGGCATGCGGGAGGCCGGGTGGACGTACCGCCGAATTGCTCAACACGTGGGGCGTGAGGTCTCCACAGTACATCGATGTTGTCGCCAGTGGTCGGCGGAAGGTGCACGTGCCCGTCGACCTGGGACCGGACCGCAGCGACGCACGGATGCACGCCAAGACCGTAGGATCCTACGCAGTGCCGTAGGGGACCGCACCGCCACTTCCCAGCAAATTAGGGACACTGTTGCTCCTGGGGTATCGGCGAGGACCATTCGCAACCGTCTCCATGAAGCTGGGCTACGGTCCCGCACACCGTTAGGCCGTCTTCCGCTCACGCCCCAACATCGTGCAGCCCGCCTCCAGTGGTGTCGCGACAGGCGTGAATGGAGGGACGAATGGAGACGTGTCGTCTTCAGCGATGAGAGTCGCTTCTGCCTTGGTGCCAATGATGGTCGTATGCGTGTTTGGCGCCGTGCAGGTGAGCGCCACAATCAGGACTGCATACGACCGAGGCACACAGGGCCAACACCCGGCATCATGGTGTGGGGAGCGATCTCCTACACTGGCCGTACACCACTGGTGATCGTCGAGGGGACACTGAATAGTGCACGGTACATCCAAACCGTCATCGAACCCATCGTTCTACCATTCCTAGACCGGCAAGGGAACTTGCTGTTCCAACAGGACAATGCACGTCCGCATGTATCCCGTGCCATCCAACGTGCTCTAGAAGGTGTAAGTCAACTACCCTGGCCAGCAAGATCTCCGGATCTGTCCCCCATTGAGCATGTTTGGGACTGGATGAAGCGTCGTCTCACGCGGTCTGCACGTCCAGCACGAACGCTGGTCCAACTGAGGCGCCAGGTGGAAATGGCATGGCAAGCCGTTCCACAGGACTACATCCAGCATCTCTACGATCGTCTCCATGGGAGAATAGCAGCCTGCATTGCTGCGAAAGGTGGATATACACAGTACTAGTGCCGACATTGTGCATGCTCTGTTGCCTGTATCTATGTGCCTGTGGTTCTGTCAGTGTGATCATGTGATGTATCTGACCCCAGGAATGTGTCAATAAAGTTTCCCCTTCCTGGGACAATGAATTCACGGTGTTCTTATTTCAATTT
This sequence comes from Schistocerca cancellata, assembly GCF_023864275.1. Taxonomy (NCBI): domain Eukaryota; kingdom Metazoa; phylum Arthropoda; class Insecta; order Orthoptera; family Acrididae; genus Schistocerca; species Schistocerca cancellata. The sequence continues at coordinate 297,738,855 of NC_064626.1, read as the reverse complement.
CCAGGAGCGTAGAAGATATGTCTTCATATATCTTCTTTGTTAATTTTTTATCATACATCCCTAATTCGTCTTTGATATTTTTTTCGCCAGTTTCATGTTGCTACACTCGTCCATTTCGTGATAGGATTTCATATTTCTGAGAATTTACTTACTGAAAAATCGCAAAATGTATACTTCAACATGTAGAATCCGGAGGTAAATCCATATGGCCCATATCCGTATGAGCCGAAATGCTGTTTCTAGAGTCTTAAAACAAGCTCATCATGTTACTGACGGGCTACGTACAATGAAAAATGTTACTGTTAATAATCGTAAGAAAGTTATGGTAAGCAAAAGCGAAAGATTGAAACAAGAAATAATTTACAATATTATACTTATGCACATCGGAATTAATTTAACAAGAAATATACATTGTCTGATTAAAAGTGTCCGGACACCTATTAGTAGACATTACTATGGGGTGTGTCCACGAACTGCATTTACGATGGCTTCACATCTGGTGGGGAGGACATTTTCAATAAGGTGTCTGACTATCTGTGGAGCAATGGCAGCCCATTCTTCCTCAAGAGCCTAAACAAGAGAAGGCAGTGATGTTGGACGCATAGGTCTGGAGTGATGTCCACGTTCTAACACACCACAAGGTGTGTTCCATTGTTTTCATGTCGTGACTCAGAGCAGGCCAGTCGTTTTAGGAATGTTATTGTCCACGAACCATTCTATATGACAGGATGCATTTTCATGCTGTAAAACAATCATCGTCTCCGAAATTCATAAGATGTAAATAGTGTTCATATCACTGCATATTTAGCGTTTTCTTACGCACAGTATGGGAAACGTATTCTAATGACGAAAACCACCCCAAAATCAGAACTGCAGCTGCTCCACACTCAGCTTTTGACACTATACGTGATGGCAGATGACGTTCTCCAGGTATGAGCCAAAATCAAACCCCTCCATTGGACTGCCGCAGTGTATAGTGTGACTCGTTTCCGTCATCAATCTCTTTACACCACGGCAAGCGTTGCCTAGCTCTGGCTGTAGAAATTGGTGGCTTGGCTTATGAGGGGCTGCTCGGTCATTGTGTCCCATTCCTTTTGACTCCATACGCACAGTCACTGTGCCAGATGGACTGCTGGTAGCGCTCTCATACTCACGAGAAATTCCTTTCGCAGATTTCATGAAATTTTTTAGAACTACGATGCGCCATGCTCGACGCTCTCTGGGCGTCAGTACGTGAGGTTTCCCTAGTCTTGGTATAGCTGCTGTTTTTCCTATACGTTTCCACCTTACAGTCACCTCGAAAACAGTCGACCTGGACAGATTTTGAAGGATTGAAACGTTCCTGATAGATTTCTCACTCAGCTGAGATGAAGTAACTACTCCACGTTCGAAGCTACTGAGCTCTCCTGTTACCGATAACAGAATACTCTCCGCCTGCTTTTAGACGGACGGTTCCGCCTCTAGTGACATCCAGTGATCAATTCCGCATTACACAGAAGTGTCGGCATGCTTCTGATCAGATAGTACGGGTTTCTATATTATATTATTGAATGACCCTTGTAACTCTACATTAGTTCTGCTCTCCGGACTCTGTAGTCTACTGCATCATTGTATGTTAACCAGGAACCTAGAAACAACGGAGAGGCTCCGTCCCCGCCGCAGCCGCTGTGGTCCACAACCCCACGACGACTACCGCAGTCGACTTCACCCCTCCGCCGCCACACACCGAATCCAGGGTTATTGTGCGGTTCGGCTCCCCCCCCCTCCCCCTCCTCCAGGGAACGTCTCACAACAGACGAGTGTAACCCCTGTGTTTGTATGGTAGAGTAGTGGTGGTGTACGCGTACGCGGAGAACTTGTTTGCGCAGCAATCGCCGACATAGTGTAGCTGAGGCGCAATAAGGGGAACCAGCCCGCATTCGACGAGGCAGATGGAAAACCGCCTAAAAACCACCCACAGACTGGCCGGCACACCGGACCTCGACACAAGTCCGCTTGGTGGATTCGTTCCGGGGACCAGGCGCTCCTTCCCACTCCAGAAAGCTGTGCGTTAGACTACTCGGCCAACCGGGCGGGCCTACTGCATCATACATTTAATGCATAACTCAAGTTCCTGAAACGAGTAATGCTCTATATTCAACAACCAGTGATACGTTGTAATAACTGGCAAAGTTGACAGTGGGCATATCACAGGTTATTGTGCAAGGTGACCCTAAAGTCCGTTATCAATTTGAAAATTCAATACTTGACGGAATAATGTAGATAGAGAGGTAAAAATTAACACACAGGCTTGAAGTGACATGGAATTTTATTGAAACCAAAAAAGTGCACAAAATGACCAACACATGGCGCTTCATATGACACAAAAGCAATAATTACGAAAACAATTGATTTTCAGCAAAGGAGATATTCTCTGTAAAAAATGCTGAACATATCGTCTGTCATTCATCAACAATACCTGTAGTCAAGAGACAATGTGGTAGACAGCACTGTACAGCATATCAGTAGGTACAGTGAGAAACTGCCGTCGGATGTTGTCTTTAAGCATCCCTAATGAGGTCAGATGACGGCGGTAGACTTGCGACTTCAGGTAACGCCACAACCAATAATCACACGGATTGAGGTCTGAGGAACTGACGCCAAGTAAGACGGAAGTGACGGTGCAACACGCAATCCTCACCAAACTATGTGCTCAAGAGGTCCTTCACACGTGTAGCAGCTTAGGGCGGAATGCCATCCTGCATAAAAGTCATACATTCCAGCAGGTTGTAAGACGTCGTGGTCTCCTGACCTTCACTGCTTACATATTCCGCCCTCACAATCATATTTCGCACATCAAGACGCTTCATTCGAACCCAAACTCAATAAGATAAACCCAATGTAGTATGAATTCATGTAAACGATATGCAAATAACTAGTAAATCGTAAATGCGCAACGAGATTGAAATACTCGAGGTTGGCATACACACACACACACACACACACACACATTCCAGACACGATGGTCACAGGAGCTTTTAGTTCGAGAGAGGCAGACCGCACGCTGGGAGGCCGGTCTCTTCAGAGGACGATTCAGCCAATCTACATCGGACAGCGACCGCCCGTAGAGCAGACAACATTTGCCCGAGTCAAAGGAAGAACGACCCCATGTTCGGCTTAAAAGCAAATTCCGCTACATTGTGTGGGCGCGCCCAGCCTACCCATTCTTTACGAACATAGCACGCAGTTTTAGAGGTTTTCACAGGGAGACAGCAAACGCCAAACGCCGATGCTACAGATTTCCGGATTGGTCGCCTTAAACGAAATGTCATTCTCCCATTTTAGAAGAGCAATGCTGATTGGCAGACGATATTCCTGACGCCTTGAGCTGAAGGAGTAATGGAAGAGACCGAAAGATATACCCCTTCACGTCTGGCGTGGAGAGGGGTCGTTCCGTTGCTGCTCTTGGAGCGAGAACACGTAATGAGAGCTCGTGCGCTTGTACGTGTACTCAAAAAGCGAGGAACAAGTCTCTCCTCAGTACTTCACTGGGAGAGCACCTCTGTAGGGAGCGAATCAGAGTGCGACTCTATATTGAGTCCTTGCGATTAAGCATTGTTCACTGTGTTGGCCGCCACACTTATAGTGCCGTGTGAACAGACAAAGTTAAACGCCTGCAAGCGAATTTTTGAATGGCATCGTGGTGGACTGGTTATCTGACTGGTGTACGACGCCAATAGTTAGAATAGGGGCGAATAGGAGTCCTTGACTTCATCAAGGTGTAGGGAGAGTTTGATTGGCGAAGGTCAATCCAGATAGAACGAGAGTTATCTTATTTGTCAGCAGCGAGCGGCGCAGACAGCAGTCATCACAGCTTACGGTATTGTGTACTACAGCTCTTGCGAGCCCCATATTTCCTCCACAACAGTACACTTCACTGCATTTCACACATGACAGCCTCGACCGTACTTAGCAACATCCTAATGGATAATTATTCAAGTTGAGTAGGCGCGGCTCTCAGCCATTCTGCCAAGTCAATAACAATCTTAAACTTTGTATAGAAATTTCATTAGTGAATCCTGTCCTTAAGAGGTAACTTCACATTCCGAAAAGAACCCGGAAATAACTTGCTCAGTTCATTAACTAAAAGTGCCATTGTGATTTTTCAGAATTTTTGCAAAATAAATAATAATTTTCGTTAGTTTTATGTTTTTCTTACACTAACTGGCACTACTCCAGTACCCAAGTATCCCACTAGTTATGTAAGAAATTTTGTGAATTTTTGTGTCATTTCCTTACAGCGGACGACTCCAGAAGATATTTATTGCTGAAAGTTTTTCAGGCATTTCTCTTTAGAACGTTAGGAGCGTCTGTCTGACTTCTGTAGTAGTGTGGGGGTGGAAATTGCATCTAGCAGGAGTCACAGGGTAAAGGGTACATCTCAGATGAATCCGTTGCGCAGAATGACAGAATAGGACCCACACGCTCACAAGGTGTTTATCAGTCAGGCTAGGGATGATGTGATTCCGTAACATATCGGCCTACCTCGCACACGTCACGCTGACAGTTTGAAAAGCATTACCCCTCTGTCCAGCGCCATCTGTTGGCCTATTTTTGCACTCGTTTTTTTTCATAGAAATCCCGTGTCATTACAAGCACGTGTGTCACGTTTTATCTCTCTCCCTACATTATTCCGTGAATTACTGCATTTTCAAACGTTAACGGTCTTTCGGGTCACCCTCTATAGTGCAGTGCCAACAACGTTGTTGCGGCGGGCAGTTGCCTGTCATGGTTGATAAACATTGTAAAATCGTGAGCCTCACACACATTGCTCATTCTAGACCTCGTACCGTCTCATTTACTTTTACCGACCGTTGGCTAATGATCACAAAATACTGGGCGTGGGATCTTCTTCTGGCTGTATAATTTTGACCCTAAGAATTTGCGACGTCTTTTAAGTAACTTCTGCAAATACAATTTCTTAACATGTTTTGCTACCTGTAAACAGTGATCGTTTATTTTTTTCTCAGAATGTGACCTTAGAATATAAGGAATGATATGTAGGTGAATATTTTCCTTTAAAGCTTATATACATGTATCAATTATTTACACGGAATAATGCACAATAATTACAAAACAAATAGGTGAGAAAAAAGCAGAGAACATACAGAGCATAAAGTTTGTAAATAAAAAAAAAATAAAGTTACTGCACGACTGCTAATGATTACCATGCCACCAAGTACGAATAAAACTTATAAAATTGTTATATAGTGTAATTAAGTTTCATGGAGAATGTAGTTGCAAACTATTTTCCAGAAACGCATGCACTCTCATTATATATCAAGAACTGAATGGTAATACCACATTAAACAGTTCATTTGCCAGCACGCACAAGAGCTGTGTCTGTAGCACCTACTTTGAAGTAAAATAATGCGCAAGTGAACAAATACAGCAAAATATTCACGTGAACAAGGTGAAAATTTTTAACCTAGCAGAGAGGTGGCGTTTTTATTAATGAAAAGCTGCTATATTTAGCGTCACTTTTTACGTAAGCAACAATTCACAAATCGTGTTATCCACTAAAACTATAACAAACACAGATGTAGAACTTAACCAGACCAAGTAGTAACTAACACGAACACCTTACCACATTATATGTTTAATATTAAATAAAACTGTTATTTGTTATTGCTTCCACTCAAACCATCTCTCGTTTTAAAGAGCAGGCCCCGCGCCATATATTAACACTTGCATCCATGTAGTATGCAAACGAATATCAAACTGCGTATAGACACCACAGCACAAACAAAAGACGACCAAAAAGCATACATCGACAGTTGGCAATAGTTTATACTGTGGACACACAATCATAAACAGTCGAAGTGTTCGGGTGAAAGGTGCAACTCAAAGACGCTAGAAAGGGAATCATACGATCAGGGAGTTAAAAGCAGAACCAAATAGTAATATAAGCTCATGAAACTTACGCTATAAAACGTTCTTTCCTTACGATAAGAGTATAAGAAATATCTTTAATATAGTCATGTACCTGGAAACATTATATAATGCAGTTATTATGTACATAAAACAAACATGTATTACATGACACTGAAGAGCTTCATAAAAAAAGAAGCGACGTAAGTGCACAAAAAAACAGCCTTTCATTTAATTGCACAGATAGACCCTATCTCCAAGGATATTCTTATTATGTTGATATATGTTGCGCAATAATGTGAGTCAAGTCTCAACTTCATGCGGAACATGGTACTTTTTAGTGCTTTTTAAAGTAGTTGTTTTAAGTGTATTTCGTTCAAATTTAGATGGAATAATCACACGTTTTCTTTTCTTTTGGGTGGTTTATCGTTAACGTAAAATCATCAAAACCTGCTGAAGATATTTATAGAGAATCTGCTTACTCATTCTGAATAGTTAAGAAGCGGCTAGCGATATTTCGAAGGTAACCCATTTGAAGCATGTCCCAGCCACAGTCTACATGGAGAGCTAATCATGAGAAAATTTTGCGCAACTTGCACATCGGATCTTTTGTTGGACGCTACCTAAAGTAAATGCGAAAACTAACTTCCCAGTAAATTTACGTTTTAATTCTGTATAATAGATGTGGATGCCTTACTTCACGCCAGAAACGAAAGAGTAGTCATATCAGTATGTGGAAGCCTATAGCACTGAACAAAAAATAACCGAAGTCAATTTCATCTGACTGAATGCTTGCGAACAGCATTTTCTAGAATGAGAAACCGATTCATCTTGTTTGGTAACCTTGCAAAGCACAATATAGTAGTGGGTGAATGTTACGCAAGTGTGGACGTACTGCGTGAGAAAAGTGTTTGAGAGAACAACGCAGCTGCTAGCAGCGGCACTTTGAGACTGGGGAAAATGACGGTTCTGATGTACGCACTGCTGGAATTCCAAACAACTCGTCAGATTTGGGCTCCTCTGAAAAGTACATATTCCAGTGTCTACATGTCTTTGTAGCTGGAACAGCCTCGTAGACCAGATCGCTAACGAACACCTGCGCGGCGGCGGTCTCCTAGGAGGTTGCTGGTTCGAACACTGGCAGTGGAAGCAATTTTCACCGCCAATAGTTGACCGCAAAGGCGAAGAGCGTTGGTGGCATAAAGTCTGGCAATCAGGAGCTCTTGATCACCAGGCTTTGCGACTGTATCCGGGATTAAATTCGAAACCTCTCTGCAGTCTCTCTTGGAGCGGGTACATGTGACGGTGTTAATGATCCGTCCGTCGGATGGGGATGTTAAATCCTGCGCCCGCTCACCTCCACCCCCCTTCCTCCCGTTGCTATTCGAGTACAGTATGCTAGCGGCAAGACACAATCAATGCGCCGCGCGGGGTAGCCGCGTTGTCTAAGGGGCATTGTCACAGTCTGTGCAGCTTCCCCCGTCGGAGATTCGAGTCCTCCCTCGGGCCTAGGTGTGTCTGTTGTCCATAGCGTAAGTTATATTAAGTAATGTGTAGGAGGAGGAGGAGGAGGAGGAGGAGATTAGTGTTTAACGTCCCGTCGACAACGAGGTCATTAGAGACGGAGCGCAAGCTCGGGTGAGGGAAGGATGGGGAAGGAAATCGGCCGTGCCCTTTCAAAGGAACCATCCCGGCATTTGCCTGAAGCGATTTAGGGAAATCACGGAAAACCTAAATCAGGATGGCCGGAGACGGGATTGAACCGTCGTCCTCCCGAATGCGAGTCCAGTGTGCTAACCACTGCGCCACCTCGCTCGGTCAGTAATGTGTAGGCTTAGGGACAGATGACTTCAGTAGTTTGGTCCCATAAGACCTTACCACAAATTTCCAATTTTCCAATCAATGCCTTTTCTGCGCGATAGCAATAGAGATACTATCGAAGACAGTGCTGCCAAAGCAGAGTTACTGAACACAGCCTTCTCAAAAGAAGACGAAGTAAATATTCCAGAATTAGATTCAAGAACAGCTGCCAACATGAGTAACGCACGGGGGTAAGGCAATTATTATCCGCAAAGTAGTTATAAAATTTTATTGTAATCAAATAGGACACTTATAAGAACATCATTTTTCGACAGTCTCCTTGCGTTTCAACGCTCTTGGTCCATAGTTGCACAAGCTTCGCGATGCCCTCATAAAAGAAGGTTCTCGGTTCAGCTGCGAGCCAGGAATGTAGCGCTTCTTTCACTGTTCCGTCCGAGGCAAATCGACGGCCCCTTAATGCCTGTTTGAGTGGACCAAACAAGTGATAGTCAAAAGGGGCAAGATCAGGATGATCCAGTACTTCAAATTTAAGTTTCTGGAGCGTTTCAGCAGTGTGGGCAGTAGTATGCGGACGGGCATTGTCGTGCAACAACACAACACCTTCTGACAGCAATCCTCGGCGTTTGCTTCTAATTGCAGGCTTTAGCCTGGCAGTAAGCATCTCACTGTAACGTACACTGTTTATTGTTGTGCCCCTTTCCCCATAATGTCTCAGTACTGGATCTTGTGCGTCCCAAAAATCCGTAAGCATCAGTTTTCCTGCGGGCGGTTGGGTCTAGCACGGTGAATTTGGATGTTTCCATTCCATACCCAGCCGTTTACTCTCCGGCTCGTACTGATGGATCCATGTGTCGTCACCAGTAATGATCCTGTCTAAGAAGTTGTCCACTTCGTTGCCGCAGCGATCCAAATGGTTTTTGCAGATATCCAAGCGGGTTTGCTTATGCAACTGTATGAGTTGTTTTGGGACCCATCTTGCACAAACTTTATGAAAGCCAAGTCAGTTGTGGATGATTTCGTAGGCAGAACCGTGACTGATTTGCAGACGATGTGCCACTTGGTCAATAGTTAATAGTCTAAGAGAATCATTTCATGTGATCGCTCAATGGTTTCTTCATTTGTGGTGGTAAACGGTCGTCCGTCTCCTTCAGTGTGCGTAACACTTGTGCGACCATTTCGGAATTTTTCAATCCATTCGTAGACATTCCGTTGTGGCAAAACACTGTTCCCGTACTGCACCGAAAGTCTTCGATGAATTTCGGCCCTCTGATACGCCTTCCGACCACAAAAACCGGGATCACTGAACGCTGCTCTTCTTTGGTGCAGATAGACAGCGCAGCACCCACGATTAACAGCTCGGCAGCGATAACGAAACTAACCTAGCAGCTTGAAAATAGCAAAGATATAGCAACAAATAAACAAAAGCATGGGTCATCAACGTAAAACGGCAGTACTGCCCATATAAACAAAAATATAACTAAATTGCAGATAACAATTGACTTACCCTCGTAGAAGTAAATATCCTCGGAGTAGTGAAACAACTTAAATAACTTAATAAAAGCAAGTCTTCTGGCCCAGGCTGTATACCAATTAGGTTCCTTTCGGAGTATGCTAATGCATTAGCTCCATACTTAACAATCATATACAACCGTTCGCTCGACGAAAGATCCGTATCCAAAGACTGGAAAGTCACACCAATATTCAAGAAAGGTAGTAGGAGTAACCCACTAAATTACAGGTCCATATCGTTAACGTCGATATGCAGCAGGATTTTGGAACATATATTGTGTTCAAACATTATGAATTACCTCGAAGAAAACGGTCTATTGACACACAGTCAACGTGGGCTTAGAAAACATCGTTCCTGAGAAACACAACTAGCTCTTTATTCACAGGAAGTGTTGAGTGCTATTGACAAGGGATTTCAGATCGATTTCGTATTCCTGGATTTCCGGAAGGCTTTTGACACTGTACCACACAAGCAGCTTGTAGTGAAATTGAGTGCTTATGGAATATCATCTCATTTATGTGACTGGATTTGTTATTTCCTGTCAAAGATGTCACAGTTGGTAGTAATCGACGGAAAGTCATCGAGTAAAACAGAAGTAATTTCTGGCGTTCCCCAAGGCAGTGTTACAGGCCATTTGCTGTTCCTTATCTACATAATCGATTTGGGAGACAATCTGAGTAGCTGTCTTAGGTTGTTTGCAAATGACGCTGTCGTTTATCGACTAATAAAGTCATCAGAAGATCAAAACAAATTGCAAAACGATTTAGAAAAGATATCTGAATGGTGTGAAAATTGGCAGTTGACCTGAAGTAACGAAAAGTGTGAGGTCATCCACATGAGTGCTAAAAGGAATTCGTTAAACTTCGGTTACACGATAAATCAGTCTAATCTAAAAGCCGTAAATTCAACTAAATACCTAGGTACTACAATTACGAAAAACTTTAATTGGAAGGAACTCATAGAAAATGTTGGGTGACGGCTAACCAAAGACTGCGTTTTATTGGCAGGACACTTAGAAAATGTAACAGATCTTCTAAGGAGATAGCCTACACTACACTTGTCCGTCCTCTTTTACAATACTGCTCCGTGGTGTGGGATCCTTACCAGATAGGACTGACGAAGTACGTCGAAAAAGTTCAAAGAAGAGCAGCGCGAAATATGGCAGAGAGTGTCACAGAAAAGATACAGGATTTGGGCTGGACGTCATTAAAAGAAAGGCGTTTTTCGTTGCGACGGAATCTTCTCACGAAATTCCAATCACCAACTTTCTCTTCCGATTGCGAAAATATTTTGTTGACACCGACCTACATAGGGAGAAACGACCACCACGATAAAATAAGGTAAATCAGAGCTCGTACGGGAAGATATAGGTGTTCGTTCTTTCCGCGAGCTACACGAGATTGGAATAATAGAGAATTGTGCAGGTGGTTCGATGAACCCTCTGTAGGCACTTAAATGTGATTTGCACAGTATCCATGTAGATGTAGGTATAGATGTTACGGTTCTCAAAGAAACGCTTTACTGATATAGCTTTTTTATGTTTCTTGCATTACATTTTAACCATATTTATTGTGTTAACTACGGCTCTTTTGCCACAGTGCCTCATCCTACGCACTATTCGCCCCAATGCAGCTTATTATTTGTTGACG